>NC_082353.1:0-600000 GCF_027477595.1 Haemorhous mexicanus
TAGGAAGGTTAGGGAAGGTTAGGGAAGGGAAGGGAAGGGAAGGGAAGGGAAGGGAAGGGAAGGGAAGGGAAGGGAAGGGAAGGGAAGGGAAGGAGGGAAAGGGAAGGAAGGAAGGGAAGGGAAGGGAAGGGAAGGGAAGGGAAGGAAGGGAAGGGAAGGGAAGGGAAGGGAAGAGGGAAGGGAAGGGAAGGGAAGGGAAGGGAAGGGAAGGGAAGGGAAGGGACAGGGAAGGGAAGGGAAGGGAAGGAGGAAGGAAGGGAAGGGAAGGGAAGGGAAGGGAAGGGGAAGGGAAGGGAAGGGAAGGGAAGGAAGGGAAGGGAAGGGAAGGGAAGGAAGGAAGGGAAGGGAAGGGAAGGAAGGAAGGGAAGGGAAGGAGGGAAGGGAAGGGAAGGGAAGGGAAGGGAAGGGAAGGGAAGGGAAGGGAAGGGAAGGGAAGGGAAGGGAGGGAAGGGAAGGGAAGGGAAGGGAAAGGGAAGGGAGGGAAGGGAAGGGAAGGTAAGGGAAGGGGAAGGAAGGGAAGGAGGGAAGGGAAGGGAAGGGAAGGGAAGGGAAGGGAAGGGAAGGGAAGGGAAGGGGAAGGGAAGGGAAGGGAAGGGAAGAAGGAAGGGAAGGGAAGGAAGGGAAGGGAAGGGAAGGGAAGGAAGGGAAGAAGGAAGGGAAGGGAAGGGAAGGGAAGGGAAGGGAAGGGAAGGGAAGGGAAGGGAAGGAAGGGAAGGGAAGGAAGGGAAGGGAAGGGAAGGGAAGGAAGGAAGGGAAGGGAAGCAAGGAAGGGAAGGAAGGGAAGGAAGGGAAGGAAGGGAAGGGAAGGGAAGGGAAGGAAGGAGAAGGGAAGGGAAGGAGGAAGGGAAGAGGAGGAAGGGAAGGGAAGGGAAGGGAAGGGAAGGGAAGGGAAGGAAGGAAGGGAAGGAAGGGAAGTGGAAGGGATGGGAAGGAGGGAAGGTTTGGGAAGGAAGGTTTGGGAAGGGAAGGTTTGGGAAGGGAAGGTTTGGGAAGGGAAGGTTTGAGGAAGGTTGAAGGTAGGTTGGGAAGGGAAGGGAAGGGAAGGTTTGGAAGGGAAGGGAAGGTTTGGGAAGGGAAGGGAAGTTTGGGAAGGGAAGGGAAGGTTGGGAGAGGAAGGGAAGGGAAGAGGAAGGTTGGGAAGGGAAGGGAAGGAAGGTATTTGGAAGGGAAGTTTGGGAAGGGAAGGTTGGGAAGGAAGGTTTGGGAAGGGAAGGTTTGGGAAGGGAAGGTTTGGGAAGGGAAGGGAAGGGAAGGTGAAGGGAAGGGAAGAGGGAAGGGAAGGGAAGGGAAGGGAAGGGAAGGAAGGGAAGAGGAAGAAGAAGGAGGGAAGGAGGAAGGGAAGGGAAGGGAAGGGAAGGGAAGGGAAGGGAAGGGAAGGGAAGGGAAGGGAAGGGAAGGGAAGGAGGAAGGGAAGGAAGGGAAGGGAAGGAAGGGAAGGGAAGGGAAGGGAAGGGAAGGGAAGGGGAAGGGAAGGGAAGGGAAGGGAAGGGAAGGAAGGGAAGGGAAGGGAAGGGAAGGGAAGGGAAGGGAAGGGAAGGGAAGGGAAGGGAAAGGGAAGGGAAGGGAAGGGAAGGAAGGGAAGGGAAGGAAGGGAAGGGAAGGGAAGGGAAGGGAAGGGAAGGGAAGGAAGGGAAGGAAGTAAGGGAAGGAAGGGAAGGGAAGGGAAGGGAAGGGAAGGGAAAGGGAAGGAAGGGAAGGGAAGGGAAGGGAAGGGAAGGGAAGGGAAGGAAGGGAAGGGAAGGAGAAGGGAAGGGAAGGGAAGGGAAGGGAAGGGAAGGGATCGGGAAGGAGAAGGGACGGGAAGGGAAGGAAGGGAAGGGAAGGGAAGGAAGGGAAGGAAGGGAAGGGAAGGGAAGGGAAGGGAAGGGAAGGGAAGGGAGGGAGGTCGGAAGGGAAGGGCAGGGAAGGGAAGGGAAGGAAGGTTTCGGAAGGGAAGGTTTCGGGAAGGTTTTCGGGAAGGTTTCGGAAGGTTTCGGGAAGGTTTCGGGAAGGTTTCGGGAAGGTTTCGGGAAGGGAAGGGAAGGGAAGGGAAGGGAAAGGGAAGGAAGGGGAAGGGAAGGAAGGGAAGGAAGGGAAGGGAAGGGAAGGGAAGGGAAGGGAAGGGAAGGGAAGGGAAGGGAAGGGAAGGGAAGGGAAGGGGAAGGGAAGGGAAGGGAAGGTGAAGGGAAGGGAAGGAAGGGAAGGGAAGGGAAGGGAAGGGAAGGGAAGGGAAGGGAAGGGAAGGGAAGGAATGGAAGGAAGGGAAGGGAAGGGAAGGGAAGGGAAGGGAAGGGCAAGGGAAGGGAAGGGAAGGAGGAAGGGAAGGGAAGGAAGGGAAGGGAAGGGAAGGGAAGGGGAAGGTTTGGGAAGGGAAGGGAAATTCCATTAAAAAACGGATCATTGACTAAAAAAAAACCTCTTTTCATTCTTTCTATGATCAAGATGACTTTTCTGAAATTCACTCTTTCTTAAATTTTTGGTAAATTTACACTTAAATACATTGAAAGCTCAAGTGCATGCAGTAGAGTCTGTACTTCTTATGCCAAGGAATTGAGCTCAATTAAGGATTGAGGGTTCTCAATACAAAACAAAAAATGTAAGTTGATGCCCTGGAGTCTTAGCCTCTTCTTTCCGCCTCCCATCACCTCTCATCCCAGCCCTTGTTCTATCAAGTGTGTTAATAATTGTGTCAGGTTTCATAGCTTTGGGGTTTATTGAGTTCTCAGGCTCTCAAATATTTTCACCACCACCATCACCATGTGTCTGGCTCTGCACAGTATAGGTTTGTATTTAACCGAGCTCTCAAAGGGGTCAAACACAATGCTACAATCTTGTTACTACAATCTCCCTTCTGGAATGAATGGTTTCATTAGTAATTAAAGGACAACAACTGAGCACCTTCAACTGAAGGGTCCAGATCTAAGAATAGACTTGCTCCTCACCAAGTCACCTGGTGTGGAGAGTGTCTAGAAACCAACACAATGCCTCTGTTGTCCATGTGTGTTCCAATGTTGTGTCTTTCTGGTGGTATCCTGTATACAGGACCAGGTTATATATTTACCCTGTGTCCAGTCAAAAAGGGAAGAAGTATGGTTAAGGAACTAGCCAACATGTACAGATGTCAAGCAGAAATATTAAAAGTCAATACTGAATAATGAAGTAATGTAAAACTGTAAAAATATTCTACAAACATTGATAAGACATGCAGCTTCTCTAACATGACTTCAATCAACACTGTCCTAAGGCAGTGGGTACCACAGGAGAAAATGCAAGGCCTTGTGTAGTGAGGGTTTTACTTATTACCTGTATATATCTGTTGGTGGAGGTTTTTTGCCTTACATTTTGTTAATATGTCCATATGGAGATTCTGCAGGGAGAAAAATAATGTCCTTGTGGGACAAAGGTACACTCTCCACTGTTTTTGCAAGGTACTCTGTGGGGAAAACCTGGAACTGGTGTTGCCATGCTGAAAATTAGTTTCTTCAATGCAGATAGCATTATCCCACACTTCAAAGGAGGATGGGACACACCATTTCCTTATAAGGACATTATGTGTTTTGGCTGTGGGCAGCACCAATTCTTTAAAATATTCTTTCCCATCAGCCCAGGAAGAGCATATTCATATAACTGTTTCACTACAGTCTCTTTAAGCAATCCCTGAATCTTCTCATACTAATGTCTTAAGTGCCAGGAAATAGTAAAGAGAGTTCTGTGATTTTTTTTTTTTTTTTTAATCCATACTCCTGTCACCATGAAATCGCTGGAGGTAAAAGTCTGGAGTATTTTACTATCATTGCCAACAAGGTACTAGTAAATGCCCTCTGGGGGTCTGATAAATGAACAAAATTGTATGTTAGCCTTGGCTTTGCTTTCTGTTGATAGATGAATGAATTAAACCTGTCCGAACTGAGTGACCACTTGGGCTATAAGTTTAAAGTGATGATAAATGAAGGATAGCCTTTCCATCTCTCTTCTCATCAGGCCCAATGGCCTGATGAGAGATAGGAGGCAAAGAAAAAGACAAGGAACAGAGTAACCCTGGCTTTACAGTGTCGTGTGCTAGAGTGCACTGATAAAACTGTATCATACACATAATCTCTAAGAAGTCTGAATATTGTTTGGTGGTAAGTAATCTTGCAATTATAATAGTGTGTTTTGTGGAAACAAGTAATAAATGCTCTTCAATCAACTATTGAAATAATTCCCAAGCCTTAATGTCATTTATAAACATGTATACCTGTGAGACTGACCTCACTAAGGCATCTTAGCTATGTTCTGAATATTTCCATGAAAGTACCCCTCTCTCTGCTCAGTCATGGATGGAGTCTATGTTCCTACATGACTCAGTGGGTTAAGGTCCCTAACTACAATTTCTCATGCATTTTCTTCTGTTGTCTACTTTACTCAAATGCAGTTGGTTTTATCGGTGGTATGATTGGAAATACAAACTCCTGCAGCAACTTCTGAAGAGGACTCTGCCCTATATGCCAGTATGTGACAACAGCTGCTAGTCTCCTCATCTTTCCAGGGAGATGAGTAATGGTGGTAGCTGAAGACAGCAAGATCTAGTATGTCTGAAACTGATCTGGAATGCAGGAAGCCTGGACTTTATTCCAAACTGGTCACTCTGTGTTGTGTGACTCACTTTAGGTAAATCTTCTTTGTCACTTATTAGCTTTTTTTTCCACCAATAATACTCTTCATTATCTCTTCACGGTATAAACTCTTTGAGATAAGAGCTGTTATCTTTAAATATAGAAAACCAGAAGACCTAAGCTGCCCATTATGCAATTAAATTATAAACTCAGCACTTCAGTTCTGAAGTAACTCAGCACTGCACATAATTTTGAAACACTTTAGAAACAAACAGTTAAATCTGCTTTTCCAGTGTAATGAATTGACAACAGGATACTCAAATGAAAAGCTTTAAGCTTCTGAAAATCAGTAGCAAACTATGGACTACAGACTTGAAACCCTGGCTGATACCACCTTCTCCAGTCCTTGTTCTCTTTCTATGGAACCTATTAAGTTTGCGGTACGTTATCCCTTTTAGTGATACACATACAAAGAGCTTGATAAAAAAGGCCTCTAAACTTACATAACAAATGCAAAAGTGTATTTTAGCTCAGAAGTATTATGGATCCAGAACTGGCTTTACATGTCACAATTACATTTTCTTACCCATGCTTTTACCATGTGTTATAAGCATATGGCATGTTGGCAATGCATTACAAAAATGCACAAAGTATGGTGCTAAAAAATATCTTACCAAGAAGTTTGAGAATCTGCCTATTACTCTGTTCTGTTAAGTCAGGCATCTTCTAAAGTACCAATTTTCTTGTAAACTGAAGATTCCCTCTACTCTCACCAGAGGCTTTTATTTTCATGCTAAATAGAAGCATGCAGCTCTGGAAGGGACTTGAAATTCTGGTCTCTTGCTGACAATAAAGGTTAAATTGTCAGCTGGTTTATCCCAGTAGAGAGTATAGAACATCTGGGTTGACAAGGAGAAAGCAGTGGATCTTATCTACCTTGATTTCCAGAAGAATTTTTTTCACTGCTTCAAATCCTTATAGGTAAGCTTGCAACATACAGGAATGGACCATGAGGCGGATCAAGAACTGGATGAATGGCATAGATCAAAGTGTCACAATCAGTGGAGTAGATTCCAGTTGGAGGCTCGTAGTCAGTGGTGTTCCCCAACGACCAATATTGGGTTCAGTCTTATTCAACTTGTTTATCAATGCCCTAGATGAAGGGATAGAATGCATCCTTAACAAGCTTGCCAATCATTTGAAGATAAGAGGAGTGGCTGATACACCTGAGGGCTGTGCAGCCATTCAGTGGGGCCATGATAGGACTGGGTTGGGAGAAACCTAATGAAGTTCAACAAAGGCAAGTGTAGGGTCCTGCACCTGTGGAGGAATAACTCCAGCACAGGTTGGAAGCTGACCTGCTTCAGAGCAGCTCTATGAAGAAGGACCTTGGGGCAGTGATGAATGACCATAAGCCAGCAGTGCCCTTGCAGCCAGGTATCCTGGCATGCATCAGGAAGAGTGTGGTCAAGGGAGGTGATCCTGCCCCTCTGCTGGGCTCTAGTGAGGAGTATTGTGTTCGATTCTGGTCTCCATAATTCAAGAAGGACACCCATAATCTCTGCCTTTTCTCTCTCTCTCTCACACTGGAGGGGGTGGAAAAGGAGAGGAGCTGGGGGGAGTTTAAATTCCATATTGGCTTAAATGATGACAGTTTTTAATTGGCACTCAGTGTGGGGTATGAAATGTTGAGATAACAACAGATCTGATCAGAATGGGTTGGAAATCATTTTGATGTAAGTATATTGTATATTAGCTGTGGAGCACTTGGGTTACAATGTTGCTCAGTCTTTTAATGTGGTTGGGGTATCTAACCCTGTATATGTTTCACTATATGCAATGTGTCCCCACCATGGCGTTCATTTTCAGTGTGGAAAGAGGGATCAGTATAACTTTGTAGATATGCTTTATGATATAAATTTATGGCATTATAACATCAAGGGCAAAAAGATGTGTATACTCTGAATACACATTTGAGATGCGTATTCAGAGTCGTTCTCCTGCACTGGACAAGGCTTCTACCACTGGGAATTCATTAACTACCACACTCATCCTGTGAGGGGAACATGATTTTCCCCAGCTTTTTACTCCCTTTCCCTTCTTCAGGCCTTTTGGATAATTTTGAATCCCATTTGGATGTTAAGGAAAGCATGTTGTTGCGAAGTCTGCCAGGTCTCCTCAGTGCATTCCATGCCATGGTTAGAGTCAGGACAGAGATTTCTAGGAAGGTGATTCAGAGATCTGCCCTGATGGTGGACAGTCATGAGTGGCATGGAATGTGGGAAAAAAAGGCTGAGCTGCTGGAGAAAATATCTGCTCCAATTGCTCAGGAGTTCATCTCTGAACAACTACCGAACACTGATAAAGTGATAAAATATTTGCAAGGAGAATGCTGTGACAGTTCCATACAGGAACAATTTAATGCTGGGCCCTGGCTATGATTTATTGGACAGTGCTCTGTACTAGATAACACCCTCTGGTAGAGGAGAAGGAAAACAGACCAGCAGGCATTGTGGCCACTCAAACTGCAGCTGAACCAGATGAACAACTTGCACCTGTAGCAAGTGCCCCTATAAAGAAATTCAAGACAAATTTAGTTCACATAGTAAAAGATGAAGAGGAATAACAGGAGGAAGTAGCAGGGCCAGAGAGAATCACCTGATCCCTATCTTCAGGTGAGCTGCAAGATATGCAAAAACATTTCAGCCACCAGTCAGGAGAGCCCCTTGTGACCTGCTGTTCTGATGCTGGGATGTCACAACATGCAATATGAAACTAGATGGTAGTGAAGCCACGCAATTGGGATCCCTGTTCCAGGATGTAGGCATTGGCAAGGGGATTGGAAACAGGACAGGAACTCTCAGCCTCTGGAGGCAACATCTGTCAAACATGAAGGAACAGTATTCTCTCATGGATGACCTAATAGTGCACCGAGTGGAACGCCATGGAGAAAGGTATCCAGGACCTGAAAGAATTAGCTGTGCTGGAGGTAATCTAGAAGGGATTCAAATAACAACCAGTCCCCTGTAGATCCAGATAGGATCCAGTGTACACAATCCATGTGGCAGAAGTTTCTATGGAGTGTGCCATCATTGTACAACAACCCTTTGGCATTGATGTCAATGAAAGAAGAAGAAGAAACACTGCTTCAGGTGATCACCCGACTTCGACAACATGAAGTTCCTTTTTCCTCCCTACCAACCTGTGCCTCGGCTGTGAAAAGCCTGAACAAGACTGCAGACAGACTTGAAAGACTCAAGCAACCTAGAGAGAAAATGTCCCAAGCCCCTGCCAGTACGGACCAGAATCTCTGCTATTGGGAGCATGTAGCCCTCTGCTGGAGAGAGGGGTACACACCACAAGGTAACCTGCAGTTTTACCTGCACAACCACAGAGAGGACACGAGAAAGTGAGATGGAAAACCCACCTCTGCCCAAACAGCAGGGGAACATTAATTGAGAGGAAGAGCAACCACCAACAGAAATTCTTCAAGGATAATCCAGTTTCCGGTGGGTAAGTCTTCAGACAGAATGGAAGGGCTGAATGTTATTTCTGATCCTCTTGAAGAGATCTCTAGTTCATGTTTACAAGAACTGAGCAATGACTGCCATGACCAGAACTACAGGGGCCCTGCCTCCAGCCATGTGGAAGAAAGGGGGGATCAGATCTATTGGACTGTGTGGATCCCATGGCCTGGCACATCAGACCCACGAGAGTAATAAGGCTTTAGTTGACACTGGCACACAATGTACCCTGATGCCCTCAAGATCTGTAGGGGCATGATCTATCTCTATTTCTGGGGTGACAGAGGGGTCCCAACAGCTCTGGGACCTGAGGTGAGCCTGACTGGGAATGAATGGCAAAATCACCCCATTCTGATACGCCCAGAGACCCCTTGCACCCTTGGCATAGATGAACTCAGGAGAGGCTATTTCAAGGACCCAAAAGGGCATTGCTGGGCTTTTGGGATAGCTGCTGTAGAGACAGAGGAAATTAGACAACTGAATACCTTGCCTGGTCTCTCAGGTTCCCACAATTTGCCATGCACTCATCCAGACTGAATTGGATAAGGGTGCAGCTCCAGAATCGTTGCAATACTTTGACGACATCATTGTGTGTGGCAACACAGCAGAGGAAGTTTTTGAGAAGGGGGAGAATCCTCCTTTTGGAGATTTCTGTCATAAAGAAAAGCAAGGTCAAGGAACTTGCCCAAGAAATACAGTTTTTAGGAGTAAAAGGTCAAGATGGATGTCGTCAAGATTCCCATGGATGTGGCCAGTAAAAGAGAAGGTATGTCCCCACCAACCAACAAGAAGGAAACACATGCTTTCCCTGGCACCATGGATTTTTGATGGATGCGTATTCTAAATTAGGGTCCGATTGTAAACCCTTTCCATCAAGTGACCCAGTAGTAGAATAATTTCAAGTGGGGTCCTTAACAACAAGAAGCTTTTGAGCAAATTAAACAGGAGATTGTTCATGCAGCCCTTGAGCCAGTCAGGACAGGACAAAAATTGAAAAATGTCCTCTACATTGCAGAAGGGGAGAATGGTCCTTTCTGCGGTCTCTGGCAGAAAGGTATTCTGGGAGAATTGAGGATGAACCTTGGGGTTCGAGAGTCAGAAACACAAAGCATCTGAGGCCTGTAAAAATTCAACTGAAAAAGAGATAGTTGCAGCTTACAAAAGGGTTCAAGCTGATTCAGAAGTGATTGTCACTGTAGCACAGCTCCTCCTGGCACCCTGACAGCCACTGCTGTTCTGAGTGTTCAAAGGGAAAGTCCCTTCCACACATCATGCCACTGATGCTACATAGATTAACTGGATCACGCTGATCACACACCAAGCTTGAATAGGTAATCCCAATTGCCCAGGGATCTTGGAAATCATCATAAACTGGACAAAAGGTAAAAGCATCAGATTATCGTCAGAAGAGGAGGAGGAGAACGTGTCATGTGCTGAGGAGGCCCTACCATAACCAACTAACTGAAAATGAAAAGCAGTACCTTCTTTTAGTGATGGTTCCTGCTGTATTGTAGGGATACACCGAAAATGGAAAGCTGCTCTATGGAGGTGAGCTGCAGAAGATATTGAGGGATAAGGTAGATCAAGTAAGGTTGCAGATCTGAAAACTGTACAGCTGGCTTTAGATATCACTGAATGAGAGAAATGGCCAACACTCTACACTGACTCATGGATTGTAGGGATGGAAGAGTCTTGGGTTTGTAGTGAGATGGGTGGAATAGAAAGCAAAAAAATCCTGAGCTCCAACCCAGTCCCTAGGCTTCCTTCCTCTCTCATGTTGGACAGGTCTATCAGACTCAGTTTCAAAGGAAATTAGGAAATTTCATTTCTCTGAATAGAAAATGCAGCTTCATCAAATGCAGCTTGGGAACCAGCATGAAACCCCACAGAATCAAACCCCCACAGTCATGTTGAAGCCTGTCAACAATCTCAGCTGACAAAGGTTGGGGCTTTTTTCTGAGAAGTTAAATGCTTGCTTTAAAACTTCAGTGTAAAATGCTTTCACTGTTCTTTTTATTGGGATTTCAATTTTAAAGTAACAAGGTTTAAATACATATGCATATTTTGAGCAGCATTACAGACTCACAAAACAAATATGGTAAATTTTGCATAAAAATAAACATTTGACCACTGTTATTATTTCTCTTCAGTCATTGAAACTTCAAACTAATATAAGTATGTAAAAGTGCTAAAAAGTAAAATATTTTAATGGGTTTCACTTATCTTAAACTACACAATGTCTCAAGTACAAATGATTAATTTAGCAAAATAGGAATTCAAGTTAGAACACTCAAACCAAGAAAATCTCCACCATGCCCCAATATGATGCTCTCAGAATAGTCTTAATATAATTCAAATGAGGTTATGTTATGAACAAAAAAGTTACCGTTTTTTTAAGAGAAGGGGCTGCAGAGGAGTTTTCAGTTGAGCTAGGAATTGATCGCTGGCCAAGAGTTCTTTGTTAGTGAAATGTTGGAATCACCCCTTGAGTATCCTTAAGTACCGCCGTTTAACTCTCTATTGTAGAGAATTCTTGTTTTTCAGAACCACCCTAGCCTGTTGCCAGGAGGATGACAACCTCCCCTCAGACAGTGGGGAGAGGGAGAAATTTGCATCTCAGGAGACATGCAAATTTATCTCAAACCCAAACTGCACTGGGACGGGACCTTCACCAAATCCTGGAAAATACCCCAAAAAAGACTAGCCAAAGCAGAATTGAGAAGTCAGGGTGGTGTCTGGATATGAAGGCCAAGGTCCGGAGCCGGCAGAGATGCTTGAAAACCTCAGTCACTCCTCACCCCAACTAAATACGATGCCAGTCGGACCCAGGACCCCCTGGACTGATAACCCAAACCGAGAAACCTGGGTATACCCCCACTGCCCTTAAGAGGGCAGGACTCCCGGTTCGTACTCCTAGAGTAAGAACTGCACATTCTCGTTTTCTGAGTCACTGCTGGGGGCGGTGGCAGAACTCTGAAGATCTGTCAAAAACCCCACTTTGAGCTGATTACTTTAATAAAGGCATTAAAAGGAGGAAAATCTCCTGCCCTGTTCATTTCAGGTTATTTCTTCAATTTAAAAAAAAAAATCATTTTTCTCTTTGTGACCACTGGACAGATTCCTTCCTCAGTTCTTGTTGGTGCTACTGACTGAGTCTGCAGGAATGTGAAAGCAGACATGTTGTCTTTAAACTGCCTTTAAACTCCCCATCTCCATGTAGCAGTGTAATTGTCAAGTGCAGTGAAAAATGGAACAAGCAACTCTCTTTTGAAATATGCAATTTCCTCAGAGCCACTGAAATCAGTGGAACTGTTGCACATGTATTAATATTGGGTGGAAACATGGCTCTTGCCAGAATTACCTGTATTATATAGGGTTTATTTAAGAGTTATAAAATCTGTTGATCATGGCACATCTATTCTAGCCTGTAATAATTACAACTGGAAAAAATAAATATTATTAACTGCTTAATTACAGCCTATGTTCTTAGAACACAGCCTCAACTTGAGGTCTGAATTAGCTTTATATGAAAGGTCTTAAATGACAGTTATTATCCTGTACCATTTGGTACTTTTGAACTGACATAGGTGCTAAAGTCTGTAAATGACCCAGTTTTAAAATACTTCAACTGGCAAACTAATTAGTGTCTGTTGTTTTTTAGGAATGGCATTCTCCAGTTTATTACCTGAAAAGGACTCCTTCTCCCTGAAAGAGACTGTCTTCTCACCTGCCCCCCTCTTCTGCCCCACTCCCATCCCTCACGCTCATCCCCCCTCAACTCCCACCCTGGCAGATATAGAATAACCTCCAAGTGCCATCCATGCCAAAAATTAACCCTATTGCCGCTGAAACCAGGAAAATCACACTATGTGAAAGTCTTTGAAATTCATCCAATACTTGTAAAGGAAGAACTCACCCTTTGGTGAAGACATGCTGCACTGTTCAAAGGTTTTATATACATATATATATTTTAATATCTTTTCTATAAGTTAAACAGTACCAACTTGTAACTTTTGGATAGTGTCTCTGTGGTGTGAAGCAGTATCTGTTTTACAGATTTGAGTGGGTCATAATTTTCTAGCAAATTGAGAAATTTTAATTTTAAATATTTTATGACATTTTCTTGCTACACTTTGATAAAAAAAATTACCTACATCAAGTAAGTCAGTGCAGATTACATTCTTGAAAGAGATCTTACCGTGACAACTTCATTGCTTTTACATAGATACACTTTTGGCATTTAAGTATGTTGTAAATGATCAAATCAGCATGATTTGATCAAATGATCAAATTTTTAATAAATTTATTTTTAAAAAATTATAAATTTTTAAGATCAATAACCAGATAGAATATTATAAAACCACCACTGCCAAGACAGCATCAACCCCAGACTTTGACGCTGGGTGAACTTGAATCAGACGGACGTAGTGTCAGCGTCTCCACAGTGGTTCACCCCGACTGCTTCAGGTAGCCAGCTTATATATAGTTTATTCTGCCTGGAGCAGAAATGACCTAAGATTTCTGTAAGTTCCTACATATGTCTAACGGGAACTATACAGATTCAGACTAATACGAAAGTTAGTCCATAAGTTTGGATGGCTGTCTGAGCTTCTCGAAATAGTCTTCTTTCACTTGTAACCAGAATGTCGCAGTCCTCGATGTAATCTCTTCCAGGTGCATCCCCGTGAGTGTTTCAGACATTCTTGGGAAATGGCTACTTGTAAAATAATGAAGCCACAGGGGCTAACTTCTTAGCTAAACAGCTGGTTCCCCGTAGGGTTAAAGCGCCCCAGGCAAGTAGTCTCAAGGCCAGATACCTCAGCCCTTCGGGAGCTCAGTGCCTAGCCCAGATTACTACACAGCCGTGGCCTCTTAGCAAGCTCAGTGATTGTCAGCTTTTAGTGATATCAGCTCTTTTATGGTTTCAGCTCTTAGCTTGCTAAAGGCTTTGGCTGGCCATGGCTTCTGAAGGCAGACGACGGAGAGAGGAGAAGGCTGGGTTCAGAAAGTTCCACGATGGTTTATTCTGAGTGTTTCGCGAAGGGTCCGAAAGCAGCTCTTCTAACAAAATGGGCCAAAACAGCCCCTCTTATAGGGTATGGGGGGACTGAAAACTGACCAATAGTAAGGGTTAGGGAAACTAGCCTATGGGGTCACAGAGAGATAAGCAGGCCTGGAGGATCAGAGTGAGGACTTCTGGTTCAATTCCTATGACTCAGCAAATACCTATCTCTAAACATTTCTCCCGGCCCTGCGCCTGCTACAGCTACTCATTGCCCGAGAATGACTCAGTCATTCATTTACAGGCTTGATTTTATCTGCACGAGTCCAGGAAATCTTTGAATAGAAAGAAGGCCCTGCTTCTGGCCATGGGGGTAAGAGGCATGGTTGGATGTTATAATTTTTATACAGTTACAAAGCATGAATTATCTCCATCATATACTACAAAGTGTAACTACAGAACCACTCAAATGAAGAGGTGCAGAAATGCTCTCCTCTCCTCTCCTGCTAAAACAAACTACAACTAGTTGATTAGAGTACCTGCTTGGTTAATGACAGGTTTGAATTCCATCAGACTGAGAAGAGAATTATATTTGGTTGCTTCAGGTTGGGCTGCGTTTTGCTGTATAAATCCCAGCAGCAGCAATATTTCAAAAGGAAATGAGCATAACATTTCCCAAAAGGTCCAATTCTGTTGATATTCATGGGGAACATACTTTCTGGCTGAAGCTACTGGGGGGACAGAAATAATGGAATATGGAGGTTTCTGGATCCTCATTTTATTCAAACAAGCTGGAAATCAGTATTGCCTTGCTCAGTGTGGTGCAAGGTGTGAGCATAGTTCTAGACATATGGGCATCTCAGGAGTGATGGAGATGGAAACAGAAGCTAATAGGCTTAGGAATTCTATACCACAGCCCTGGATCCATACCTTCCATATCCATCCTGATTTAGGGCCTGCATTTCTTTTACCAGTGAACATTTTAACCAGAAATCAGGGAACATAATTTTACTATGATTTTATGTTCTGAGGAAAACAGCTTGTACAGTGTTGTTACGCAGGCTGAAAAAGTAACACAGTGAGTTACATTTCGTACAAACTTACATTTGGTACAAAACATTCAGGCTGGTGTCTTACAAGTCAATTCACTTATGCACAGTTTGCATACTTATATTATTTATAAACACTGTTGGGACTCAATCCTGCATGGATGAAGAATTTGATTTAAAACAAGGTAACAAAAATGCTGGTAAATGGCCAAATTGCATTTTAAAATATTTGTTCCTATTTTAAAAGAAAATCAGGCTAAAATCAAGTGATTGGATTCTATTAACAAATTATTGGGGTAAAAATGTAAATGGATCTGAAATGCAACACTATTAACAAACCATTTTCTAGACACCTCTTTTAATTCACTTTATTATAATCTAAGCAGAAAAAAAAAATAAGCTACTGCGTACATTATTTCTGCTTAACAGATAATATCAGTAATTAAATATATTTCTGCTGGTTTTGTGACCATATGCCTGCAAAATCCAAAATAAAATTTTTCTTTTAAATTTTTTTTGTTCCCAGCACTGACTGCCTGTCAGAGTGAACCCTCCAGATTCCTGTGTGTTGGTATCCATGGGCTCTTTCTTGCCAAGCTGCCAGTCTGGAGCGTCACACCTTACTGCCTTTAAAGATTGCCCTGCAGAGATAGAGGAAAATGGCAATTTTTACATGATGCAGTCTGGCAGCCCAGGAGATTTGAAGTCAGAATCGGTGCCAAGATTTACCCAGGAGAGCAAGCAGAGGCAAAAAAGAGAATGTGGGCCAAAGGGAAAATAATAAAGCAAAGGAAGAGGGAAGAAAAAGGCAGGAAGGCATGGCAGAGTGGGAGCAGGTTTTTTTATCAAGCATGGAACACAAAGCTAAGTATTGGACACTACATGTTGCTTGCATGCATTTGTTGAGAGGGTCAGGGTCCTAAAGAAAGTCAAAAGGAAGAGGTCGGCTTTTTTTGCATGGCCCAAATTGCAGTAGATTGCAGAATGCAAATGAGACAATTATTACACCAATGCTCATCAAGCTGTGCTGGAAAGACTTCAATCGCCTGATGAATATGCATGCAAATTTGTTAATTAAGTTAATTATTCTGCTGAAAATTCATTTGTCTTCCAAGGACATTTTCCCAATGATTTTAACATGCTTGTGCCATTAGTCATGCTCCATGCTATTTAACATTACTTTTTGTCCACTTTTTCTTTCCCTCTCTTTCTTCTTGCTTTTCTGTTCTATTCAGTTTCTGTTGTTGTTTTTTCTGTTTTGATTTGCTTTTCTTTTTAAAGCTTTAAAACCTGATAATTGTTTCTCTTAATTGACCCCTGCAATGCTGCAAGATGCTAGCAGCCAGCTCCATAGGAATCCCCTAAAACTAGATTTCATTCAAATACTTGCTTCATATATAAAAAATCCCTAAAATGTCACCTAGGAAAGAGGGGGTGCTAGGGGGATGGGAACAGTGGGAGCAAACCTATCTGGCATCATTAAATCTGGAGTCTGAATGAGTCCACACAGGAATTAGGAGGGATAAATCTGTACTTGCTTCAGGCTATTTCCTCAGCACAGCCTTGGTTTGGCACAAGGTGTTACCTTGCTCCAAAAGGTGTGATCTTGTCACACCTCCCTTCCCTCTGCCTGTTCAGCTATACATAGAAACATATGTGTTCAAAGAGGAACAAGAACTGAGATACTTTTCTGTCACCACGAGGGCCAAAATCTGTTACCATGGCAACAAAAGGAATCGTGAGTTTAAAAATCATGTCTAAATGGCAAAATGAGATAATTTAAAGAAACAGAAGGAATTTTTTTCCTCCTGTGCAAGGGAACGACAACATTATTACAATTTTGAGTGATTACATTCTCAAAAAATGGGATCTTTCTCTATCCATTCTCAAATCCCCATCACTTTAAAATGTATCAGAGTACACAATGACTATTTTACATTTCTAATATGGGCTATTTCTCTAAAGTTCACTCATTTTTATTCTATTATTCTTTTGGTTTATTCCATTGCAAATGAAAAAAAAAATTGTTTGGGTTTTTTTAGCAGATGGAAAAAGGCCAGTTCGGCAATAGTATGCCTTCTCTCTTCCCACAGCAACAAGGACACCAGGAAAAAGCTTAACAGAAAGGAATTCAAAGGAAGAAAAAATGCAGATAAAGGAGTTAAAGAAAATTAATTGGTGAAGATTCTTTTTTGTGCAGTCCTTATACTTTACACAGTCTGAATGGCACTGTAGTGTCACATAGATCGTAAACCAATTAGGACTGTATTCTAAACCCTGTAATTTCTGTAATTCCATCTGCTTTAGATGGTTTAATCAGTGAAAGTCACAAAAGCCAAATATATTACAATATTTTGAAATCAAGCCCAAAGGCAAGAAATAAAAGTTACAAAAGCCACTTTGTGTGCAAGTGGGCATATTGCATGAGTATATAAAAAGAGGAGGGTAACGCTTTTTCTTTTTTTTTTTTTTAATGGAAACTGGGTCAAAACATATTAGTAGTGTAATCCTGATCATAAAAAAGACAGTGGCAAAATTGCCATGGACTCTAAAAGAACAAGAATTCAACCCAAAAGATGACAACCTTTAGTCCTGAGCTATTTTTCTAGCAGTGATATAACTGCTTTCCTTATTACTTAAGACCTCCATTCCACTCCTTCTGACATCAAATACAAATTCCTCACCAGGGACTCTGACCAAGGTTTTCATTTGCAGAGTGTGGTTGATTAACTCTATAATTTTTCTGACTTTAGGGTGGCAAAAGGAAAGACTGGTCAATGTATATAGCCCTTTTATTCCAGGCACTCTGTCATGAAGCAGTTGCCCTGTTTTATATTCCTAAACTTTTCTTAATAAACTGATAAATACTTTATTGAAAAACAATATCTCAACGGGGTGATTATATACAACATGTCCCTGTTCTTATATTTCTAAAATTTACCATGTCCAATGTGCTTCCAAACGCTAACAGGAAATAGCATAACATGGAAAGCCACTGTGCTGGCATCCTCTCTTCTGTCAACAGTCCCAGAAAAGTTCATAAGAAGGATGATTTGCATGAAAGAGAGTTATACAAACAACCTATAAAATCACTTTAACAATCCAGAAAGAATAATGTCTTACTTTAAAAAAATGAGGTTTTCAGAACCTTAAAAACATCTACAACCAATTAAATAGTTTGTAATGCATTGTATTTGTCTAGTGATGGTATTTCTCCCGCAATACAACTGTGCACTATGGACCACAAATAGCTTTTCAGTCACTGTTGACTGACAGCAGCATACTGAAGATAGGGTGTATGCTATGGCACTGTCTGTCACCATCTGATTGAGACATCATAGGTGTCCAGGACTGTCTTTGCTTGCTGTGAAAAATTATAAGGTAAAACTGTTACTCATAAAAAAGATTACTTGTCTTCCCCCTTAATGAGAACACAATATAGAATTCAGCTAGTAATTCATGGTACCTCCTACAGTTCAAATCACTTTTGTTCTAGCTGTTGTGAGAAATGTCAAGTCAATGAAGATATTTTACATAAAAACAATTATCGAACAGTGATGACGGCAAGGAAAAATTAAGGGGAGACAACAATTATATAGCACTGTTGAAAAGAAAGAGGGGGACACTAATAAAATGCCTGTGTCTTTATAGGGCAAAAGCTGTTCTCTGTTAGGAAAGGTTTTACCTTATAAAATCAGCCACATACTCTTGTATATTTTATTCCATAGCCTTTCGTAATGCGGTAGTTCTAGTTAAGAGGAGAAATGAAAAAATGAAAAAACTTTTCCCGATTCAAAATCTACAGTGTTGACTTCAAATGGAATTGTTGTAAATTATCAAATCAGCAGCCAAATTTATAAAAAAATTTTATAAATTTATTCCATCGACAACGAAAAAAAATAGACTATTATAAAACCGCCACAGCCAAGACAGCGTCAACCGCGGACTTTGACACTGGGTGAACCTGGGTGGAGCCAACGTAGTGTCAGCGTCTCCCCAGAGTGTCACGTAGTGTCAGCGTCTCCCCAGAGTGTCACACCAACCGCTCCTGGTAGCCAGTTTTCATACAGTTTCTTCCGCCTGGAGCAGATATTACCTAAGATTTCTGTAAGTCCCTACATATGTATGACTGGGACTATGCAGATTCAGTCCCATACAATAGTCAGTCCATAAGTTTGGATGGCTGTCTGAGCTCCTCAAAATGGTCCTTTTCAGTTGTAGCCAGGACATCCCCCATCCTGATCCTCGATGCAATCTCTCCCAGATGCTGTTCTGTGAATGTTCTGGACATTCCTGGGAAATGGTCGATGATCGCCCAGGAAGGACTCATTCATTCGTTAATAGTCATGATTTTATCTGAGCGAGTCCGGGAAATCTTTTGAATAGAAAGGAAAGCCCTTTCTATTCAAGGGCTTCTGGCCAGGGGGGTCAGAGGCATGGTTGGATCTTTATAATTTTTATACAGTTACAAAGCATGAATTATCTACATCATATACTAGAGAATCATATCAGAAGCAGCTGCAGAGATGAAGAACACTTCCTGCTCCTGAGATTACCTAGATGTTTGTCTCTTTCTCTGTATAATGCAGGCAGCCAACTTGCTTTCTTTTTCATAGCTGAAAGGTTGCATCCAAATGCTTAACAACTGAGACAAAGACCCAGACCAGAAGAGAACCATAGTCGTTTATTCAAAGAAATGAGCCGGGTTTATATACTCTTTCAAGACACAGTATTTCCTCACATGGAAATTCTTACTACATGACCTATCCCATGTTGCTACATGAGCAACACACTTTCTGAATGTCCTATGGGATGATCACGCACTGTCCACCCTCCTGTCAGCTTCTAGCAGGCTCCTCTCCCACAGGGCTCTGTCATGTGGCCCCTTCTCCCCCCAAGGTCAGGTGGAGACAAGCCTCTCTGTGCTGCCATGTGCTTCTTTGTACTGCCATGTGCTTCTGCAGGTGCTTCCCACAGCCTGCAGCTCAACTCCATCCTGTCTCTTCCCACACAAATATCCTTGTGGCAGCCAGTAATCATTATTGTAGGTGTGAATGTACACCTTTCCTCCCAGTACACAACCCACTGGTAAAGAGTGGTCTGAATTTGTGCTCAAAGTTGCTGAGAATGACTAAGTGTCTGGGTAGTGACTCCATTATGGATTGAGAGTAAAGTTTTCAGACCATGGACTACAATTTTGTCAAACACCACTGAAGTCCAGAAGTACCATTTTTTCAGGTAATCTCTTTGGGGCAAAATATTTGTGGTTGTATGTTGTATTAAATGAGCAAATTTGGGTGAACCATACATCTTTGCTAGTAAATTTTTAAAAAGAAAGCACTTTTGCTTAGCATCCAAGAGACTCCTTCCTTTATGCAGCTCTGGTTCCCATGCCCTTGCTTTGTATTTCTTTCTTCTCTGGACTTTATCAGTACATTTTGGGATTAATTTCCATTCTTTGCTACTCTATGACTCCAGTGTAAGAACACCAAAGATTTAGCCATATGGACAATGACAAGCAATCGGTGAACAACAGAAAATCAAGATAAACATTTATGCCACAACAAAGCAGAAGTAAATTAAAGAAGATTTAAATATCCAGAGCTAGGGGAAAAAAAGGAAAGAAATAAAGGTAGCTATTTACTTGGAGAGTTTACAGCAGAACACTAGTGTTCCATAATGGTTAAAATTCCCTCCACAACTATAGAAGTTTCACAAGTATTTGGAAAATCCATCCCATATTTCCCGATAGGCATAGTCAGTGGAATTAGAAGTCAATGAGATGCCTGTTGTTCAGTGCTAGGAAGCCACACTGTCATCTTCTGTGGAGTAATCATGGGATAATTTGTACGCCTCTGCTATCTGGTGTCCTCAAGGCTCAACTCCCCGTCAGCTCTCACTGGCAAAGGGGAAGAGCATAGCTCACTTTTCCCAATGTGAAGAGAGGCAAAAAAGCACCTTGCTACCCACTGCAAGGAGCAGCTCCTGTGCTTGCTGCCCTTCGTGCTGCTGTAAATCAAATACTATCCACCAAACCTCTTGTTTCCTTTTCTAGCAGCAGCAGTCCCTGCATCATGTTAGGGCCCACAGACTCATCATGGGGAGACTATAAGAAACTCCTGTCTCCCCTGCAAGTTATAGCCATGCTCTTGCCAGATCTGAGAGGTCTAGTCTACCTCACAGAACACATCCATTTCACAGAGCTGCAGTAGCTCCTTGGGCTATCTACCAGCTCCTGAAGGTCTGTGTCTCCTGGGCATGGGCCACAGAAGTAGCTTCACCATGAGACAGAGCTGACATTGATTCCTGGTGTTTTTAACAAGCCACCAGGCCATCAAGAATGCTTCTATCTGTTCCTTACAGGATCTAAAATCTTAAATGGAAAATGGTTTACTGCCCTGACTGAATGTCAATGACCATTGACAACAATACTATTAGAATGTACTATTATTCCAATGGTAATTTTACATAGAAGTTAGGCCAGTGCATCTCATAACTTCCTTGTCCTGCTACTTTCCAAAAAGCACCAGTCAAGCTCAGTAAACCTTAACAAACTTTGAGCTACACTGCAATGTTCCTCCTTCCAGTGATCCTCAGAGAAGTACTTATTGTGTCTTGAGGGACTATTTTCTTCAGGGTATTTCCTCTTGAGGACTGAGACAACCCTTGTGCTCCTGCCTCCTCTGCTGCACTTTCTGTTCATATCTCCACTGTCAATTGTGGCTATGAGATGGAGGCAGCAACAGGGGTTATAAAACCTTAAAAACACCGATACATTTGAGTCTTCAATTGCAAAGTAAATTTACAAGGGAAGTTGACACAGCACATGGTTGTGCCAATTCACTTTCTTCATTTAAAAATCCAACTCAATCTATTTTAAAACAAAAAAAGGTGTGGGAAAAGAAAAGGCAATATTCTTACCAGAGAATTAGTCAAGGCAGATTTGGGGTCCTCTGAGATGGGCAGAGCTACAGAACTATATCTAATCCTGTCACAGTTTAATATCATAGCTCACTCTCCTTGTGTTCACTAGAGCATTCATTGTGATTTTCCCTCTTCAGGAAACACTGTATGAAACTCAAACACTGCTGAAGCACTCATTGGGATCATGGTTGGAAATGCCCAAGCAGTCCAGAGGATGATAGGCTGTTGTGACAGACCTTCCAAAAGAGGGGAAGAACTTGGGTAGGGAGACATGGGTTGTCAACCCTGGAGCCACAATTGGGCAGGAGCTTTCACCATGTCCAATGGTTGCTTCCTTCTATTTTCATCTGCTTCCAGATAAAGGCCAACTCTATCCTATTCTGACAGCACAGTGGTGTTGGTCAGAGGTGTGATATGTACTCTGACAGCCAAAGCTGCCACCACATTCTGGCATGCTTTTTTTCTCCACTTATCATTAACACTCACAGTAAATAAACCTCTTAATACAGATTGTTGCAAATTCCCATTTGTCTTCTGTTCTTTTAGGTGAAGAAACACAACTTGTGTTTGACTTGCAGTCCCAAAAAAGTCAGTGAGTTCTGCCTACCATCCAATCTAGCTTTAAACCAGCAGATGTGTGAATGCAGAACCACACTACAGATGACAAGAGACAGTCCAACTCCTGCTGAGCATCACCAGTTAGCATGAATAAGGCCAGCCCAGGTATACCACACCCTTTCAAATGTGTCAAAGGCTCACCATAAAAATACCTAAAGTCTTTAGCTGAAGATGTTACTGTGAATTACTTGCCAATGAAGAGGTATTTGTGATTTGTCTCAAATCCAAGTACTTTTGAATCATGAAATCGTGTCATCAATTTCAGCCTCTGGCTTATAAAAAGAAAATAAAAAAGTAAATGTTTATCCAGGAAAAAATCAGCAAGACACCTCCCTTCTCAAAAAAATTATGAAACAACAAATATCTTGAGATTTTTTTGAGGACTGGACACATGAGCTGTTACTTAGCATGTTTTGATTTATTCTTCACTTCTTAAACCATTTCATCTGCTCATCTCTGCAGCAAATGTTAGCGAAAGTTTTGGCATGATTTGCACTTGCAATAAACTAATGTATGCTGATCCATACACTCAAAATTCTACAAAAGACATACTTCTGAGTGTCCAAAACCCAGCTTTATCAACAATTTACATAAAAGGGTTTTTCAGCAACAAGAGGATTTTAAGCTCTGTTGAGTAAACATCAGGGTTTTATCCCACAACTCTTCACTCTGATATTATTCTGTAACCCTGTCCAAAGGAATAGACACACAGAATATTTGATTTATGTGATTAAAAAAAGTAAGACATACTTGTATGGAAGGCATCCTGCTCTGCTCACAAAGAGCTGTGTGTCCACCTGAAGCGCTGGCAGGAGACAACTTGTGAAGGTGGAGAAAGAAAAAAAAAACACAAAAAAGAAGAAAAATTTAAAAAAGAGAAAATCAACAAACCAATTCATACTTGCACCCCACTGGTTGCTAAAAATTATAATGGGAAGGACTGTTATAACATCTGCAAATTAGGACATTGCTAGAATTACTTAGAGGTTATAGTAAACCACATTGGGATTACTGTAAACTGAATTTAAACATTCCTGTACACATGCTGATCTAAATCTTCTTGCCTGGAATAGACTATGATTAACTTTCAGAGGACTTTCTGACTTTGCTTTTAATGGGAAAAAATTAAAAAGACAGATGCTGAAGATATATACAGTTAATATGAACAGATAGTGTAATGCCAGTTAGAAACCAATTCAATGGCAGGGATTTTTTCTCTCTGTATTCTTTCTTATGTCATGTGAATTATTCTGAGCTTTTTTGAAATTACTCAAGGACTTCTTTGCAGAAGTAAATAGGGCATATTTTTCAGTTTTTCCTTTCCCACTTCCTCTCTTCTTTCCCTCCTGCTCTCTCCTGCCACCCTCCACTCCCTCTGTACAATTTCAACTACATCTACTGATAACGATCAAAAGTTTAAACGATGTAGTGAGGGTGGTTAACACACTGTTAAACCAAGATCTTCAACCTCAAACTTGCAAATGTTGCAGGGAACACTGGCAGATAAAGAGAGAGGTTTTCAGCTAAAGCTGAGGGAGCACCTAATGTCTACATCTCTTCTGCAGAAAGGCTAAATATCTTTAAAATTGTAACACAAGTAGACTGACATTGCAAAAGGAAAATCAAATGTCATTGAGGAAATTAATGGTTAAAAAGGTTGCTCAGGATCCTATTTGCATTATTTTGATGGCAAATTAGGTCACAAGATTTAATATGTTAAAGAATGGTCTGTCTATTATTATGTTGGCTGTCGGAGCCAATCTCAACCAAGCATAACTACAGACTAACAGGCTGTCTCTGATCAAAATCTGAGTCCTTGTTTAGTCTCATTCAAAATGAAAAGTCTAAGAGCTAATATTTAAAAATATTTTGCAGCCTATGTGCCATTGCAGCAGAAGTCATGCTGTGGAAAAAAAGTGATGCCAACCCTACCATACCTTGTCATGGTACAAAGCATTAAACTGACAGTTTAAATTTGTGAGAATGTCCCTGTCTCTTTCATAAGAAAGGATTTGTTTTCCTCAGCACCAGTCCAGTACAATCTTGTTTCAAGAACTTTCTCAATCTGAGCAACTTTGGCTGAAGACTTGTGTCCCTGCAACACTGAACTGGAACAAAACCACTATTCCTATGGGCATATTCCCCCATTATAATTAATAATTTCTCAGCAGTCTAGGTTACTTTAATGGATATACCTCTTTACACTAAGCTTCTGCATCAGATCTGCCCTCTAACTATGAATGCAAAAAGATAATTTACAATTGCATCCTAAGAAAGGAAACTGTAATTTAAACACATGTTCTTCAATAAATGCAGCATGCAATCTGCTATGTTTTTTCCATGTGTTGGAAGCAAATCAGATGGAAAACATGATGTACTGACCAGAGGTCTCACTTCATCTCTCCTCGTATTCCCCCAGCAGAAGAAAGATTTTACTTTCTGAATGACTCTGTCAAAGAAGTAAACTGATAGAACTAGGTGTTCTCCTGCTTCTTACACAGTACAATATTGAATAATGCTGAGCAAGTACTTCACAGGACTTAATTTACTTAGAAAGTTTAGATGTCTTCTGACTTCTTTATTTCTGCAATTCTTCTTAACGTAGTAGGAAAAAGTGATACACAGGGGGTCACCCTTGCCCTTTTTTTCATTAGTGCTATGTTTTTTAAAAATCATTTTATACCTGCTTTTATTATTTTTTTCTGTTGTCAGTTACTGCAAAACCAGACGAATTTTGCTACCATTTTTATTCCCAACCCAACATAGGGATTACTGGGCAACATGGGCAATTTTGAACTGCTATCAGATATATCAGTTTGGGCAGATTCAATAAGAACACAAGTTACTTGCTTCATGTCACCCTAGCACAGTGGTTCTCAGTAGTATGACAGTAAATTATTGCATTTAAAGGTTTCATTTTCCTCCTAATATTCACTTCAAGTTCACAGTTTCAAAAAATATTCCTATATAAACTCTTGTGTGAAATCCAAGTATAAGTATGTAAATACTCAGTAAAATCATTTTGATGTCTACTCATTTCTCCCTATAACACTATATATGGACCAACAAAGGTACAGTTGAGAAGTCATTTTCTCTGGCCTATCAGTCTTACTGCTTGTTTTTCTAGGTACTAGCTTCAGGCTAGGAGGATGATACGTTTGCTGCAATTTCCTCACACACTTCTACAGACCTTCACTTCCTTCAGACATTTCTATGTATGCTTCTGAAGAGCAGACTGTAGGACTCCCATTCACAAACTCAGTGCTCTTGTACACCAATATGTTATACAGAACAGCTACAGTATTGTGGTTTTGTAGTTTCACCCCCAACTATATAGACTGTCAGTCACAACATAGGAGAAGATTAGGAGAAATGCTGATGTGGCTGAAATTTTTAACCATATTTACTCCAGCTATGCCTGATATAAGCCATTCTCTTACCTAAAAAATTCCTTTCCTCTCATTTAGTTTGCCTGTAATTTTATGGAAGGGGTGGTATTACTGAAAATTGAGCGTCTAGCTGAATCCTTAGATCTCTGATGTGCTGAGATCTCCAAAGGCATTTGAAAGGAAACCATCACCTACTAGTGAGCTTACATGATGATAGGGTATTATCTGCATACTTAAGAGCTTCAGCTGGTCACCTAACAGACTGGACTAAATTCCATTTTCATAATTATATCCCTATCTTTGGACATGTACTATGGTGTGTGTGACTTTTGTATCACCTTCCTCTATTGAAACAACAGGAACTGTTCTTAGGCCTTTGAGAATCCTACACAGTAATACCTGTTACAAGGACCAAGCACCCAAATCCTTAATTTTCACTTGTTTTCAAGTTTATTAGTATTCTACAACTCATTTTAAGTTTGTAACAGTATCTCAGCAGTGTTTGGTGGTATGAATAATGCATAAAGCTGTCTATTGAGCCTCCAGCCTTTAAATACCTAACTATTGTGGCCAAACAGCCAAAGAACAGCAGTGCCCAAACACTTGTCACTGCTCTGCATTAGAAATAGATCTATTTAGCAAGTGCTGAGCAAGACTTGAAGTCTGATGATTTAAATGTTTGCAGAAAAGCCTAGATCTGCAGATTTCACTGAGGTCTGTTTAAAGTTGCATGGCAGATTGGCAAGCCCTGGCTGAATAGTGTGTCCTACCATACACTCTGCCCTGGACTTGACTTCATTCTCCAGAAGAGATGTATTTCTGTACCACAAAATCTGTGGCACTAACGTACCAAAATGAAATGTATGGAATTGCTTTGATAGATCTGAGGGCTCCACTTAAAGAGACAGAAACTGAGGATTGATCCAGCATCATACCCAAAGCCCATTGTGGAGGCAATGGCAGGCAGCCCACAGACCTACCAGCCGCTAGCATAGGCCCTCTCAGAGTGTTGCTGAGCTGTGATCCAGCCAGAGTTATAGGCTAGAAGATTTCTGACAAGCCCATATCAACTCACTCCAAGAACCAAAAATCCACAGCAGTGTAAAATTTGGACAGAAAATCAGATTTCATGCAAAATCATTCATTGTTTTCCTTTCCTTATTTCTTTGCCCAACTCCTAGTTGCTAAAAGGCATCAGGGGCAGCACAGCAAGACACACTGGGGCTGGAGCCTTGGCAGTAATGATTAAGCAGCCTACCCCAAGTGTTCCCTCCTGCCCCTTTCCTCCGCCATCCCTGGCTGCAGCAGGCACAGCAAATGGGCTCTTTCTCACTGCAGCAGTTGGCTTCAATTGTATCTCCTGGGCATCAATAGGCCTCCGCCACTCTGTTTTATCCCTGGAACAGCAAGTACCCCAGCAAGCTGCTGCACTGTTTGTCTCTGTGGTCTCCAGAGGCAACAGAGACTGATTTTTTTTCTCAAGAAATGACAGGTGTCTGCTCTTTGCCAAGAAAAGTTTGTCTAGCACAGCAGACATACTGAGAAGAAAACAATCCTCATCTGGATTGTCCTTCCAGCATAAAAGGTAGTTTCACTTGGTAGGTTCTGTCTGTTCTGGAAGTTTGGTGCCCTCATGTTGGATGGGGAAGGGGGTACAGTATTAGAGGGAAGCAATTCCAAGCCTGTGAGCATTATGAGCAGGACCAGTCCCTCCAGCTGCTCTTTCCCCTCATCTTTGGGCTCTTCACTGCTGTTTGCCCTCTGTGAGAAGTCAAGTCAGGCCAGACAGTATGCCTCCCTTTCCCTTTGCCTATGTTTTTTTTGCCTATATGCTTTTTACTCTTCCTGATGATTTCTTCTCCTCCTCCCCACCTCCCAACAGTAATATGCCTGTTTAAAACAGATCCACCTCTTTGCTCTCTGCTACTCACTGCACTAACTGCCAAAAACACCTATATTCTCAGCCTCTGAGACTATTCCTTGCTCCTGGCTCTTGCAGATCACAACCTATGCAATAGATGCCCATCTTCCGCTACAGCTCCTGAGGACGGCCCTAGTTCTCTCATCAGGAGCACCTTTCTTGCATCCATAATTGTAGCAGAAACCCCTAAGGACCCAAATAAGACAAAAGGAAGCACAGTTTGGGGCACAGGAGACAGTGCTGCTGGTCTTTCTGATGGGTTTTGAGGATTGATGAAACCATCCTCTTTCATGGGTTTTTGTCCCCTTCATTGTCCTGCTTCTTCTGGAGTGCTGCGAGCCTGCCAGGAAGTAGGCTGACCTAGAGAGAGAAACAGATACATTTTTGGTGATGAGAAGTGAGCAAGAAATGGGAGGGTTTCTCACTGGTAAGAAATATTCTTTGCAGAACAGCATCAAATTTGGCAGCTCTGAGAAATCTGTCTGGATCTCCTAACCCAATCATATGTCACAGCTAAATGATAAAGCATGTTTTTATCTCATTAAACAGCAGTGACAAAATCCAGAAAGTAGGACATTGCTTTCTCCTGAATGGTGCCATCTCTCAGCTGAAGGTCAGGTGGGCTGCAGGAGGACTTTTGCCACTGACATTAAAAAATTATCTCACCGTCAGTCTTAACTGTTATGAATAAAAACAATTGCAAAGTAAAGCAGTTGATCAATCAACACTACAGGGAAAAGCAGGGGTCTGTTATGTGAGTGAAAACCCATCTCACAAACTGCAAAATTTTCCACACTGAAGGAAAGACTGAATGGTTGAGGCTGAGTACATTGTCAGATTATTTCCAGAAATTTCATATTTCAATAGGATTGTGATGATCTGCTGTAGGGCCACAAATGCCAAGCATTTAAGCAGCCACCACTAAAGAAGATATTTTTAAACTGAAAAAAAAAAAAAGAAAATGCCAAAAAAATAAGGATTAAATAATGTTCTGCTTAGAACTTTGATTCTTTGTTATTTCATATTTGCAAATTACATGCACACATACTTTGAATTGACATATTTTAAGCTTTTCCAGTTGGCCTTCTACTGTGGCCTCATGTAACAGAAGGGTCTTATGGCTCTGCTTTGGATGGACACTGAAGTGCTTTCAGACCACAAGTACTTCCACTGAAGCCAACTGAGACCACTAAATTCCCTGTGATAGAGTTGCCTGTAAAGCCTTTACCAGAGGAGGCCTTATTCTATTTGTCTCAACTAATCTCTAAAATTCAACTTTTCCCCCATCATTCCCCTTCTTGCAAGAAACAGAATGTAATCAGAACCAGCATTACCACTCCTCCCCACTCCAGTCCAACTAACTTCTTCCACCCCATTAATGTTATGCATATATCCTCCCCAGCCCAATATGTGCAGCACATTTTAGGAACCTACATAAGGTCAATTTCTGTATTCATCTTTTTATTTATTGAGTTATGACAGTGGTATTTCTTCCATTTTTCCATATAACTACGTAATATTTCACAATATGTCTCTACACCACTATGGTATTTTATCATAACTATTTGGTCAGAGAGCAGTTATTTCAGCAACAGAAAGCCTGCAATTTTCTGTAATGCCTGTACTATCCAAATAGAATTATACAACCTGTGTTAAAAATTTATCATTCCTACACAATGTTCAGTAATGTAGATTCAATGTATGTTGAATCTTGTGTAAATGAGGAAAACAAAAGTTAGACAGTTTAAATGGCTTGCCACAAGGCTTACCAAGAGTCAGTAGTGAAGCTACTTTTCAGGCTTAGCTTTTCTATGTATAAAGTTTTGGCCAATAATTCTTTGAATTCTTCTTGCTACATACACTTGATTTACTGCAGAACTTACTCTGGCAAATTTCTGTAGGCAAAATAAGATAACAATATTGCAAAGAATCAGAAAAAGTTTCTTAGACTTTTTTCACACATTTTGGTATGTATCTGTTTTTCTAGATTTGAGACAAAGAAGCTTATGTTTCAAAGCTGTTTCAAATGTTTGGCAGACCCCAAAATACACTGAATAGACTTATGTAAAGTGAGACTCTTTGGTGTCTCTCCCCATACCCAACTAAAACTCTGGCTACCAACAGCATAGCTCCAACTAATCTTTGGTTGTTCTAAAAGGCAAAGTAAATGTGAAAGTAAAGTGTGAAGGAGTAATTTTACAATCCTTGCAAATGTAGCATGATACTTTTGAAGCAATCTGCATAACACTGGGCCTCAGAACAACTGGCGATCTACACGGAAACCAGAGAGTCAACTCAGAAATATCTCAAATCATAGACCCAAAAAAATATAGGAGTTACTGGTAAATTATGCCAGAAAGCAAAATCAGATGCAGCCTAAATTATGCAGCACAGTAAAATCCACTTCTATAAAGAATTAACACCAAAGAATCCAGAAGTCAAGTTCTTCACCTGCAGAAAGGGAACCTTCTCCCGAATCTAAAATAATTACCATAATTTGCCATAGTTGTCCTTCTATTTTTTTTCTAAGTGCAAAGGAAGATGCAAAAAAAAACGCAAAAAACAAAAAACCCAAAACCAAATCAAAACAAAACAAAAAAAAAAAAAAAAAAAAAGAAGAAAAAATCTCCACTGAACACAGTGTCATCTGAAAAAAAAAAAAGGTTACTACTGGCTGGTTTCTGGTGGTAAGCCTTAAATGTCATAAAGACCAAAGGAATGGGAAACAGGCTAAAGGAAAGGAAGGTGGGAACAGCCCTCATGAGCATTCCGATCCGTCTGGTGATCGCCTGCTAGCCCTGCTTGCAGGACCCCACCGCTGCAGCCTCTGGGCACAAGACACGAGGGGTGCTCGCTGGAGCTTGCTGAAATCCCTGGTTCGCAGTGACCTCTACGGGTGAGTTGTACATCTGCAGTATTCCCCCGGTTCTGAAGGAAATGTGTTTTTCTTCTACACAAAAAGAGCCTTAAGAGAATTTCTACTGAGAATTATCCAAATATTCCTCCATGAGTACATCGGCAGTATATCTAGATATTTGAAACAATGATAAGTATTTCCAAATATGAACATGACACAAAAAGGTTGCTTTACAGAAAACTGGTTAGTGTAATGTCCTGAGAACATGATCTCAGAGTGGAAGAAAACAAAAAGTAAAGTCAGTACCTCTGTCTGTTGAATACAGTGGTAAAATTCACAGCTACCTTAGTAAATGAAGGATGCAATGGATTTTCATTCATTTTTTACTACCCAAACAGCTTGCAGACATAGTTCTGCAAAAAGAATAATGCTCTAGAAACACCCCACTAATCCTTCACACCTAAAAGCAGGTAATTTATGAGTGTCATTCTGTGATAACACACTCCCAACTGAAAACATTGAGAATCCAATTACCATTTATTCAGGGATTCCTTTTTCTTGAGAGATCAGCTTAAAAAGTCTGTAAGGCAGAGAAATATATACTGCCAGGTTATGTTTGAGTACCTTGAATGAGGAATTAAAAGCTCAGTTTCTGTTATTAGTTTTGTTATCAATTTGTAGCATGGATTAAAAACTCCAGGGAACTGGAATAGGTTAAATTAGTAATTGTACTACGGTTCAATTAAGCTACAGTTGAATTCTAAGGGAAAAGACACTGCTATAACCTGGAGGTTGTAATTTGCAAATACCACTTCCAGTCCTAGGACAGCTGTTAAGGAAACCTTCCTGTCTGACCATCCAGGACCCACTCTGGCAGTCACACTTCTACCATCCCAGAATTTCACCCCAGCTAGTGGCAAACACCTTTTGCAGTGGATGGCTCCAGTAACTCAATGGGTGCCGTGCTAGACTCCCTAACACACCACTCTCACATAGTCAGACAAGTTTTCCTTACAGGTTCAGCCACAGATTTCCCATAAAAGAGTCTGAGATATCTGTTTTCTCTAAGTACTTTAATCATGGTAGAGTCACACAAAACTAGCTTGAGATCTGGCTGGGTGCTGCCAATGAGGGAGCCTGAACCAAGAAATCCGTGGGCTTTTATATCCACAGTCCATGCAGATGGGAGTGTGGGGTATTCCTGCTGAGCCATTGGCTCCCATTGTATCTCTGAGTGGCTGGTTATGCAGCTGGTGCCACAGGTTCCCATGCACCTTGTTGTGCAAAGGGTCAGTGCCCGATCACTGCTCTTGCTGGGAGCTCCAGCCATTTCCCCACACACAAAGCACAACCTGCAACTTGCTCTGCATTGCAGTAGCACACCGAGCTACCTGCACTAGGTGTATTCCTCAACACCAACCACCTCTAATGTCCAAGCTTGGACTTTCTGGCTATTCACAGGCTTTTTCCCAGAGATGGCCTTGCTTGTACTGGTAATTCAGAAGTAAGTATTCATATGGAAAGGGGTTACACAGAGAAAGAGTTTTATGGTAAACTGTTTTATGGTGGATTTCCTCTCATGTGCAGATGGGGAACATGGCTACATGTCTGCACAACCTGACCGAACCTGAGGGGTCTCACCACAGGGTTGACCATGGTGTCTGAAGACACAGCTTGCAAAGCTTTATGAAGTGTGGATGTTAGATGATTGGATCCAATGTTTGAGATGAGAGAAGGAGGTGACACATAGCCGTCCTAAGGAGAAGACAAAAAGTATGATAATCTGTCCAGATGGCTGCTGATGAATGGTCTTCTACCTTCTTCCACCATGGCTGATCCTTGTACATTCAAAGGTATTTAGACAACTGATCTGGTTATTTCTCCAACGTAATTTTTTTGCCATTAAAATTTTTAAAAACGTGAACTTCTCTGCAAGGGAAAAAAAAAATCACCAACTGTAGAGCAGCTAGTTAGGATTTAGTGGACACAAGACCACAGACAGGGGAAATACTGCCTGGTATAAAATGAAAGATAAAATAACTTTTAAAAGACTCAATTCTTCTTTAAGCAAGGGGCAATCAGAGCAAAACAGCCTTGCAAATCAATCATCCAGTACAAACCAGAACATATTGGCATCTCAGTCTGCAGTCACTCAGGATAGGGGCAAATGCTCCTGATGCCAGCATAGCTTGAGGCTTTCTGAGACATCTGGTCATTTCACTATAAGGTGAAGACTGCAGATAGAACAAAACATATATGAAAATTAATTTAAAAGAAGGGGAAAATCATCTTGTGAGAATTGTTGGGATGATTGGTGCATTGACTAAGAAACAAGTAAGAGGTGGAGGGGAATGTAACTGAGCTTGCTGCATACAAAACCAGCATCCAAAGCAATTGATGATATTTTCATAATATGACTGGAAACAGTAAAAAAAACAGATTCAAGCAGATATAATATTTATACATCCATGCCTTAAACAATATTTTTTCTCTTCTCCCACTGATATTCAAAAAGACGGAACCAGATTTGACCTAAAAGCAATGTGCCAAGGTGGAACTAACTCTCACAGGAGAAAAGGACTGCATCTTCATCAATTATGTTCAATTATTGGGAAAAATATTATTGCCTGTGATAAATAGTGCAGCTTCACTTAACATACAGGAGTTATCAAATGGTTCTGGAAGGGAGGTGTGGGAGGGAGGGAGTGGGTTTTTTTACCAAATTACTAAAAACAAGAAGATCAATCGAAAATAACCAAATCTATTTATGGCGTCTAACAACAAGGTCCCCTGATGTTCTCTGAGTGTCTTTATTCTGTCTTCATTAACTTTTAGACTGCCTTTGCAAATGAAGCCTCTTCTGCCATGGTTACTTTTCTTCTACTTCATTTCCATTTACACAAGAAAATGAGTTATTTTCTGTCTTCTCAACTGTACAGCGATGTTGTCTTCACTAAATAGTGGCTCTCAGCTCTTCTTTCAAATTTTGTCTCTTACTGCAGCATATGACTTGCTTTCATTGAAAGAAAGTTTGCTATTTTGTCAATAAAATTCCCATTTTTAAAGAAAGAAACTGAAACATCTCTTCTAATTACCAGCACTCATATGAATGGAGATGTTAGTTTGGTAATGAATATGTCAAACTCCAGTGGTAATTAGCACTTTACACTGGCTCTGTGTGGGTTTACAATAACATTTGCTACATTAAAAACACAAGGTGAAATCTTGGCCTCATTTGAATCAATTATTTTTTTCCTCTTTCAGCCTCCTCAGGACCATGTAATATTGGTGCCTACTGAATTTAAAGGTATTACCTGTTTGTTATGAACATGGCCGTACAGACACATCCTTTGCCACACAGCATCACAAATGAATATCTGACTTTTTCGATCCAGAAGTATAAGATGTGTTTATTATATGATGGAGCCATAGAATATTTATTTAGGTTAAAGTCCCTGTTCCCACCAAAATCAACAGTAAAGAATTGTGGTGATCTCAAAGTGACAGGATTTCATCCTAAAACATACAGAAAGGCAGTTCTATAATTGGGGAGCACAGAGAGGTCAAACTTTAGTCCTGGAAGCAGCTTTGCTGTAGAGTTTTCTTTCATATAGATGTGCAATTATAGTGCATAGCTTTTTCACTGCACTTTCCCATGTATTGACTGCTTTTTTGCTACACAAAGTCACACAAATTACACAAGTGACACTTGTTACAAAAGTGACAGATTTGCTTTCCCTCCACTGTCTTTCCCCTAAAGTAAGGGGCATCCATCATCTCCATCATAACTAGGTCAAGATGAGCAATTTATGATGGGGTCAGGGAAAACTGAATCTTGCCTCCATTATATCAATCATTTATGGCTTCCAGCAACATCTCAAGGAAAAGGTTGAACACTCCTTTTATTCTCTCAGTTTCCTGTTATTTTATTTAGGATGTTGTTGTTAGAGGAACTAAAATAATATTTGAGAAAAAGAGAACTCAAGTAACAAATAAGGAGAAAATAGAAGTATGGGAAGGAGGCGGAAATGTCTCTGTGGGAAAACATAACATGCAGCTAGGAAGTGTCTCAGATACGTTCTGCTTCAGTGAGCATTTCTCACACTGCCCCATCTCATTCCCAAAAAATTTAAAAGGTTTATCAAAACCTTATCAAAAAATACAACAGCAGACTGAATAGAGAAAATATTATGGCGCCTGGAGTAGAGCATTTTTTCCCACCATGTGCTCATCCACACAATGGAGGTTTTGCCTTTAACCCTTTAGCCCCTCCCAAAGTTCTGTCCATCAACCCCCTTCTTCTCTGTCCAGTGGTGGAGTTTACTTCCTTAAATCTTGATTGGAGGTCAGGTGCTGCCGTAGTAACAAGCCGGCACTCCCAAATGTCCCGAACCCAGGCCACCCCTGATAACAATGCAAGGGGGGGTAAAACATAACTGTAATTCTATAAAACTTCTCTTAACATATATACATGATATTCACCTTTTAATTGCGTGAGTCAACCATCATATTAATCATCTATCACAATCCCCCCTTTTCCTTTTCCACAAGTTATTTGGCTCAAACAATTTAACTCAATGGATCATACTAGCATCTATTGATGTGGACATGGAACAGAAGGAACCAAAGGAAAAAAAATCCCCAGTTTTCCCTAGACACCCTTATCTGGAATAAACAAAAGGACATTACAGAAGTCCGGTATGGCTTTTACCCCCATCTACTGTACCTATGGGGTTGCTACCCATAGGAGGTGCTTTAGTAGTGAGTACAGAGGCCAACTTGGTCTTGCCCTCTTATACCTTTTGTATTAAAAGACAATTGAGGAATTATAGAGGTCCAGTATGGCCTTTTTGTCCCTGTCTTACCATGCCTACAGGGTTGCTACCCGCAGCAGGGCTGTGGGGTCTTCTTGGTAATGAACAAAGGGGCCAACCCGGTCTTGCCCTCCTTCCTTTGCCTTATTTTACTTGTGGTTCTTAAAGATGCTGTCCCACTACCTCTTACAGTCCCTTGTGAACTTCCCCTCAACAGATGCTTGTAATTCCCACCCATTAAAACAGTTTTTGGGCTGGCTGGTGGAAACTTGACTCTACTTTTTGGGCATCTTGTTATTTTTCTTGTTGTCTCTCGGTCTCTACTTGAGAGTCAACCTCGTTTCCCCCAGCCTGGATGTCACAGTCCATTCTTTAGGTTCTTCTACTGGGCCTTTAACTCTGTTGGCATGAGTCCATCCCTGCTCTGCAGTTCACACAGCTGATTTGGTGGTGAGCAGTACCTGAAAGGGACCTTCCCACTGAGGAGTTGGACTATGATGTCTCCATGACTTAATCATCACCCAATCCCTAGCATTAATGTTATGGATTCTGAAATCCAGGGTGGTCTTTTGAAGAATTGTCCCTTTACGTCTTAGCCCTTCTAAGGTTCATGCCAGAGACATAACATATTTCTTGGCATTGGCTTCCCCTTCCTCATAGGTGGCAACCTTCTGGGGTGAGGTTAGGAAGGGTAACCCAAACAACATCTTCTTAGGGTGACACCCCCAAATATGACCAGGGTTGGGTTCTAATTCCTAATAAGGCCAAAGAGAGACATTTTATCCATGACATTTGAGTTTCAATCATTAGTTTAACTAGAACTCTTTTAAGAGTTTGACTCATTCTCTCAACCGACCGGAACTCTATGGATGCCATGGAGTGTGTAACACCCATTTTACTCCTAGGGCTTGAACAACTTTCTGCAATATCTTTGATGTGAAATGAGTTCTCTAGTCTGAATCAATCCTGTTTACTATCCCATATCAGGGGATGACTGATTCTAGGAGTCTTTTACTCACAACATTGGCATTGGCTTTAACAATGGGTACTGCCTCTACCCAATGAGTCAAGTGATCTACTGTCACTGGCAAAAACTTCCACCGTTGTACCTGGGGAAGCTCAGTAAAGTCTACCTGGATGTTTTGAAAGGGCCGTAAGGCTAGTTCTTGCCCTCCCCTGGGTGCTTTCCTCATGACTTTCTTATTCACTTGTTGACATATCACACACTGTTCAGTCATCTACTTAGCTATCCCAAAAATTCCTGTACAGCTCCAATCCCTTAGAAATTGATCACTCGGCGCTTGCGTACCCCAGTGTGTTGTCTCATGTGTGCCTTCCAACATTTTCCTTGGTAAGGTGCTTACTCAGCATTTGTCTCCCATCTGCTAATCTCCATTTCCCTTCTTTAACTTTCTTGGATCCTGTTTTAAGGAATTCTTCCTCTTCTGTCCCACTGAATACCAGGACTTTTTGCATTTCTCTCATAGGGGTTAATACCATCAGTAGTTTTTCTGTCCCTGATTCAGCTGCATTTTTAGCTTCTGAATTTGTTAAATTGTTCCCTTACACCTCTTGAGTCACCTCGTTTTGGTGTCATAAAACGTATAGTACTGCCACTTCTTCAGGTAATTGTAAGTTTTCTAACACTTCTAAAATAAGTTCTTTGTGAATCAGTCCCTTTCCCTGTGAATTTAATAGCCCCCTCTCTTCCCAAATTTTTCCAAAGGTGTGCACTACACCAAAAGCATATTTTGAGTCTGTATATTGTTCCCCTTTTCTGTGCTAATATTTCCAGAGCTTGTTTTAGGGCATATAGCTCACATTCTTGGGCTGACCCGTTGGAAGGTAACTTTCCCTTTTCTTTGGCTACCAACCCTTCCTCCACTATAGCGCACCCCGATACCCGGTGCCCCTGGATTACCTGTGAAGATCCATCAATGTACACTTGTTTCCCTCCTTGGAGTGGTTGATCTGTTAGGTTCTCTCTTACTCTGGTTTGAAAGTTTATAACTTTAGGCAATTATGTATTAATTCCTCACCTTGTTCTCCATACAAAAACTGGGCAGGGTTGAGTTGGTTACTCACAATCAGCACTAAATCACTATTTATTAAGATGGCTTCATACTTTAGCACTCAGGAATTAGTGAGCCATTTCTCAGCCTTTTGGCTTAGGATGCTTCTAACTGAGTATGAGGTATATATTTTCAATTTTTACCCAAATGTTAAATTTTGGTTTTCTCTATGAGCAAGGCGATCGCTGCCATCGCCTGAATGCAGGTTGGCCACCCCCAGCTGACAGGATCTAGTAGTTTTGATAAATAGGCCACTGGTTTCCTGCATCCTCCCCAGTCATGGGCTAGTACTCCATGTGCTACCCCTTTTTCTATATCTACAAACAAGTAGAAGGGTTTGTCTAAGGCAGGAAGACTTGGTGCTGGTGCACTGACTAATTTTTGCTTTAAAGCTTCAAACATTTGCTCATTGTTTCCTTCCCACCTAATCTCTTCTTCTACTAGCTTTTCATACAAGAACCTGCCGGCCTGCCTATATCCTTAAATCCATAGCCTGCAATATCCCAAAAAACCTAGAAACCTTCTAACTTCCCTCTTAGTTTTTGGCTGTGGAAGTGAGACTATCCCTGCAATTCTGTCAGGATTCAGTTGCCAACTGTCTTGACAAATCACGTGTCCTAGGTATTTTATTTCACGCTCTAAAAATTGGAGTTTCTCTTTTCATATCTGAAGTTCTTGGTCCCCTAAACAATGCCATGGTGGATTCCCAAACTTCTTTTTCTTCCCCTCCTGAGAGAGGCAAATCATCTACATATTGGATAAGCTTTATCTCAGGTTTGAGAAGAGTTGTAGTAATTCTCCCAAGGCTTGACCAAGGTTTGGGGATTTGGAAAACCCTTGGGGTAACCTAGTCCACTGAAGCTGTTGCTCCTCCTGGAATCGGGGTCCTCCATTCAAAGGCAAATATATCCTTATTTTCCTCTACCAGTGGAAAAGTCCAAAAAGCATCTTTTAGGTCTATCACTCTAAAACACTGGTGTGATGGGAGTATATTACTCAGTGATGTATAAGGGTTAGGCACTACTGGGTATTGATTCACTGTTCTTTTGCTCACTTCTTCAAATCTTGCACAAGCCTGTAAGTCCCATCTGACTTCTTTATTGGTAATATGGATGTATTATGGGGGGGACATACATACATGGTTTTAAGGTCCCTTCTTCAAGTAGGTCCTGGATCACCAGCTGCAATCTTCATCTCCCTTCCAGGGAGACTGGGTTTTGTCATTCCCGAACAGGATGGTTTTCATTAACTATTTTTATTACTATAGGTTTCATGTTCAATTACCTCGATTTTTTGGTTTTGCCCACGCCATCTCATGAATTTTCTCCTCATCCTCTTCCCTCAATTGGAGAAGCTTCACTACCATTTTCTCTTCCTCTGGGAGTACTCCAATGTACTCCAACGTATTGCACCTGCAAATCCCTTCCTAATAAATTGCACCCTGCTTCTGGAACTAATATGACATCCCCAATTCCTAATTTATTTGCCCCTTCAAACTTTACTTCCTTTCTAACTGAGACTTTGAACCCTTCCTCTTTTGCGCCTACTGCTTGTAAGGTACCTAGACCCTTTTTGCACCTGTTTGGGATTCTACAAACACAAGTTCTTTCAGCCCCCATGACTACTAGGAATTCAAATTCTTCCTCCTGGGGTGTCACCGACATGTTTTAGGAAAAATCCTTTCCTTAGGATTTTTCCCTCCTGAGAAGCTGAGAGGCCTCAGGAACAAACTGTAAACAATTCTTATCTGCTGCTGTGGAATGCAACAGGGGGAATCTGTGATTGGTCTCATCTGGTTGTTTGGAATTAACGGCCAACCACAGTTCACCTGTCCAGACCGTCTCTCGGTCCGAGACAAGCCTTTGTTATTCATTCCTTTCCTATTCTTAGCTTAGCCTTCTGATGAAATCTTTTCTCTCTGTTCTTTTAGTATATTTTTAATATATTTTCTATCATAAAATAATAAACCTAGTTTGCTGATACATGGAGTCAACTTTCTCGTCTCTTCCCTCATCCTGGGACCCTTGTGGACAATACTACAAATGGTGACCCTGAGTGAAAAAAGGAGCACCACCATAGAAGGTGAACACCGAGGGCAGAACTGACAGATGGTGCCTCGAGTGAAATCACCACAATTGGACGCTGAGTGAGGAAGAATTCTTCATTTGGCTGGCCGCAGAGAGAACCTTTTGAAAAGTCTCCGAGACAAGATGTCCAGAAGTCTTCGCGGCACAGAGCAGTCTGCCGAAGCCCAGAGGACACTGTCACAAGGTACTGTTTACACTTCCCTTCCTGAAAATGCTTCCCTTCTTACAAGGCAGATTCGGATCTGGACAAGGGTGCCTACGGAGGCGGAGGTTTCATTCTCTCCCTCAGAGGAGAAACTTATTGGCCTCTGGCAAAAATGGGGTCATGAGGACAGAATTCCTATGCTGAAGATACATTTCTATGAGTTTTTCAGGTGGGCAAAGCACCATGGCTTTTTCACTGATGTGCTGTATGCCCTTGATACATACATATGGGAATGCATGGAATTCATTATCCGAGACCTTTTTTACCGGGGACTTGGATTTCCTCGGGTTTATCCGTCATTCAGAACTCTCTTCCCAGTTTTGAAACGGAAAGCGTCTACATATCAGTGGATTGCGGATTGCCGAGGTATGTCTCCCTTCTCGCTGGCGCTGGCAAGAGGGGAACCAGTGCAAATCCACAGCCTGCAGGTTCCCAGCCCCCCCGAATCGGGGCGGGGGGGCGAAGTTTTGCCCGCGACAGAAGAAGTTTTTTTCTGCGCCTTTGGAGCATGCTCCGACGGAACCGCCTCCCCCGCCTCGCTGCTCTCAGGGGGGAGGTGAGTTGGCTCCACCGCCCGAGCCGGAGCCGCGGGCCCCACCCCAACCCGCCCCGCAGGAGGTGCCAGTCCCCGCGGCCCCTCCCGCGGCACCGCCTCAGCCCGGACCGGACTCGTCGCCCCCAGCGGAGTTTGTCGGCGTTCCCGTGGCAGAAGCACCGCCTCCCGCGGCTTCGCCCGAGTTGCTAGGCGACACACTCGACAGCAATCACCAAGAGCTCGCGACTGCGCTGCCGCTCCCGAAGCAAAGTGAGACAACAGTGCAGGCGGCACCAGTGGGCGCGGGCCCCGCGCCCCTGCCGCCCCCCGCGGCTGTCCCGCCGCCTCCCGTGTCGGCTCCGCCGGCTTTGCTGTCTGCGCCCGCGATGCAGCTTCCGGTACCCGGAGAAGACGCGGCTGCTGTCCCCAGCCCGGCGGGGGTCGATGCCGCGCCGCCCGTGCCGGTCGAATCCGCGTTCGACCCTCCAGCAGAGCCCGTGAGGGCTCCGAGCGCGGCGGCTCCGCCTTTGCCTGCCACGCCAGTGGAGGAGGCTGAGGTTGAGAACCACCAAGCGGAACCATCATTGGAGGCGCCCGTGGCCCCGCCGCTCCCCGCGGCGGCCACCGCGGCGCCTGCGATCAGCCTGGATTCCCCCCCGAGCTTTTCGGGCTGTCCCGAGGCTGCCCCTGCAGGGGGAGCTGGGACAGGGGAAGGGGATGCCGGTCTGCCCCTCCGTGGGGGGGTTGTGGCTCGACAGCTGATTGCGGGCTCAGCCCGTCTGCCTGCTTTCAAACTCAGCGTTTTTCGCGGGCCGGTTCGGGTTTGTTCGGAGGTTCCCGTTGGGGGTTGGAATGCCTGACTCCCCCTGCGCACCCCAGCACCGTGGGGGAGGTGGCTCCTGAGCCTTCTGCTTCTGGTCCCCAGCTCGCAGGGAGTGGGGGTGGTACCGAGGGGCAGAAAGGAGGAACACCTTTTGCATTTGCGTTGCAGAGGCAGGAGAAACAGTGGAAAGTGAGCGTCGCTCAATTGCTCTGGGGACAAAGCACCCCCAGATCTGGGGTGATGATCCCTGGGAAAGCTTCTCTTCCCCAGCTGCTGGTCTGCACCGGTTCAGAGGGGATGAAGCGTTCGGTCACTCGTGCTGCCCAGGCATTGGCAGCAGAGTGCCGGGTTGTGAGACCACAGAGCCCGCTCCGCGGGCCGGGTCTGGGCCGTTTGGCTCGGTTCCCTGGGCCAGGGCCTCCGCCCGGCCAGCGGCTGTTTGGTTCGGGGGCTTTGCTTCCCCCGTCAGGACCTGGGCCACCGTTCTGTAGGCCAGGTCTGGGGTCCCTGATCCTTCCACGAGGGCCAGGGCCCCCGCAGGGCCTCAGTGGCTCCTCTCTGCTGCTGCTCTTTCGTCAAAAAAAAAAAAAAAAAAAAAAAAAAAAAAAAAAAAAAAAAAAAAGAGTTGAAAGAGCTAGCAGCTCAAAAAGCGTTGAAAAGCCAAGCAAGCCTGTTTCAGGACCAAAAGGGACTTTCAGCGATGTCAGAGAGGAACATCTTCAGTCTGGACTTTTCCTGAAACTCAGCTGTTTGGACTTGAAGCAATGAACTTTCTTTTCATTGTTTTTGCATTTTCTTATATCTTAAGATTGTTTTGGTGTGTGATGTAATTTGATGTTTTGCAGGTGAAGAATTTCCCTGACGGTTCCACATCAGCGGTGATTGATGTTTTGATTGGCAACATTAAGCCTCTCAGGTGCTTGTTCTTTCCTCTGCATGGGCCAGCAGATGAAATTGCAAACACTTTTTCCTTTTAATTTATTTAAAATAAAAAGGGTGAGATGTCACCGACATGTTTTAGGAAAAATCCTTTCCTTAGGATTTTTCCCTCCTGAGAAGCTGAGAGGCCTCAGGAACAAACTGTAAACAATTCTTATCTGCTGCTGTGGAATGCAACAGGGGGAATCTGTGATTGGTCTCATCTGGTTGTTTGGAATTAACGGCCAACCACAGTTCACCTGTCCAGACCGTCTCTCGGTCCGAGACAAGCCTTTGTTATTCATTCCTTTCCTATTCTTAGCTTAGCCTTCTGATGAAATCTTTTCTCTCTGTTCTTTTAGTATAGTTTTAATATATTTTCTATCATAAAATAATAAACCTAGCTTGCTGATACATGGAGTCAACTTTCTCGTCTCTTCCCTCATCCTGGGACCCTTGTGGACAATACTACACTGGGGGCCTATTTTTAAAGTTCTCAGGGGCTCCTGATGGTATTCTGTCCCCAGGAGGTAGAGCCCCTGACACCCCTAATCTTCCACTTCCCCTTTTTGCTCAGTCTCATAGACCCTCAGGTCCTTTCTCTCTGGGGGCAGTTCTTTCTGATATGCCCATTCTCTTAACAGTAAAAGCAAATTGATCCTAGGTTCCTCTGTTTCCCAAACTCTCCTTTTTTTGTCCAGTCCCACGGGGCTGCATTCCCCCTCTGTTTGTCTTCCTGCATTTGGTGTCCCCCTCCCTTACCTGGGTTGTTCTTTATGTGCTGGTTTCCTTCCCTAATGGCAGTTACCATTACCTTGGCTTTTGGCATGGCCTTCTCTTTGTCTCTCTTTACATACACCTTCTGTGCTTCCCTTAAAAGATCCTCTAGCCTCCTTTCTTGCCAGCCACCTAATTTTTCTAACTTTCTCTGTATATCTGGCCAGGCGCAAGTAATAAAATTTATCTTTAGTAAGATCTGTCTGGCCACAGTATCAGGATCGACCCCTGAAAATTCTCTCATATTTTCCTCAATCTTTCTAGCCACTCTGTTGGGGTTTCTTCCCTATTTGCTGCTCATGGAAAGCCTTATGGGCATTTTGCTTATGTGGAACTTCTTCTTTGATACCTCTTATAATTAATGTTCTATACTCCTCCATGTCTTGCCTTCCCAGAGTGCTGTTGTGGTTCCAGGCAGGGCACACTTTGGGCATTTTCAAATCCCCAGGAGGTATTTTCCAGGTCCTAAGGAAAGGGAGCACATGTTCCCTTTCCCATATCTATATCCCAGCTGCCTGGATCATTTGTGGTTCCTCTGGGGCAAGCAACATGGTCATTATTGATTGCATTTCTTCCCATATATTGGGCCCCAGAAACTGGTCTCCCTGCTCCACTAATCCAGTGGGGTCTTCTAATAGTCCTTTTAATTATTTCTTGAACATTCTCACATCAGAGGAACTGAGAGGAACAGTTACAAGTCCAATTCCTCCCTGCACCCCACCCAGGGGTACTTCCCTCATGGGGGTATAATCCCGATGCTTGGCTCCCATCCCCTCATCTGCTTTCCTCTCATTGTGCTACCCTGCTCCTGGTGTTCTGGCTATGCCCATCAGGGGGCAAGGGAGGTGCAGTTGGAGCTGCTGGAGGTGGGGAGGCAAGGGGTCTAACAAGTCCCACTCTGTATGTTCTGCTACCTTAAACATGCTCACCTTCGAGGTTGCGGTCTCCCCTTCCCAGCAAGCAGTGTAGTCACTCTCTTCCTGATTTAATGGTTTCTTAGCTCTTACATGGATGTTTAATGCCCAGCACATCCATCCTTTGTCTGATCCATATCTTGGCCAGCGCACATGCTTGCTTGTAATTTCCCTTCTGGTCCATTCTACCATGCAGTACAGAATCATTTTAAGCTCGTCCTTATCTCTGGTGTTAGGTTCATATTTCCACCAGGCTAGTTTCCTTCCCAGTAGGCTATCTGGGGTATGCCCATTGGTACCTCCTCAATTTCTGCTTCTTCCCTTGGAGATTCGCTACTCTCCCATAATCCCATCCTGACCAGCCTATCACAGGTCTTTCCCCAACAGATCTCACCTCCCCAGTCAGCCAATTACACACCCTCCCAGCAAGGCCCGCCTCCCTAAGAAGGGAGAGGGAAAGGAGAAGAAGAAAGAAACTAGGAAAGGAGGAAGGAGAAGTGAAATAAATAGGGCAGGTGATCTTTCTACTTTTAATGCCTTTATTAAAAGGGATCAGCTCAGGCTGGGAGGCCTGATGGATCCGTGGTCACGCCATCATTGCTCCCATGAGTGCCTTGGAGGAGGAAGAAAGTGCAACTTCTTCCACTAAGAGGCAGAGCTGGGGGATCTGTCCTCACAAAAGCAGTAGAGTTACACCCCTTGTTCCACTTTTTGGTTTGACGTCCAGGGTACTGGCTCCAGCTGAGGTCCTCTTGGCTGGGGCGAGGGGCAACAAAGGTTCTCAGCGTCTCTGCAGGTTCTGGACCTTTTTCCTCATGCCCAAACATCACCTCAATCTCCTAATTCTGTGTTGGCTCGTTGCTTTAGAGGTCTTATTCTTGGGTTTGGTGGGAGTCCTCTCTCGTAGCATTCTGGGTCTGAGGTTATTTTGCATGTCCTCTGATGTCCCCTCCTTGCACTGTCCGAGAAGGGCCATCCACCTGGCCTCAGGCAGGGTGGTTCTTGACAAAAAGCAGAATACTCAACAATAAAGAGTTAATGACCGACTCTTAACAAGTGATTACAACATGAAGTTAACAACTCTGCCAGCAACTAGCTCCCAGTTCAACTTGTAACTTTGCAACCTCTGTAACAGAAATGGGTAAACCCTTCTTCTTACTCATAACAAGAAGGAAAGGGAAGAGAGAAAGAAAAGGAAAAAAGAAGAAAGAAAAAAAAACTCTACCTCTCTTCCAAAAAACACCTGCATTCCAGAGGGCTTCCGTCCCATGGTCACAACCGGGTCCCCGCCCCAACTGGCTCAGCTTGGCTAAGGCCCACCCCTGGCCCCTCGCGGCTCAGATCAGCTGAGGCCCACCCCGGCCCGATGTGGCTTGGCTTGCCAGCTCCGCCCCTGGCTCGCCACAGCTCAGCTCATCAGCTCTGGCCCTGCTCCGAGCAGTGCATGGGCTCACGGCTCTGCTGTGTGAACCCCCTGCACCATGTGGAGTGTTGCACCTACTCTTGAGTGACCCCTCTGCCACAAACATCTCAGTGGTCACCCCATTTCCAGCCCAATATCGACTGGCTCTGGAAATTGTAGGGCTGGCTGCATCCAGGAGCTGACCCTGGCTCCGAGCTGCACTTGAGTTCACCAGCTCCCTTTGTAATCCTGGGGACTCCCCACACAGTGGCCCCCTCCAATGCTCTCAAGTCCCCACAAATTCTTCAGTTTCATGCGTCCTGCCAGCCACGGGGTCCCCGTCAAATTATTTGTGGAAAGAAAAAAAATTCCACGACTTTGTAAAAGTTGTAAAGCCAGTATGTTTGTTACAGCGCTGGGCGCATGTGGGGATCGCTCCCCTTTAAAGGACATGCACACCCCTGAGAACTCACAATCCTTTTTTATCTCCCTTACTGATTCATATGCATAGAATTTCACTATAAGTTTATACATATTCATTTTACTGATTTCACATTACACCTGCAGCTAGTTTTTTATCAGAAACTACAGAAAGAACTCCTGGGTGATCCTGCACTGTCTCCAGCACCCTCAGCGCAACCGCAGCTTTGGTTTTTGTCCGCTTCAAAGGCCAGGGAACCCCTCTTATCCCTTTTGCATTCTTTTCCCTGGACTGATGAAATAAACAGGGCAGGAGATTTTCCTCCTTTTAACGCCTTTATAAAAGCGACCAGCTCAAAGTGGGGCTTTTGGAAGTTCGGGTAATTTCTGCCACCACTCCCAGAAATGACTCAAAAAAGAGAATGTGCAGTTCTGTCGTCTAGGAGTCAGAGCCCAGAGTCCTCTCCTCTCAAAGGCAGTGGGGACATACCTAGATTTCTCATTTTGGGTTATCAGTCCAGGGGGTCCTGGGTCAGACTGGCATCATTTTTAGTTGGGGCGAGGAGTGACCGAGGTTTTTCAAGCATCTCTGCCGGCTCCGAACCTCGGCCTTCATATCCAGACACCACCCTGACTTCTCAATTCTGCTTTGGCTCGTCTTTTTTGGGGTATTTTCCAGGATTTGGTGAAGGTCCCGTCCCAGTGCAGTTTGGGTTTGAGATAAATTTGCATGTCTCCTGAGATGCAAATTTCTCCCTCTCCCCACCTTCCGAGGGGAGGTTGTCATCCTCCTGGCAACAGGCTAGGGTGGTTCTGAAAAACAAGAATTCTCCACAATAGAGAGTTAAACGGCGGTACTTAAGGATACTCAAGGGGTGATTCCAACATTTCACTAACAAAGAACTCTTGGCCAGCGATCAATTCCTAGCTCAACTGAAAACTCCGCTGCAGCCCCTTCTCTTAAAAAAACGGTAACTTTTTTTGTTCATAACAGCTGAGGCAGTTCTGTGAGCGCTGTTTTTTTGCAAGAACAGGCAGTCTTGAGCTGAGACTAAACAACATATCCCATCTATGCAAGCAAGCTACAGACTTAATAATTCAAAATGGCACATTTCACCTAAATCCGAAATGGATTTCCACCCTGGAAAATTTCCACTCTGTTTCACAAGGGCCCCCTGCCTTTCTCACCGACGTGTCCCACCCTGCTTCCGACTGTCCATTATCCTGAAGCTGCAATGGACCAGGACAGGTCCATATATATTACTGATATGAAGCTCATGTTCATATATTGGAATTACAGAAATATGATCTGGCCAAAAAATAGTTATGAGGATGGTACTCAGTCCCACTTCCCCTCTTAACTTATCCAGTCTCCTGGTGTCTTTGGGCTTTCAACCTGTGACCACTGGTAGCTCTGGGAGAGTCTGATAGATTCTGTGAAATATGTGTCAAGGTGCGCATTTTTCTCCTAGTACCACAGGGATGAGGTGTAATGGCAGAGCCCCCGTTTGTGAGAAATTATATTCACTTCCAAAAAATTTCAAACGTTTATTAAAACTTTACTAAAAATACAACAGAAGACTGAATAGAGAAAATAGTACGGCTCCTGGAGCAGAGCATTTTTCCCACTATGTGCTCATCCACACAATGGAGGTTTTGCCTTTTATCCCTTCAGCCTCTCCCAATGTCCCGAACCCAGGCCACCCCCTGATAACAATGTAAGGAGGGATAGAACATAAGTCTATAAAAGTTCTCTTAACATATATACAGGATATTCGCCTTTTATTGTGACAGTCATCTATCACAGGCAGTATTCATTCAGAGTTAAGAAGGATGTCTCAGTTGTCTCCAGGACACAGACCCTATAATTATCTCAGGAAAGTTTTATGCCTAGCACTTCTTTTAAAAATAAAACAATTCAGGTTTTTGGCTAAACAGGCCTCAACTAATGCTGAGTTTTACCATCTTTTTTCTTTCTCACTCCAGCCCTTATGTATATCTCACTCACTGCCCTCCTTCAGCTACCTCTGTAGCCTTCAGCTTCCCAGTGAATTTAAGTGGCTTTCTTCAGGTTAGGTATTCCACAGATACCATAATCCCCATGGTATCTGTCTGAGCTTCATAGTCCCAAAATCTATTTTCCAGGCCTATCTTTAGAAAGAGCATACTGTGAAGCCATGGAACCAACTCAGATTTCAAAGAATGTTAGAATGACCTTTAAGATCATCTAGTTCCAACCTCCCCACTATGACCAGAGACACCTTTCACTAGACCAGGTTGCTAAAGCCCTATCCATCCTGCCCTTGGACATTTCCAGTGATGGGCCATCCACAACTTCTCTGGATATCCTGTTCCAGTGGCTCACTACCCTCTTATTCTAAGGGCTGAACCAATCCTGGGAGCAGCTGTAGACAGCTAATAGCATAAAAGAAGTTTCAGCAGAATAATGAAAGCATGAAAGCATCAAAGCTGAAAAAAAGTTTTTGTTTTAATGTCATTTCTGCAATAACAACAAAAATTAAACAGAATAAATTTCTTGATGAGAGACTAACTCTTAATAGGGAAATTGGACCACTGCTTAGACATCAAGGTATCTTTCAAACCATTTATGTCTTTATAGCTGTTGTGAAGAGGTTGCTTGCCTCCCAAAGACTGTAAAAATCCTGATTTCTGTTAAGATGTCATCTCAGCTTTTTAACAATAAAACACCATTTCAAGACAACAGAAATGGTATTTTTCCTACTTATTGTTCAAGATCTCATTAATACAAAAGTGTACACAAGAACTTGGTGCTTTCTTGAGTTTACATGGCTTCAGTTTTACCTCCAATGTTACATTTGGCATGCTCATCAGTGCTAGCATTGGACTATAAAGTAGACAAATGAAGTTTTGTGGGGAGAAAATACCTATGAAAGGAATACTTTAGGTGAGCCAGTGGTCAACCTTCATTCATTTTCACTTCCAGTATCTTTTCCAAATCCTTTCTTTCCTCAGCTACTTATCTCCTAATAAAAATAAAAATCAATACATTAAATTAAAACAATAAAATCCTCATTCCCTAATGTACTTTATTCAAAAGTGTTACCAGGGTGTCATTCAGTACTGTTGGCTGAAGACTAATGGTCACATCCATTAGTGAATATTAGAGTTGGTATGATCGCTAATTTTACAGTCATCTTGTCTTCAATAGCCTGTAGGTTTTCTTAGGCAGGATGTTTGCAATGATAATGAATTGATCACTGCTGGACTGCTCAAGAACTACATCAGCTTTACAGACAGTATGCTTAAACTTCCTCAGATTTACATTCACTCAGCTGTTCCAATTACTTCAGCCCTATGCTGCAAGTGCTTGCTATAAAGAAATGAAACCGCATAAAAGAAAAAGAATGGGTTTTTGTCAACCAAATATATTTACAGTTTTAATGTTTTGGGGCTTTTTTTTCTGTGTAGGTTTCAAAGTCTATCCAGGTTTCAAATACTGAGGTTTGTAGCATCCATAACCTAGTCTTTGAAGTAATAGACTGAACTAATGGCATGCCAAATAAAGGACAAAAACGATCCGTGCTCTATCACTTTTGCAGTTTCTATAGTCCAAGGCACCCCGTCAATATAACAAATGGTACAGAAAAGAAGAATGGCATGAAATAGTAAGGCACTTAGCATTGCAATAGGTGAACAGCAGGATGCTGCTGTGGTATTTTTGTAGGCATCATGAGACACAATCAATTTAAGGAGATTTTCCTAATTAGTCAAGGTGTCTTTGAATACATTAGTGATTCAAATTCAGGATAAATGAGGAGAGTACTCATATTAGAGGATATGACCCATATTTTCTTAACCCAGCCTAAAGTATTAAGACTATTACATCATATGACTGCTTGATCAGGGAAGGAATGCTTTGACAAAGTTAGCAGTTGAGTTCTTAGTAATTTAGGTCCAACTAGTAAATATAAATTACAATGAAAACTTGTCTAATATCAACATGCATGCTGCTCTAGAAGTCTAGCTATCATTCAGAGTGTGTTTAGAACAGAATGACAAAGAGAATGTTGCTTCATACTAGGACAACTTGCTTCCACATTTAAGGTCCAATATCACTTTTGCTAAAACCAAAATTTTGTGTTTCATTCTCTTTCACACACTTTGGGTTGACCACAGAGCTTTCAAGTGCTGACAGATTTTTTTTTATATAATTGAGATAATTTAATATCTATCTATAAATATCAAAATCCTGTAGGATTTTCTAACCCTACATAAGCTTTGGAACATTTATCTTATTTCACACAACTGAGTCTTTCTCTTACTTCACACATCTTAGAACATCTGGGCACCAGGCTAACATTGAAAATACAAAACAACAGCTCAGGAGAAAGGGAGGTGTTATTCAGCTTTAAAATACATATTTCAAATGATCCAGGAGTTAATTTAATCTTAAAAATGCTGATGGTCTACATGAAATGAATTTTTATGCCTGTCTAGTCCCTGGTAAAAAACTTTCAGCACTAAATGGGTTTTAACTTCAGTCATAATTTCTCTTCTTAAATATATCCAGCAGGCTCAAGGACTATGACTGATTCTGTTAAACAACCCATTCATGCCCACATTACCACCAAGAGTCCCACTGAAGTTTTGCTTACAGGTAAAATTAGGATCCAACTTCACATTCCCAAAGCACTTATTTCCATATGCAAATACTTGCCATGGCAACACTAATGACAATCCTGGTGTTGTTTTGAGTGCCTACCAACCCCCCAGGAAGGAGAACTGGTCCTCCAGAGCTTTTATTCTGCCACAGATGAAATCTTTTCATCTCAGCAGAAAAGAGAAAAAAAAATAACATAAACAATTATTAGCACATCAGTTTATATTATTGCTGCAACACAAAGACATAGAAGATGGAGCTGCCTCCTGCTATACTGGGTTATGGCTCTCCAATATTCTTTAGGAGGACATCTTTAACTTTCAGTCATGTTTCTGACCAGTCCTTAGCCTTTTAGGATGAGCCAAGCAAAGTAGAATTCATTTTGTTGTTTTTATTAATCCTGTTGATTGGCATCTGAAGGACACTTTTCCTCTGGGAAAAACCAGCAATGTTTTGCTGCAGTAACATATGTTTGGGGAGGCAGAGGTAAGGTATTTGTTATCAACTATATGATGGAAAAATGGTAGACAGAAAACAGTCTGTAAAGATCTATGCCAGAAGAGGGGAAATCTTTGTATGATGGAAACAATCAGAATGTTTAGGTATCATTTTGGTGAGGTTTGAGATGGCTCAAAAGTATTATTGGGAAATTGGATGTTTGGAGTGGTTGATATTGGAAGCTTGGGATATTTGATACTGAGGATACTATATGTTTCATCTGAAATATTGACTTTTCTCAGAAGTAGTCTTTCATGAGGGGAAAGAGCTATTGAAATAATTCACACTCCAAACACAAAAGTTCAATATTTAAAAAACCACTCAAATAAAAAACCCCACAAGACTGAAAAAAGCTAAACTGATCTTTGTCTTTCTTACTCTGTTATTATGTTCTATTATTCAGTCTAGAACAGATGACTGCTGACAGTCATGTTTTAACTCCAACCAGCAACCAAGACCCATGCAGTTACTTGCTCACTCACTCACTCCCTGGTGGAATAGGGGAGACAATCAGAAGAATAAAAGAGAAAAAAAACTGCTGGGTTGAGGTAAAGACACTTTAATAGGTAAAGCAAGAGTTGGATGTAAAAGAAAAGCAAATAAAAGGAATTTATTCAGCACTTCTCATGGGTGGAGAGGTGTTCAGCCAGGTCCAGGAAAGCTGGGTTCCATCATACGTGATGATGCCTTGGGAAGACAAATGCCATAACTCCAGATTATCTTTCCCTTACTCCTTCCTTCCCTCACTTTATACACTGAGCATTAAGCCATTTTGTTCTGGGATATCCTTTTGTTCAGTCCAGGACAGCTGTCTGAGCTGTGTCCCCGTCTGAGTTTCTTGTGCACACCTGAACACCCAGCCTATGCGGTGGTGCAGCAGTATGAGAATGTACTGGTTTTGCGCAGCCTGGTTTTTGGTAGCGGGGGGGGCACAGAGGTGGCTCTTGTGAGAAGCTGCTGGAAGCTTTCACCATGTCCAGCAGAATCAATCCCTAGTGGATCTGAAGATGGACATGTGACTGGCCAAAACTGGGCCAATGAGAGAGGCTCTGTGATGACATATTTAAGAAAATCAGAACAAACTGTGAACAGTGTTAATTCCAGCCGGAGAAGAGGAAGAGGTGAGAACATGTGAGGGAAACAACACAGTGACACCAAAGTTAGTGAAGAAGGAGGTGTTGCGGGCTCCGGAGTTGAGATTCCTCTGCAGGCCATGGTGAAGACCGTGGTGAAGCAGCTGTCAATGGGAAGGAGGGAGGGGCAGGGGGAAAAGATGTTTTAAGGGCTTATTTTACTTCTCATTATCCTCCTCTGATTTTTTTAGTTATAAATTCACTTTGCAACCTTAAGCTGATCCTACTTTGCCCTTGAAGTGTTTTTCTCCTTGTCCTTATCTCAACTCATGGCCCCTTTCATTAATTATTTTTTTTTTCCTTTTCCTCTCCTCTGCCCAGCTGTGGCAGGGGAGGGTGAGTGAGTGACCCTTGTGGGCGCCTGGCATTGGGCCAGTGTCAAACCATGAAAATGTCCATCCTCTGCTGTGCAGAGGAGACCAGCTGCAGGGGCCCCTTCACCATGGGAAGAGCCACATTCACAGGAGGGACAGCAGAGGGGGTGTCATGGCTCATCAAAGGCCCTCCTCGAAGGGGTCCCCAGACCCTGCACCAGAGAACCACAACACAATGCAACAGATGCACAGTGTTGCAAGGAAGAGTGTCAAACCTAGCCCTCTCAAGGGAGACACCTGGGCATTCCCACATAGCCCGAACGTATATTAATCCATTGGATTCTATACATTTTGGCAGGGCGTCAGGAGACCCTCACCACCAAGCCAGATGGAGGAAAGCCATGAGATGTCATTGGGATCCATGGGAGGGTGATATGTTTCTACCTAATCCCTGTCACTCTCCCTGTTTCCTCCCCACTCTGCCCCACCTCTCTCTCTCTCTCTCTTTTCTTTTCCTTTTCTTTTCTTTTTTCTTTTCTTTTCTTTTCTTTTCTTTTCTTTTCTTTTCTTTTCTTTTCTTTTCTTTTCTTTTCTTCTTTTCTTTTCTTTTCTTTTCTTTTCTTTTCTTTTCTTTTCTTTTCTTTTCTTTTCTTTTCTTTTCTTTTCTTTTCTTTTCTTTTCTTTTCTTTTCTTTTTTCTCTTCTCTTCTCTTCTCTTCTCTTCTCTTCTCTTCTCTTCTCTTCTCTTCTCTTCTCTTCTCTTCTCTTCTCTTCTCTTTTCTCTTTTCTTTCTCTCTCTCTCTCTCTCTCTCTCTCTCTCTTTTTACCTCTTTTACTATTGAAAAAACCATATCCATTTTTTGGCACCAACATCTAACTTCGTTTGGTTTTAATCAAGTTCTGGGATATATTTTGAACCTTTCTGGGTTCAATCAATTTTATTCACAGAGACGACCAGGTTTTTTTTTTTTTTGCTCTTCTGTGTTTAAATTGGTTCATAACAGTATCTTACCCAGGAAGTAGTGTTTGGTCAGCTGTATTCAAGAAAGATCAACTCAGACCAGGAAGAAAGGAAAGGAACTCCTTAAATTAAAAGACCTTGAGGGCAAGAGAACAAATTGAGAAGAAAATTACCATTAAAAGCACCATCAAAACAAAATGCTAGAATTATCTCCAGCAAGAATAATAAGGAAAAAAATAATTAACTGATTGTACTCGACTTCGGCTCATAAAAGGTAAGATGTGGAATAGCTGCCAATGAAAATAGGAGGCTGAAACTGAGGACCTTCCAGTTCCACATCCCTAACTGTTTCAGAATAAATAACAAAAAAGCATACATAATTTTGAATGGTTCTGATTTTGGCAGGCTTGTCCTTTTTTATATGGTTTGTCAACTTCCAAAATAAGTTTCAGTCTTATACATGATTGTCTGTCAGTCTCTCTACCTCCCTCAGATTTCACATTTATTAGTTATTTGACAAGGTACACTTCAGTCTGGCTAATAAGTTTTATGAAAAGAAACCTGAGGAGAAGACCACAGTTCCTGACCTAACCTCCTATAGGCCTCAGAACTGCTGATGTAATTGGGGAAACTGCCAGGTTTTCAGGACAAATCTTTTTTGGGTCTGAAACAACAGTGACATATTTCAAACTAAATGCAGGTTGGGAAAAGTCACATTTAAGTTAAAAAACACATTTAAGTTAGCCTTCTTATTCAGACAAATTGAGAGAGAAGGGTAATACCTGTTATGAAGCAGAAGAAAAACTTCAGAAAAAGGCCAGGGGAAAAAGCTGGTAGTGTTTGTAGAATGGGAGTGAGAATGGGACAAGCACAGCTGAGCAGGCAGTAGAATACGAGACAAGGTGTAACCTGTGCCACCTGGCCAAGGTGAAACATGGGTCTCCCCTTTGATGAAGCCATTTCAGGGATACAGTCTTGAGCTAAGAAACAGGGCAACATGCTTGATTCTGGCATTTGGCAATCTCACAAAAAAAAAAAAAATCTGTTTTCATACACTGTTAGATTTGATTTCTCATCCCTCACCCTGAAAATTAAAATGGATAAAAGTATTTTACCACATTTATGTGATCTTCTATCCAATCCTATAAATAAATTTCATTAATTTAATACTGAGCAAGTATTCTGACCTCTTAATAGGTAATCACTTTATAGTCAGTATCCTACTCTGTGCCATTAACCTAAAATCAACACAGTAAAATAAATAATTTTAGTAATTAGTCTGATCATTAAGTTAGATAAAGGTAAGGGGCAGATCATGTCCAGTGCCCTATATCCGTTGAGAGACTGATGTAGGACAGAATACATTCTCTCTATGCAGTGGTCTCTGCTGGATAAAGCAATCATTTCCCCTACTACTCCTTTTATCTTTTTGACTATAGCACAGAGCAGCATCATTAAGATTGAATAACAAAGCTCTCAGATTGCAAGTCCAGAGGAAAACTGTTTAAATGGCAGATATTATTGTACATTATCACTTATGCAAATTAGTGCAAAGCTTGTCTCATAATGTGTGTCCTTCAGCTTCAGGGGAGTCTATCTGAGTCCCTTCTCACGTGTGTTGATATAAATCTAGAATAATTTAATGCAAGTCAATACATTGCATCTGACTGCATGTCTGCAGCAGGTTACTTGAGCATCTCTGCTCAAGGTTACTATTTCATTAATTTCTGATTCTTTATGGCTGTTGAACTGCAGGTTAATTTACTAAAACATTGCATATATAGAATTTCAAGCATTAAAATGGCACTAGCTACCTAAAAGGCAAGTAGAAATGAACTAGAAATATGTGAATTATTCCTTTCCAATACTCACAGGAGATTATAGCATGATCAAGACGTGATAAACCTACTTTCATTGCTCTTTACTAATAAGACTCATTTCTCTACTCATTCTTTATTTCTGTCAAAACGACTTGCAAATAAAATCTCCATTGGCAGTCATTTGAATTACTGAAATTTTGGATTTGCTGTCGTAAATAGTCATTTGACTTTAAATTCATCTTTACATTTGAATCTATATAAAATAGATTCAATACAATAGATTTATTGTATTTTAATTCTGGTAGTAAGCAAACTGGGGCCAGAGGACACTAAAATCTACTTTGCACCCTTAATGACTCCCATGACACCATCCTTAGGGCTTTGGGATCTCAATTATCCAGTGTGTTATGCACTCAGAATTTTAATAAAATCAAGACATCTTACCCAGGACTGCTCAGGTCAATATGCACCCCACTAGACCCAAAAGGTATGGGGAAAAGTGTCCTATCTTTTGCAAGGGGTATTTCACTACTAAATGGAAATGATTTAGCAGAGAAACTTCCATTATGTCCAATCCAAAGAATGGGCTAATGGCAGGCATAGAGAGCCAAAATGTCAGACGAGCTCTAGTCCAGACACATGAGCCAGGCTGAGCAGAATGCTAGCAAATGAGCTGGTTTTTTCCATTGTTAAAAAAACATTTTATTTTTCTTGAATTTTGATCCAGTTATTCCTTTGGTAAAACTGGAAGAAACAATTGTGCTAAAGGTTATGGGTTTGATTTCTGAAACAGAAGCCACTTTGTCACAGAAGTCCTACAGGGTTCTTAAAAGCTGTTTGGAGTAACACAACACACAAAATCCTTCTCTGTCCAAGCTGCTGTTCTCTCCTTATCGAGAAGACAAAAAGTGAGCCCCACAGAGGGCATCATTAGCTCATCAATCCTCTGGCCCCAGAAGGAGATGTACACTGCCTGCTTACATGCGTGCACACACGCGCGCGCGCACACACACACACAACAAAGAAATTTTGGTACATCCAAAAGTCTCTGGTTATTATTTTAGCTGGTGCAGCACTAGTGCTTCCACTAATCTCCCAAAGCAAACTGGGCATCACATTCCTTTTGGCAGCAGCTTGCTCCTACAACCTTTGCCCAGCAATGACTGAGAACATTTATTTTTACTTTGAAGGGTGCTACCTTCATGTCAGAACCCACATCTACCTGGAACTCTCTAATGTCTTTGGCATTGGGGTATATAAAGCCGTGGTCTTCCACCACTACAAATGTGCTCTGGGTCACAGGTCAGGTCCTAACTCTGCCTAGCCTGTTCTTAGATATAGAGCCAATAGTCTTAATAGGAAATAGACTGCTTTAGTATGGCTAGAGAATATTGAAACACATAAGAGTTGTAGGAGTAAGAGCTTACATCTAGCTTCTGCTCCCTATACAGGTGACCAGTAAGCATGGGGATGTATAGAGTTGAAAACATAATTTCAAATATATTATTCAGCCACTCTATTCCAGCCACTATGGACTATAAATCCTTCCAGGAAAAGCACATGAAGCTGAAAAATTCAACTTTCATCCAAATTCATAGATTGAAACAGGACTCAAGTTACACAGGTTGATACTCCTAACATAGGCCAGTATCACAATCACATGGGTTTAATTTGATGTTGATAAAGCAAGATTGATGAAATAGAAATAATTCTCACTACCTTTATTTTATTTGCATTGGTTTAAAATACTGTAGTCAAGCCAGTTGTACTCTTTGTCTCCAAATAGTTTGATGTTATAAATCATAGAATTACAATAAAAGATGTGTACTAGCCACACACAGATAAACACAGACATATAGTACTTAATTCAAATATACAGGAGAAAATGTCTTACCCATTAATGGAAAAGTACTTGAGCTAGACAAGGCCAATAACCGACAAAATACTATTAGGATAATTTTGCAGTCATTTTTTATTCCAAAAAGTTGCATTTTTTGTAAACCTGACATTTCCAAAACAGTGCAAGTGAATCAGAATACAGGTGAACACAAGCTTCTAAATACAGGTGACATCAGTAAGAGTGAACACATTCTTCCAATCACAAGTTCATAAAAAGAAATACACAATTTCACAATATGTAAGTAATAACATTCTAAGAAAAAGAAGGGACAATGGTGCAGATACTGTACTGTGTATGCAAACCAAGCTCCAAAAGTAATTAGTCTTCGCACCAGTTTAATCAATGCACATTTAATGAACTAAATTCTATTTTCATTTATATCCAAGAAGCCCTAGCAAGTGGGTAAACTTGGGATTAATTCCGTGACTCCCTTAATTCTTTAGTGAAAGCAGTATTATATATTTCCACGTCAAATGGATACTATGCTTTAAACTTGTGCAAAACTCCAAAATGTGCCCATAAACAGAAGACTTTCAAGAAAAATGATACTAAATATTGTCAAAAAAAAGTTTTTCATATCTATTGCTTTCAGCAAACTGGGCTAACTGCACATCACTGACTTCGTATGTGGGGTCATTATCATTCATGTATTTAGGCATAGAAAGGGCTGTTTTCACTGTTATGCTTGCAGAAATCTTCACCTCTTTGAAAAGAAAAGAGTGCTTAAGTGGTCTGCAGGCTTGGAGTTTACATAAGGCATAATTTCTCTCTCAGATAACCCAAGCAACTTGTGAGGTTTTCTCATCAGATGTTGAATCAATACACTTAATTCACTTCAAAGCTATTTTCTCCCTAATTCATGCAGATAGCTAATAGTTAATAAATATCGGTCAATACTGTAGTAATAGCCGATACTTGATGATGATGGTGGTTAAAAGCAAACAGGAATATGAATGCGGTCCATGTTTATAATTTGAAGCTATCATGAATATGGAAAGAAAGAGTAAGATCTGTTCTCAAGCAGATTTCTTGCATGTTCTCTGCATTCAAGTTTCCAAACTTCCAGCTGTTCTTCCACTCAGAAGAAGTAAAGAAGGAAGGAAGAAGACATCCTGCAGCCTTTCAATCCTGGTTTCACTTTCTACCATAGAGCTTGGCCCTTCTTTCCTTTACATGAATTTTATCCCAACATGACATTTCCTCCTTATTCACACAAAGTGTAAAATACAAGTAGAATCTAAACCCAAGTCTTACAAAGTTCTACTATTTCTGTTCAGAAATCCAAGAGCTTGTTGAAGAAACATGTTTGAATTAATTACAACTGGATTTCTTCTAATTCAGCAAACAATTTGTTAAAGAATTACCAGCAATAAAAGTGGCAAGCTGAGATCCAGTAACACCTGCATCTTTACTAAACTTCCTTCTAAGTTCTTGAGGAAATACATTCAGTACTTGGAACACACAGACAGGCAATCTCAAGACTCAAATATTCAAAAATTTTAAACCTTGCATCTACTTCTCTCTCTTAAAATTATCATATAAACAAACTCATGACTCAAGTATGTAACTCACATGAAAGACATAATGCTCACAGCATGTAGCAATTTATCACTTGCTTTGATAGCAACAGATCACAATCTTTACCAGTAGCTTTAAAACTATCCATCTTAATATTAATATGACTTAATTACCTTTTTAAAAAAATTATTTAAAGGAATTTGTCAATGCCATAGTGGTTCGCCCAATTATGTCCTTCTGGTATCTCAACTGTACAGTCCTAGAGACTGCCAAAGAAAACTTTCCACAGAGAACATTCTGTGCTGCCTTCTTCAGTGAGCCAAAGCAAGCTACATCTTGCTACATGTCACTGAAGAAGTATTTTTATCCTCTCCCATCCAGGCTAGTAAAGGACAAACTCAAAATACAGAGTATCACAACTGTGAAATACTTTAAGTTCTGTAGCTTATAAATCAAATACCAAATTTAACTTAAAGAAAGAGACAGTAAAAAGATTTTGGCTTATTTGTATTAAATGATCATATAAGATATTACCAAGCGTTGTGAATTAAGCATATGAGGATTCCAGCTACTTTTATCTGCAAATCTCTCTTTTCTCTCTTGCACTGATGTTTAAAGGTACAATAGAATTTATACATATATATATATATATATATGTATGTATGTATGTATGTATTTACAAAGATTTAGCCAGATATCAGTGCTTGAGTGAACTATATAGCTATTCAATAGAAATTATAAAACATTGATACAAATATAAAGACATACTCAATATAAAAAGCTTGTATTTATAACAAATATTCTAAGGAAAAATTCTTCCCCTGAGGGCATACTACATAGCTGTATTCATAAATACTGCTCTGCACTGCAGCTTGGTTTCCAAAGTTCAAAGTTCAACTCTTAAATGAAGTGTGAATTGCTCCAGTCACCTGACATGGCTGCAGCGGTTGCCTCAGGATATGTTCCCTAGCTTTTTGGAGTAATAAAGACACAGCATCAATGGGGTCTCCGAAAAATCTGGAGAAGATTCCTTCTTCCACATATGGAAGATACAAGAGCAGGACCTATAGACTAGCAAGTGCATGTCACATGACTGGGCAGTTTTGTTTTCATGGGCAGTTTACTGGTTTTTCTGGACCCAGTTCCAACTATCTTCATTCTCCTTTCTGCTCTTTTCAGCCTCAATAATTTCTTTGTACCTCCGTCGGAAGAAGCCCATCTGCAAATCAGAAAAGATGACAGTGGTAAGTTATTGAATCATTAAATTGAAACTTCTTGGTCAGTATGATGACAGATAACATTATGCAGAAAGAACTAGCCAAGGAATTAGCATTTAATTCCTCCAAGTGCCAATCTGAAATCTTAGTTCCTTATTTATATCAATATAAATTAGATCAGACTGGGTCCTGTATCTTCACAAGAACTCTGCTCCTTATAGATGAACTTCTCTGAGGTAGGAACCCTCTTATATGAAGTATGAGCTAAAAAATAAAAGAACATGAAGTATTTCTAATAAATACAGACCAGCAGAGGCAGATACAGGGTTTATTAGTTTAAAATAGAGACCAATGCTAAATTTGCAGCTGAAACTAAAACCAGGATAACTCTTGAACCTTTAATAAATGCTCACAGAATTTTATGAACAGTACTCTCAGTGTCTACAACCCCACAAAACAGGAAGGACCAGAGGAATACAGTGCAGTCACCACCTCCCACTTCTCAGTTCCAACTAAAATCACTGACAGTCACTTTTGCATATCTTCTTGTTTCCTAAACTCTTGTACTTAAATAAATGCAACTGGTTTTCATCTCAGTTTGGACAAAAATTCTCATATCTCTGTTTCTTTAAGTCTCTCAGATAAACATTATTTTAATAACAGACTTTGGTAAGCATTCAAGAATAACTCCTCAAACTTAGCAATGCACTGTTGAGATCACTGAATAAATATTCTGTTCAACATAATCAAACATTTATGTAATTCCCACCACTCTAAACCTGTTTTCTTACTCCTGCTGTGTAAAACATGATGTTTTAGTCTTCTTTTATCAACCAGTTATTCAGCTATTGCCACCCTTTATCCCCAAATTGCCTGTGTGTAGGAATATTTTGTGTTGTTTTGGCATTACTAAAATTCCACTAAATTTGACTTTGTTTTAGTTTTCAACAACTTTCATTTTCTTCAAGTGTATTTTAATTCTCAGGGGTCTAAAAAGCAGCATATTCAATCTGTCAAGAGGGCTTCTCCAACACTTCTTCCTAAAGTCTAAGTCTTTGCCTGTGCCTTGAATTACATCCTGAATTCACAGCAGCATGAGACTATGCACCATTCTATCATCAGTCCTTATCTCTACCTCTTGCCTTCTGTGCAAAGGACATAGAAGCTGCAGCACAGTCTAAGAAGCCCCTCTTTTTTGGTAAATGGAACATGCTATTAATCTAGAGATAAGTGTACTCTGCTAGGAGCATAGGTGTACATTACATACATACTTACTGTCCTAGTTCCAGCCAAACAGGGATAATTTCTGCAGCAGCAAGAGGGGGCATGGCTAGAACCTGCAGATTATTCTACATGATCTCACATCATTTCCAGGGGTGGCAGGGAATCTCTTCCAGGGGGAGGGGCTCCTTCTGGTCAAGAAAGCAAAGCAGAGGGAACAGTGGGGTAATGCTGGCTCCAAGCCAGAGGGAGAAGTCCAGGTAATGTGGCTGCAGTCAAGTCAGGCTCAATAGCATTTGGCATGTGAATCACTCTTTTCTACTCTTTTGTTATTAATATTGTTACTGTTACTATTTTTTTTTTCTTATCTCATTGCTGGTTCCAGTAAATTGTTCTTACCACAACCCATGTACCTCCAATTCTCCTCTCCATCGTGCCTAAGGGGAATTTGGAGTGTTTAAGTGGGAACACTAAATTCAAGAATACAATTCCTAAAGCATGACAGTCTAATTTGGTGCCAAGTGGGTCACAAATGTTATGATAACAAGAGATCTGCCCAGAGCAGGCTGGAAACCAACTTCATCTAAGCCTTTTTTGCATTAGGTACAGAGCTACTGGCTACAATGTTGCTTGATCTGTTCACGTGGTTGTGGTATTAACGCCATATATTCCTCTATGTCCTCCTTGCAGTGCTCTTTTTCAGAGAAGGGAGAAGGATCAGAATTACTTTGTTGATGTACTGTGTGATAACAGTTTATCACTTGATAACAATGATGGTCATTTGGGGTTTGTATTCAGTGTTGTTCTCCTACCTTTGCCTCAGGCACACTATTTGGTAGTCCAGTAAAAATTGTACCCAGTCTGTTGGGGGAGAAGGGAAGGATGACTTTCCCCAGCTCTTTATCCCCTTTCCTTCTTCAGGCCTGTACAACAGCTTTGGAGATTACTGAAATCTCTTTGGATGTCAATGAAAGCATGTTGTTTTTGCTAAGTCTGCCAGGTCTCCTACGTACAGGCCACACCACGGTAAGAATTAAATAACAGACCTTTAACGTGATCTTTCAGAGATCTGCCCTGATGGTGGACAGTCATGAGTGGCACAGAATGCGAGAGAAAAATCCCCAGTTGTTGGAGGAATCTACTCCAATGACTTGGAAGTTCATCTCTGAAACACTACAGGACCCTGATAAAGTGACAGAATATCTGCAAGGAGAATGCTGTGGCAATTCCAGAGAGGTGCTATTTATTGCAATATGCTGGGCCCAGACTATGATTTATTGGACACTGCGCTGTACTAGATAACACCCTCTGGTGGAGGAGAAGGAAAACAGACCAGCAGGCATTGTGGCCACTCAAACTGCAGCTGAACCAGATGAACAACTTGCACCTGTAGCAAGTGACCCTATAAAGAAATTCAAGACAAATTTAGTTCACATAGTAAAAGATGAAGAGGAATAGGGCACTCACAACAGGAGGAAGTAGCAGAGCCAGAGAGAATCACCTGATCCCTATCTTCAGGTGAGCTGCAAGATATGCAAAAACATTTCAGCCACCAGTCAGGAGAGCCCCTTGTGACCTGCTGTTCTGATGCTGGGATGTCACAACATGCAATATGAAACTAGATGGTAGTGAAGCCACGCAATTGGGATCCCTGTTCCAGGATGTAGGCATTGGCAAGGGGATTGGAAACAGGACAGGAACTCTCAGCCTCTGGAGGCAACATCTGTCAAACATGAAGGAACAGTATTCTCTCATGGATGACCTAATAGTGCACCGAGTGGAACGCCATGGAGAAAGGTATCCAGGACCTGAAAGAATTAGCTGTGCTGGAGGTAATCTAGAAGGGATTCAAATAACAACCAGTCCCCTGTAGATCCAGATAGGATCCAGTGTACACAATCCATGTGGCAGAAGTTTCTATGGAGTGTGCCATCATTGTACAACAACCCTTTGGCATTGATGTCAATGAAAGAAGAAGAAGAAACACTGCTTCAGGTGATCACCCGACTTCGACAACATGAAGTTCCTTTTTCCTCCCTACCAACCTGTGCCTCGGCTGTGAAAAGCCTGAACAAGACTGCAGACAGACTTGAAAGACTCAAGCAACCTAGAGAGAAAATGTCCCAAGCCCCTGCCAGTACGGACCAGAATCTCTGCTATTGGGAGCATGTAGCCCTCTGCTGGAGAGAGGGGTACACACCACAAGGTAACCTGCAGTTTTACCTGCACAACCACAGAGAGGACACGAGAAAGTGAGATGGAAAACCCACCTCTGCCCAAACAGCAGGGGAACATTAATTGAGAGGAAGAGCAACCACCAACAGAAATTCTTCAAGGATAATCCAGTTTCCGGTGGGTAAGTCTTCAGACAGAATGGAAGGGCTGAATGTTATTTCTGATCCTCTTGAAGAGATCTCTAGTTCATGTTTACAAGAACTGAGCAATGACTGCCATGACCAGAACTACAGGGGCCCTGCCTCCAGCCATGTGGAAGAAAGGGGGGGATCAGATCTATTGGACCGTGTGGATCCCATGGCCTGGCACATCAGACCCACAAGAGTAATAAGGCTTTAGTTGACACTGGCATACAATGTACCCTGATGCCCTCAAGATCTGTAGGGGCATGATCTATTTCTATTTTTGGGGTGACAGAGGGGTCCCAACAGCTCTGGGACCTGAGGTGAGCCTGACTGGGAATGAATGGCAAAATCACCCCATTCTGATACGCCCAAAGACCCCTTGCACCCTTGGCATAGATGAACTCAGGAGAGGCTATTTCAAGGACCCAAAAGGGCATTGCTGGGCTTTTGGGATAGCTGCTGTAGAGACAGAGGAAATTAGACAACTGAATACCTTGCCTGGTCTCTCAAATGACCCTTCTGCTGTGGGACTGCTGAGGGTGGAAGAATAACATACTGATCAGTGACACAGCAGTGCATCATCAACAGCACTGCACCAACCTGACTCTGTGGCCCTCATCCACCCCGAGTGATGCTCTGAAGGCCATGCTGGACCTTCAGTATGAGCTGGAGTCCAGGTTCCCACAATTTGCCATGCATTCATCCAGACTGAATTGGAAAAGGGTGAGGCTCCAGAATAGTTGCAATACTTTGACGACATCATTGTGTGTGGCAACACAGCAGAGGAAGTTTTTGAGAAAGGGAAGAAGATAATCCAAATCCTCCTAATGGCTAATTCTGTCACAAAGCAAAGTAAGGTCATGGCACCTGCCCAGAAAATTCAGCTTTTAAGAGTAAAATGGAAAGATTAATATAATCAGATTCCAATGGTTATGTGGACGGAATCCTACATGGCAAGTCACAGGAATTATTGAGAGAGAAACTGGATCAAGTAAGATTGCAGTGCTGAAAGCTGTCCAGCTGGGTTTAGATATCAGTGAATGAAAGAAATGGCCAGTGCTCTACCTATACACTGACTCATGAAAGGAAGCATGAGTGGGAGTAGCTAGGCTGATGGAAAAAGATCAATTGCCAGCACAGAGATAAACCCACCTGGGCTGCTGAATTCTAGCAAGACATCGCTACCAAATAGAGGTTGACTATATGTCATGTAGACAGACATATCTGTATGTCTTGTCATACGCAAGAGTCAGGCTACTGAAGAACACCACAACAACAGACAGGTAGATTAAGCTGCCTAGATTAAAGTGTTTTAATGGACTGGCAACGTAAGGGTGATTTTCTTCTGGCTTAGTGGGCCCATGATGACTCAAGCCATCAGTGAAGAGATTCAATATACAGATGGGCTTATGATAAAGGGATGGACTTAACCATGAACACAGTCTCCCAGGTAATCCACAACTGTGAAACATGCTGCAGGCAAAGCAAGAAAAGCCCCTGTGGTGTGGGGGACAATGGCTGAAATAGAAATATGGGGAGGTCTGGAAAATTGATTGTATCACACTCCTGCAAACCAAGGCAAGCGCTACATTCTTACAATAGGGTAAGCAACAACTGGATGGCTGGACACCTACCCTGTGCCTCACACCACTGACAAGACCACCATCTCGGGCCAGCAAATCCTGTTGGCAACATGACACCCCAGAAAGAATTGAGTCAGACAATGGGACTAATTTAAAAAATCACCTCATAGACACCTGGGCCAGAAAGCATGGTAAGGAGTGAGCATATCATATTCTCTCTCATGCACCAGCCTCTGGGAAAATTAAATGATACAAAGGACTGTTCCAAAACCACATTCAAAGCAACAGGTAGTGGAACCTTCAAATATTGGGATCTACACCTGCATCAGAGGCTCTACTAATTGAGTTCGCCCTGCTCCATGAAAGCCTCCTACATACCAGAGAAGGGGATAAAGTCCCCATGGTGCATATAAAAAAAAATGTGTTAGGGAAGACAGTTTGGGTTAGTCCTGCCCTCTAAGGCAAAGGCAAAGATTGATTTTGCTGTGGGATTGTTTTGCTGTGGGACTGTTTTTGCTCAAGGACCTGGGTGCACATGATGGGTAATGCAAGGACAGAGAAACACAATGTGTACTTCAAAGGGATTTGATTTTTGGGTAAGAGCAGTCTGTAATGTTGAATTGTATAATATCAGTTGCTGAATGACACTGCTACTGTATGCCATAACCACCATGGATATGGACTGCTCTAGATATACCAGTTGTGAGCTCCTGATGCAGCCTGCACCCACCAACAGCACACCAGCCCTCCTGCCCTGGAAGACAAGACAACCTAGGACAGAGAGAATCCACTGTCACGGACTTAACGAACTCAAGAGAAATCTTGGAAGGATGGGCATTGACTATAGAAACTATACCAGTGCTGTATATACATACATACCTCCCTCCATATATATATATATATGTGTGTGTGTGTGTGTGTGTGTATATATGTGTATGTATATATATATATATATATATATACACACACACACACACACACACACACATACACACATCTATATTTCGATTTGGAAGGTGTAGGATCTGGGCATGACATTCATGATATAGAATAAGGGGTGGATAATGTCCTAGTTCCAGCCAGGACCGGGTTAATTTTTGTAGTAGCCAGAGCAGGCATGGCTAGAACATGGAGATTATTCTATACCACCTCATGTCACTTGTGGGGATGGAGGGAAGACAGTTTTTTTAAGGGAGAAGGATTTCCTTCCAGTTGAGTAGGTGGGGGATTGGTGGGGTTTGTTGGTTCCGAGCTGGAGGGAATGGCTGGGGTAGCATGGCTGTGGCTGGGTCAGGTTGGGCTCAGTGAGCCTTTTGCATGTGAATTACTCTTTCTTTTATACACTTTTGTTATTAGTATTGTTGCTGTTGCTGTTTGTTTTCTTACCTCATTTCTGTTTCCAGTAAATTATCTCAGCCTGTGATCTTCACCTTTTGTGCTTCCACTCCTCTCCAGCCCACCATAAGGGAGAAGGTAGTGGCAGGGAGGAGCAAAAGGCTCAAGGTTTTAGTGGGAGCACTGAATTAGAGAATACCATTCCTCAACCACAAAACCTGCAACTATTTCATAAATGCACAGTAGGTAAACATACATATAAATGCTCATGATCTCAATGTTACAAAGGTCCCATGACCTGGATGCCCCCCTGAATATCTGGAATTAGACCTTAAAGTAAATTCTTCAGTCATTCACAGACTGTAAACATAGTATCTTTCCCATGTACCATAAACAAAGCTTTATCTGTTGCAATGTACATGCAAATGCATGGACAATGGTGCTTCTGTTCTGAAAAATCAACTCACAGAAGTGACTCTGTTGAATTTTCTTGCTTCTTAGCCTGTTTCAGAACACTGTATGAAAGGATTCAGAAACAGAGAATTGAGAGGAGTTTCTCTAGTTCCCAACTCTTCAAACTTACTCTAGAAGTGAGATCAAATCCTTTTTTTTAGCAGAAAAATATCATTACTAGTAATTTTTGTACTTGGACCCACATGCTATACCATGCAAAGAATTTATTTTGAGAAGACATCCTCAAGATTGCACCATCATAAAATCACAGTGAAAGTTCACCAGTGATGCTAACAGAATTCAGCTCAGTGGAGACTGCAAGCGAATAGCAGAAGTTTCTCTAGATTTTCAGACTAAAATGGAAGCAAATTATTATATTGATAACAAAAAAAAAAAAATTGTAAGAGCCTACTACTTTCCTGTTCTGCTCCACCTGAATTAATCATGGGTACTTATTTATTCACTGCTGCTACTACTTACACATGCTCAGGGAGCAGATGTTATGAAAACGTGGGTGGTTTTTTTTGTATTGTCAGTTTTTGTAACAGAACCTACAGGTTCTATGCATTAGAAAAGAAAACTGCCAAGAGAAGTACAATTTCTAGTTTTAAAAACAGATTTTAAATCCTTAACTTTTTCATCTTTCATGCAACCGTATGCTTGGTACAGTAAAACTTCCTTGAAGTTATATTCAAAATTATAGAAAGGCTTTTTAATTTCTTTGAGAGCCAAGGAAATTAACTATTCCCCAACTATTTCCCACTGATGTTTTATATAAAAAGATGTCACTTTCTGAACATCTACTTCAGGAATTGTCTTTAAAAGTTGGCAAGGAGGGTTTTGGTATTTTACTACTTTTTTTTTTGGATAAAGCATGCTGTCGTATAACTTTCTGGTAGGGATAAAAAGTGAGCTAAAAACTGTAATAAATACTAATGAAGCATGAAACCCTACATCTAGAAGTGATTTCACTATGAAGAATTATGTTTATTTGCTGTAAATGATGTGGATACTGTAAAATTATGTAGAGGACTTCATGCAAGCAAAAAGAGAAACTGGACCTTTAATGTTTTCAGAAATAGTGGTGAGGGATTAGATACATTTCCCATCCTTCAGAGACAATGATGTTCTTTGTTATGTGACACTGTTCTTTAGAGACATATATTTACATTTAATGTAATAAAATCCCTCATCAGACCATCACCAGAAAGAGGTTTTTTTTTGTAATTGCCATGAAGAAATCACAACATAGTTATTGTCTCACAGAAGCCCACATATCCATCTCCTTACAATTAAATAATCTCATTCAAGAAGGACAACACCATATGGGGAAGGCTGGTAAGTAACTTTGGCAAGCTGGAGAGAACAAGTTTTATGAATTTAACATTCAGTGATGGGTAATAAGAAGGCAGACAACTGGACCAAAGCAGGAGAGTTGATACAACATAGGGTTGAATATATACAGGCTCTTTTATCACTGGGGCTGAAGTGACATCAGGTCCCTTTTCCACAGCTAATGTAAAGCCATTAAGAGAACTGAAAGAACCCATTGAGGAAAGCACTGCTGGGACTCAGTCCTGAATTTCAAGCAAGGAAGGGAGAAATCCTCATCTTTAAGAGGAGTATTGCTGTGATCTCATTTGTAGAATGGGTGTTTACAGTGGACCACTGGTTGCTAACACTTGTTTAATAGGCAATGAGTCTCTAATATGGTTAATTTCTCCCAAATTTTGCTTTCCATATTTATATAGACACACACGCATGTGCACACATACAGTTATATGTATAGAGCAAGGAAATACCTAGCTCCAGAACTGTGACCCCATCAGGGATTCTGTGAGCTCACACATCCCCATCCAAGGAAAGCTCTGATCAGTAATCCTCTGCCTGGGGAACACACTCACGAGAAGAAGAGCAACAGGAGAGTGCATGTACAGGAAGCAAAGAGAGACTGTGCGTCCTTGTTTAGGGCAAATCTGGGAGAAAACATCCATAAGGGCACCCCCAGAAAGCAAGCCCACATGGCCCCTTCCCCCAACCAGTTTAGGAAGAATTTCCTCGGAGAGAAGTGGAAGAAAACCTGTTTATTTAACAGGCAAAACACTCCCCAGCACAAAAAAATGAACAATACCAGATGACAAAACTCATTCACTGCTCTGAAGAGACAACAAATTCATAAAGTCTCTCCTGCGGGTGGTCGCTCTGTTATCAATCCTTCTGGCACTGGGAAAGGCTGCTGCCCAGAGTAGGCCCCAGCAGGCTACGAAGTGTGAGCTCTTGGTGTTTCCCTGGGTCTCAGTCTGGAGCAGGTTTAATGGTTCCAAGAAAGGGGAAAGAAAAACAGTCCAGGGAAAACTCTGCCTCAGCTAGCTAAACTAACTAAAAAGCAAAAGGAACACTCTGTTCTGCCCCGTCCATGCCCAGACAACAACAGTGGAGTTCTGTGTTCCAGCAGACAGTGGGGAGAGTGCAGCTGATAACAAAACTCCATGCTTCTCCTCCCCGCCTTCACTGTCAGAGCCAGTCTTGAATATAATATCCAGCATAAAGAGAACACCCGACTGGGGATACAAGCACCATAATGTCACCCTAGGACACTGTGAAAAGCTGAGGAAAGCTGAAGGGCTATAAGAGAATAGGAGGCATCATCCACTAAAGACAACGCAGGAAATAAGAAAACAATAGATGTACTAGAATAACTAAATTAAAGGATGTGTGTAAAACCCATGGATGGTTTCAAGTTTTGAATCTAAACCATCTACTTATAGCAGCTCTAATACTTGAAGCACCTCCAGAAAGGACTGGTTATTTTTTGTCACTTCAAAACCTGAAACCATCATAGGTTTTTACACACATCTTTAATTTAGTTATTCCAGCCCATGTGCCCTTTTGTAGCACAACCTTACAGTATAAGTTGAGAAGAAAGCATGTTTCTGGTAATATTGAATAATAAAGCAACACAAAAACTGTAAAGTCTGAGTTGGGGAATTGCACCTATTATTGTGAAGTGTTTTCTTACCATGTGATGGTACTGTCAAGTCCTCTATTCAAACACAGGTATTTAAAGTCTTTGGCATACACAACTCCCTTTAACTGCCATGCCAGATTTAAATCACTTCAATCCCATGTAAGCAATATCTAACAGCACTCATATAGAATAGCATTCTTCAAGCACCCACAAAAATGGAAATTACTTCAGTCAAAAATAATTTCAAACTGTTGAATTATCATCATAATAATGAATTATCTTGTTGGAGTTTTTTTCTGCTGCTAATTTCTGCATATCCAAAGGCTGAATGACTAGATCTTATATTTTCCTAAACTCCAAAAGTATAAGCACTTACCCAACACAACCTGAAGTATGGGACTGTGGCTATCTCTCTAGGATGTGAATTATAAATATGTTTGAAGAGTCTTGAGATTACAAAATAAAATTTAATTTGCAGTTGGGAAAAAACAAAGCTGATCAGAGGGCAAACAATATCTGCTTTAATTTTATTCACCATTAAGTAAATTTCTAAAGTGTTTTTATCATGCCCAACAAGGTTTATTCTCCCAATCAAATAAAAAGAGAAATAGCTTGAAACATGGATTGTAGAAGAATGATTATGTTTTGCATTTTTAAAAGACTTTTCCCATTAATATAAGCAGTTAGGAAACAAGAAAAAAATTATAACAGTCACATACTGCTGTAAAAACATTATGTCTTAATTGCAGTAGCGCTTCAAGACTATAACTGAGTTAGGAATAGAGGTTTGTGAACAACGATATTCAAACAGAATTCAAAACTGTATCAGAAGGTTTTGCCACTTGTTAGTTTTTAATTTAGTTTCTCTAGTGCATACTCTGTCTTAAACTGCACACAAGAAATACCGATTTCCAACAATATTACTCTATTGACAAGGTTACTGACCACAACATGCCAACAAGTAAAAAGAAAAGCCAACATGTAAAAAGAAAAGAGAGCAAAGTAAGTACCAGCAAAGGAGTAAGAACTAAAACATCAGAACCACTGAAGAAATCTCCCAGAGAACAAGGCTTTGACAACATACTTTGGGTTCAGTACCTTAGTCGCAAGCTGTCTTTCCTCTCATACGCAAAAATTTCATTATCTAATATAAGCAGTGTCCAGTCATACCTGATGAATAGTCTGTATTTACATAATTAATCTTTTACTGACACATTGCTAATCTAGGTGGATGTACCAAGCCATTCACTATCAACTTACACATCTCATCTTTTTTTGGTGTGTGCTACTCGGATACTTCTCCCTTCATATAAACAGTACCACAGCTAGAAAAATATGCAGCTAATCATGGGTCAAAGCAGGGCCAGGAACCACACCCCATTAAGATGCCACCAGTCCGCAGAGGAACAACACTCCCAACATCTGCAAAGCAGTGTTGCTGAGATTAGAAGCATGGAGTATTTCGCCATGTAGAGATTGATCACTGGTTATTGTGCATCTCATAATGCATCTCATTTTACTACCACCAAGAAGGCAGATAAAAACACTTTGCACTTGGGTTTACATAACCCTGGATGATTCTGGCAAGCCATCAGTTTCAAGATGATGCAGTGTGTTCTCCCAATTAAAGAATGTTTGCCACAAACAGATATTCGTATCAGCTTTTCCACCAAGAATTGTCAAACTGTCAATCCTGCGTCACCATGTGAGGAAGAGGCATGTTTGGAGAGGAGTGATGTGTCTTGTCTATAGTTAAAGGAGAAAATGTGCATTTCAGAGGAAGGATGATAGTGTAACTAAAGTAAGCTTATGAGCATACAGGAGGTCTGGCTTTGATTATTCGGTCTTTCATTGACTTTTTGAGAGGCAAATCCCTCAACTTTCTCATAATGTAGGTTCTCCTTTGCTCAATGAAACAAGTACAAGAAAATAATGTGATTCTAACATCGCCATTCCACAAGTGGCTGCACACACATATAATACACACTTTGTACATGTACACAATGACATATGTACTTATACAGCCAGGGAACTAAGGCCAAGATAAGTTCAGCAGCTTGCTCAAAAATAAGTTGTCCTCTGCAAACACTTTGTTCAGCTACTGTGGAAGAATTTGATACCTACCATCTGTATCTGATCCCAGTGTATTGCACCTGATAGACATTGCTATGGCACAAAAGTATTAGCAATGTGCATAAAATAGCCTTTAACTTTTAACTTACTTTCATCTAATCTGGCTAAGATTTCTTGAGATGTTACTGCTGGTATATTGGGAGAAGATCTGTAGTTCTTCATAGCTATTAAAAGTAAATTTATTTCACATACTGCAGTACTAAAACAAGCATAGTTTTTAAACACACATTTTACTAGGCAGTTACTTTGTAATGTTGAAATAATAAGATAAAACTCTTTTTTTGATAAGAGTATTCGCAAGTAATAAATTTATCTAAAGGGATCTAGTAATATCAGGGGACCCCAATATCTTGGAATGACTGGCATCTGTCTCCAAGGCTTTGGAATGCCGAACACTCGCTTTATTAAAACTATATTATATTAAATTATCTACAGATAATAGATACATACTAAATCTATACTACAAAGAATACTAAAGAATGCTTACTACTAACTGAAAACTCGTGACTGTCTGCCAACCGACAGCCCCCACAGCTTGGACCTGATGGCTAACTAATATAAACAATCCCACCAGAATCCAATCCAATCAAGCAATCACCTTGGGTAAACAATCTCCAGAACACATTCCACATGAGCACAAACACAGGAGCAGCAAATGAGATAAGAATTGTTTTGATCATTCTTTTCTCTGCTTTTCTCACAGCTTCTCTCTGTTCAGAGGGCATGTGAATACCACAAAGGGATCATTAAATAAACTATTATTGTAACCAAATGCCCTATACCTACCTAAAAGGCCAAATATCAAAAAACAGTCACTAAGTCTAGGTACCTCAAAGTAGATGCATAATTCAGACTAGCAGCATGCATGGAAAAGACGTGTTTAAGTATGCAAAACAGTTAATTGCACACAGAGAGGGTCACCAGTACAGACAATCTAATTTAATACATTGGGTTCTTTTAATGCAACATGCCTTGCCATTGTCACTGATGCCAGAGTGTCACCCCACTCATCAATAATTTGTTCCTCTAACTAATTCTTCTCCAACTTTTCTCCCAGGAGCTGTTCAGTTGGTTTCAATGGAGCTACTCAGTAATGTGGTGAATAGAGCTGTTAGGTCTGTTATTTACCCTTGGAATATCTTTACCATGTAGGTACCATCTAGGTTGCATCAGACAAGACTTATTAATCCAGGCTTTCATTTGTGCATACATAGTATCTTTTATTAAAGACTTAGTATTTACAGTACTTCAAAAATTAAGAGAATTCCAGTGACTGACTTATGAAGATCTTTCAGGGCTAAGTTAGGGTAACCTGAGTATAATGAAAATGCAAATGTCTTGCATCTTGCAGCATAGTAACTATGTACATTCTCTTGCAAGACAGATGCTACCAGTATAAGTATAATTTAAAAGATTGGCCAACATTTAAACTTACAAACATTTCCATATAGTTTTAAAATTTTACCTATTGCAAAATTTTACTGTATAGTTTATTTTAAAAAAGTCATAGAATGAACACAGCCAACAACAAAAGTTCATCTCTGATTATCACTCTCAAAACTGAGAAAGAACACAATGTGTACTGCAGATATGTCCAGATAAAATTATCTTCTAAAATCTCAACAGGGAGTAGGACAGTAACTAAAGATATCATTGCTGTTAACCCAATTAATTTAAGACATATCTCAATCCATATTTTCCATTTCCTCTCCAAAGAAAAGAAAGAAACATTACTGACATATTTTTTGCTTTGTTTGAAAACTAGAGACTAAACATTAAAGACATTTCTGTAATCAATAAAAAGTAGCTTTACAATCATATTTTGATATATTTGATTGGTGAAAAATATTTGAATAAAAGTTGTACCATGTTCACAATTATCAGAATAAGTCACCTTCATGGGTTAGCCAAACCAGAAGGAAATGGCTATGATTGTTTAAGTTATAATACAGCATTGCCCATTGTAACACCTGTAAATTATAATACAGCATTGCCCATTGTAACACCAAAGACAGAATTCCGACTAGGCAAATCACATTTGCTCTATTATTGGCATTTGAGTCTGAGAGATGCTAATGACTTCCAATAAATATACATATTGTTCTGGTAGTGGGAAATCTTGGAACCTTAGGTACTTATTTGCAATTTTTCAGTGTACACATCCATTCTTTTTCTGGTTTAGACTCCTGGAAATGATGGCTATCGTTTGTCTTTTCTGAAACACATTCTGAACTACAACTCTACCTCTCTCTTGCCAGTGGATTACATTTGTCTGCATGGTTCCATGATAACAGCACAGAGCTGCAATGGCTGTGATGTTCTTAAAGTACTCTGGCATGCACAGCTCTCATTTGGAGGACACTGAGGCCACAGAGAACACGCAGTCACAACATTACTGTTGCACATTTGCATAGCTCATTTTATCAAGAAAGATAAAGGCATTTTACAAATACTAGACACATGCCACGACTGAAATGTTGCCAATCTTTCTTTTGAGGGTAGGGAACAAGTATTAAATGGCAGCCAGCAAACTGCCATTTGTGGTGAAGGTAGTGTTTTGGCTACAACAGCAGCATTAACCATTTACTTGTGCAAGATCAAATAAAAGATGACCAAACTCAATCTTTCTGCAACATCCAGTCAGAATTCAAAAAGCACAGCTTTTAGTGGAGTAATCGGCTGTAGAAAATCTGAAGTTTGAGGCACTGCTGCAAGAACACGAACCTTTTTGGTCTCTGCGAGCCAAGAGTCAGCAAAAATTTTGTGGTGCTTGCTTTGGTTCAGGAAAAGGAATAATAAACCAAGTTTTGATTATTCTTTAGGAAAATAAAAAGACTTCAAATGAGCCACTCAACTTCTGCCTGGTGAAAACTTCACTATTTGTACAGACAGCCAACCACTTCCATTGTCCCCTTTCCTCCTCAAGGCTTCCTAGACAAAATTAATTTTTCCTATGCAAAATTAAGATCTATCCATGTTTGGGAGGTAATACAGGTTTGGTGTTGAATCACAGAAGTTAATTACCATCTGACTGCATGTTTATTATTTGTAACAAGATAATATTGAAAAAAACTTATTCTAGGTCTACTGAACCTACAGTCTGTATCAAAAAAGTAGTATCCTGAGAATCCTACATGTGAGATAGCAAGTAGCAACTTACTTAAAGGAACTAGATAAATGAGTAACAAAAGCAATAAAATTGAAAAGTTTATCACAAAACCATAGAGAATACAATGCTTCAAGGACTACAGAAAGAGGAATTTCAGAGAACCCAAACAAAGTCACTTTTTGCAGTTTTTATGGACAGACAGGACAGGTATGGGCTATTACATTGCTAAAAACAGGGCTCATATTTTTGTGAATGAGACAACCTCAAAAATTTGAGGAAAAAGGTGAGCAGGAACTTAGAAGTAAGTTTGAAAATATAGTGTAGACATGTATTTAAATAGAGAAGAGATTATGAAGACGAAAAAAACATGAAAGAAATTAGAAGAAATATAGACTTCTTAAGTTCCAAGGCAACTGGTGCATCCATGTACGTCTCTGCAGGGAAGATCTTTGTGATCTGTTTTCTTGGGTTACAATGTACACCAAATATACCAAAAGTATTCTACTACCATTTATATAAGCTGTTAAAATGGGTGGACCAGTGTTCTTTATCTTCTCCCTGACTTAGCCCTGATAACTCCCTTCGGGAAGCAGGAGCCACCCTGGGGGGACCATCTCTGCTAATGGGCCATCAAGGTCTCTCAGCATGACTCACAGAATAACATAATTCCACATTCCAATAAAATAGGCAAAAATGGGGCAATCCTTGCCATTCTGCCTTACGCATGGCATCTTGTGGAAGTCAGGGAAAAGCTGCTCATCCTCTCTGAATCTGTATGCACTTAAACCAGAGAAAGCCCAACATCTACGTGAAATATTAAAATAAATAGAGAAGCAAAGACACTCAAAAACTGATCAAGCTCATGCTAAAAAGCTTTTTATGTGTGTATAAACATGGCTGTGATCTTGCACATAAATAAGTAAGCTTTTATTTGAAGTGAAACAACCAAACATTTAACATCACTTCCATTGACGGGAACTCCCTAAACTGTGCAATTTTAGATCTACAAATAATGAAATAATTACCATCCTCATCTTAGTATGATGCACAGTAAACTTACTATGTTTAAAAAGAGAATTTTGTGCTGGAATGTCTGTGAGATCTCACTCCTGCTAATGCTATTAATTCTAGCAGTGTGTAATGTGAAATATATACATGTATTCTAGTATTCTTCTGCAGCTTTAAGGAACTGTCTACTCCATTTGCAAAACATCAACATGTTGGAGGGTATGTCCATTGTGTAATGCAACTTGAGGTGTAGTTGAGCACACAGCAAGAGTGCACTTTCCACCTAGGGCTGAGACATGGGCACTGCCAGCACACTCTGCACTGCCGCCAGTGTTCAGTTCTGTTACAATGAGTTTGCTCCAGCTCTTGCTCCTTTTTGTGTAAACAGGTGCCTTTCAGCGCCACAGTTTATCTCTAATTAATTTCTTAATAAAAGTATAATTTATTTTATAATCTAGTCCTGAAACTCATTCTCATTCTTACTGGCAGTTCTAAGATATCCAAATTGCTATCTAATTAAAATTTGTTCTTTCATTCCACATTTAAAAAACTAAATTCTAATATAAAGTTGGGATTTTTTTTTTTTTTTTTACTTCTTCACACACAAAATTTAGGAATGACTGTAGATCTACTTGGTCAATTTTGTCTAAAAAATATTTACAATCAGACAATTTAAGATTCCTCTGCAGGACTGCAACTTTTCTGTGGGAAATAGTAAATGTAAGAACATTTCCAGGAAGCTGGAAATGTAGGCCTTAGAAACAGAAAGAGCAAAGAAAATCAGAACTGCTTTTTCTACTTTCAGACTTTGCTGCAGCTGCAAAGTCTGAAAGTAGAAAAAGTTACAACAGTATAGTACAATTGGTATTATATTGCAAAATTGAGATGATTTGCAAAATGCATTGTTACATTTTCCAGGTATTTTTTCTATTCATTATCCAGCCCACAAATTGTTGCAAGCAAAAAAAAAAAAAAAAAAAAGTCTTAAAGAAAAACCCATGCTAAGTGAAGAACCTTTAAGTACTATGACTCTCTTCACTGATGAGTCAAAGAAGATACATAAATCAGTAATAGAATAGTTAAATCAAACAACTAAAACATGAGAATCAGACATTTGAACAGTAGAAGGGTCTCCTCAGATTGTTGAACTAGCTGCAAAGGTTAAGGCTTTTCAGCTCTTTCTACAACCTTTTAATTATGTTACTAATGTAGTTAAAAAAATAGAAGGATCAGTTTTAAAGGATGTTAGTAATGATATCATTGTCTTTCATGTCTTTATACAATTTTACAACACAGAACCCACCAATCTTCTCTTTCTCACATTAGAGCTCATTCCTCGCTTCCAAGATTTATAGCAGGAAAAAATGCAAGAGCAGATAAACTGACAATGGTTGTTTCGAACACTTTACCAAATATTTTTAAACAAGCAAAACTAAGTCATGCCTTTTTTCACCAAAATGCACAAGAACTTGTGCAGACTTCCAAAAGCCAAGCTAAAGCTATCATTAGTAATTACCCTGATTGTCAGCTTGTGCAACACTATTTCTACAGGAGCTGTCAACTCCCTAGGTTTACAAAGCCTACAATTATGGCAAACATGCATCACTGAGTACCCTTCCTTTAAGAAATTTAAAAGCATCCATGTGTCGGGATGGATGACACATGGTGCAAAACATCAGGTGCAGTCTTTGCTTCTGTCCACGCAAGAGAAACAAGTAATCATGCCTGTCAACATTTTTTACAAGCATTTACTTCACTAAGTGTGCCCCAAGAAATTAAAACAGAAAATTGCCCTGCATATATATATCCCAAAAAGGGGTCACATTTTTAATAGATTAAGGTGTTCGTCACACCTTTAGTATTCCTCACTCCCCGACAAGTCAAACAATTATCAAAACAATGCATCACACAATAAAATGCATTCTAAATCAACAGGAGGCAGTAGATGTGATGCCACAGATGAGACTGAGCAAAGTTTTATATATTTTAAATTTTTTGAACAACTCTTTTGGAGAACCTGATCCACAAATTTTTAGGCATTTTTTCAAATCACACAGTTGAAACTGAAAGAAAATCCCCTTGTTTTAATTAGAAGCCCTGAGACAGGACAAATTGAAGGTCCTTTCCAACTAATTACTTGGGGTAATAGGTATGGTATGCTTGTGTCTCTACAGGTGCAGGACCCAAGCAGGTTCCAGCAAAGAAAGTCAAACTGTATCGCACACGAGAAAGCGCTGATGAGTCCAAGAGCTGAGAAACAAATATGCAGATGTAAGCCAAAAAAAGAGACTATGGGTCATGCCTGATGTACCTGTGGAACCAGCAAACCTTGATTTTATGTCAATGATAAGCGTGTGAATTGTTGGTTTCATAGAGCTCTTTTAGAAAAAGTGTGGTTTCCATTGTGTTATTTTATAGAATAAAAGAAAGAGAATCCCCTCATTGGATTTTTAAAGATGAAATTACCCCATTTTTAACACAGTCAATCAGTCCCCAGGCAACTTTGGGAAGGAACGAAAGCAGAATTTGTGAGTTGAACTATATGGAGAAATCTTTTGCCAAAAAATAGCTCACAAAAGATATGGAATGAAATTGAGTGTTACTCAGGTGCTGGCTAGCTTTGCTTGCTTCTTGCAGTGCAGATTTGCCCATGGAACAGCCCAAAGCAAATGTTTGGGTGACTTTAGCCAAGGCAGGCTTGGATACCATGTCTGTCCAATTTGAACCCAGAAAAGCCTTTTTCAACCTGTCTAGTCAGTGTGTCAGTAAAAGACAGGCTGGGATCAAAAAAGACCATATATTATGATCCCTTGACCAAAAAGCAACTTAATAATAAATCAGATGAGGTTGCCAACAGGAGCAATCCTGTGGCTGATTGGGACATTTGGACTAAAGAACTTCCTAAAGCACTTTCTGAGCCCCAAGAATTGGAGGTTCTTAGTTCCTTAACAATAGATTTCTGTCTTATGTTTTCATATAGCAATTAGTGAGAGAATGAACCTCCAAAACACAATGTCAATCCCAATTACCCTGCTTACAGCAACTTGAGTTTTTAGTGTAATTACTCAGATAGTTTGGGTGGACTTTCTGGGGTTGATCAATATCCATGACAAATACAAAAGGATATTGGTTCATTTGTGGAAATAGAGCTTGGCAAGGCATTCCATCATGCCTTGAAGGTGTTCCATGTAGTATTGGACAACTTACTGTGCTAGCATCTAGTGCTAAGAGACCCATTAAGAAAAAACATAGAGCAAAAAAATTTGCCCATCAATATGAAGAAAATTGTAATGGTGATTTTAGGCCCTGGAAAGCTGTGAAAAGAGTTTCAGCAGATTTTCTTCTATCCCACCTTGCTTCTGCCATGCCACTGAAACAGTTAGATCGGTTTGGATGTTGGCTGAGTAAACAAACTAATGCCACATCCATTGCAATCAGTGATATGCTGACAGATGCAGGCAGTGTTAGACATGCTACCCTTCCAAATAGAGCAACAATTGATTTTCCTTTACTGGCACATAGACATGGTTGTGAAGATTTTGAAGGACAGTGTTGTATGAATTTGTCTGACCATTCTAAATCCATCCACAAAAGCATACAAAAGCTGCAAGTTTTAACAGCTTAAATCAAAGAAGACGGTAGATCATGGTTAGACAATTTGTTCAAAGGATGGAGCTTTGCACCTTGGTTAAGGGAACTTTGTAAAATAGGTTTGTATGTGTTGGTTAAGTGATGAAACTAGTAGTAGTACCTTGTATACTTCGGTGTGCACAACAAATGATAGACAAAACTATCAAAGTTTTTATCATACAAGAGAGAGATGTAAGAAATAGAATCACAGAAAGTTCTCAAGATCTTACAGAGATAGTGGATGTAAGTATAGACATAGATGAAATGCTTTGAATTAAGACCTTAGAATGGATGACCTTATTAGAACAGTAAATAGTAACCACTACCACATTTGACTTATATCCTTAGAACAGATCAAATATTTTACAACATTAAAATTACTGTAGCATAAAATAGCAACACTTCAAGCAAGAGAGGTGACTCAAACAAGCAAAAAGACATAGCTATTGTAGTAGAGCTATGTAATGCAAGGTAGTCAATAAGCAATGTCATGGTTTGAGCCTAGCGCAATGCCAGTGCTGCCATGAGAAAACCTCTTTTCCTGGTATCTACTGTGAGATGTGATCAGAGACAGAGCAGAGCAGGCTCCAACTAAAGATTGAAAGAAAAAATACTTTATTAACCTAAAACTACAGGGAAAAACACACAGAACACAGGATGAAAACCTTCCAAATTTCCTCCTCCTCCCCCCAACAAATTTCCTAATTCCATTACCACCCTTTAGATCACTCGCTCTCAGTCCATCACCACCCTTTAGATAATCAATTCTCAATTCTTCGAGAAGAGAGGAGTCCCTCTTGCACTACAGACTTCACCCAGGAAACAGTCGAAACTTCTCGTGTTTCGCGACACGTGTGGCACCGCCCGGAGAACATTTGCCATTGTGACCTCTTCCTTCCATGTCCAGTGCTCTCACCACTGCACATGGACCAGAGCTGCTTCTAGGGTTTTTCCCTTTAAGAATGCTTTGTCCAGTTCCAAAAAAGAGCACAGTCCCTCTCCTTTTGGGACACCTGTCCCCCCCCCCCATCTTTCACCCCCTGGGGCTGAGGGGTCTCTTGAACAGAGATCATCTTCCTCTTCTTCTTCGAAGACGGAGGGCACCACCACCACCCTCCTCACCCATTGTCTCTGTTCACATACTTTCACATCACCGCACTCTCCTGGCTCTGAGCTATTGCCTCCTCCTAGAATGCAGTCTCTGTGTCACAGGAACTCAAGGGTTCTGTCCATAGCTATCCAAGAAAAGTCCAGCCAAAAACTACTCCATCATCTTCTCCCACCTAGAATTCTTCTCAACTTCTCTCAATCTCATCAACTCCAGGAGGAATCAGCATTTGCAAGGTTTCCATCATCCCAAGAAGGGTTAAAAGTCCCAGGCTCTGCCGGTTTGGTTCATCAACTCCCACAGCTGGCTGCCCTGCTGGGCATGCCCCCCCGCTTCTCCTTCACGCCAGCCGCGCTATCACAGGCACAGTCTGCTCTCTCTCTCTTCCTCTGGGGGGGGGTGGGGGTGGGGGGGAATGGGGGATGGCTGCCCGAAGCCTTGCAGTGCTTCTCCACCCTTCGGCCCAGGCCTGGCTTACCTCTCTCCGGCCGTATGGCTCCCCTCCCACCCCCGACCCAGCTCGGAGCAGGGCAGGGGAAGGTCTGCTCTCTTCCAAGACCGGAACCCAAAGAAGAGTTCCCCCTGGGAGTTCACAGCTTTTAACCCCCTGTGTTCTCAGAGGCCTAACCATGCCCTCAGTAGACAAACCAGGTGCCAATATTAAAATCTGGACACCGATTGGCGTGACCACACCATCCCAAAAAAACTTCATTTCCTCTCAAACCACGACATTCAATAAAGTTAAGAAGGTTTCTTTTTGGTTGTGCTGAAGGGGGGAAACATGGGAAATAGTAAAGGTAAGAATATTTTCAGAAAGCTGGAAATATAGGCCTTAGAAACAGAAAGAACAGAGAAAATTAGAACTAGCTTCAGCTGCAAAGCCTGAAAGAAGAAAAAGTTACAATGGTATAGGAAGCAAAGACATTAAACAATAGCTTGAGTTTTAGGCTTGACTAAGATGGACCTTAAGACTGCAGGAAAATATGCTAGCAAGATAGTAGAAGGTTTTAAGCTTAATAATGGTGTATTGTGTATTGTTAATAGAAAGGAGACAAGCAAGCATTGTTTGAAGCAGGTGTACGTGTACTTTTAGTAATTGGCTAGAACAAATGTCTGTAAGCTTTAGAAATATGCTATTGGCTAGAAAGTTTTTCAAATGTCCTGTAACAAAGAAATCTTTGGCTGTACACTGTCTGTACGCGAGCTTTTGCCATCTTCTTATTGTCTCAACCATGTAATGAGTCTGATGCTGCAATAAAAGTTCAAGGAACATACCCCAGCAGTCCTGTCCTGTTTGTGTTTTATCTCAACTTTAATATTACCATAATTTTCTTTATCTCAACTTTAATATTACCATAATGTTAATAAATACAGTAATTACTGAGTGTGAAATATTACTTATATATATTTATGTATCAAACTAAGATAAATTAAAATACTGGCTGATACTAGCATTTCAGAGTTTTAATCACTTTCCTCTAAAATAAAACCTTAACTTATTGGATACTTTAGTAATCATGCAAATCTGTGGATGCAGTACTGGAGCTCATCTGGCAATGCCCAACTGTCATCTCTGACTCTGGGCAAGGGACCTCAAATTCCTTTGCCTCAGTACATATGCATGCAAAACCAGCTGTGTAACCCCAGTTGTAGCTATTTGCTGCTGTTACTTGGCATTTCTCTCAAAGCTTTCATGGAACAAAATGGCAGTTTCTTCACATGTACTGAATGATCCCTATAAAATTTAAAAGAGCTTGAAGTATGAAGATTAACCCAGGAAGCAAAGAACTGTATTAACTGTAGTGGAGACCAAAAACTGAACTTGTACAAATTTTACCTGAAGATTCACAGGGTGATATTTCGCTTATCTTGCACATTTTCAAACAGTTTATTTCATGTCTTTTTATGACAGGAAATGAAACTATGAAATCAGTCATAGAGGTATCAGCAGCAATATATCCTTTATCAAAACTGTGGGTCATTGAGACATAAACCCATGGCCTCTTCCAATATTACATTTTTCCATTCTCATGGTTATTCTTCTATCTTAATTGCATGGACTTTTTTTTCCTTTTACTATTTCTCTATTACACAGAAAACAGAAGTATTTTCCAAATACCAGAGAAACAGAAGTTACGTGATATCCTAGACTGTGGTCAGACATTGTTTACCAAATGAACATGGCTCGTAAGTACTTAGAAATCTTCAAATCTGATTAGAAAAGTACTTTAAATCTATACCCCATATAAAAGATTATATTGCATTATATTGCATTATATTGCATTATATTGCATTATATTGCATTATATATTATATTATATTATATTATATTATATTATATTATATTATATTATATTATATTATATTATATTATATTATATTATATTATATTATATTATATTATATTATATTATATTATATTATATTATCTATAACCCAACTACTAGACACACATCTGTATAATTTAAAATAAGAATTGCATGGCCAGTTTTAGGTTTCTAAATCAATTTTATACCTTCACGACCAGCAGCAATATGTCCAGCACATTGGGGTTGTGACCTTCTGTCCCAGCACAGTCAGCTAGCAGAGCCTGCAGCACACATGCTACTAAGCAGTGCAAGTCAGGGTCCTGGATTTCTGCCATGGGAATCAAAATAATGCTGGACTTGTTCCCATGAGTGCATTTGAGATTTACTTCTCTCGAAGGCAGTCCCTGACCTTGACTGTGGTCTTTTAAAATTATGGATTGGTTACACAGAACTGAAAAATGAAAACATTTGAAGTTCCTTACCCTTCATATTTACCACACCAGATGTATACTCCTCTCCCAAGGGCATCTCGCTCTTGGAAAGTAGCTACTAGCTATTTTTTGCAAGCCATGCACCCAATGTCTTTGCTGGTCACGCAAAGTTGAATTGATTTTTCAGGAAACTCTGTTCAAATCAGTGAACCTCAGTCATCATAAAAACATAGAAATATAAAGTATCTAAGTGTAATATAACAGCAGATTTCTATGAGAGACCTTCCATTGTCCTGAATAGGTTATCAGAGGTTATCTAAGTGTAATATAACAGCGGATTTCTATGAGAGACCTTCCATTGTCCTGAAATGGTTATCAGAGGTTTTTAAAAACCAGGCTCTAAAAAACCCCACTTTTTTACTTCCTTTATGTCATTAGTCCTTGCAAGTCCCTCACAAAAGCTTGTTTATTAAACTGGTTTTGCTGACTAAGGACTTCTGTAATGGAGTTGACAATTATTCAGCTCCTAGAGAAAATGTTAAATACAAGGATAAATTTAAGGTTTTCTTCCCTGGGATTAGCTTTGGTTTTATGTTGCATCAGTTATCTTACCTTCCATAAGAGCACAGCCAGCAACAGGAAGATGAGAATTCCCACCAACAAACTGATGGCAATGATCCATCCAACAACATAGCTGCGAGGCTCCAGATTGTGCAAGGCCTCAAAGACCACCTACATAGCAATTAGAAAAAAAACTTTTTAGAATTGGAAGTGAAGTTGTACTGTTTTCTCTTGTACTTATCTTATTAAACACATTGTATGGTGGCCTCACTGATCATATTTCATCTGTCAAACAAACAGGGAATGCAGCCTTAATTTAGTGCTTTCCATCAATTTTCCCCAAAGGATTTAAAGCTTTCAAGTGGATTTAGAGTAGTTGTGTGTTGCATCCAAAGAATATCAGCCTCCTCTCCAACATAACACTTACCCTGCCAAGTCCCAACACTGAGCTTGTTCAGATGCTGGGCCCTCAAATGTGCACAAAGTTTTGCATGAAAAAATCCATCCCTTGGATTGGCAGGGATTGGCATGACATCTTGCATGGCTTGTCTTACTCATCATGTTCTGGCCCTGCCAAACCCCCTGATGCTTCACATGAAATATTCATTATGAACTTCTGTGGGTTAGGTTTTCCCAAGGGAATTTCTTCTACTTATTACCACGGAGATGCTGAGAGTGGCTTTCTAGGTAAACAGACAGTGATTAAGAAACAAAAAGAGTAGCCAAGCACCCTGATATACCCTCGAAATGGTTTTGGGGATGGGAGGGGAACAGTGGCTTGGAGTTTTTAGCTGAGCTGGAGTAGTCATTTCCCGGCTTGGAGCAGAGACAGTCACGTGGGGGTTTTTTTCACCTAGGACCCTCCTGCACAGTGGTTTCAACATTGCCATGGAGGTCTGCCTGCCACCTGCTTGTAAGCCAGTTGCTTGCAAAAGAGAGAGAGTCCTGGCTGCCCCATTGACTGAGACTTTGCCAACTACCAGCACTGAGAGAGACAAGCACAGTCCTTGTGGGTGCCTGGGGAAGTCATTCCTTTCCACCCCCTCCCCAAAGCCACTGCGTGGTGAGATGCTTGAAGCTGGAGCTGCCCCCGCTGGACCTCTTCTCTGTATGGCAGTGCAGCATCATGATAAATCCCTACCTTCCTTCCCAGCGTGTACCAACTCCAATTAGAGGTGCCAAAGACCGATCACCACTGGCGTGTGTGCCTGGGGGAGTAATTTTCCTTTTCCTTTCCCCCTCTCCCACCTGAGCTGCTAGTATCACCACCAGAGAGGTCCCGCTCTTGCATCAGTGCCCCTGAAGCCGTGACAGAGGTACTGCAACTTCTCTGCCTCACCCGAGTTACCATCACACCCTGTTGTGGTTGTTACTACACCAAAGGGGAAATGGCTTAACGGGCAGGAAAAGTCTGTTATTGGGGTTTTTTAAAGTCATAGTTATTGTTTGCTCTGTCTTGTTACATATACATACTCGAGTAATGAACTGTTCTTCCTTTTCCCATATTCTTGCCTCAAAGCCCTGAAATTTTTGAAGTCACGGGAGGGTTAATTTTTGCATGCCAGGAAGTTTCCACCTTCATATTCATATATGTCACCTGGCATATATTTGTCTTTTAAACCAAGACTGCTTGTTAACTACTTTTTACCCCCAAAAAAACTGGGCAACTCATACATCACTACTAAATATAAATCATCCCTGATGTGATTGTGTGAGACGCAAGGACACATACAGTCATGGGTTTTTCTGGAAATGCTGGGAGCTGTTCTCCTCTCTTTTCTTCTATAGCATGTATGGCAGGGAAATACAGACAACAAAGAGCCTTCGCACCATCTGTCTCAAGACAATGGGAGCAAATTACATTATTCATATATACTATGTGAATTTTCATTCTCTTATTTCAATCAAAACTAGTTCTCCAGTAGAAAACTCAAGAACATCTCTCCCCAGTGAAGGCAATTTCTATGTTAAATGTTGTAATATCCAGCAAATGCAGAGAGGCAGCAGGGTTTTCTTTTTAAGATAATACATTTGCTTTGTCTGGCTTTGTTTTGCAAGACAAAGTAGGTGGTTTTCCTTCCCCCTTCACAAACCACTTTCACCATCTTTGCTTAAAAATGTCAAAACCATTTTGTAGATGTTATAAATGGGTAATGCAATGGTTGGGTCTCACAATTAAGAGATGAATATTATGTGTATGTTATAGATGCATAGTTATGTTATTTTTGTATGTTGTTCCCGTGCACTTGAGGATACTATTGATTGCCTTGGCCACAAAGGCTCACTGCAGGCTCATGGACGGCTTCTTGTCCACCAGAATCCACAGGTCCTTCTCTGCAGAGCTGCTTTCCAGCAGTTTGGCTCCCAGCCTGCACTGGTGCAAGGGGTTATTCTTCCACAGGCACAGGACTCTGCAATTGCCTTGCCTGAACTTCAGACCTTTCTTTTCTGCCCATCTCTTCAAACTCTTGAGGTCTTTCTAAAGGGCTTCACATCCCTCTGAGGTACCAGCCACTGCTCCCAGCTTTGTGCTGTCAGTGAGCTTGCTGCCCCTCCCCCAAGTCACTGATGAACAAGTTAAACAATACTGGGCCTGTCACCAAAGAGCATATATGAGCTTGCTACCAGGCCCCAGGATTGAATGACAGGGGCTTCTCCCAGTCAGGTCTCTTATGAAGCTGCAAGCATTTCACTGGCCAGATCCCGAAGGAGCGTGGAGTTCAGACCAATGAGAACATACAGACCAGGTCTTTCAAAATGCCCTTTTTAAGGAAGGGCTTGGAAAAATAAACTTCCTCTGTGCCACACCACATTGGGGGTGAGTGTCTCTGTCTCCTTGCTTCTCACCTCCCGCACATGGGAGTAACATGGGCCCAGTACTGAACCTTGGCAGACACCACTAGTGACAGGCCTCCAACTAGACGTTGTGCCACTATAACACTCTGGTTTATGTTGTTCAACCAGTTCTCAAGCCCCCTCACTAGCCATTAATCCAGTCCACACTTCCTGACTTTGCATATGAGAATATTGTGAGAAGCAGTGTCAGAAGCCTTATTGCAATAGCGGTAGACAATACACACTGCTCTCCCCTCATCCATCCAGGTGGTTGTCTCATCATAGAAGGCCATCAGGTTGGTCAAGCATGGTTTGCCTTTAGTGAATCCATGTTGACTACTCCTGATGCCCTTCTTGTCATCCATGTGGATAGAGATGGCCTCCAGAATGAGACACTCCATTACTTTTCCCTTTCCAGAGATTGAGTTATGCTGCTTGCCTGGTAGTTCCCTGGGTCCTCCTTGGTCTTTTTGAAGACCAGGATGATATTTCTCAGGCACCTCTCCTGATGACCACGACCTTTCAAAGATGACTGTGAGTGGCCTTTCTTTGGTGTCATGACAAGACTTGAAAACATAGCAAATAGACATGAACTAAGCTCTACATATTTAGCATCATCCAAACATATTCCCATAACTAGTATCACAATATTCAAAATAGTTCTGAAACATGGACCAGTTCTTCAACCAAGAAAAAATAATTTTAGCATTTCAGATAATACCACAAAGCCTTTGTCAGACTTTTAAACATATTTTGCTGAACAGAGAGCTTTTTAAGCATCAGACTGTTCCTCACACCAAGAGTAAGGGAAACACCAAATAGAGATCAAACACAGATCTTCTGCCTTCCTTGCTGTTGGGGTTTAAGATTCTTTCTCTCAAAGAATTTTCCCCCATATATGTTACTAAGAGACAATAATGACCAGGTACTTAAGAGAGAGAAAAGAAGTGGCTACAGCTCAGGGGAGGTGTCCACCTGGCTACTCTCTTTTTTTAACTGGGGGTTTCTCTGGGAAGGGCAGAGATACTGCAAGAATTTGGCTGGGAAAAGAAAGGGCTGAGGCAGCTGCTAGCTCTCTCTTTCTCTCAGCTTCAGAGGAGGATGGTTGAGCTGGAAGGAATTCGCTGCTACCACTGGAGCCTAGCCCAGTCCTGCTTCTTCTGCTATGGGGTGAGCCTCTGCTCCTGAGAGAGGTCCCACTGAACTGGGACTTTATTAACACCCTACCTCATTGAAAAAGGACTTTCACTGTCCACTCAGGTGCCTCAGGGGAAACCCCAGGATCCCTGAGCCCCCTCCCCCACCAAGGAAGCTTCTCCTGGCCATGTTCAGGAGTTGTGTTAAGGAGTCCAGCGGCCACTGCCAGCCCCCACTGGGTTTTGCCACTGCTCTAAGGTTTCTTTGCTACACTGTAACTCACACCCATGCCCTGCAGGGAAGCTCTGCAGTTCTAGCTACAGCTGAGGAGCTTCTGATTCATCTCATCTACCAGCCCAAGACTTTGCTTATCCCTGCCTTCCCAGCTTGCCACTCTCAGGTTCCTGATACACCTCCTTTTGCTATCCAGAGGTGGCAGAGAGATTGGCTCAGTGAGTTTGTAAGGGAAGCCCCCTCTCCATCCCTTTCTGCCGGCTGCGTCCGCCATTACCATGTGGAGAGAGGCGGCCGAAACTCACGCCACAGCGCCCCCTGCAGCTGCGGGGGACTCATCGCGCCTGCCCCGCCCATACGGGAGGCACCAGCACCCCTGCTGGCTGTGACTGTAACTGCACCACAGGGGAAATGGCTTAAAGAGACGAAAGAAACTGTTTATTAGGATTTCTGTTCATGTTTGTTGTTAACATTGTTGTTGATGTTCACCTTGTTATGCATACACACATTAGTAAAGACTTATTATTCTTTATCTTGTATCTTTGCTTGAAAGCCCCTTAATTTCAAAGTTATAATAATTTGGAGGGAAGAAGGTCATATTTTCCATTCCAAGGGAGTCTCTTGCTTTCCTTAGCCAAGACACTTGTATTTCAAAGCAGCTTGGAAAGATGATCTGATGTGTCAGTCCAGTTATCACAGATGCTAAGGTTAGCATCCATCTTACAGACACAGGTCTTATGACCATTTCTTAGATAACAAGACATAATTTTATTTTGCTTTCTGCCACTAAAAAACCCAATCTCTACATTTTAAGTGTTGCCAGCTTTACTGAAGAGACCTTTCAAGCAGTCTCTGGTGCCTTCTTTCCATTACTCAGCAAGCAAATGTTAACATATCACAACCTCCAGCACAGTAGACCTATGTGCACTTCCTCCTGCCGAAAGACAGAATCAGAAAAAGCTGCAGAGATTAAAACATATGTTATCTGTATAGCAAGAGCTTCACATTTCAGGTCTGAAGCACACTGTCTAGAAGACCCTGGCTATAGTTTTTGTAGTCAAAGCTTGAGCTAATAGGGTAGAGCAGCAGCTTCTTATCTATCTGGTTTCTTCTAGCAGTGTGAAATCAACACACATACATAAGAAACCCCATTCAATGCTTTGTAGTTTGGAGAGGAACAGGGATGTTGCGCATGTTAATGTCCCAAGCCATCTTAAGTCCTCAAAATCTGCCTGCATTAATACACAGCAATTGCAATGAGTTTTGGTGAAGAAGGTACCAATAACAAAAAACCCAAGCCAAACCCAAACTGAATCAGACTGAGCAGTCAGAGTATATTGTGTATCTGGAGTATCAGGAAGAAGGCAATACAGTCAGTGACAGGATGCCAGGGGTCAAGCTATCCCTGGGGGGAAGGTTGGAGGCAGAGAGTAATTGTTACTAAAGAGAAGTACACCATCTGCCACCTGCTGCTGTACCCACTGGCCATTGTACAGTCTCTAAAAGCCGTTCTTGGGCAAACCTTGAATTCCTTTCCATCTCAGCAGCAGAGCCTCTACAGGGTGGCTAACAGGTTGGGGAGCACAAGGCAACCTCCAGCTCAGCACCATTCCCACAGCTCTGACTCCCATAGAGAAGACAGGAGTGATAAGAGTGATGCTGAAGATAAGGGGCATGGTGTTGGCAAAGTATCCCAAAGGGGGCAGTAGGGGCAACAGGTGGTTCACAGAAAGCATGTGTAACAGTTACAAGATACAGGGTGGATTAGATGTTTCTTTTCAGACTCTGATAAAATGCCAGGGTTAAAAATGTGAAAAACATCGCTGTCTTGACATATGAGGATTTTTAGTTTCATATTTATCTTTTGCATTTTGCAATGTACATGCAGGATTTGAAAGTGGGGAAGCTCAGGAGGCAGTGCAGCTTGCCACTTAGCTTTATGTAGCTCACACCTCAATCAGGTTTTACACAGTGTAACTGCCCTTCTGGAAAATAACTGAGATTTCCACCCAACCACTCATTTTTGCAATGCCGAACACAGGTGTACAAGAGCACCTACCAGTTCATCTTCTACCTGTGCCAAACACTTGCTATATCCTGAAAGCTTTATCTTGGTTAACAAATTATGAAGAAACAGAACTTTTGTTTTTAAGAAGTTTTAAAACACCTTTTTTCAGTAAAGCATGTAAGCAAGAAGTTAACCGAGTAGGAATTTTTGAAAGCAATAAAGTTCATACTTTGTCAAAGCCCTTTTCGTAAGACGTACAGACTCTGCACTGGTACTCAGAAAGAAAAGAAACATACTTCAGCAAAAGCTGATTTAAAAATGCAAATTGAAAAATTTTATTTTTGCTTATGTATATTAAATGAATTTTATGCACCTGCCTCATGAGCCAGAGCACCATGGGAGGCATAGGCTTATAAAAAATGCTATTCTATTTCTGTATTATCACCTAGATTATTTCTGTTTTTTCAAACCACATTGCATTGCTGGTTGGCTTTTCCATTCAAGTACTGTTATGCTTGGGGGGAGTTCACCAGTAAAGACACTATTCTCCTTTATGTCTGTACATATATGCACATACATCCCTTTTACACTGTCCTATGTTACAATATAAAGATGTATTCTATCCCCATCCTCAAGAGCTGTTGAAACCAGGAGGGGCATTGTTTTTTCCTTCTCTCCTGTTAATGGGCCCATCAATGTCTTGCCACATGACTCAGAGATAACTCCCTCCAGGAGCCATTTCTGTTTAATGGATAATCAAGGACCCACATCATGACTCAGAACGATATCAGTCCATTGCGAGATGCTCTGCCCAGGGGGGAGGAGCTAAGCATTCCCACCTGGATATAATCTGGTTTTGGGACGCAACAAGCAGTCTTTCCACTGCATTCCCAGAGGAACGGCCACCCTCACCCACTGATTTTCCAGAGGACAAGAGCTACTAGATGGTTTCTACAGAATCACCACTTCAACAAGACCATTTCATCCAAACTGCTACCACTACCTTAACTAGCAGGATGTCAGCTTGTATTCTGACTCTGTCAGTGGTTTTTGTCTTTTGTATTATTGCATGCATTTTGGTTTTTTTTTCCTTTTCCAAATAAATTGTGTTTCTGACTCGGAGTCTCTCACTGGTTTTGCTTTCAAACCAGAACATACATATTTATTTATTTACATTTACTAAGAAAAGCAGTATTTTCTTTAAAATGCAAACTTGAAATTTCCTTGCAACCTGCTTGTCTCTATCCCCGGGAAATTAACTGCAATTTGTTGTTATTGTGTATTCTATTCCTTTACTCAAGTGTATGTTTCTGCCTGAGAAACTGCAGTGTAAAGACAAGAAAATCTATACAAGGAAGATTATATCAGCAAATGGAAAGGTAAAATAAAATTAATAACTTAACATGACATAAACAATATGGCAGCAAATAATTTGCTGACAAGGAGGCTGAAAATCTGCTGGAGAAAGCTCCAGCCAGGTATTAGAAAGGTAAGCTGGGGAGAACTGGTTCCTTAAAATGCTGAGTGTTTCTAAAAAAATGAGAGGTTGGTGGTGGATTGCTCAGTGCAAGAGGTATTCCCACATGCATTGAAAAAAAACCAACTGGAACATCATGAACACTGTCTAGTACCACAGGCTGCTTCAACGCAGACATGGAGAACAGGCCAAAGCCAGGAGTCCTCCATGCTGCAGGCAGACAGCTAAAGTTTAGGTTCATGAATATACATTTAAATCTCTTTGCATAGAATATGCATATAAAGACAGCATCCAAGTGTTCACAACCATAAACTGACTTTTTGTAAGTTTTTTTTCGCTATTGTTTTTCTCCAAAATATATTATCATTGGAAGCATAAACATACCTAACTTCTGAGCAGAAAAAACCCATGGAGGACAACCACTTGCCTTGGTTTAAGACAATTTAAAGGGAACATTCTACAATGAGTTCTCTCCCTTAGCATTAATCCCTTTTCACCAAAAAGAAGAAACTGAATACTAGTAGATATAAGTGAAAAAAATAGCAGTTTACCAGCAAGCAAAACAGCCACAGGCAAAAAAAAAAACAAAACAGTAAACAATCACTAGCTACAAAATTGCTATTTCTCACACACCCCCACCAGAGACAAAGAGAAACTTGAATCTGCAGAGTGACGAATCCTAAGATGCTGCCTCTAAGACGCTGCCTTGCACAGCTGAGTGTGTGGTTCTAAAGATAAAGGGGAAATGGCAGCAAAACCTCCCATGAAGGTAGGAGCTTTTGAAGGAGTACTAGTGGGAGGCAGAAATTGCTGGGGTGTATGGGATCAGTGTTTCCAATTGCTGCCGCCTCCTGACACCTGCTGGACTCTGACAGTTTTGGTGTTGCTGCCTTGGGTCCCTACTCCGACATAAGGAGGGAAGGAAGAACAGACTTTGAGCACAGAGGAGCGGTGCCCTGGCACCAGACCAGCTCCGGCCTAGTTCTGGGGTTGCAAACTAACAGCAAACTCTCAAACACTGAAACAGTTTCTGATTGCAAAATGAAGATTCTCCACTTGCTACTGTTGCAAGTAGAGGCAAGAAAAGGCCAAGAGGCAAGCCAAATGGGGAGAGAGAGAGATCCCTGGGTGTCCCAGTTTTTAAAATGCTCTGGGCACCACCTCCCTAGTCTGTTTTCTGGCGCAGGGGTCTTAAAAAGACAGTAACCATTTTGGGCATAGATAGATAGGGGATACGGTAACATTTTGGGTTACCTGGGATATGCATTAAACCTAGAGCGACTGAACTGGAAATAAAAGAACAGTGAACTCTATCCAGAAGGCACGATAGGTTCAAAGGCTTGATGGAGCATGCCTGTACTTAGTGGATAGCACCAGATAGCAGCCTTAAGCTTTACAGGTCACTGTGTTGCAGGACCTGCACACCTTTTCTCTGGGCTTGCCTTTTCATGCAGTCAGCATTGCATTCTCCACTTTCAATACAGGAAGACTCAGAGGCATTTGGATAGTTTTGTTGCAGTAAAATCCAGTTAATTCTTCCTTCCACAGTAACAAAGTCAGTCCTTTTGCTCCTTAAGAGCATGCCTCCTCTTCCTGCACACAAGCAGCAAACAGAAAATGTGAATTCTTTGATCAGGTATTTGACTACTGTGTTCTCTTGGAGCTTACTGTTTGTTTTGCTCATAGACCAAGAAGAAGAGAACCAAACCTTCATGGAAACTCATATGATGAAGAAAATAAAGCATGCCTCCTGAAAATAAGACACCATTTTCAGACAATATATATGGATGATAACACCGCTGTCATTACAGAGCCAAATCCAAACTCTGATCACCTTCTTCACGTGATTTGTCTAATATAAGAGCTCAAGTAGCCAGTTGTAACCAGAACCAAAAGTACATCATTAAAAATCACATAAAATCATATCCAAATCCAGAGAAATTATTTCTGAGAATTGAAAAATGCATATTTTTTAAAAAATGGGTTAATTTCAAAGACAGCCTGCAACCTAACTTAGAGATACTCACTCACACTCACTGTTGAGGTTTCTGACTGTTGGTGTTTATGTGGGTGGTCCAATAGTATTTCTTATACTATCATAAAAATATCAGCCTTTCTTTTCTGTCTTCTGTCTCAATTTATCTTCTTTACAGAGAATTTGTACTCTGATAATATACACTATAATGTAAAAGTGCCAATTGAAATAATGGTACCTGGTCCTAAAAACCACATAAATGTGATAATAAGCCCACATTTAGCCTTAGAAAGCAAAAAAGGCCTTTTCAACCTTAGCATGATAAAGTGTCTAAGAAATGTTAGGGAGCACTCTCATAAACAGTCTTATAGGAAGTCCATGCACAGCTGTACAGAAGGAGCTGCTATTCAAATGGATACAGTACAGCAGTCTCTGGTCAATTAAGAGAGCAGGATGTGCTTTAAAAAGGAAAAGAAGAGGCTGAACGATGATGACATTTTCTTTCTCCAGTCTCTATTTCCAGCTAAATAGTCATGGCTTGCAGCAACTACTCTTCCCTTCTGCATTCCACAAGAAGACAACGCAGAAAAATTAATATCTTGAGCCAAGCCATATCTTAAATTTGTGTCTGAACATGACCCTGTGCAAAACATAAGGCAATACTGAAGATGGCATATGGAAATACCAGGAAGCAGAGAGGAAATGGCACTCACATGAGAAAAGACTTGAAACTACAAATTCATGTTACATGGCTACAACGTTTCAGGCATGCTCTTTTACAGCTAGGGCTTCCCAGGAATTGGAAGCAAACTCTGGTTTGAAGCTTAAGATAGCTTCCCAACACATGCACAGTGCACTTCATAATGCAACTCAAGGCTTGCTGAAAGGCTATCTAAGATAAGGACAATTTCTTTTTTGCCTAATTTTCTTTTCTTTTTTTTCTCTAAGCATTAGATAACAATGAAATACAGCAGAGCCTGCATTCCTAGAAAAAAAGCATTTCTAAATTTTGAACGTTATTAAAAGCAATCCAACACATTTTACAGTGTGCCTATCATTCTTAGATATTCTAAAACCTTTTACAGTTGAAAATATTTGTCATAGAGATACTGGGCTCTTCCATTTAAGTTGAGACATGGTTATCATAGTCAGGTGTTACTTCAGTCATGTTATAAATGGGTAATGCAATGGTTGGCTCTCACAATTAAGAGATGAATATTATGTGTATATTAAGGGAAGTTTTATATATACATAATTATGTTATTTTTATATGTTCTCCCCGTAGTCATCTTTCTGTTCTCCCTTATTTTGTTGTCACTAGTTGAGGCATTTAGGGGAGGGCAGCCTTGTTACTAGGAGGCACAGCACGGTAACACTTGACCACCAATCAAGTTGTAAGAAAGTGATCTACACCAATGGATGGCAGAGAAGGAGTTGACTGAAAAGACTTTGGGCGGGGCCAAGAGTATAAAAGGCAGAGCATCCATGTTGTAAACAAGTGTGTGGCTGCTGGTCACAGAGACTCTCAGCACTGTAAAATTTTTCCTTATTCAGTCCTTTGTTGTATTTTTGTTAAGGCTTAATAAACCTTTGAAATTTTAAAAGTGAGTATCGTTTCTCAAAAGTCATTAATGAAATTTTGCCATACAATTGCAAGATGTGTTCTGTGTAAGCTGCAGAACTAAGGAGAGGCCAAGCAGTGTATTAACACTCAGGACTGCAGGCCTCTTAGAAGGCACATTCCTGGCAATGGCTATGTTTTTCATTCCCAGTAATGGCTATGTTTTTCATTTTAACTTCCAAGCCTATTGTATAGAATGGTACAGAAACCTAACAAAGAAAAGAAAACAGAATTGAAAAAAGAAGATTCTGTCATATAAAATAACTCCTTTTTCTCACAGGTCTAATGAAATATAAATTCAAGACTACAGACATGATTGTTGAGGGATACATCTGATGGAAATAGCTGGGTTTGCAAACTGTAGATTGAGATGCTGATTTAAGTGCAGACTGAGCCCTTTGTAGGAGCCCAAGACAAAAGGCTGTGAACTGGGTGGTGCCAGGCAGGCCAATGGACACTGAGACACAGCAGTAGCAGTGAACTGCCAGATTTTTGGATAACAGAAGAAAGGAAGACAAATGACACCAAAAAGATAGGAGACTCAGGAGGAAGAGGGAGATCAACACAATATGTGGTATCAACTTGTACTTGATTTTTACCAGCTTAGCACAAGAAAAAAAAAGTTAAATTAATTTCTGAAAATTTAGACACCTTTTTGCATTTTCACAGCTCCCAAAATATCACTAACGCTTCCAAATATTTCATTCTGGCAAATTTGAAAAGACATTGCTGAGGTTTCAAGTCTCTTCTAGGTTTTCAAGGGAATTGAAATTAGATTAAAGCAAATGTTAACCCTAAATCAGGACCTAAACCTAATTTTTTCATTAATACCTCAAGACTATTTTAGCTAGTACAACACAGATCACTCTGGTTTGACATAACATCATTCCCTCTGTTGACATGGTTATCACAGACAGCCAAACCACAATAACACAACTCACAGTACTGTTAGTCTAGTCAGGCAAAGTCTGGGCACTCTTGTGGGTTAGCCCAGGAGCAAATTCCAGTTTGTATAGAGCTCTCAGTGATTTCCAGCCCACTGGGATAAGGAAACATTTCTCTTTAGGTTTGTGTACTCACTGGTTTTTCTTCTGGGTTTCCACCGGGCACCTCCACAACTCTGAGGTCATGGTCCACCTGAAGCCTTGCCCTTGTGACAAACTGGATGACCGATGAACTGTCCTAAGAAGTAAAAAGAGGAAGAACTGGACTTAACAACAACAATGTAGTATATAGTAGAGATAATTCATGCTGTATATGTATATTAAATATTGTGGGATCCAACTTATGTCTTTGATCACCCTAGCTGGGAGCAGAGTCTTATTTCTATTCAATTAGTTCCCAAACATTGTTAAGATAATATCAAGTTCGTTAATGTAAGAATGAAACCTTCCTGGGCCATGAGTGCCGATTTGCCAGGAATGTTTGAGGCACTCATGAGAACTTGCACCTGGGTAGATTGCATCTACCAACTCACTGGCACTCTGTCAGTCGGATCCAGGCTCACCCAGTGCTGACTTCTGGGGTTGACGCTCCCTTGTCTGTGGTGGTTTATTTTGAAATTCTACTTTTGTTGTTGATCTAATAAATCTTTGTTAAATTTTTTATAAATTTGGCTGCCGATTTGATCATTTATAACAAACAACAAAAGCACCAACCCCCGCCTGTCAAAAAAAGCTCAACAAACCCAACAAGCCCAACAAACAATTGCCAGTATAATAAATACACCCAGACAATGCCTAGTGAAGGCTGTGATGGCAGTTAAGTGCCAGCCTGGTTACAACTCTGCTTTGAAAAAATATACTTTATGTTCATAACAGACAGATATACCTGAGCACATTATTTCAGATTAGAGCAAAATCAGGTATGTTAGACTTTAAACACATACTTCATATTTGGTTTGTTAATGTTTCCCACATTTACCATGAAAGCAAGACAGAGAATTTCCAATTACACAGGCAGGTTCAATATTAACTATGAAAAATGTTCCGATTTGTTTTTCAAATGAACAGAAAAATGATATACAGAAACTGGGATAAACTACAATATATCCCAGGAAAGAACTTCTTTGTGCATAGCATCTTATTCACTGTACAATTCCTCTCATTAATTCGTATTTCTCCAATAAAATGCCTGGTGCATTTTAACAGGCACATTTCAATAAGATGCCATTTCAGGTTAAAGATTGCTCACTTGTATGCAGTTTGCCTTGGGAAGAGTATGTAATAAGTAGAAAACAGCATGCACTCGTGATACTCAAACATGTGTAAACACTCTATACCTTTTAAAAGAGTGTTGCTAAAAGTAATCTTAGAAGGGACCCAGCAATGGGATGAATCCTGGCTATATCCCAAGAAGCATATTTTGCATGCACTCAGTTACTTATTTACATATTTCAGCATTTCTATAAGCATGTAACAAATACCTGAAACTTCTGGCCATGCCTGAACTTCCTGTTTTCAAATATGAACCAAACATTAGCAGACTTATTGGTATCAATTGGAAAACCTCCAGGCTATTAATTATTTTAGCAACTGTTTTCTAATAAGGGCTCTCTCTGATGCTTTTAATCTAACAACTGTGAAAGACAGGTTTATTTTAATAGGTTAATGTTATCAGCTTTCTCCTCCAATTATCTTATTCCCTCATAACCTTACAGCATCTTGCCAAAATTAGAGTCAGCATTTTTGCAAGTAAAGGAACATAGGTCAAAATGCAGTAAATCACAAACAATTTAAAAGATTTATTGCCTCATTCAGCAGCTTCAGAGAAGACAGAAATTAACTGGCAACCATTTATTTCTTGCCACAAATGTTAAACTCAGCATTAATGTGGTCATGATGCATCTTCTTCGAATAATAATAACTTGAAGTAAAAATGACAAAATACTGCTATATCTCTGTTTACACAGGAAGATAATACATAGCTGGTCACAGTTTACATTCACTTACATTTTTTAGAATGAAAACTTTCAGAAATCAATTAGATTTTCATAAATCTCTAGCCTAAGCACCATGCACACAATAAGGGGTCTCATTTGTCATTTTTCAATGTATAAATTTCTGAACTACATTTATTTCTATCTTAATGGGTAATGGGTAAGAACTAAGATTAACACCTCCATACACACTGCTAATAAGTAGATCTGTTTTCTTTGATACCATGATTATTTTTCACACACTAGTAAAGAGGAAGAAACGGAAGTTTTGAGTTCATTTGTTCACCTAAGCACACTTAAATTGGAGACCACATACCTTCTTGAGTATCTCAGTATTCAGCAGAATGTAGATATTTATATCACAGGACTCTGCTTTAGGTAGTGAGCTTATGTTGCAGTGTACAATTAAACAAGATTGGCCTGGTCTTTCACAGTCCTACCAGAAACACCGAAAAAGTTGTTAAACAAAGGAGGTAAAATTAAACGATAAATGATAAATTGTAAAATTCAATGATAAATGATAAACAGCAAGCACACCAAAAAAATAAGTTATATAACTGCTATACTACAACACTCTTGCACTGAAATAGCAACTTTCAAGACCTGAAGATAGCTGGCTACAGATGCCTGCATGAGAGCAAGCCAAGTAAAATTCAGTCCTCTACAGAGCTGCTGAGCCAGAGAAGCATTCAGGACTGAAAGGAACAGGACTGCAGCTGCACACCCACCCTTTGTGTGGGTCAGGCATCAAGGAAGTGGCATCAGGCATGGAGGAAGTGATCTCCACCACTGGACAACGAAGAAGGGGTCGATGAACAGAACTTTGGGAGGAGTTAAAAGGCGAAACCTCAAGTACAGTGCAGTGACCCACTGCTCCCACATGCCTTTGAGAGAGCAAAGGCTCTGGTTACCAAGTGTGTGCTGCCACTTCAGCTAAATCTCTTTCCACTGCAGTTCCTGAACCCTCTTATTTATTTTTTAAATTACAATCACTAAATGTTCCCCCAGCACATCATCATAATGAACTATCTGCTTCAGATCGTCATGCCAAACCATGCAAAATGTTTTGTACAATATGCTGTATGTTCAAGTGGAGCTATAAGCAGTACTATTTCTTACCAATACTTTTCTGCCCGACTTCGTGAAAAAAGCAAATATTGTGTGGAAGATATTTTCATTTTCTTGAGGAACAACACATGAGCTGTAGCTTCTATGGAAAGAACAGCTTCCTTTGTCCTGACCAACCTGCATGCACAATTATAAATCACAATTATTATTCCAAATTAATGAAATTACACAAGAAGTTTGAATTAGCCTGTCTGTAAAAACACACCTAAATCTGAGCGAAACATCTAGACTGCTATTAATAGTTAAAAGAGATAAATAACCACCTTGGGAGTCAAATAACACTAAAGAAAGTATCTGAAGTAAGCCAGATAATCATGCACTGGAAATGCTTTGACTGGACAGGATACAACTATGTCTAACATAGCTCACGTGTAAGTGTCTGTATTCTAAGCATTTCAAAATCCCTTCAGCCACTGCCATAGGCCATTTGCTGGGGAGGGGACGGACTTGCCCATTGTTGCCCCCAGCCAGCACACCAGAGGTCAGAAGCACTCCACGAGTTCCAGCCGCTGCCAGCAGCTGCTAGGGAGAGCCCCTGGTGGGTCGTGTGGAGCAGGCAGCCCAGCAACATTGACTGCTTTTGGACCAAAATATTTTTTCCAGATTTTTTTTTTCCCTGTTCTCTGTTTGTTATTCATTTGGCAGAGCAGGGGAGGCAGGAAGTTTTGGAACAACAGAAGCTTGTTTGCTGTGTTGTTTCCTTCATTCTCTCTCAGCTGTGTGGCCCAGGGTGGGGATTCTCCACCATTTTATCTGTGTTCCCTAGGACAATCTGGGTTATCTTCTCCACATTTGTGCATGGATTTTGAACTATTTGTGGTTCGCCATTTGAACTGTGTATTTGTTATTATTGCTGTTTTCGTTAAGTAAACAGTTTTTTTCTTCACTTGTACCTCTTAGTATTTCTCCTTATTAGTGGAAAGGGGAGAAGTTAAAACTAAGGGGAAGCAACTTATTTCAGAGACCTCACCCTGTAAATTGTCTTAAACGAAGACAATCGCGTTACCCTTTGTACTACCTTTTTTTATGTTTTGGCCAACTCAGGTGCATCCCTGTTTATATCAGAAATAACAAGATAAATCTTTGTGTAAATGCTCAAGCCTAGGCACTAAGTCTGTTTTTTTACCTTTAGCAGAAATAGTACAAAACCACATTTTTGTGTCATTAGCTTATTCACTTGCCCAAGAAAGCAGATGACTGAGCCAAGTAAGACTTAAAAAGTACCAAACTGATTAAATGAGCATCAGTCAAGATAATCTTGCTCAAGAAAAGCTTTCTCACTTTTTGCAACTAATGAAAATTTACTAAAAAAACAAAAGACCAAAATTTAATAAAAACTATGACAACAAAGTATCAGCAAATTCTTCCTGCTACTATCTTTAAAGCCTGTAAATGAGAGAGGGAGATTTTCTCACAAACCACCAATTAACATTCTTGCACATACTGCTGTTGACCTCCTCACATCCCCTGACATGATGAAAGACTGAAAAATTGTACCTTATTAAATTCATAAATCCTTGAAAGAGGGAAAGAAAAAGCTGTTACAGATACAAAATTACTGTCTGATTCAGTATTACACAGTTTGTGTTAAATATTGTGAAACAAAGAAGCAAAACTCAAAGATCTGTCTAGATTTTAAATGCTATTTCCAGACAAGTGATATGTATGTCTCTTTGAAAAGTGATATAGATCACCTGTCTGCTTCACTGGCCCACAAATTCTTCATAATCTGTTCTTTGCAGTATGTATTCACAATGTGACTTAATATAATGTGTCCTTACATTCCCAACAAATATACCCAAAGTTTACAGTCTCCTTGGGCTCAAGTGAAGATAAAGACTGATTTGTCTAGATAACTGAAATGAGTTTTCATTATTTACTTTAGGTAAGAGTTTCACAAAGCCCACAGACATTTATTTGATCTTTCACATGGAAATAAGATCCATATAAACTAGAAGGCTTACATTAAATTAAAAACTCAGGATCTATTGTGATGTATGAGTATTGTGATGATTGACTCTCACAATTAACAGACAAATATCATGTATATAGGTTAAGAAAAGTTTTATAGATTTCTAATTATGTTTTACCCCCTTGCATTGTTATCAAGAGACAGCTGGGGTTGGGACATCTGGGAGGGTCGGCTTGTCACTATGGTGACATCTGACCTCCAATCAGGATTTGAGGACATGATCTCCACTACTGGACAATGAAGAAGGGGTTGATGAATAGAACTTTGGGAGGGGTTAAAAGGTTAAAAGGCAAAACCTCCATTGTGTGGGTGAGCACATGGTAGGGAAAATCCTTTGCTCCTGGTGCCGTAACCTTTTCTCTATTCAGTCTTCTATTGTACTTTGGATAAGGTTTAGTAAACCTTTCTAAAATTATGAAAAGTGAGTAGCTATTTCTCACAATTTCTGGGGGCTCTCCCAGGATAAACACCTCACCCCGGTGGTGCTAGGATTTTTCGAAAAGAGGTGCGCCCACACCACAATGTGGCAAAGTCTATTAGACACTCCCAGGGCCACTGGTAGTTGCAGGCTGAAGCCCAGAGACAATGGGAGGCTGGATAAAGAAAAGAGAAGACGAGGGATGAGTACTATTTTTGGCCAGATAATTACTTCCTAATTCCGGTATAGGAAAGCAAACTCCATGCAAATAGTATACTAGACCCATCCTGGTCCATTGGAGTTTTAGGATATGGGCATTTGGAGGGAACAGCGGGATGCGTGGTGAAGAGGAAAGCAGGTATTTCCCCCATGGCCAGCAGGACATATGAGATAGAGGGGTTTGTGAAGGATTTTGCAGCACAGAGCCAGCGCACATAAAGGGGATCAAGTAGGGGCCCAAGTGGGGTACCGCCGGGCTCTAGTGCGCAGCCAGCGATGTGGCCAGCTGAGCACCAGTAAGCCAGCGGTGGTTTCGGGGGAGGCATGGCCAGCACTGTAGTATTCCTGGCTGGCTGAGTGGCAGTAGCCAGCGGCGGTTTTGGGGGAAGCGCCAGCAGGCCGGCCGCCGGTGGCGCCAGCAGTGGCCGAGCTCAGGCGGGGTCAGCTCTTGGGCACAACCAGATCCATGGTTCCCGGAGGCAGCCGAGATTGGGCTTGAAATGAGACAACCGCTGAGAGGTTGGCAGCAGTGGAGTTACCCTGTAGTAGGTGTAACACTTCACGTGCCGCAGCGAGTCGGAGCGGGGCGAGCTGAACCAGTGTGGGGTGGGGACAGAAGCCCCCTGGACCGTAGGTTTTTTTTGGAAAAGAAGTAAAGCTTTTTTTCTGGGCTTTTTTCTCTCTCTTCCCCTCTTTTTCTCCCTTTTTCCTCTTTCTCTTCCCTTTCCTTCTCCTTCCTCCTTTCCTGGTTTCTTTTTTTCTCTTTCCCTCACTCTTTTTAGGGATGCAGGCTCTGTTGGGAGGGCCCATGGTTGGAAAGGTAGGCTCTGTCAGGGGCCTGTGATCTGCAGGATGGAATCATGGGTGAATCCCCAAGGGAAGAAGCAGAGGTTGAAGAGAAAGCAATGGGCATACCCCCAGATAGTTTACTGGGAAGGAAGCTAGCCCAGTGGAAACATGACCCCACCACCAGAGACAAGGACAAGAGCCAAATAGTTCAGTACTGTGTATTGCAATAGACCAGAAGGGAAATTAGGAGTGATCATATATACTGGCTTAGATATGGGTCAGACAAGGGATGGATATGCCGAGCATTAAACATCCATACAAGAGCTAAGAAACCATTTAATCAGGAAGAGAGTGACTACACTGCTTGCTGGGAAGGGGAAACCTCACCCTCCAAGGTGGGCATGTTTAAGGTAGCAGAAGATACAGAGTGGGACCCATTAGACCACTTACCCCGCCCCACCTCCAGTAGCCCCAGCTGCACCTCCTCTGCCCGTGATGGGCATAGCCAGAACACCAGGAGCAGGGTAGCACAAAGAGAGGAAAGCAGACAGGAGAATGGGAGCCAAGCATTGGAACTGTACCCCCTGAGGGAAGTACCCCTGGGGGGGTACAGGGAGAAACTGGATTCGTAACCATAACTCTCAGTTCCTCTAAAGTGAGAATGTTTAAAAAGGAATTAAAAGGACTGTTAGAAGACCCCGTCGGGTTAGCGGAGCAGTTAGACTAGTTTCTGGGGCCCAATATTTATACATGGGAGGAATGCAATCAATAATGACTATGTTGTTCACACTAGAGGAAAGACAGATGATACGGGTGGTTGGGATACAAATATGGGAAAGCAGCATGTGCAAGGACCTCCTGGGGGATCTAAAAATCCCCACAGTATGCCCTACCTGGGACCAAAACAGCACTCTGGGGAAGGCAAGACATGGAGGAATACAGAACACTGATTATAAGAGGTATCAAAGACACAGCTCCACATAAGCAAAATGCATGTAAAGCTTTTGATGAGCAGCAAAAGAGGGAAGAAAACCCAACAGAGTGGTTAGAAAGGTTGAGGAAAAATATGAGGCAATATTCAGGGGTTGACCCTGACACGGCAGCCAGACAGATCTTGCTAAAGATAAATTTCATCACTCACGCCAGGCCAGATATACAGAGAAAGTTAGAAAAGGTAGATGGTTGGCAAGAAAGGAGGCTAGAGGATCTTTTAAGGGAAGCACAGAAGGTGTATGTAAAAGGGGACGAAGACAAGGCCAAGGCAAAAGCCAAGGTAATGGTAACTGCCGTTAGGGAAGGAAACTAGCACATAAGGAACAACCCAAGTAAGGGAGGGGGATTCCGAGTACAGCAAGATAGACATAGAGGGGATGCAGCTCCTTGGGACTGGGCAAAAAAAGGAGAGTTTCGGGAATGGGGGAACCTGGGACCAGTTTGCTTTTATGATAAAGAGAGAAAGAATTGCCCCCAGAAGGAAAAGGACCTGAGGGTCTATAAGACTGAGCAAAAAGGGGAAGTGGAAGATTAGGGGTGTCAGGGGTTCTACCTCCTGGGGACAGAATACCATCAGGAGCCCCTGAGAACTTTAAAAATAGGCCCCCAGGAGGAAGAATTTGAATTCCTAGTAGTCATGGGGGCTGAAAGAACTTGTGTTTGTAGAATCCCAAACAGGTGCAAAAAGGGTCAAGGTACCATGCAAGTAGTAAGTGCAAAAGGAGAGGGGTTCAAGGTCTCAGTTAGAAAGGAAGTAAAGTTTGAAGGGGCAAATAAATTAGGAATTGGGGATGTCATATTAGTTCCAGAAGGAGGATGCAATTTATTAGGAAGGGATTTGCAGGTGCAGTTAGAGATTGGAGTACTCCCAGGGGAAGGGAAAATGGTGGTTAAGCTTCTCCAATTGAGGGAAGAGGATGAGGAGAAAATTCATGAGATGGCGTGGGCAAAACCAAAAAATCAAGGTATATTGAACATGAAACCTATAGTAATAAAAATAGTTAATGAGAGCCATCTAGTCTGGGTATGACAATATCCACTCTCCCTGGAGGGGAGATGAGGACTACAGCCGGTGATCCAGGACCTGCCTGAGGATAGGACCTTAAAACCACGTATGTCCCCCCATAATACACCCATATTACCAGTAAAGAAGTCAGATGGGACTTAACAGCCTTGTGCAAGATTTGAGAGAAGTGAACAAAAGAACAGTGAATCAGTACCCACTAGTGCCTAACCCCTATACACCACTGGGTAATATCTCCCCAAGTGGTTTAGTGTGATAGACCTAAAAGATGCTTTTTGGACTTTTCCACTGGTAGAGGAAAATAGGGATATATTTGCTTTTGAATGAAGGACCCCGATTCCAGGAAGAAGCAACAGCTTCGGTGGACTAGGTTATCCCCCAAGTGGTTTTCCGAATCCCCAAACCAATTTGGTCAAACCCTAGGAGGAGTACTATAGCCCTTCTCCATCAAACCTGAGCTAAAGCTTATCCAGCATGTAGATGATTTGCTTCTCTCAGGACAGGAGGAAAACGAAGTTCGAGAATCCACCATAGCATTGTCACATTTTCTGGGGAACCAAGGACTTTAAGTATCAAAAGGGAAACTACAATCTGTAGAGAATGAAGTAAAATACCTAGGACATGTGATTTGTCAAGGGAGCTGGTGGCTGAATCCTGACAGAATCACAGGGATAGCCTCACTCTCATGGCCAAAAACTAAGAGAGAAGTTAGATTTCTAGGCTTGTTGGGATATTGTAGGCTATGGATTGAAGGATACAAAAAAGCTGTTGAGTTCTTGTATGAAAAGCTAGAAGAAGAGATTAGATGGGAAGAAAACAATGAGCAAAAGTTTGAAGCTTTAAAGCAAAAATTAGTCAGAGCACCAGCACCGAGACTTCCTGCCTCAGACAAACCCTTCTACTTGTTTGTAGATATAGAAAAAGGGGTAGCACATGGAGTACTAGCCCAGGACTGGGGAGGATGCAGGAAACCAGTGGCCTATTTATCAAAACTACAAGACCCTGTCAGCTGGGGATGGCTGATCTGTATTCAGGCAGTGGCAGCAACTGCCATACTCATAGAAGAAAGCAAAAAATCAACCTTTTGGGGGAAAATTGGAAGTATATGCTCCTCACTCAGTTAGAAGCATCCTAAGCCAAAAGGCTGAGAAACGGCTCACTAATTCCTGAGTGCTAAAGTATGAAGCCATCTTAATAAATAGTGATTTAGAGCTGATTGTGAGTAACCAACTCAGCCCTGCCCAGTTTTTGTATGGAGAACAAGGTGAGGAATTAATACATAATTGCCTAGAAGTTATAAACTATCAAACCAGAGTAAGAGAGAACTTAACAGATCAACCACTCCAAGGAGGGAAACAAGTGTACATCGAGGGATCTTCACAGGTAATCCAGGGGCACCGGGTATCGGGGTGCGCTATAGTGGAGGAAGGGTTGGTAGCCATAGAAAAGGGAAAGTTACCTTCCAACGGGTCAGCCCAAGAATGTGAGCTATATGCCCTAAAACGAGCTCTGGAAATACTAGCACAGAAAAGGGGAACAATATACAGACTCAAAATATGCTTTTGGCATAGTGCATAACTTTGGAAAAATTTGGGAAGAGAGGGGGCTATTAAATTCAAAGGGAAAGGGACTGATTCACAAAGAACTTATTTTAGAAGTGTTAGAAACCTATAATAACCAGAGGAAGTAGCAGTAGTATGTCACCGACATGTTTTATTAAAAATCCTTTCCTTAGGATTTTTCCCTCCTGAGAAGCTGAGAGGCTTCAGGAACAAACTGTAAACAATTCTTATCTGCTGCTGTGGAATGCAACAGGGGGAATCTGTGATTGGTCTCATCTGGTTGTTTTTAATTAAAGGCCAATCACAGATCACCTGTGCAGACTGTCTCGGTCAGAGACAAGCCTTTGTTATTCATTCCTTTTCTATTCTTAGCTTAGCCTTCTAATGAAATCCTTTCTTCTATTCTTTGCATACAGTTTTAATATATTATCTATCATAAAATAATAAATCAAGCTTTCTGATACATGGAGTCAACCTTCTCGTCTCTTCCCTCATCCTGGGACCCTTGTGGACAATACCACAGTAGTATATGTTAAAGAGCATCAAAAAGGGGTGACTCAAGAGATGTAAGGGAACAATTTAGTGGATTTGGAAGCTCAAAATACAGCTGAATCAGGGACAGAAAAACTACTGATGGTGTTAACCCCCGTGGGATAAATACAAGAATGCCCGGTGTTTAGTGGGACAGAAGAGGAAGAACTCCTTAAAATAGGAACCAAGAAAGATAAAGAATGGAAGTGGAGATTAGCAGATGGGAGGCAAATGTAATAAACCCCTTGCCAGGAAAAGGCTTGAAGGCATACATGGGACAAGACACTGGGGTACGCAAGCGCCGAGTGATCAATTTCTAAGGGATTGGAGCTGCATAGGAATTTTTGGGATAGCTAAGCAGATGACTGAACGGTGTGTGATATGTCAAGTGAATAAGAAAGTCATGAGAAAAACACCCAGGGGAGGGCAAGAACTAGCCTTACGGCCCTTTCAAAACATCCAAGTAGACTTTACTGAGCTTCCCCAGGTACAACAGTGGAAGTTTTTGCCAGTGACAGTAGATCACTTGACTCATTGGGTAGAGGCAGTACCCACTGTTAAAGCCAATGCCAATGTTGTGAGTAAAACACTCCTAGAATTAATCATTCCCTGATATGGGATGGTAAACAGGATTGATTCAGACTGGGGAACTCATTTCACATCAAAGATATTGCAGAAAGTTGTTCAAGCCCTGGGAGTAAAATGGGTGTTACACATTCCATGGCATCCATAGAGTTCCGGTCGGTTGAGAGAATGAGTCAAACTCTTAAAAAAGTTCTAGTTAAACTAATGATTGAAACTCAAATGTCATGGATAAAATGTCTCCCTTTGGCCTTATTAGGAATTAGAACCCAACTCTGGTCATATTTGGGGTGTCACCCTAAGAAGATGTTGTTTGGGTTACCCTTCCTAACCTCACCCCAGAAGGTTGCCACCTATGAGGAAGGGGAAGCCAATGCCAAGAAATATGTTATGTCTCTGGCATGAACCTTAGAAGGGCTAAGACATAAAGGGACAATTCCTCAAAAGACCACCCTGGATTTCAGAATCCATAACATTAACGCTGGGGATTGAGTGATTATTAAGTCATGGAGAGATCAGCCTCTAACTCCTCAGTGGGAAGGTCCCTTTCAGGTACTGCTCACCACCAAATTGGCTGTGTGAACTGCAGAGCAGGGACGGACTCATGCCAATAGAGTAGAGGCCCAGTGGAAGAATCCGAAGAATGGACTATGACATCCAGGCTGGGGGAAACGAGGTTGACTCTTAAGCAGAGACCGAGAGACAACAAGAAAAATAACAAGATGCCCAAAACCTAGAATCAAGCTTTCACCAGCCAGCCCGCCCAAAAACTGTTGTTTTTTTGTTTGTTTGGTTGGGGGTTTTTTATGTTTTAATGAGGAAGAATTGCAAGCATCTGTTGAGGGGAAGTAAACAAGGGACCATAAAAAGTAATGGGGCAGCTTCCTTAAGAAAATAAGACAAAGGGAGGAGGGCAAGACTGGGTTGGCCCCTTTGTTTGCTACTGAGAAGACTCCATAGCCCGGCTGCAGGTAGCAACCCCGTAGGCATGGTAAGGTGGGGACAAAAGGCCATGCCAGACCTCTGTAATTCCCCAACTCTCTTTGAACACAAAGGGACTAGATGGCAAGACTGAGTTGGCCTCTGTACTCACTACTAAGGCACCTCCTATGAGTAGCAGCCCCATAGGCAAGGTAGATGGGGGTAAAAGCCATACTGGACCTCTGTAAAGTCCTGCTGTTCATTCTGGATAAGGGTGACTAAGGAAGTTTCTGTTTCTTCTTGCTTTGGTTCCCTCTGTCCTTGCCCACATCAACAGATGCTAGTATGATTCATTGAGTTAAATTGTTCGAGCCAAATAATCTGTAAAAAAGGAAAAGGGGGGATTGTGATTGATGAGTAACGCGATGGTTGGCTCTCACAATTAACAGACAAATATCATGTATATAGGTTAAGAAAAGTTTTATAGATTTCTAATTATGTTTTACCCCCTTGCATTGTTATCAAGAGACAGCTGGGGTTGGGACATCTGGGAGGGTCGGCTTGTCACTATAGGGACATCTGACCTCCAATCAGGATTTGAGGAAGAGATCTCCACCACTGGACAATGAAGAAGGGGTTGATGGACAGAACTTTGGGAGGGGTTAAAAGATTAAAAGGCGAAACCTCCATTGTGTGGGTGAGCACATGGTGGGGAAAATCCTTTGCTCCCAGTGCTGTAACCTTTTCTCTATTCAGTCTTTTATTGTATTTTGGATAAGGTTTAATAAACCTTTCTAAAATTATGAAAAGTGAGTAGCTATTCCTCACATCTATCAAGTACTTGTTCTTTATTCATGAAAGTTTAAATTACAGATGTCATTAGACTTATGCAAGAGATACAGGAAGAACAGTACAAGTTTCTGTACTACACAAGCTTTTGGCATACTTCCTAAATAGTCCTGATTTATATCTTGTAAAAGTATGGTGTAAAAATGAGCCAAAACAGAAATGTCTCACAAGACTGAAAGTAATTGTCTAGCATGAAGCAACTTAAACCTGGTCCTTTCTACTTGAAGTTACTATCTTTTCTTAAACTGAAGATTGGCATCATTTTTAAAACACTTCAGCTAAAATAGAGAAAGGCACCTCCAGAGGATCAGCTCTGAACTTGGAAATACCTTTTCCTCTCTGCCAACCACACAGCAATCCTATATGAGGTGGATTATAAATTCAGTGTTACAGTCCATATTAGGGGGGAAACATGCAAGAACTAAGCATCCTGTTACCTGCACTGCTCTGGAACAGACTGTCAGGTCACCTATACTCTGTTTTAGCAGCCAAAGTCAGCGGCTACTTCCTAGAAGGCAGACACTGCTATTTGGCCAGCAGAATTTGGGGGAATACAACAAGGCAGAAATTAGATTACACTCATATGTGTACCTGTGATCAATCAGCATGTACTGACAGGCAGCAGGCAGGAAAGGATGCAAGGCAGCTGAGCAGAAATTCATTTCTTTTGGCACTCTTGGAAGCCACAGAGCCACAAAATGAGCAAAAAATTAACAAAAAATTCTAAGTGGATGGATCATGCTAAGGCAGAAGCAAATCCATCCTTTTTAAAGGACTAGCCACAGTGGATTTGGTGGGATATTTTTTAGGGTTTTTGATTTGTTTGTTTTGTTAGGATGACTGTTAGACACATATTTCACATCATGTTATTTTCAATTGTTACATGCATAAGGGTTCAGTAAACCAGCCAGAAAAAACTTGTGGCAACTTTTCAATAAACTTTTTTTTTTTCAATTACATATTCATCTGTAGAAAGACAACTAGTTAAATAAAATCTTAGCACAAAACTGTTTGCATTATGCTGAGACTGAACTGCATCTCTGAAATACAAATCATGATTTGTATTGTGAGCCTCATTGTGAGTTTCTTCTTGTTCAAACATGATGCTATCCCAGACACCTTGTGGTACACAGACAAGGAAATTTCTGGTCAAATGTTTACAACTTATAGATGCAAGAACTGTACAAGTCCTTGAAATGCAGTAGGAAGGAAGCCAGGCTTTTCATCAGACTTAGAGTTTCAGGGTACCTGGCATTCCAGAGCTTTTAGAAAATTTCCATTTCACCATTTCTCAGCAGCCTATAAATAGAAAAAGATCACCTGAGTGATCTTCCCAGGATCCGGTATCCAACATCTTACAGAAACAGCAGAAGGGACTTTTTTTAGCAATGCATAGGATGTGGAAAGAGATGTGCACAGCTTTTGTAAGCAGTGCAAGAACTGTACAGAAGCCACAGAGAAATGTCAATATCTAACTCCTAACAATTAACAACTGGGGCAGGGAACAAGAGGCACAAAAGGTAGGCTCTCTTAAATCCTACATTATGACTACAGATTGGGAAATAAAAACCTTTCCCAAGAGAGGTACCAAGTAGAAGTAGCCCTGCTGCCTTCCAAAAAGGGATATCCAAGGAGCTTTGTTGGAGCTGTCTCTGCTGAAGGTTGTTTCATTATGTTTTCCAGAAACTACTTATTAAGTCCTGAATAAAATAATTTGCAGTCTGGTGCACTGGTCTGATGCCTACAGATAAATCTGTACTGGAAGTGTACCTAAAATCTCTACCCAGAAGAGGTAGACAAAGTCCATGTTATCATGGACCATGTTACATAAAGTAGGCCAAAGAAAAAAGTAAACCAGGCCAACTGCATAGCATCTTCAGCACCTATGCCCATATTACACATTTTTCTAACCTGCTCTGAGTCTGGTCCCGTGGTCTGAATGTGCTGCAGCCACAAATTAATGGCTGACCTAGCAGATTTCATTGAACAGCTTTACATTGCAGGAAAAAAAGTCTAATTACAAAGATCTTAAATTATTTTTTACTTTTTCTTCTTCTCTATATTCAGTGGTCTATGTCATCACATACAGTCTAGACTACCACACATATCATGAGTTTTTTGGGGGTAACAGTGTAAAATTTTTGTAACACGGAGGTAAGTATTACTAATTACTGATCCTAGCCTTCAACTCCTGGAAAACATTTCTAATTTTAAAAAATACATTTTTTGCAAAGAAATTACATTTTCAGAATTCCAAATCTAAACTGAAAAATTTGTAAGGGGGTGGCTGTCTGTTGGAAATCCAAACATTTTATAAAATCCTTTCACACAGATTTGATATATCTGTTGTATGTCATTTTCATTACTAGAATGAAGCATGCTTTCACTATCTTGAATGTCTTTGACCTTCACATGAGGCAAAGCAATATTGAGCAAAAGTAAAATCTTCCCACAGAAGTTTTTACCGACAGTCATTTCTTTTTACCATGATTGGGATGTTCCCATTCTCTAGCAATGTCTTGTCTTAGGCTGCAAAACACTTAACATCAATACACACATCATGTTTTTTCTAGTTTTCACCTCAATTTCAAAGGCACTTTTCTCAAACTGCTCAGCCCCAGTGTAAATAAAGGTTAAAAAATTATTCTGATATTCTCACTGTGGAATATCAGAGTGATTAATGCAGTAGCACAGCCTGCACTCAGATATCACATGCATTCTTGGACACCACTGGATGTCAGAATAGCCTTCGACATTTCTCCATAACAACACATTATTGTCAGGTGCCTCACTTAGACATCTGTGGCACTTGAAAATCATGATCTTTCATACCGTTTTTAGTGGCCATCCAAAATCTGAGGGACTCATTCCAGAATATGTGTGTGTGCATGTGTGTCTGTGTGTCTGTGTATATACATATATATATGTGTGTGTGTGTGTGTGTGCGTGCGTGTGTGTGTGTGTATGTGTGTGTGTATTTGTGTGTGTGTGTGCATGTGTATATATGTGTGTGTATATATATGTGTGTGTATATGTATATGTGTAGTCTCCTATTGTATTCAACCCATATACATGTAACAAGCATAAATGTTAGAAGATACAAGCCAGAACATTTGTACTACACAGACTGTAAATGGCATCTTGCATAACAGGCCTTTACCTGTCACAATAACTCTGCAAAGGCTAATAATATTATTAATCTGTCGTTATGCAGAACAGCAGACAATCCCTCATACTGCCTCTACCCACATTGTTCTGTCATGTTATGATTCTATAAATGATCACACACTCATTCAGAGATCAGTTAGTCTCCAGCTTTGTTAATTTACTGTAAATTGCTCTCCCCGTGAAAATCCTATGAACATGCTTGAAAGGCGTTTAAATAGGACCACCTGTACAACAGGTTACTCTGCCAACATTTTGTTGTCAGCACAAACCACTAAATTTCTCAGAGATAAGATATAACCACCAGAGAAAGCATACATGTTATTTCATGCTTTTAGAATGCTCTATCTGAACAAGAAAGAAATTACTGCAAGATGACTTAAATGTATTCTGAATACTTGAATCTGTATTACTTTTTTCCTATTACTTTATAGGTGGAGCAGAGGCAAACCCACAAAGTGGAAATGGTTTTTCATCATGTAAGATTACACCACTCTTGACAAAAAGTGGCAGGAGGACATTTCAGAGTGTAACAGCTGTATGTAAAACATAACATGTACACTCCACACACATCACATCCTAAAAAGCCTGTAGGATTTTTAATAGGGCTGTATGAGAATACCATGTTGAATTTATTGCATACATAGGGATCATCAGCTCTGACTTTCCCTGCATGGTGTAGGGATTTATGAGAGTACTTGGGCCTTGTTTGCAGCTCCAAGAAGGAAGTACTAGTGCAAAGGGGAAAAAAACACCACACATTTTCCCAGAAACACAGAGAATAACTAAGAGCTGCCCATGAAGCCAAGTCACCTGGGAGTGGTTGGAGTTTCTAGGAGAAATAATATAGCTGTTGCCTCAGCACATACCTGTTCTGCTATCATCTCTGTTTTCTACCTTCAGGGCACTTGCAGCATCATCTCTGCCCATCTGTAGCTACTCTCAGAACATGGCAATTTCTAGCAAGCCTTTGCGGCCTTTCAGAAATTGCTGCAGTTTAGCAAACTTTTAGCAAACAGTTCAAGAGTTTAAGCCACATTACCTGTAACATAAATTTCACAGGTGAACTGAAAGCCAGTGGCCCCTTCCAGATTTATCCTCAACCCATTAACGTGCATCATAGGCAAGACCTCCCATTTTTCCAGGGCCCTGCATCCAGCACAAAATGTCAGCTTGGGAGAAGGAAATTAAATACAATTTAAAAATGGGCTGGACAGGACAGTTGAGGACAAAGCACCAAGTGTTGAGGACCAAGTGGATATTAGCAGCTGATGTGGGGTTAAGTATGTGCAAATGATAGGAATCTCTTGGAAGAATGAGAAAGAAAATCAGGAGGAAAACTGGCTGTTGCTTCCAACAAAGCATTATGTACAATCTCCCTGTTACACTGCTGTGTATATGAAGCCAAGGGCTACTCCTGTATTTACTGACTGACATTTCACAAAAAAAAATGTGCAAGCAATAGTATCTTCAGCTCATTACTAATATGAAGATACAAAAATGTACCGTCAGCTCATTACTAATACTAGCAACACTAGATTTCCACTAATGCAAAAGAATTCATTAAAATCTGAACACCGACTGGCGTGACCACACCATCCCAAAAAACTTCATTTCCTCTCAAACCACGACATTGATATTGAAAACTTAAGGTTTCCACGCTCTTCCAGTAAGTCTGGGATTCCCCTCTTCAGCTAACACATCAGTAGTTGTGGAGGAGGGCCTGGAAGTCAGTAGAACTAAGCTGATACAAAGCAAGGTGGAAGGTGTAATCCAGACATGAGTTCATGTGGTAAAATTAAACCCACATCCAACCTCAGAAAAAGTGTGAGCAAGTGTGGGCAAGTTTAGGGAAAACATCATAAGACACAAGATATTTGGAACAGCAATTTTACTTTCAGGAAACATGCTCAAGGTCAGAACATAGGCCAGTCATTTCACAAAAGTTTTAGCATTGTTCAAGTCTGTAATGGATGCCTTTCTCATCATCCCTGGGCCATTCTAACTCCAAAGGACTAGGAGTTTGGCTGTGGTCTGGCAGAGAGTTTTTACATATTTTCTCCTGTATGTTTTTTTTAAACTGATTTATTTATGTATGAATAACTAAGCACTGGTTCAAGTTTTCAAACTTGAAAAATAAATAACAGATGTGTTTGTCTGTCTTTGTTGCTAACCGTAACACATCCTTCCTAGTATTAGGGGAAAAATGTATGCAAGTATTCTGATTCAAAGATACTGATTCACCCTTTATTAAGTGAATGAATAATTGATAAGCAGGGTTAATGTAACATGTCACACTGAGAAAAAAAGGGAACTGACAAGAAATTCCAGACAAGGTCAGACTCAACAGTAGACAAACAAGTTATGTAAATATGTTATCTGACTACTTGCACCATATGCCAAGAATGTTTAATATTCACAGATAATGAAATACGATTGAATCAGAGCAGTCTTGTTGATTCGGGCAATAAATTTAAGAGCCACTGAAACAACAGTAAGTAATTTCAAAAATTAACCCAGTTTACACAACTCTTGAAAGATTTCAACTAAAAATAGCAATGATGGCATGGAAAGCCATTAGTCCACAGATCCAATAAGTAGCCTTACAAGGCCATGAGAAGAGGCAAGTGGAAACAAAGTGGAGATGTTAAAGCATTAAATCAGCTTAGAGGGGGAGTAAACCACAGCTCTGGCTTCTGCTCCTCTAGACTACAGGAGAATGCACCAGATTCATATTTGGCATAAATCATGCTAACCTGACCGGAATGCCTTTAGATGTTTTTCTGATGCACTTAATATATGGCTTAATTAAATAATCAGGTTTAGATAAGCATGATTCTTGCAACATTGGCCTGGTCTTGGCCCTACAGCCTGATTGCACATACTTAGCAAAAATTTTTAGAAGTACTGTTCTCAAGAACTAGTGATTCCTACCCAGTTTTGTGACAAAAGCAAAGATCTTCTCATATAAAGTTCCTGACTTAGAAGATTCTTTCCTAGACACAGCTGTACATGCCACATGTACACAGTAAGAAGAAAATCTGACCACTTGGTATGAGTTAACTCTGAGGTCCTCAGAAGGTTCAGGCCTAGGAATGAATGACCACCACCTTACACAAAAATCAGCTTACCACTAACATTCATGTGCTCCCTATATTGGCCTCTAGCAGATGAAACCCAAGAAAGGGTCACTGAGAAGTACTTTTCCTCTCCCTATGACGAACTGTGAAATACTCAACCAGCATATGAGGCAATAAATAATTCTCAGGATATGTCTCTATTTTAAAAGCCCCTGAGATGACTTGGCATTTGATGTTCCTTCAGCTAGGTTCTATCTGTCTATATAGTACATTCTTTTCTGTATTAAACACAAATAAGCTCATGTTTGTTCTTGACCTAATTGTTAGACTTTCTCTATGCGCTGTGTTGATGTAAGGATGAGGAGCTCTGAAGACTGTGCAGGTAAGTACATTCCTTATACATCCCCTCAAACAACTCCTGTGTTTTGTTTCACTAAAGCAGACTTTTGAATGTATCAGAAAAGTGTCTAAGATCTAAACTCTCTGTAGAAGCAGTGGAAAAAGGTAGGACTTACAAGGGGATGATTTTCCTTATCTATTGTAGACAACTGAAGACTAAATGGGTCATTTTCATCCAAAAAAACCTCTTGAGGGGTGGAGGAGATATAAAGTTAAGCAGATGTAATTTGTTTCCAAGACATCCTCACAGTTTCCTCCAAGAAATGGTGTATTGATACTTTTGATACCATCTGGTACCTTGCATAAGATTGGAATGATGTACTTTCAAAGCCAGAAGATAGATCCAACACAAGATGCTTATTTTCACTCTGATACATGAACAGGGAGGAAACCCTTCTGTCACCACATATACACAGATACCATTGTTTTAAATGCTTCCTTGGTTTTTTGCTTCCTTCATTTACACCACAAATCTTGCACTTTAGATAGAGAAGAGAAAAGCTAGTCTAAGAGTCAGGATTTAAAACAGAACTGTGTGTTAAAAGAATTTACCAAGCAGTTACTGCCTGAATTTCCTTCTTCATTGCTTTTGGTAGGAAAAGCTTTACCAATGGAAAAATGGTGAATTCTTACACTCACTCATTCAAAAGAAGAAAAAAAAAAAGGAAAAAAAAATTGTAGACTTTCTTTTCATTCAACAGGAAGAGCTTCCTTCTCTAGCTAGGAAGCTTACAAAAAAAACAACTATATATATTTTTTTCCACACCACAGTTAAACTCCTGATTACTACATGATTACTCATGGTAATCTGCCAAACTTCCTGCTTCCTTCATCATTCTGATAACAGATTATTTATATATCAATTCTATTTCACATCTTTCTTTATCTGAAATTTCTTTTTATCAAAACACAAATAAGCCATCTTTTTCAAAATTGGAATTCACATATTCAGCCAAAAAAATAGGACCTATGGGCTGTTCACAAAGTAGCAACAGTTTCAGCTGTCCGAAAATATCAATCAAACTGCCACTCATTTGAAAGGCCATGATTTTTTGGGGGGGACAGTGTTGTAAAATTTCAATACATATGTAATTTGACAAATTTTACTTTAGTTTAGAAGCTAATCATGAGCAGGCCACAATTGGACAACAATATCATGTTGCTGTGGCCTTATTTAATATATGGATCACAGTGGTTTTTCCCCATGTTTCAATGGCCTTGATTTCTATATGAGTAGACTTTACTGAAAGACAATTATTTTTTTACATTCAAAATGCCTTTTCCAAGAACATCCTCTTTAGATGTTAAAAAAAAAAAATCCACTGCTTATACAAATACCATAGTATTTTCATATCTAGAAGATTTGGTCAAAACAACTGGAAAATGCCAAAGAACTTGTTCAAATCTGATTTCACCTAAAGATTCCAACTAGGAAGTCACAGAAAACTTTTTTCAATGTTAAAAAGTTTTGCTCCATCTTCAAGGATGCATTCAGCAATGCACAAAAAGATTATTTTGAAACACTGGAAGTGCTGTGAGCTCTGATCAAGGCACAGCTCTTGTATTGTGATGCAGATGGCAAAAGTGCTGGGCTTTTTTAGATTCACTTTAAGGTCTTAACTCAGAAAAACATCTCAGCTTTATGGCTGGTGTCCTGGGGTGACTTTATGAGGCTTGTATCCCCATTAGTCTGTCAGCCAGAAATAAGTTTTGCACCTTTAAGACTCATTCCAGGAGCAAAGGAGAGGCAAGAAGTGTGGAGTTTGTCATCAGAAACTGCACTTGTTCCCCCACATTCTTCTCCTGAACTGTGTTGCCTGTGGACAGACAATGGGAGAGAGCTCTTCTTTGCTTTTTAGTTAGTTTTTAGCTGGACCAGAAACTAGTGGCCTGGTCTAACTGGCCCATTTAAGGTTGACTGGTTGAAAGGTTGTCCATTTAAGGGGTCAGGAGTCACAAGACTGAAGTTCAACCCATTTTTCCCTCTCTGTAAATAATTCTCAAGATCTAAGTTTAGAAGCCTAGGGAAAATCAGGGAAACTAGATGGTTTCTGTTTTATCAGTGGACATTGGCAAGTGCTTCTTCAGAGTTGCTTCTGTGCCTCTCTTTATTAATTGTTAGAGTAAGAGAACATAGTAATTTAAATATATTCTATCAATAGCAATTATGAAAACAGTAATTACTAGACTTAGACATCAAGAGTTACATGCAAGGAGGGAGCTTGACAAAAAACCAAGAACAGTATTTCTTTTCCTCTTCCTTTCAAATTCCCTTTTATATCATTGCCTAGATTGAAAACTCTTTCTGAAGAGACTGTCTTGCAACATATGCATTTTACTTTCCAACAAGATTCTTATCTCAGTGATGGTGATAATATGTTTTTTTATATCCTTGGTACTGATTCACCAAACAGGTTCTGCTTGATCCCTCCAGAGGAGGGAAGAGGATCATCCAGTTCAAACAGACAAATTTGGTTTGCAACTGTATTGTATTGTATTTACCTTCATAATTGTATTTACCTTCAATGAAAAGAAAATAAACCAGAAGGCAACAATCTGATCCAGTTCCATGAAGCTAGCACAAGAATAATCCTGAATACATCATTAAGTTATGAGCAGCTTCAGGAAATACCGTGGTTAATTTAGTAGGAACTCCCATAGTGAAAATCTTGACATTCCTAGAAAGCAGGTCCTTGGCTGTCAGCCAAGGTCTGGTAGTGCTTCCCTTGCCCTTGTGGAAATTACTGATCTTTCAGTTTAAAACCAAAAACATACACAAATATAATGAGCACTGTTTTTCTTCCTGGAAGAATAGATATCCAATGGCTTGAAGAGTGGAGACTATACCTTTATGTCAGGACTACCTTCTCTTCTTGTGTGAAGCTCTTCTATGTTATTATCTACACTATTCCATCACCACACTTTTACTAACAAGCTGAGGTATTTAATTTATTGTGTTTTTAACCTGGCTGGTTTTTAACCTTTGCAAGAAAGCTAATACAAAAATTCATAAAAACAAACAGGTACTAATTTGACTTAAGTGTTTCCAAAATATCATTTACCACTACAGAATGTGAGTATTTACTATGTAAAACCAATGTCAGAGGTGAAATTTCCTAGCTAAAATTATTTGAAAATTTCTAGTATCTTCTATTCATTAAAAATTAATAGGGAAGAAGGTCAATTGTTTTGGGTTTTTTTTTTTCCCCTTAGTTTTCTTAAAATTATCCATTTTTTTTTGTTTACTTCTGGCTTTTACTGTTGATTCATTCCCTTTGTATATTGGGGCTTTGTTGGGGGAAGTGCTGCAGAAACTGCAGTGCTGCTCCCAAGAATTGCATCTGAACATCACTAAGGCAGAACTACAAGTGTCAAAACTTGATCTGAATTTGTCTCAAAAAAAAAGTTAAAACAGTTTCTGGAATAAAGCCAAAAGCTCAGAATGGCAGGAACAGAGGAAGCATGAGGGCTGTCATTTCCTCTAAGACCAGCAGATAATACTTCCTATTATCACCTCCCAGAGATACAGACTGTTCCAGTGAGCCATATGTGACTGTCTTCCTGCTATTAATTTTTGTGCCTGAAAGACTAGCTCAATCAACACAATATGAGAGAGTTTGCTCCTGAAACTATCTTGTGTAGTTTATGTGTATGTGAGACAAACTCCAGTGTTTTAACTACGCAGTTTGACTCAAAAATTTCACTGCCTTACTGTGTATCAGAGAATGGCAATAGAATTACTAGCTTTAAGATACCATTACTAGCTTTAAAATACCAATTATTTAAAATACCAATACCAATTACTAGCTTTATGTCATCAAATCCCAAGTTCTGTATCAACAGTGTGTTTTACAGATAAATGACAATTCCTAATCATCTGTATTAATGACAGCTATTCTCAAAGTTTTGTCAACACTGACAGCTAGAATGGCTGGATTATAGGCATAGAGAAAATAATGACAGAAACACCTGCACTGTCTGAAAGGATTCTATTACCTTACTATCTTTATTGAAGTCTAGATTCTGGGAATAAGCAAAAGAAGCAAAACCTTGAAATATTTAATGATTATGCTTACAAAAATTGTCTTGGAGAAACAGCTGTTGTAAACCATTTTCTAAAGTTCATCTCCTTTTAGGTTTCCTTGTTTAATTAGATCTATTCTATGAAAAGTTGAAAAACTCCGTGATTTTAGTTCCCTTTTCAGTCAATAAAAACTCTCTGGGAGAGAGCAGTAGGAAAGAGAGTGAGATGCCTTCTCTGTTACAATAATTAGACTGGGGATACATTGGTTCTAGTAAGATTTGGGATACGTTGGTCCAGTGCCTGGCTCCAACACAATTTTCTTGTGTGAAGTCAAGCAAACCTTTTAGTGTTCCAATTATGTATCTGTAAAGCAAGGAAACCACTGTCCAGATGGGATTTTCTTGGCTCACATTTATTAACATGCTAGAGATATTTAGAAAGTCATGTAGGAGAATTCTACTGACTATATACCCAAAATCAATAGTCAAAATTACTGGAATGCCAGTGTGTGAGGCAGACATCTCTCATAAAAACATACCTGCCTACTACCTGCAAAGAGGTCTCACAAGAGCAGTTAACATTTCTACAAAAACAAGTTTCAAAGTACGATTCAGTAAAATAATGTGCAGAGCAATGCAATTTGTTTTTGGGGAAAAGCCATACAAACCCCACTAGCATTTATTACCACAGTGCTCAAGACCACACCACTCAGCTGGGACTTCCTTTATAGAGTGACTGACTTTAGAGGAGCTACCGACATTTGTGGAAATAAAATCCATCAGGAAGATTTCCACCTCTCTCTGCCTGCTGTGAACACACTCTCTCCTACAGCACACAGAGACCAGGGAACAAATAAAGAAACGGGTCATGATACTTTGGCAGGCAATGTGTCAAAGGAAAGGTGATCTTCTGCATATAAAGCTGGACTAAATAAACATTAGAAAGCAATGCCACAGAAAATTATACATATGCTGGAGAACTAATCAAGTCTGGTTGGTGAATTGACTCCATCTATGCACTACTATTGCTTCATACAATATTCCCACATGTTTCTCAGTCATTTTGTCTTTACTGCCCATCTATAAGCCATATCTATATTTACCTCATACCTTCCAACAGTAAATTCTTGGAAATCTGCTTAGAAAGATCATTCAGATCTATATTTACACATGTTCAGTGACACTGTTACCTACATAATAGGTAATACTTTTCAGCTAAAAGGCTAGAAAAGTAACCAACAACATGAAAGTATAATTCTTCCTTTCAATAATCCCAAAAAGCTGGTTTCATTTCACAAAGGCAGATTACTCTGAATTTCAGCAATAAATTTACCTCAGTATAACGTTTCCACCTTTTGGCCATCACAGTGCAAATGATGGTATTTTAGTGGTCTAACAAAGGTTTTGAAATAAATAAATACATATTAGAAATTAAATCTAAGAATTTGTCTACCACAGTTTATGTTGAATTTCTTTGAAATTGACACAAAATTATCTTTAGAAAAGCATTGTGTTGAAAGAAGAACTTTCTCTGTTATTTACATTTGTTAAAAGAACACTCAAAAAGAGCATATTATAACATGGACTATAGCAAAATAGGTATAGATTTTTTCTGTGGTTATTCAGACCTAGCTGATAACCACAGAAAAATACCCAGGGAATCTGAGTCAGCTTGATAAAGCATCCTACCGATATTACATCCACCATTTATTACTCCCTCAGTCAGGGAGAACTCATTAAGAGACAATCCTCTTTGCAGGTGTGACTTGTGGAAGTGTTCTCTGTATTTCCTTCAGCATCAGCCTGACCTAGTTTTACACAGCATTGTAAGAAACCAGGAACATACAACTAGTTGTCTTTGCCCTAGGTGAGGGAGAACAGCCAATAGCTGGAAGGGTTCAGCTACTTACGACTTGGCCACAGATGCAAAGAACCTTTGATTGCCTTAAAAAGTAACTGATTCATTGAGTTTTGGTGGACTTCTTTTGTTTTAGTCATCAGTAGCTCTCAGTGCCTCTCTGGGCTCAGAGTACATTGTAACATACTCACCATCATCTGCTGAATATGAAATATTTCAGCTCCAGTGGCAGAGAGGCGGTTTGGAATTGAAATATGAAGAAAAGCTCCAGGAAGAGTGCTCGGTCCAGCATTATAAACCTGTAAGAGAAAAATGAATACAAATAAAATTATATACTTGACTTCTCACAAATGGGAAACTACGATAGATTCGGAGCTGGGAGTACAGGTAAATTTGAAGAAACAAAAGTACTTTGCAGGTTTTTCAATGTCTTCAGACTAAGACTTCTTTTTGAAGTGTCAGAATGAAGTCAAAGGATTAGCTTACCTAACAGTCTTCAGCTCACATATCAAAGGAGAAGCAGCTTTGCAGGATAATTGCCAGCCATCAATACAAACAGTATATTTTATATAGAGAGACACTGCTAGTACACTGAATGTTTTGGTAATAAAATCTTGAAGGTTATAAGAAATATTACTCTCAGTTAACATTCTCATTTCCATCTGTTAACCACTGCATGATATTCTGAATATGTTTTCCTTATGGAGCAGAAGCCAAACAATTACTGTGACTACTGGACTGTGGGTTTTCTGAGTGAGTTGCCAAGAAATGCATGTGAACAACTTCCATTCAAGTTCTGGCATTTTCAATTAAATTACACTTTTAGAGGAAAATATTAGCTTTCTATCTCTCCCTGGCCCCCAAAATTTTAACAAAACCTTAAAGAATTTTCCATCCACCACTGATATGCATCCAGTGATAATTCCAAAACTTATGGAGTTTTGCTGAAGTGAAATAATGCATGAAAAAAAATTCAATTAAAGTAAGTTTTTATTTGTATCTACAGTTTTTATTAGGAAAAATATTTTCTGATTCTTTCTAACAACACAAATATAAATGCATTAAAAAACACTAAAGTAAAAACATGAAACCCATTACCATATTTATCCACACTGAGATACTACTGTGAAAAGATGTAACATGCAGTTGTTAATTGTGTAAAGTACAAATATTAGAACCAGTAAGTTTTCATTCTTCAAACACTGTTTATATTTGAATAAATGCCTGACTGAATAAACAGAACTGGTTTGCAATGCCAAATCCTCCTCACAAAAGCCCTGAGGCACCAGGCAGGGGGAGAAATCCCATTAAAATGCAGTATAATAAATGCTGCATGAAATACAAACATAGTGTTTTGTGTTAGACATTTTAAAAACTTTGATTATCTCACTAACATCAGATATGAGTTATTGCAGAAAAGGCATTTTCTGTTTCCTTGTTCATATTTGATCTAGTAGAGATTTTCACATATAAAAACTGCTATAAAGGCCCATATTTTTATAACTCATCTCTTTTGTAACTCTTTTTGATTATGAAACTATTATTTTTTTCCATCTGGAAAATTTAAATATTTGGCAGGAAATAATTAAGCAAAGAGTGATACAAAGAATGCTTTGCCTATTGTGAAACTATCTTTTCTCTCTGATACACACAGTTAGAAGGTTTACCCCATTATTGTGGGGTAGCAGATGTGTGACTTGTTATGGTATAATTTTCTACTTCTGTATGGAAAAAAATATTACTATTGCAACTGCTAAGTGTGTGCATGAGAGACAAGAGCATTTGGCAGGACAAACGGTGGTACTGCCAATACATAGATGCTCTCTTCCTTCCCTGTTATCACTTTACTTTACTGAAAATATCTAGTTAAAACATCAGTGCATCCATTCTTCATCTGGATTAACCAATCACTGGGTATGAGGAGGAGGAAGGGAAGAAGACCTACAAACTCCCAAGAAGGAAACCAGAATCACAAGAATTAATAGCCTGGTTCACAAAAGCTTTTATGTCCTGAAATCCTCCTTTCAGTCCTTCAATAAATAGCTAAGGGCACTGTATGACAGTGGGGGCTTAATTGCTGTGGATCGCAATCTGTCCATGGAGGCAGACATATTATTGTTATAACCTGAGTTTTCGGCCTAGGAAAACAGAAAGAAAAAAGACAAAACACTATTTTTCACAATAAATGAACCTACCATTGCATGCCTTATCATTCCCTAGTCCCATCTAGTGGTTGAAAAGGATTTGTAGGGCTTGTAATAGATGCAGTTACAGCAGTGAGACACAACACCAGTTAATGTTGGCCACATCACAAGAGTTTCTTATAATAATCCATCCATATATTTTGCCACATCAGGAACCCATCTAACTGTCTTGTGAAGTGTAATATATAAGTAATACTTGAATAATGCTGAGATGCTATGAGGTATTTATTGAAAGCTTCTCACACCTGTCTTTTTATGACGCTGTTGAGTCAGGGACGAAAAGAAGACTCCAGTCTTCAGGTGGATCAGAAGGCAAAAGCATTTAAGGAAAGTAGTGGGTCTTTTTATAATGTGACTTGCTAAGGTGATACTTGATTGGTCTCAAAGTAGAAACATCTCATACCATTGGTGACTATGAATAGCACACTGGAAAACCCTATCTATAAACAATGGTTACAGAAAGAGAGATAATAATTTTTTGAATTCTTTTGTCTAAGTTTCCCACAGCTTCTAAACAGCTTCCCAGGATTTTCCTGGGAGAACCATGTCTCTCTGTGTTCAGAGCATATGTAATTACTACATGTAGTGTCCTTATCTCTTCCCTATACTGTACTGTTATCAGTAGTGCTATAAATATTTTCATGCTGGGGCATTCAGCAAGCCTGAATCCCTAGCATAGATATGTGTTTGTTCTCTCAGATAAAGGGTGCTCACTTCTTTGCTCAATGACCATGCCACTAAAAAGAATTACTCCTCCACTTTTAACCTGTGGCTTCATCCAAGATGTATCACTTGAGTAATTAGGGCTCTTTACCCAGCATGTGAAAAAAGGTGAAAGAGAAACAAACGGTAGGAGCTTTTTTCCCTGTGGAAGTGAGTTGCCATGTTTGCAATTCCTGTCATAATATATTCAGATAAAGGACATATACCATCCCTGCACACTCTAAATATGGTATCCAATCAAGAATGCATTGTACAGCATTGTAGTGGGATGCTCTGCCTGAGTGGAGGTAAAACAGTTCAAACTAAACCCTATTTGTGAAAGTTACCCATGATGGATGGAGAAGGGTAGTCATGCTAACTTTGGTGTTAAAGACTGCAGAGGCTTGTGAGAAATGGATTTGTAAGGGATTCTCAAAACCTGACAGAAAGCTCATACAGTGCTGACTTAGGAAGGCCAGGGAATAGAGATAACATTGTTGAGAGAGAGATTGAACTAGAAACAAGTTTCAACAAGTTTCAAAATATGGTTTTCCAAAACAAACAGATATTTTAGAGAACTGAAACTATGAAAGATGCACTGTAGCACCTCACCACATGAGGTGAAAATATAGGTGATTGGTGTTAGAAGTATTAGCAGCATTGTGTGGCTAAAGCTAATAGGCTGAAGAACATTTATAAGGTATTCTAACCAAAAAATAGGTTGGCTTCTGATTTAATGACTTTGAGTTTTACATCTCTTATGTCTCACCCTTCAACAAGACTGGTAAGGGAATAAAATCTTTTAAAACACCTCTCAGTTGCCCTGTCTCTGAAAAGCAGGGACTACCAAAAGAGACTGACTCATCAATCCCAAAATTAAACATTCAGACAGCATTTTTCCTGACAAAAACTGGTACCAGTGAGGATGTGACAGGCAATGTTCCTGATAAAGGAATCAACAAGTGATAGGATAGATAACTTGTCTAAAGCTGCTGAGCTGGCACAGCTAGCCTAGAAACACATGAGTGACAGTTAATCACTTTATAGCATAAAAGCTCAGTCCCACCTTTTATCAGCATGGACTTCTAACACACCACTTCCAGGACAGAGTCTGGAGATTCTTCCCTTGAGTGGAGATGTCTCTCAAGTTTCTCCTTGAGGCTGAGCAAAAGAGATTTGCCCACAGTTGTTGGTATGAGCGAGTACACCTATATAACCTTCAGTTAAAAACTGTTGAATCCAATTGAGGCTAGGATTGGATTCAGTTGTACCTAGATTCCTCTCTGAGAAGAAGTTTAGAAAGCAAGGGAGTCCTTTCTGACTCTCATAACTCAACAAGAGGGTCCTCTTTACAAACCTTGTCCGAAGCTTCCATTCTTCCCATGGCTGTGATGCAAAATCATGCACAAAAGCCCTTAACACACTCAGAATAAAATAGATATAAAACAAAAATGTGCTGTCAATCAGGAAAGCAGTCAAAATAAGGATGAGTTTTACCTGCAGTGTGAAGTTGAGAGACTGGAAAAGACATTCATGGTTTTCCAATTGAACAAAGTTGGAAGCTGCCACAGAATCACCATAGAAAAATGAAGTAGGGAAGACTTCTCTGCAAGACCAAGATACAAATTTAGTAAGCTGAATTTGTGACCAAAATGAAATATATTTGTGTCTAGCTGAATTGGACCCCTTGCTTTCTAGTCATGTGAAATGGACCATTTTACATTAATCTATTTTTTGTGATTTGATTTCCTTTTGGCAACATTAGACTACACAAGCAGCATCTCAACTGACATGGGTTAGCATCCCACCAAAGAAGCAGACTTCTTTTGATTACTTATCCTTTTTTCTCCTTTCCCATCACAAATCCTCCTCTCTGGAGTCCCCTGGCATGGTTGATTTGCTCAAGTCCTGTAGTTTGGATTAACACGGGAAATCATTGCACTACCAAGTTAATCTGAAGAAACAGTATCTAAGAGGAATACTTTAAGTTGCATATTCACTAAAGTAATCTTTCAATTTTATTTAACATTTACATAGCATTTCTGGAATAAACAGTTAATTACCTAAGTTTTACTACCTTTATTATTAAGCAGATGATTAAATGAAAGATTAGAGGGGGATAACCTGCTTTCAATGAGAGTAGAGCAGTTCAAGTTTCCTAAACCACTCTTATCATCTAATCACACAGTAAAATGCAGTAGGATTTTATCAGAAATTACTTGAAGCACAACACAATACCTAAAAATCCTGCAGAAGAGGACTAGGAGTGCTTTAAGCATCCTTTATGTCTTCTTTTAATCTCAGGCTTCTCCACTATCTGGAAAGGGTCCTGGTGAAATTTCAGACAAACCTTAGTCTTCCCTACTGCCTAAAACTCTGCTTCCTTCCCACATTTTCCTTTGGAATCAAGGCACTTTGAGACAGGATTTTAAGCCTCTTTAGGTACATTTCCTTTTTTCCTGCCTGCATCCTGTGCCAGCAATTGAGAGGGAAAACAGTGAAAGACAGATTTTTCCTCCCATTTAAAGTGTTCTTCCAGAAGGCTTCTCCCAAATATGGTACAAGCCATTCTGGGCTATTTATAACCAGGAATAAAGTTTGCTCCTCTAGACTCAAATGTAGGACAATTAAACTAATAAAACAAGCGTCAAAAATATACTGTCCAAAAAGAAGAGTATTACTAATATTACTATGCCTAGGAATGTGCCCTCCAATAAACCAAACTTTTCTCTGGCTGTTGGATTTTTCTGGGAACTTCAATTAACTAAGGTTTGTCTATGAGAAAGAAAAATATAATCCACACAGGCACTTAGGTGGGGCTTATAAATTCAGAGACCTTGTGCTTTAAAAAAGTACATTCGTAAGAGAAAGAAGAGAAACCAATTTTTACTATGTTTGGGCATGCAGTACTCTGTAGGTAACAAACAGAAATCTAAACACACAGATGAAAGCATTCATATCTGTAAAGCTGAATAAAAATCCATCTGTATCAAAGCATCAAGAAACAAGAGTTCAATTTCTAAAGAATTTGTAACAATGAAAGCATTCAAAAACTTCCAGAGCATGCTGCTGAGACGGTACTCTCAATACAGAGATTTTTGTCTTTGCTAGTCATCTTATGAGGTTTGACAATGCACTTCCTTTCTCTGAGCAGGCTCAAACAAACCTTTTACCCATTCTGACTGCTGTGGTAGTAATTAAGGATTTTATTTCTATCCAACAGGATGAGCTTTATGAGGTAAAACCCAGTCTAGGCCTTGAATCTGCATTTATTCAGCTTTTCAATCAAATCAAATGTCAGTGCAGGCTAACTTTTTTTCTACACATGTAGCATAGTGGTCAAGGGAATATTCGACTTCTACTGATGCCAACCTGCACTGGTCATTTAGACAATACCTGTAGTGTGGAGGCTGCCATAGATGAGACACCAAACCTCTGGGGACACTATTGATGAGTTTTTGCTTCCCCAGTTTAGGAATTAATGTCAGCTTTCTCAGTCTACCTGAATACTAGTTCATCTTCAGGTCCTCCAATTTCAACTCAAAGCACTGTTTCCGCTAAAGAATGGTCTGACTGTTGAGACTGACCACAAATCTTTAATTCTAAGCTTAAGATTGTGATGCCAAGTGGAAGGGAAGAGCCCCAAGTTCAAAGGCAGGAACTCATACACGTGCAGCCTTAGGGAGAGGACACAATGGCTACATGTTATACAAGTATTTCAGTCAAAGGGTGAGAGATGCTCCGCAGTTGGTAGTCAGATGTCTCACAGACTAGCGATTAGAGGAAATAAGAAAATAAACAGAAGCAGAAGCAATTTCTGTTTGTGAAATTAAATAAAAAGACAAACAGCTAGACTTCACCAATCTCCTTAAAATTCCAGAACATTTGACCGTAACTTTTGGCCTGGTGACTCTCAATCATTTCCTTAAAGACACGTCCTAAGGAACAAGATGTGGTTTACTTGTTCTTTTTAAATTTAATTTTAAGGTCCATCATATCTACAGCATCACTTGAATTTTAACACAATCACCAAAATACCTACTATAAATGTGATAGCAACTAATTAGCATTAATTAGGAAGTAGTGAAAATGAGGTACAGTCTTGAAATTAATAAAATTTCCAGATATTGAATGAGATTGTCTGAATGACCAGAGTCTGGGAAACAAGGAAAAAGCAACAGTCTGGATACATGTAAACAAAGAGAATAATTTATTTTTTCACTAGAAGACACTCAGATGTCATTGTTAGGATGATGTTGCTGATGATTATTATTATTGTTGTTGGTTTTGTTTTAATTTGGTGATTGATACTTACCCATTGATGGATGAGTCCACCTCATGCATCAGGGGCACAGACAGGATTAAAGTATTATCATGCAGACAGTCAGTGTGTTCTAGGTTTCCACTATGTCAGAAAGGAAAAATAAACATACTGCAAATTGACAGCCTTTGTAATATATCACAGTTTCACAGTCACCATCTCTTTGCCTTTTACTCTGAGCCTCTCTATTTGAATGATATCAGCTCCTTAAGAAAGTTCACTCAACCCTGGAGAGGGCACACACAAAAAGCATGAGTTTTGTGGCTGTGACATGAACAGACTCATTAGAAAAAAAAGTATATCGGAACAAGGTATGAATTCAAATGTCTGTGGGAAACTACAGCAGCCATCATACTAAGTGGAGAGAAACAAGAACATTTAGACTTCCATGCAAGGGCTCATTTTCTCCCAGTTTGACCACACATCAGTTTGTGAGGGACACACATCACACAGGGTCTTGACTCACCAAATGAATAAATGTTTTCAGTGTATCTACACTGTACTATAGCACCAATTTGCTGCTTCTGCAAGCAGTTTTTCGGGCAAGACTCTTGTAGTGAACATCTCAGCAATTCCACCCTCTCTTTCCCCCTCTTCCTGTATTTAGCTGCCAAAATGAAAGCACTTCTACTTTACATTCTCAAAGGCAGTTGCCTCAGCCAGTCAAAACCAAGATGAAGAAAGGAAAAAAGTGAGCAATTAGCTCTCATTTAAGTCAGTTTGTTTCGGTGTGAATACTTTATGTATGAAGTCTGGGAAAGGTTCCTGTAATGCATGTCTAGCACACAAACCTGCAACTATTCTAATTCTGATGATGAATCTGCTTGTTGGGTGACAGCTTAAAACAATAATCTTGAAAGATATGTTACATGTATTTCCATTTTCTTCAGTAGTACTCTGGAACCACTTTTGCCTTGCAGTTTGTTGGATTTACTCACAAATCAAACTGGCAAAACAAAGGATATTATCATATTTATTTGAGGACAGTATCACTGAGGCAACAGCAGGCAATAACATCCCAAGTAATACCATGAAGATTATGAGTTGCTCAGATTACAAAAATAGAGCCTGCTGGCTACTTACATGCTTACCTACAGCTCAGCTTTCTGCAACTGACACATTGCCTATGTCTGCTGATAAAATATGGCCCAGATAGAAAACTCCACAAATTTTACCCCTGGAAAAGACCCCCACTTAATAAAAGCTTTTCCCCTGAACAGGCTCACAGAAGAGACCAAAATTGAGACATTTCTCATCCAACATAAATACCAAGATATCATGGTGGCACACAGAATAAGCAAGGAGAATTCTACACAGGGTTCATGGATATGCTCTTATCTGTTTAAAATGGAGTAAAGGTACTGTCAGAAAAGGAGAACACAACTCAGTGAATCGAGCTCTAGAAAAACAGTTCACACCTGGAAGCAAAGAAAAAGGTTTGTTGTTTTTTTAAAAACAACCAAATAGTGTAAGAGAAATATAATGTGATGTTTAATTCTTTCTCCAATTGTTCCAATACCGAACCAGTCTCTTGTCACAGATTCTACTGCCAAATTTGCAGCTACACAGGACAGGCTTAAGTAGACACTTGAAAGGCAACACTTGCTTTCCCGTGACAGAATGACACAGCTTCCCTGACCAGCTATTTCTGTCAGACTAGCTCCAGTTCTGTGTGGAAAAAAGGCCTTCACCTATGGCAGACTGACTGCAGCACAGCTACCTTCTCTCAACTTCCTTATAATTGACTTTACCTCAGGGCTCCCTGCAACTCTTGTGGTAAAAAGATTTTGTTGCACTCATTTGACAGCCAGGGCATTAAGCAAATTGCCTAAAGTCATAGAGGAAATTAGGGTAATCAGCATTGAGACCTGCACTACTCTCTTTGGAGATTCAGCTAAATCCTTCAAAACATAACTATTCTCTCTCAACATTCTACAATGAGAAACTTTCTCATAACATCTCTAAGGATGCACTCTATGTGTAACAATTACTATTTATTTCTTTGCTCATCTAAAGGCACAGACTAGTACTTCTCACTGGTAGGGCACAGAAATATAAGAAGTGAGATTACAGAGGGAAGTTCTGTGCTATCCAAGGTTGGAAAACACTGTGCAAATTTAAAGCACTGCTGACCCATCTTTGCACTAACTGGCATTCACCTGGCAGATACTGATGTCTCTGACTGAGAAGCATCACAGGGTCATCTGAACACATGATGAACATCTGATGGAGAATAAAACTTCACTAACATGCAAGACATGGTGACGTGTCTCACTTTCATTGTGTCATACTAGTCCTATGTGCTGCAGGATCTTGTTCCCACCTACAACTGCTACTGCAGGGGCAGACTATGTCTTGTAAGAGCAGTCACTCAGCAGCTGCTACATCTTATCTCTCATCTCTACCTATTTGTAGAGGTGTCATCCCATTTGGAAGGAGAATTCAGACTGAAGATCATGATTTGGATACATAAGGATATGCAGTTGGCTCATTTACACAGTAAATGGGAGGAGGAACTAGTCAAACACCCAACATACCAAAGCAGCAGTTCATGGCCAATGTTAATGCAGCTGCACTTTGGATCCCACACAGACACTGAAGTGCTTGTTACTGAATCACCCATGCAAGTATGCCTCTTCATGGTACATCATCTTAGAAGGCACAGAGCATGCATAACACCTTTTATAGTGCCCAAGACAAAATGCCTATGCATGCATACTTTGCAACCCTACTTCAATGCCTACTTGCAGTGCTCTTTAGGAAGTATACTATCTAGATGTTTTCCACAGTCTGTCATGACTCACTGAAGATCCAGAGTGGGGAAAAATAGATGCGAGACTTTAGAACCTAACACTGGGTTCCTTGACCATCTGATTAAAACATGTAAGTTTTTTGGCTTGCATGCCAGCATGTTTATTTCATTCAAATGCTGGAACAAATGGGTTGGGCTATCTTGTGTTGATCATCAACTGCAGCTGAGCTGAGTTTGATACATGGTCCAAAGAGATAGCCTGAAACACAAGAGCCTTTCAACTGAGACACAAGAGCCTTTCAACTGAGAGAATACAGAATGATCCTTCAGAATGGCAACTGCCTGGCAAAGAAAACCTATGTATGATCCTACCTCATTTTTCAGGAGCTTCAATACAGAGTTCCTCTGCATCATCAAAATACATGCATTTAGCCCCAGTAATTTAACCTAATTTACTACACATATACATATCTACAGCTAATATCATGCAATTGTCAAGCACACATAATGCACACTTCATGGAACAAAGAATATCCAAGTCATCTAGACATATAATGGTCCCCTTACCTTTGGGCAGTGACAAGGAAGGTAAGTGTTTCTTCCTGCCCAGTCAAATGGCTTGTGTCAAAGATCACATTGAACTCATACTGTGCAAAGAAAAAGCCATATTTAGAGACTCTGCATATTCTTTCAAAATGTATTTATTCTGCAACTTCATTTATATTTTACTGGCCTAATTTCACAAAAGTGGCATATTTTGATATATGTGTGTAAGAGCACTTCTGCAAATTACCTTTTAAGTCTTAGTAATTGTGTTTTCCTTCAAATACTATAGAGTTTGGGTTTTCCTTCATTAAGAGCACACCTTTACTAGAATTGCCATTCAAAGACATTTCTTGAGGAGATCATCTGCCTGGGAATGAGTCTTGCAGAACAGGAGGATCACTACCTGAAACTATGTCAGTATGTTATTTGTTGATTAGGAGATCTTTTGGGGGAATAAAGTCCATGCCACAGGCCTGCACTTGGAGACCTGGAGCAAGTGGCACAAGCCAAAGCATCATTCAGGACACGCATCATAATGGGTGAAAACAGGTGCTAATTTTGAAATAAGAATTTTACTTTGGTGTATTACTTCTCTATGTAATTTTTCTGCCTAACTCCAAAACAGACTTTGGCAAAGTAAAACAGTGTCCAAATCTATTGTCATTTCAATTGCTTACATTCTTACAGTCTAGATAATATTTTGCTACTGCATGTATTTTTTCAATTCCATTTAAAATATTTTTTACTTTTTCAAAATAGCACAAAAGAGTCAATTATAAAAACAGAAAACAAAAACTTTTATATTGGGTCAAAGGATGCATCAATTCAAATGGAAAGGAATTGCTTTTGAAATGGAAATTTCCTGAAAAATTTCAGACTCATTTTTTTCAGATCATCCTTAAGTTACTCCTCATTTTCTCACCCTTCTGGGTGGGTCATTTATATAGATCATTATAGTGGCAGAAAGAACCCAGCTGGATTTTTTAATGTGAAAGAAGACAAAAAAAAACTCGCAGAGGCAACATAAGTAAGACAGAGAGTCCTTTTCTAATTTTTTGCAGAGGAAATATGTAAGTTTTCCAAAGCTGCAACTTTTGCACCATTTTTCAAAGCCATTTTATTGGAGTGCCCAGAGCACTGTCATTGGCCCTGTCTGGCGGGAAACAGGATAGCTAGTCTCTGTAACTGTGAAAGGCTTGGATATCTGGCTTAGCAAGCTAGAGAAAGTATCAATCACAGACATTTAACTGAGCAATTGGCTTTCCAGCCACTCTTTGAGACAAAGGTAAATGGACCAATATTCTGCAAATGCAAATATCACAAAGTTACCCTAGATTTGGATCTCATGAAAGGAAATCCCACACTGCACTTGAGGAAATCTGACTCCAGTAACTCACAAGCAATGCCCAGCTCCTCCTGCAAGAAAACAAAAAAGACAATGAGATTACAGATTTGGGGAGAAAAAGCAGATTGCTAAGAAACACTATCATGATGAAATACTATGGAAAATTAAATACTTCCCATCATAGCATTGTGTTGTACTTCCTTATTTCACATTAGTCAGACCAGCATTGGGAAGAAGACAGCCACAAGAATCTTGCTCTAAGAGATGGATCATGAGGAAATACTGCATGACTAAACACATTAGAGTCAGGGGGTGTCATGGTTTGACCCTGGCATAATGCTAGTGCTTTTATGAATATACATTTTTTAGTGTTTGCTGTGAGATCTGACTAGGAATAGAGTAAAGCAGGTTTCAACTTAGGAATAAAGAAAGAAAACTTTATTAACTTACAACTATATGTAAAAAGAAACACACACAGAACTCAGAATGAAAACTTTCCAAAACATTCCTCCTCCCCCCACTACATTTCTAATACATCACAGTAGGACAAAACTTCGTATTTTTAATTCAGTTACCACCCCTCAGATCATCAACTCTCAGTCTATCACCACCCTTTAGATAATCAATTCTCAGTTCATCAAGAAGAGAGGAGTCTCTCTTGCACTAATGAATACAGGAAAATTTACTTGAATGACTTTCTGGCTTCATTAGCATACTGTCCAGTTTAATGATTAATATTAATGCTACATTACTGAAGTTCAGAGTGGAGAGTATGAAAAGGTTATTCCCTGAGAGGGTGGTCAATCAGCAACAGGCTCTCCAGGAAAGTGGTCAGGGCACCAAACCCATCCAAGTTCAGAAAGTATCTGGACAATGCTCTAGGTTATATGGTTTAATTAGGGAGTCCCATAAGGAGCAGGGAGTTGGATTTAGTGATCCGTATGGGTCCCTTCCAACTTGAGTGATTCTAGTAATGGTGTACAATAAAACTTTTCAATGCTAGGAAAACAGCAGAAATGAGTTTGGCTTCATCATACTGGTTCAGCCTCCCACAAATTTATAAATTAAAGGCTACCCAGAAAACTTTTCCCACGGACTCCTTGGCTTGCTCTGTGATCAAGATGGAGAAGCTCAGCTAATGAGAAAATATTTTGGTTTTCCTTCACGGCTCACTGTTTAGCTTCAGGCTTCAATTTCAGCGTGCTGTTCTGGAGGGAGAGAAAATTGTTTCTTTATGTGTTTTCCTATGGTGGTCAGCTCTCTAAACTCAATTTTCACACTGTTCCAGGAGGCTGAAGGGTTGGTGCTGTCTTATCTTACAAATAGGGAACAGCAGCACAACTCAGGGCTTACAGAAACTGCAGATACCACTTCTTGCTGATGTCAGGTCATGCTTTTGATGAGCAATGTTTCTCTATGACTATACAGCCCATCTGAAAAACTCAGCTTACTGCATGAGCTTCATAGCAGTTCCCAGCTTGCCTAGAAAACATCACCAAAAGGGTTGGCTGCTTCCCTTCCAACAAGACAGTGTGAAGCTTTATCTGGAAAACTTTCTTTCTGAAACATTTCGGAGTGTTACATACTCTTAGTCAATCAGATAAATAGTCAGATAATTAGTCAAACACCTGTATTATGACTTCATCACAAATGTTGACCTGGTTATGAGAAACATGAAGCTCAGGCTGGCTCACAGTCTGTTTCTCAAAGTTCTTTACCACAGAAAAGAAAGGCTCCTCATCATTATAATATGAGCAATGAAACACACAAGTTCAAGACATTGAAACTTCCTCAGCCTCATCCTGACTTACAGCTTTCAAATTAGACCCCATATGGATTTTTTCCCCAAGTGAGTCTTGCATAGCTGGTATGAGATGACTTACTGGCTAGCCACTACAACCTGACCATTCTCTCTCTCACTTATGTCCAACCAAAATCCTTCAATTTTCCTGAGCCTGATCTGGCAGTTCATATAATTATATTTGGTTTTTATTTTTCCCAACGTTAGCACCATTCATTTCTTCCCCAAAGGTAGAGCAACTCCTCTGAACTGATGTTGGCCTTGGCACCAACCCAAAGTCATCACTTCACTTCCTCAACTTTCTCCCCACTCATCTCCACCCATGACTGGTTGCAAGTTCCTTGCCTAAAACATCTCCTTAAGTAATCTTCCCCAGCCCATTAACTGCCCTTCAACACTGGTACTCCAATACCAGGCTTTTATCTATCTGACAACTCTTCTACCATATTATGACTATCAGCAAAAGCACACATTCATATAAGTACAGGTAATTTGTGTTATTTTGCATTCACCAGTGTTCTCACAGAGGTGTGACTTCAACTATTCTAACACTCATTTATGACTTGTTAGCTCTTTGCTTCTCTAAGCATACAACCTACTAGTAGATATTGCATCTGCAGGGTCACTAAGGAGATGCAACAGAACAATACTAAACATGTGAAAAGGATATGCCAGATGTGGCTCTCAATAGAAAGTGATATTAATTTCTAAACTTAAGGTAATTTATGTATTGTGTTGAATACTGCTGACTATCTGTGCCAGAGTTCACATCATACTTTTAAAAACTCTTCTGATTACCAGGTATTTCTTAAGGAACTTTTGATTAAAACCAACCATGAGAGGCATTGAAACTTCATTAAGGAATTATTTAAACAATCTGCATATTTTTAAAAGGAAAAAATCCTCAAGTTGCTAGAAAATACATTTGCCAGCAGTTTATATTTCTCTTTCCTTTGCTATACTCAAATTAAAGGTCTTTTTTTATTGCTGTTGTTTAAACTGAAAAAATCCTCCTCGCAAATCTTGGGTACTAGTACATACATTCCAGAACTGATGAGAAAATGTCCTGGAAGTCTTGCGTTGTTGGCAGAAAAGTCCTGTTTTGAAGATGTTGAAAATTAACTTGACTTGTTCAGATTTTTTCTTGTGATGCTGCTTGTTTTCCAAAAGATACAAAATCAGAATAACAAGAGTGAATTCTGAGGAACCCTGCATCTGTTGTCAGAGCACACACTCTGCTTTCCTTGTTGTTACTAGTTTTCTTATTCTATGGTGCCTGTCTGTGAACCAGTCCACTTTACACCACAGAGGATCATGAACAGTATCCTCATCCAAGAAGTATTAAAATAAATTTCCTGAGAAAATATCACAAGAGAGTGCAAGACACTTGCACTGTCCACCTAATGCTATGCTAAGTCTCAAAAGTTAGGTACTACGCATCTACCTACTATATCCTCTCTGGCATACAGACTTTATAACTATACTCACTAGCTATTTGGAAATTATCTGACCTGCACCAAAGGTAGAGGCTTACACTGAGTACTGGAAAATTTGCTAAATTTGTACCATTTTTTATTCTCATCATGGACCCTGACTAAAAGCATACTTATTCCTCAGTAATTTCAATGTGAACTTTTTGTGAGAAGGGATACTTTCCTAAATGAGAATTTAGATGAACATCTGGATGTTTTGTTCCACACAACAGGACAATTATACAGACTTGACCTGCATTTTAAGAACTTACTTTTGGGATATATCACAAAACATCTGCTTCCTACATACATGGCTTGCAAAGCTGGGTAGAACAAACATGCCAGGAACCTAAAATAAAGACTCATCTCTTTGATGATGTTTGAAATGGTTTCTTCAAATCACTCTTCATGATCTTGGTCTAAGCCCTTCAGTTGTGCTATCAACAGCTCATGGGTTCCTCTAGGGTTTGGAAAGCAAAATTTTTATTTTGCTCCTACTTATCGCTCCCTGCCTCTCAGTTCTCTAAATGCCTTCACTGAGGCTTCAAGGATACAAAAATGTACCAATTAACTTAATAGCCACCTCCTGAACATACTAATGTACTTTCTTTCCACAGCAATTGAGGTACAAAAGAATGTGGGTCACAGTTATCCACATATGTAGTGCAATTAGGGATGCCTGAGCTCATAAAAGGCTAGGGATTTTTTTCACATAAAAGGTTTGGCTCTGACTGAGTTTCCTTATGACTGACAACAAGTACAGCTCAGAGTAATTTAATCTTGGAGGGCCCCTCATGCACATACAGCTTAGTTGTTCTAATACAAAATTCCACAGATACCACACTTTCCTCTAAAATAGTGCTTTGTAGGATATTTTAAAACTGCAAGAACACAAAGAGGATTACTGGCATTACTGACTGGGAACTCACTGGCACTATGCAAGAATTCAAGATCATCTGAAATCACTGAAATGGTGTGTCTGATCTACCTCAGATACTTCATAGAATCTGCTCTGATTATCATCCTCGAAAGCCCCTTAAGCCCCTCTTTTCTTCAGATAACTAGCAGTCTGATGTCTGCTTTGTGTCGTTGTCAGCAGTACTCTCTGGTAACTGAGCAGACAGTATTTCCTCCTTGTTTCTGGGCTGGACCTTGCCAGCACAGAGCTTCCCCAACTCCAGTCCACAGCCAATGCCAAAGGCAACAGGAATTCACTTTTGCTTGGAAATCTCCATATCTCACAAACTGAGCCTGCAGCTGTGGGGCTTTGGTTTCTTTTCTTTTGCTCATCTGTTTCATGAGTTCCATATGCATAAAGCCTTCAAGCAACCACTGCCATCAGTGCCAAACTCTCTCAGTAATGCACAACCCATGGATTGGACAGGGGGGGAAGCACAGGGAGAGCTGTGCACAGTGTCAGGATGCACTTCTTCTCTAAAGCCAGCTTCTTAGGCAGTGGAGATAGCACTCAGTGGTGGCACCAGGCCACCTGGAAAGGCCACAGTATCTCTCATGAACAGTGAGTATATATTGCAAGCTGGGGAAAAAAATCATCCTGTTACTGATAGTAACTCTGAAGATTGACTGCAGTAGTTAGCACAGGTGGCTGTAGCTGACAAAGGAGTCTTGTCTAGGAAATATTTTCATGTGCATTTCAAGGAGTTTCTCTCAGAGTGAAAAACCAATGAGTTTTGTTCCACTTTATGGAAATCCTTGGGAACTTCAAGCAAGCACTTTGTGGTCAGAAGCTCTTCTGTGTATAACTCTCCACTTGCCAAAGCAAAGTGACAGAATCACTCAAAAGGAGGAAAAAGATGTTCATGATGGAAAGAAATTAAGATGGTTTTACTCTTCTAACATAACAGATCTGGATCTCAAGCTTCAAACATTTATTCTCTTGTAAGCAATTTCCAAATACAAAAGTGGAATGCAAGTAACAATGTGAACAACATGAAGGCAAAGACAATGATAAACCAGCATCAATAGCAACTATAATGTGAAAACTACTGTTAATCATTACGTGATAAAAAAAAATATTACAGAGAGGGAGTTATAGACCCAATACAGACTTGCTTATCAAGACCTTGTAATGAAACTAGCATTTATCTAACCTCTTGAATGTAATGATTAGAGAATATTACATTAGAGATATCACATCATATTATAAAATGGAATAAAAGTATATTTTCTGTGTTCTGTAAAGGCCTGTTTTAAAGATGTCACAGGGACTGAAGATCTTCCTTTATTTTCAACACATAGATATTCCCCTAATAAGCCACATCAAGAAATATGAATGCCACATACATTAAATTCTGTGAACTGCTGTTTCACCAATTGACCCTCGCCATTCCAATGCTTAATGTGCAAGCAAAACTACATACCTGAGTATGCTGACATTCACACAGCCAAATCTGCATATGAAGATACAGGGCAGTGGGGCATCTGGATCTGGATACTAATAATAAATTGATCCTTTGATTCATTACCATTAAATAAACTTGAAAGGGAGTTGGGGAACCTCAAAAGTTGTTTCTTAAAAAGATCTAGAGAGGAAAATGTAGTTTCCTTTGGTATTAGGGAGAAATTTCCTGTCCTAGTCCATGATCTCACTAGTAAATGCTGTAGACACATCCCAGTCTGAAACCCAGCAAGCCTGGCTTGAAACATCTTGGATTTGCTACTTATTTTGAGAAAATGGCTATTTCTATATGATTAATTAAAGCCTCTTACCTCTTCCTTCTCATCCCTGGATGGAACTAATTTTATAGATAGCTTACTGATCCCAGCCAACACAGCAAATATTTGAGTAAAAAGGGGAAGACAAAAACTCTTCTATTTAGTAGATACTTCCAATTCTCTCTCATTCACAAACTTTTAACTGGTGAAAAGCTATTGCAGCAAATTTTTAAAGCACAGCACCTCAGAAGCTGAAGAGGCAGCACAAATTCTTCATTCAGCTCAAGTGATTAAGCCCCAAAACAATTTTCAGAAACAGTCAACAAAACCAATCCTGTTTTTGTTCCTCCTATCTTTTAAGGGATGTGCAGGGCAGGAGGTGGAACTGTAAGGAGAAACAGGGATCTGGTGTCACAATGAGAAGTTCCACCTCCTTTGCTGCCATACTCTCATTTTAACAGACCAATCGGATGTACATTGACGTTCACTGTACTATGCCAGCTAAATATTTATTTTCCCTGCTCGCTGAGAACTGCGGAACTTAATTTTTTGAAGAAAACAATACAGGAAACAACACCAAGATACATCGCCCCCATCAAGCTGTTAGGTCAGCTGACTCTCATTCACTGTGAGGATGGCCACATTTCAACTAAGCTGTTTGGCCAGGCTTGACATTATGACCCATTCCCATATATGCTAATGTACAGCTACACATTTCTCCACTATGGAAAGTACTTAGAATCATAGAATCATAGAACCATTAAGGTTGAAAAAGACCTCTGATATAACCAAGTCCCACCTTTGGTCAAAAATCACCTGGCTGACTAGACCATGGCACTAAGTGCCACATCCAGTTGTTTCTTGAACATTTGCAGGGATGATCGTTCTACCACATCCCTAGACAGTCCATTCTAATAATGTTTAACAGCTGTGGAGAAATTCTTCCTAATGTCCAACCTGAACCTCCTCTGGCACAGCTTGAGGCCGTTTTCTCCCGTCCTGTTGCTGGTTTCCTGAGAGAAGAGTCCAACCCTCACCTCCTTCCAGGTAGTTGTAGAGTGTAATAGGGTCACTACTGTAAATCAAAGATGACTCTGAAGAAGGGGAGAGAGAATGATGCATCTGACTCCATCATCAGAAGGCTAATGAATTACTTTATTATACTATACTATGTACATTTCATCTAAACTGAATCTGCCGTGCAGTCACTCTTGCTCACAACTGCACAGAACTGCATTCATCTCTCCTTCTCTCGTGACTGTCTCGTGACAGTCCCACACACACACTTCTTGGCCTGATAGGCCAAGGGAACAAAACATCTTCACTTTGGGTAAACAATCTCCATATTGCGTTCTACTTTAGCACAACACAGGCACAGCAAGCGAGATAAGAATTGTGTTTTCCTTCTTCTCTGCTTGTCTCACAGCTTCTCTGTTCAGAGGGCATGTGAATACCACAGGTCACTTCTAGGACTCCTTTTCTCCAGACTAAACAACCGCAGCTCCCTCAGCCACCTCTCATAAAATGTGCTCCAGACCCTTCAAACAGCTTTGTTACCCTTCTCTGGACATGCCTTTTCTTGTAATGAGGGGCCCAGAAATGGACACACAATTTGAGATGCGGCCTCCGCAATGCTGAGTACAGGAGGACAATCACTTTCCTGGTCCTGCTGGCCACATTATTCCCAGGATAGCTCAGGATGCCATTGGCTTTCTTGGCCACCTGAGCACACACTGGCTCATGTTCAGATACTGTCAAACCAGCACCCACTGCCCATTTTCCTTTGGACAGCTTTCCAGCCACTCTTCCTCCAGCCTGTAGTGATGCATGGGGTTGTTGTGACCCAAGTGCAGGACTTGGATCTTGATGTCAGCCCATCAATCCAGCATGTCCAGAACCCTATGCAAAGCCTTCCTACTCTGAAGTAGATCAACACTCCCTCCCAATCTGTTGTCATCCACAAATTTACTGAGGGTGTACTTGTCCTAGGTTACATAAATACATAAAGATGTATTCTATTCCCATCCTCAAGAGCTGTTGAAACCAGGAAGGGCATTGTTTTTTCCTTATCTCCTGTTAATGGGCCCATTAATGTCTTGCCACATGACTCAGAGATAACTCCCTCCAGGAGCCATTTCTGTTTAACGGGTAATCAAGGACCCACAGCATAACTCAGAAGGATATCAGCCCATTGCGAGATGCTCCGCCCAGGGGGGAGGAGCTAAGCATCCCCACCTGGATATAATCCGGGTTTTGGGACACAACAAGCCGCCCTTACCCAGTGGTTTTCCAGAGGACAAGACCTACTAGAAGGTTTCAACAGAATCACCACTTCAACAAGACCATTTCATCCAGACTGCTACCACCACCCTAACTAGCAGGGTGTCAAGGTTGTATTCTGACTCTGTTGGTGGTTTTGTCTTTTGATTTATTGCATGTATTTTGAGGTTTTTTCCCTTTTCTTAATAAATTGTATTTCTGACTTGGAGTCTCTCACTGGTTTTACTTTCAAACCAGAACAGCACTCGATTCCCTCATCCAGATCATCACACTGAACAGGACACTGATCTGAGGAATACCACTAATGACTGGCCACCAACTGGATGTGCAACAATTCACCACCAAAAAAATAGATACTTACATACAGAATAGGAAAAATCCATGATCCCCATTAACCAAAGCATGACAAAAAGGTAGTATCTTATCATCACTTAGTAATGTACTATCTGTTTGCCAATCAAGACAAAACCTTTGTTCATAAAACTTTGAAGACATGCCTTTTAAAAGCATTGCACTGGCTAGCAAATACACCAATAAAATACCAAGCATGAGGCAACTTCTACATGCTAAACCATGTCCTCCAAGTTCCACATACAAAAACATAGTAAAATGAAAACTAAGGGAAAAATCAGTTTGGCTCCACAGTGATATATTTAAAAAGCAATCATAAGAACTAGCACACAAAGTATCTCTGACGCACATCCAGCTAAATTCAGAAGTAACTGAGATTGTACTATTCCCACAAAAAGGCTTTTCTCTAGAGAACTGTAGAGAAAATTTGTTTGATTAAATGCCTGTTCAGACATAATCTAATTATCTATAAAACTTAAGAATCAAGAAAAAAAAAGCACAGAATTATACACTGTTCCTGTATTCTTCATACTCTGATATGTATATCCAAAATATTTATGATGTTGCAATCTGTCAAGTGTATTGCATTTGATTACACCTTTATTTAAAGAGAATGTGGATGAACATGTATTTTTTAAATCTTCATTATTTCCTCATTATCTGTGCATAGGATTATGATGATAAGCTTAATAACAAGAGTGTATTCTTGTGCGTATGAGTCCATGCTCTCAAAAAACCTAGGGAAGAATCAGAGACAAGGAAATCATTGGGAGAAGAAAGGGCTCTGGGGTAAGCTTTCCCTCATCTCACTTCACATGTAGATATATGTATACATGTATACATATATCACACATATTTACTCCACACTGTTAAAGTGTGGCTGCATGCACTATTAACACAGATATTGTTTTTTAATTATTACTGGTGGTTTGATCCTGGCTGGATGCCTGGTGCCCACCAAAAACACTATATCACTACGCTCCTCAACTGGGCAAGGGAGAGAAAATACAACATAAGGTTCATGTATTGAATAAGGACTGGGAAAGACCACTCATTGATAACCATCACCAGCAAAACATACTCAACTGTGGGGAAATTACTGAGTGGGGAAGTTAGTTGAATTTATTACAAATCAGAATTGGAGAAGGATAATGAGGAATAAAACAAATCTTAAAAAAACCTTCTCTCTACCCTTCCTTCCTTGTTGGGCTCAAGCTCCAGCTCTCCAAGCAGCACAGGGAGATGGGGAATGGGAGTTAAGGTCAGGCCTTAAGTTACAGCTTTCATATTTTCCAGATCCTGTACTGCATTAGTATATAACTCTGAACTTCATATAAAGTGTTAGCAAGTTCTCTTCACATTTAGTTAGACAAAACAACCCTTCTCCAGCCCAAGAACCAAAGACACTGTTGCAGCTTCAGGCCCAAAAACTATAAACAGCAAATTGAGTAGAGGAATTTGGGAGGATGGGACTTCATAATCTGAGGCTGTAATTGGACAATTAACCACAATATGTAAATGAACCAAAACTTATAAAAGTGTGAAAACATGTGACCTGTCATACATCCTGGGTGTAGCCACATCCAGGCTCTTGTACTGCCCAAGGTGTATCCTTCAAAGGCCTTTTTAATGAATACCTTCTTTAATCCTTTAACACTGTCTAGCCTCTGTTCTAGGTAGCCTCTCAAGGCATCACACTCAGGGAAAGAAGTCCTTCCCCTGCTACAGGATGGGATCCCTCCTACAGGAGAACATTCTCTATGAACTTCTCCAACATGAGTCCTTCATGGGCTGCAGTTCTTCACTAACTGCTCCAGCATGGGTCCCTTCTACTGTGTACAGTCCTTCAAACCGTCTGCTACAATTATGGCTACTCCACAGGGTCACAAGTCCTGCTCTAGTGTGGGCTCCTTTCTCCATGGGTCTGCAGATCCCTGGCAGAAGACTACCCGAGCATGGGTTTCCTATGGGGTCACAGCCATTTGGGCATCCACTTGCTCCAGTGTAGGTCTCCTCCACGGGCTGCAGGGGAACAGCTGCTTCACGACAGGCTGCATTACAGGCTGCAGAGAAATCTCAGCTCTGGCATCTAGAGCATTTCTTGTCCCCCATTGTCCACTCACTTTGGTGAGCAGTGCTGCTTCTCTCACATGTTCTCACTCTTTTCTGGCCACAATTACTTCTGCATGATAAATTTTTCCTGCTTAAATATCTTAACATAAAATTCCCCAGCAACCAAAGCCAAATCTGAAGTCCCAGGAAATGTCTCCTTGAAACACACACAGATTTGGGGATTTTGGTCTTTCTCTTTCAGAAACTCAGAGACAGTGTGCATCAGGATATCTTCCCCAAAAATCCTTCTAACATGGTGAGTACCTTGAAACCTAGGGACAATGCTGAAATGGAAAGGTATAACCCATTACCTACTGCACTTGGATATTGAAACAGACTTATTTAAAATATATTTTCCTTTCTTTAAGCTAAAAGTTTAGCAGATCACTTGTAAGGCTTTATGATGTACCACACTACTTTATAGAGCAGTTTTTTAATGCACTCCTCCTTTTCCCTTGCTAAGTAGAATTCACTGTGTCTGCAGATTGTTATGGCCAGAAGTCAAGTACAGGATTTCTGGCCTTCTCCCAAAGGTAGGCTGCAAAAGCGCTGCCATCTAGGAATGTGCCTGGCTCGGCATCCCCTGCAGCTTGCCTGGGTGGAGGTTCACAGAGAAGAGGCAGTCTCCTGCTCAGCCCCAGAGCCTGCAACAAAGCCATCTGAAATGCTTCTCACTCTTCCTCCCTGCTGTGCTCAATGCCTCTGGTTCTGATGAAATGCCACAGGAAGCTCCCTCTCAAAAAAACCCAAAAACCACAAACCAAAACTAGATTTGGGGCCACCTTCAGATGGGGTTTAACATGCCTGCTTCTGCTAACAGGAAGACAGATATAAAACCCACTGACAGGAAAGTTTCTGATTTTGTAAGCAGCACTTTGATTTTCAGCTAAAAACTTTTCACAACCTTATTCATGTTTCTGACTATGTAGATGGTTTTTTTAGTCTTTCTACAGCAACGACATCGACTTCAGAGAGGCTATACCTGAAGTATACCACATGATCATGTCTTGTGCATAATAATATTAAAGAGGGTTTGGGTTTTATCTTATCAGCTTCACAGGAGAAAACTAAACAACTAGGTGAAAGAGAACAATTAACACTACTTCCAGTCACTACAGAAGACCATGACTACAACATTCCAAAGGACTAAGCAACGCAAATAAGTATAAATATATATACACATGCATATTATCCATATAATATACATGTTTATATATACTGCAAAGATCGATATATATATTTGTTTACAATCCTATTGGATTTTACACCAATTGTGTTATCTTCTGACAGCATCACAGATGCCTATTAGAAAAGTGACCAACAGAAACTCCTGCCTAAACAGAACTGACCTTTCATACCAGAAACTCAAAAAACTTAAGGCTTCAAATAACAACAGAAATAACTCCCTATTTCTTGCTGTAATGAAAGACACTGAAAGCTCTGCAAATTAATTCTTATTTAGGTCTTTTGCAAAGGATGTCAAAGTTCAGACAATTTTAAGCCTCATCCTAAGAACATAGGAGATGAACCCTGTCCCATAGATTTTTCACCTCAAACATTGGCAAGTCTTTGCCTACTGAGTTTAAGAGCAAAACATGTTAATGAAGTGAGACACTGGGACAGGAAAGTCACTGGTGATCTTTGGGATCCATAGGGACAGTATAACCTTTAAATAAGCATATCCAAGATAAGGATATTGAGTTTACTATATACTGGGCTCTATCTTCTGTGAAGAGTTTTTACCTTTCTCCTAGTAATGCAGTTTATCAAAATAATAGTCTAGATAGGGGTGGCTGGATCTCAACAACAGAGGCAGATAAATCTCTTTGCCAAAGACCTCTCCCATGACTTGGTACTGCTGGCTCCCAGTTCTGTGCAGCTCCTGAAAATGTGCAGGGAGAAGCAGATTGGCTGGTGAGCTATGGGCCACTCAGAGACTAAAACAGGGTGAACAGCTACTGCCTGTGGCTCATGAAGCCCTTCTCCACCTCCTTGAAGAAATCTCTTAAGTTAACTGCTTTGGCTCTTGTTTTCCCAACCTCACCTGGATGGAAATCAGGACCTTGCTGATGCTCTGACATGGAGAAATGCCACACTGCATGGTACACCATTTCAGTATAATGATCTACACCAGCAGGTGGATTCACTGTAAATGGTCTTTGCTATAGCACAAACTGCTTTCTAAATCCTTACAAAAAGTACATCTCACATGACTGTATTCATCCACGTAGCTGTTCTTTCTTTAGAAAATCATTCCCCTGGCAGACCTAGGCAATCTAGGGCAGAACTAGGCAATCACATAAAACCTCCCTTAAAAATGTGAGCCACACAAAGCATCCCAGGATCTTCCTCAAAACCACTATATATATATATATATATATGATCATAGATTTATCAAAGTCAGAAAAGACGTCCAAGATAAACAGTCAAATTAAAAATCATTATGAGCTACTTCCAGGACAAACACTTTCCACACTGTGTAACCCAAAGCACAGCCCCACATGACCAGCATAAAACTTCTCAATGTATGCAACAATCAAACTCACACAGGTTCTTCCAACACTGAGCAGAACAAGATTTAATGTCCTGTAAAATCACAGCTTCTAAACCCTTTCCAATCAGAATTATCCCAGAAGACTTGAGGATTTTTCATTCTTCTCATTCAGGTAATTTTTTGGGGAAAAAATAAAGTAATAAAAAATTATTTATATATATATATTTATATCTCTAGATATACAAACCCCATATATGCCCCAAATATCAATATCTTTCAGATCTACATGATAAATCATAGTATAGGAGAAAAATTTAAAAGGCTCAAATTACTACTAACTACATGAATAAACCAAATCTACAATGCTCATTCCCTGATGATACAAGAATGATACAAGAATCCCTAGTGGAAAGTTTGGATCAACAGTCTAGCCTTCAATTCCTGCCTGCTGTGAGTAGGGGTGTATTACATAACACTTATGGCCCCTGACCTGAAAAAGCACTGCTCTTTACTTATCCCTAGGGAACTAGAAAAGTTGTGGGTTTCATTGAGCATTCACAGAAAAAGAAAATTAAAATAAACAATGAAGTCTGATAACTTGAGCTGCACATATTTTTTCTTCACAGTTAAGAAAGTGGACAATTTTATGCCAGGGATACAAAACATTTTGGTCCACTCTGGAGCAATAGCTTACCATTGGATTTGCACAGAGAGGCAACATATGGCATGGCTACTATCACACTACTCATATACCCAAGACCTGGCAATAAAAGCTTTTGGTTTTCTGGCAAAGGGTTCAAATCTCTTCATGTAAGTGATATATGACTTGGGCGATCTTTCAGATGCACTTGGTCAAGGGGTCAGAGCTTCCACACTACTTGGCAATGTTCTCCTCTGATCCTCTATCGGAGTCATTTACAGAAGCTAGCTGAACATACTACATGCAAAATCAGCTGGATTAAATCAGAACACTTACTTATTAAAATAAAGATTTCTGCTAGCAAGCTTTAAAAGGATTCTGCTAACAAGTTGGATGTGAATTGAGACAGATCATGTTAACTCATTTGCCAGAGGATCCTGATGCCAAACTGATTTTTGCTTTTATATATTCTTCACATATACTTGTAGCTCTGTAGCCTATTATTGCATACCTAAATAGATTCGTAGCTAGTATTTTACCTGTTCTGTTAGACGGAAAGACAAAACACATGCCTAGGTCCTAATCCTATTTTTGCTTCTCCTGAGAACCAAGGTCAAGCACCGCTTTCCCATAAACAACTAATGAGGAAGGGGGGCTTTAAAAGAGCATTGAACCAAAAGGGGAAATTACCTCATTACTTGTGTTTCTGGGAATTTGTGGTATTCACATGCCCTCTGAACAGAGAAAAGCTGGGAGACAAGCAGAGAAGAAGGAAAACACAATTCTTATTTCACTTGCTGTGGCTGTGTTGTGCGAAAGTAGAATGCAATATGGAGATTGTTTACCCAAAGTGAGGATGTGTTGTTCCTTTGGCCTAGAAGTGTGTGTGTGGGACTGTCACAGGACAGTCACGAGAGAAGGAGAGATGAGTGCCGTTCTGTGCAGTTGTGAGCAAGAGTGAGTGCCTGGCAGATTCAGTTTAGATACAATGTGCATAGTATAGCAAAATAAAGTCATTCATTAGCCTTCTGATGATGGAGTCAGATGTAGCATTCTCTCTCCCCTTCATCATAGTCGTCTTTGATTTACAATAGGAATTCTTGTCAAGTATGCTAAATTGCTAAACTTATAAAACTGTACTCTATGTCATGGGTGTATCTTCAGCACATTTTGGTATCTTGTGCACTTGAGGGGATCCTTTAAAAAGTTAGCTGCATTTTATCACCTAACCATGATTTTAGGGCTCAGAAAAAGGCATCAACCCAAAGGGGCAGCAACTGCTAGAAAAACAGAGATAATGAATACCCAGGACCTAAATTTTCTTCCAGTGGCCCAAAAGGGAGCATGTGTCTTTGGTTTTTGTGTCCTATCTTCTCCACGCCAGACTTAAGACTCTGGGACTAAGTTTGATCAGTGTGGGAATCTGGAGCAAGAGAATTCCAATTTGGAAAAAGTTAAACTCTGCCTTCATCTGCAGCCCTCCTGGGCAATCCTAGTCAAGAGATGCCAGCAAGAGCTCTGAGAGTGAGGAAGAAGACTGAGTTCCTATCCAAACTGTATGACCTCCCTGGTAACATAGAGACTATTGCATTATCCATCAGAAGTAAAACCCAGAGCCCATAAGCAGCATGACTATGGTTATCAGCAATATTCATACTCCACAGCAGTGTTTCAGGTATATGTTCACAAAGGAATCATGGGCAACTACTGCATTCAAAGAAACCCCAACCTCACTGTTAACCCTGCCCTGGTCTGGTCCTGCCAACTTCACTCACCTGTTGCTTGGCAAAAGCTGTTATGAGAAGCAGCAGGAATGTTACACACAGCTGGCTTTAGATACAGGAAGGATGTCTGAAATGTAGGAACAATCTACATCATGGAATGACATTCAGCAATGGAATCTCCTGACCTACTCTCTCCAAAACCAATGCTGGGTTAGCTGAGAGATTCCTATCAACCCTTGCAGAACAGGGAGAGATTAATGCTATACATTATCACTCTTTTACTGTTATTATGGTAAACATGCTGGGTTTATACTATTGCTATAAAATTGCATACCACAGCTGAGCTCATTTAACAGAGACAAGGCTCTGCCCTACACATTTACTGCCACTGCCAGCAAGCTTACAATGCTATTTCTGCAACTGTACTGGAAATATCCCTCTGCACTGAGCAGCAGCTAACAATGGTTAGCAAAGTGCCTATTGCTGACATACACTTCAGCAAAACAACACAAGCCAGGAGGTTATTCCGGAAATTAATAGCAATAGCTTTGTATTCTTTTTCCAGACTCAGCACACTGCAACACTGCATTCTTTGATAAGAAAGTTGTATCAGCTCTGTTAAGTGGACTTTTTGGACTCCTAAATAGAATGCTTTCCTAAAGCTGAATTAAAATTAAGGAAGAATAAACTTTCAGATGAAAAAAAGTATTTTAAAATCTACTTTACACAGAAGAGGGGACCAAGATTTCTTTGCCAACAGAGTAAAGAAAAAATCTAAGCACGCAGGTGAAGTGTCTTTCTTGCTTTCTATTTTTTTTAAAGAACACATATTTCAAAAGTAACACTTTTCTCAGGTTTCATCCATGAAATGGAGAGGACTGACTGCAGCATAACAGGAAAAAACAAGATAGTGGAATAGGTGGAGGGTCCTAAATATCAATCAACAAATGCTTTTTCAACTTGCAAAGACACAGCAAAGCCTGGAATATCAGGTTGGAAGGGACCTCAAATACCATCTGGTCCAACCTTTCTAGGGAAAAGCACAGTATAAGCAAGATGGCCCAGCACCCTGTCCAGCTGAATCTTAAAAGTGTCCAGCACTGGGGAATCCACCACCTCCCTGGTGAAATTATTCCAGTGGACAACTGATCTTTAGGTGGTGTCTCTATTTACAAAGTCTCATGAAATCTCAATCTTCGGGAAGGGAAGAGGGGCTAACTTACTCAGACTCTTCAGGGAACACTACTATCATCATCCCTGAACTAGGCTACCCCCTTGCTTTTCAAACACAAGATGTGGCATTTTGTCTCAGGAACTCTGTTGAAAAATAGCAGCATTAAATTTTTGCACTGTCAGGTCTCACTGTAACCAATCCACAGAAAGAAACACAACTGCTCTGGATTCACTACAAATGTCCCTAGTGGAGTAATAGGAAAAACACATAGGGAACTCACAACATCTTGAACAGACTCCAGAGACAGGTTAAAAAATCCTACTACATGATCATCATTTTTAGAGTCACCTTGCAGAGAAACGATCAAGCAACTACATGAAAGATCTCACCCAATTTCACTTCAGTGCTATTTATTAAAAGGCAAATGATACTCAATGCTTCCTACTACACAAAGCTCTTTTGATTCCAAAATTGCTCCACTAAGGAAAAACTCTAGGTGCTGTCTTTTTTATTCTGGCCTAATGTTCTGGATTTTTGCTTGGACAATATTCAACAAGGAACAAAATCTGCATAGATGTCAAAGGATGGGAGTAGGTTGTGAGAAATGGAAACTGATATTTTACCCAAAAAAAAAACCCACAAAGAGCTTAGGGAAAAGACAACACTATAATTGAGACTATGAGGTCATTATCCAGTTTCTCACTTGAAAAAATTACAAGGCCAATGATATATTATTTTGACCAAAAGCAAAAGCTGAATGAGACAAAGGAAAATAGACTAACATAATCCTTTAACTTGGGTTTTCCAAAACTGTTACTGAAATAATGAAATAAAAAACCCTCAAACCCTACGAAATTAATCCGAAGAACATTGGAGCAGCAGGAATAATAGCAGACTATACTTTGATGCTGTTTGCAAGACCTGAGTAAGACGTATTGCAGTACTTTTTTAAAGAAATACTAGCTTCTCTTAGGAGAAAATACACTGAGTAGTGAGATAATACTAGAATGTTAGCTGCTTCCAGAAACTGCTCCTTCTGCGAAGCCCTCAGTACAGATGTTTTCAAGTCTTCTATAGACCTAAGCTGAATGTAAAATATCACTGGAAACAACACATCAGCTTCTTTCCTCACAGTGTTGGCCAAGGAAAATGATGAAGGTAATTGGCGTCCCAGTTACTTGGTATGTGTAAAATATGCAAAAAAGAAAAAGGATGACAACAATCTTTAAAAGAACAGGCATCAAGCTTTGTTTCTTTTCTAGTGGAAAGGAATGGAAACCCTTTCACTGATGTCCATGAGAACTGGGCCAGACCCTGAAAGTCTTCCCAGAAAACTTTCACTATGGAGAAGTTGTACATTGGCATAGGCATTTCTAATTTATCCCCTGCCTTTTCCCTCCTAATAAATTGCACACTTGCAGCACATAATGTCTGAAAAAAAAGTTTATAGTAAAAAGACAACTCACTGATGCTTGCAACTGTTCAGTCAAAACTGAACACTAGGAGAATTAACATGCATTAAAAATTATGGGTTTTATTATGCAATTAGTTAATTTAAGAGGTTTATAATAATTTAAACCTATCATAAAACATGACAAACGATGGCAAAATTTCATTGGTTCAGTGGACCAAGCTACTCTTGAACTTTGCAATAGCTGTATTACTGTTACTAATATTGCTCTTATGGCTTGCAAAGCAAAGCTCTAGAGGAGAGACAAATAACGGTGAAAAGCAGGAACAGACAGAGAATGTCACAATCACACAGCTCCCATTTTGGGCAATTATTGTCACATTACTCACACCCAAAAAGCTTTCACAGTCATCAGTTTGCAAAAACCTTGATTCATTACAACACCTTTATTTCTAAATGAACTTCTGTTAATGAAAACATCCAAGTATTTCTATCTAAATGAAAAGAGACTTAAACTCAAAATATTCACCTGACTCCACGTGGATGAAATTAAAAGCACTCTTGACCTCTTGGATCTAGTGATATGCCCTGGCCACAACCCAAAGTTAACCAGGATATGAACAAAGAACAAGCCTTGTATCTTGATTTCAACATGGAGAAAGTCTAGAAGCCCATATCAAGAGATAACCAGGACTGCTGGGTGCAGTGTGGCACTCAAACAAAAGTTACACTTTGTATTTCAGTAGAATTTGGTACCTTATCAGTTTCCGACCAGTTTCCCTCTACCTCTTAATACTTCAAACAAACTGTTTTCCTTTTTCATTAGTGCACCACAAATAACAGGCATGTGTCTTCTACAGAAATACAGAAGGTGTAATCTATACACTCCCAATCCATAAAAGAAAAAAAATCTCATTAAAGAACCTGAAAGGAATTAAAGTCTAGCCATAACCAAAACCAACTTCCAAATGTCTCAGTGGTGTGGACTAGGCCATCCTTTAGTCCATCCTTAATTTGTAATTAAATTGGCTTAAAGTTAAGAGACTTGCTTGCAGTGAGATTAGCCTTTCTTACCTTTTGCCACATTTTGATGAAGAAGAGCTCTCCAGAAAAATTGAAGAAAACATTCGTGTCATAGGCATCGTCACCAGTGTTGGAGATGAAAATGTTAAGTGAGATGTTCCTCACTGCTCCCAGGGCCAGGTAGGCAGTTCTGTCATCAACACTGTAGGCAGAAATAGTTACATTGGTGTAACTCTGGTGAACTTTTACCCTCTGATCCTGCTTTCTTCTGCTACAGAAGTGTCACAACTCAACTGTTTAAAAGCTCAGCAGTCAGAAGTTCAGGAATGTGCTGCACTGCATGGTGCAGAGGGCCATACTAGGAATGAACAGCTCCTGACTCAGGGTTCTGACACTGTATTTTGGGACTGCAGGAAAACGCCATGATTCCCACATGTCCTACTTTGTGTGATAATAAATTAGTTGAAAACTGTAAAGTAATCGTGCAGGGAAAATGCAACAACTGCAAGATATTATTCCTACATTCAAATTCACAAGCTATTACAGTTTGTCTCTCAATAATTCAGACTTTTTCCAGCAACTCTGAAAAGTCTTCTTAGAGTTATGCTATGGATAGAAAAAAATCGAAACCAGGCTCAAATAAAATCCATAAACCGATGTAAATGAAAAAAAATGTGTGGAAATTGCAACAAATTACCACTGAATGTGAATAATATTTCTTTAGATGATTATGCTGGATCTAACATGGTGGAGTCATCTTCTCTAAGTGGAAAATCAAGGGTAACAGCTATATATAATGCATCAACACACTGTTGCAATATGGCATCACAGATTACGCACAAACACAGACATGCACACATAGAGGTAAATATGGATACTCATGCACACACATTTATTATTTGGTATTTAATCCTTCTAGGCTGTTCAGAAAATGAGCTAACAAGTAGGAATAAAGGCTAAAGATAAATCACAAGAATATACAGTATCAATGCACAGATCTGCAGGTCTAAGAAGTAACAGTAAAACAATAATATGAAATATACCAGGTGTTCATTTAAAAATTAGCAAAAATAGACAAATATTAAATTTGGTATTCATCATAACTGGACTCTAGAACCATTCATACATCCTGAAGAAACAGAGGAAGTGCCACAGAGAAAACACAGAGTAGCTAGTCAGAAATGGACAAAGAACTTCAGGGAACAAGGCTCACAATTATTTCCTCTCGAGTACAGCTAGCCCAAAAGTAAGGAGGAACCACTTTTCATTTACCCAATTTCTATAAAGGAAGAGCTGTTCCAGTGACATACACATTGGCACACACTGCACTTCTGCTTATCAGCAGTTCTCTGAAGATGGCTAGTGTGCAGGCCAAGAGCTTTGTTTAAAGGCAGCCTGACCCTCCATTGCTACCAGTCCTCCTCTGACAGCCTTCTTCATGTTACTGCAGCCAGGGCATTTGCATAAAAGTGGAGTTTCTGGAAATGCATTGCTCATAAACTGTTCAGCATCTTCTGCCAATCAAAACTGTACCAGATGTCCAAAGGCAAAGCTTGTTGGACTCCATCTGCCTGTGTTTATCAAGAAGTTTCAAAATGTGGGCTTCTGATGATACATACCAAATCAGGGCTTGAGTGAATGAGAAGTTTGGAAGAATATTAGCTATACTCAGGTTTTAATCTGATGGCTATGGATTGTGAGTGTAATTTCACCGTTTAGTGTAAGCAGTATTTGTAGCATATTTTTTTCCTTTATTTATTTCATTTATGATCATCTTAATTTATTAAGTCCAAAATTATGGCTTACAGTTCAATGACAGCTTATTATGAGGAAGATAGAAGTATCCAGTATCCATATGTCTGCTTTCTCACACTTAAAATCAACTGCAGACACTGACCAATCCTACTGATAAATGGACATTTTGCTTTCAAAATATTTGTTTATTCTCATAATCAATTATGAGTTCAAAAAAAGATTTGCAAAAGTGTATGTAGTACAGGACTGACTGCAAAGCTAATTTGAGTTGTTGCTCCTTATGTACCAAATTAACGGCTCATGTATATGGGAATACTTGAAAGCATTTAACCTTTTGGCACCAGTTTCAACATTTACTGTTGACAAACAAACAAATTATTAAGCTAAACTATCTGCTGGGATTTTCTAATAATCAAAAGTGCATGCTTGTAAGCAAAAAAAAAAAAAAAAAAAAAACCAACCATTTAATACTGTGAATTATTTCTTGCAAACTTAATAATCTCACTTCTTGCAATCACTTCAAAACTTAATCAGCATCTGTTATATTCGTTAGCAGAATCTGGAAGTATTGCTCCAGTAAGGAAAGGAACATTACAAGCTCTTTATATTATGTAGAGTTGATATTAAATGCAATGTACGCTACAGAATGTTCTCTGAATTGGTAGTAGCAGAACTTTGAGATTTAACATAAAGTGAAGACAATTGAGAATACTCTCCTTCCTAATGAATAACTAAAAATTCTCATAATAAAATCATACTTAAAACTGACCCCACAAAAAATAATTAAAAAATTATTACCAGTGGGTTTTCTCCCACTGGTCCCAACTTTCTAAAGCTACCACTTTGTTGTACCAAGTCTATCATATAAAAATTATCTCAACAGAGACATTTATCTCAACAAAGAAAGAAAACCCACTTTTAAAAGCACTCTGTAGATGCTCCTATACAAAATTCACACACTAATAAACTCGAAAAAATCTCACTGATTTGAGGCTGGCAGGTGAGTTCAGTTCGCCCTCTGAAAGCCTGTAAGTCCCGTAAGATGATGCTGTAAGTCCTATTTTAAAAGAGCAGCTTTCTGAGTCATTGAATTTGTGTAGATCTGGAAGGCATCAGGTTCACTTGCAGTGAGCTCCCATTTACAGGGGAGCTTCCAAGACCTGTTGGCTGTATGAGAGTAATGACATGAGTGCAGAAGCCTGCTGTGGTGGTGGAGCAGCTCTGTTGCCAGCCTGGTGCGATCCTCCTCCAGCACCTGCCACACATTAAGCACCCTAGCTGCCAAGTCAAAATATGTCAACTAAAGAATTTGTTGTCACCCTTCAGAAACAAGAAAACTAACAAAAGCCACCTCTTCATCTCAACAAGGTTTGTCAAACAATTTAAGAAATCAAATAAAGCAATAACTTTTTGTTTATATTCTCAACATGATCCTTGTAACCTTGCTCACATAAAGGAAGAAGGCTAAAATAAGCAAACAAACAAACAAAACCCAAAGAAAAAACAAACCAAACAAAAAATCCATAATAAACAGAACAAAAATCAAAACAAAACCAACCAAACAAAAAAGACTCAAAAAGGAAAAAAGAAAAGGAAAGAAAGAAAAAAGTCAGAAAATATAAAGAAATAAACAGTTACTTGGACAGAATACCACCACCTTGTTATATTAGGTACTACACCCAAAAAATTACCTGAGTAAAAGTTCTGGGCAGACTGTAGATGTATGTATTTATTATATATAAGCAAACATATTTGTACACACATGCATACAGATGCCTGAAGAATGTCAAGTTATCAATGTTTGCATGGAAAAAAAAAAACCCTTCAATTAAGAACTAAGTACTTCCAGCTTTCATTCACATGATCCAAACTTGCAAGTAACAAACAATTCTAAAAATCAGGCTCCAAATTTCTGCCATAGCTTTAAATTCACTGACAATGGTAGTGCACATCAAATGTAAATAGATATTTAATTTATGTCTTAAGTGATTAAGAAAAGGAAAGCAAATTCCAGGATAAAACAAATACCTTTTCTGCATGCTTTAATACTCTAATTGTCAATGTCCACACCACATAATTGCATTATGGTCAGTGAGGGAAGAAAGACCATCTGAGAAAGACAAACTGAAAAGATCTGCAATCTTAATTTCTCTACTCATCAAGATGCTACTTTTTATTAACATAGGTCAGTGGACGCATAATCTGCATTCCAAATGGTGTTCAGAGACATTTTCTCTATTTCATATTTCATTTCTCTATTTCAACAGGGTGAATTTTTTTAAAAAGTGAGAAGGCATTCAGCACTTACTCTCAGTGTGTGCAGATCATACCTAGGGCAAAGAATGTGGCAGGGTCCCACTTACCCTATTATCTAGGTCACTGACTTTCCCTTTTGTATTGGGAACCTTTCTTTCCTTATAGCAAATTAGCAACTACATAGATAAATCACCATTACTGCTCAATAGACAGTGGAAGTTACAACTGTAGTCAATTAGACTGCAAATGGGTAAAAATGTTTCAAACAAGTCCAATCTGTCCTCCAACTCCATCAGACGAAATTAAAGAACCCCACTTTCTGCTTTTAAATCAATAAAAGGTGTAAACAGTGTTGCTGTGACATATCCAAACAGATTTCTACCTTCACCAACCAGCACTGCAGCTGGTCTTTGTAGTTACTAGGATAATTATATATTAATTTTGTCTCCATAGACTCTTTTTACACCAACCCTGAATACCTTTCTTAAAATTTAAACACCCTGGGTCGCAAAGCGATTGGATTTTACACTGCTTGGTTACACTGTCTTCTCATCACGAGTGTTCAAAAGAATTGGATTGCAATTTTCTCGGGCAAGTTCATAGCCAATTTAGACTCAGGACTGGGCCAAATGTTCAAGACACCATAGCATATTCTGCAACTAGTTTAGATCTGCAAATTCTACCTTCCCTTCTCATGCTGAAGTCTATACCAACAAAGGCACAAAGACACTTCACACAGCTGATGACCATAGCCTATCTGAGGTACATTAAGAGAGCTATGGCAAACTAGCACTGAGGCCATCAGATCATTTCATTCATGATCTTTCCCTGTATTTCTCAGTCTAGCTCTAAAGCAGAGACCTTTCAGCATGCCCTAAGTAGTACATACCATGAGGTGATAGAAAAAATATAATTGCTAATTCCAAGGAGTGGTCAGATAAGGTTCTGTGTCAGAAGAGCACAGGTTAAGTGTAGTACCATAACAATACTGCTTTTATTGGAGACCGAGTAACAGTGTTAAAGCGTTCCCCCTTGACTAAATGTCCCATATGAAAAAAACTGCTTACTGTGGTAAGCCAAGAGCCATGGCCATAGAATTGCTTGGGCCACCACCTTTCTGGCATAGGCATGCTGTCTCTAGGGCTTCAGTTCCCATATATGTTACAATTCAGGAATATGGCACAGAAGCTTACCTTTTCCATCTTTCCTATGCTTGAATGTTAAAAATTAATGTATTTGAGAAGTAAACAAGAGGTGAGAGGGCAGGAGAATTGGAGGTGGGGGAAGACACACATCACACATGACTCTTTATCATGGTATAGACAAAAAAGTAATTCCTAATTATGGCTGGTTACCATATATTCAACGCTTCTCTGGAAATTGTCCTCTTTTCCCCAAGTGCAGTTTCTTCCCCTTAAGTACAAAACAGATATAAATCCCAGCCATGTGTGCCTTCAAACTCCATTATAAAATGGACAGGGCACAACATCCATATAAAAATACCTTTTGTCACACTCTACAGAAATCTGGTACCCTTTTACTATTATCAGTAATTTCAACTACTCCCAGATGTTCACAACTCTTTATAAACAGAACTGAAGAATCGACAGGGAAAGAGCCGCCTCTGTTTCCACACAATGTTTAGTCCAAGGAGCAGCTTTCAGCTTGAATCAAGTTGCTCTGGTTTATGAAACTGTGACATGAAACCAAGATGAGATACAACATCTACAGAAGCTCTAATCTAATCTAATCTAATCTAATCTAATCTAATCTAATCTAGTCTAATCTAATCTAATCTAATTTTTCACCCTTGCATTCACATATACAAACTACCATCTTTTACCAGCCATCCTTGAAATCAATGTTACTGTGCCTCTGGGACAAATTTATCCCCTCATGTGTGTGAAAGACAGCATCCTAAGGTTGCAATCCAAATGAAAACTAGTTACTAGTGGCAGAAAGAAATGCAACAGATATATGGTATCAAGCACGTAAGTGAAGTGGCACACATCAGCCTGACATGAAAAAAACCTCTATATTGTCCCTATTTGTTAAAATATTTGAAAAGCTCTGTTGAAGTACATGATTGTTGATCATAGATCTGAAATCGGAAGCTGAACTAATAGCACTTTATACCACACTGTTTCTAAAAATTAGATAATTAATGAAGTCATCATGTAAACCTATGTGTTTAACATAAAAATTATGCCTTCAGACATAGATTTCCTGCTATGAAATAGCTTCAATTGCTTGTCCTGCTTCTGAGATGCTGGGGTGCCATATGCAATTTAAGAACCATATTCAGCTAAGCACTGATGAGAGAAGACCAGTGCCCTATGCAGTAATTACTTTCAGAGGTCAGTAAAAGGCAGTTAAACAGAGAGAAAACATTACAAACAGTACAGCTTTGTTACTTAAGGCAATTTGTTTTGCAATAGCAGGTGTTACACTCCAAGAGTAAGCTATGTCTAAATGTCAAACATGATAAGCATGTCATATCAGCACATTTCCTCTACAACTCACACAAAACCAGCAAGAGGATTTACCTGGTGACCTATGAAGAACTTTAGGGTTACCAGATTTTGCAATTTTAAGATGTAATACAGAAAAAGTTCATGTAGCTGCATCACAAAAGATGAGATATATATATATATATATATATACGTATGTATATATACATATACATGCACATCTGTACCAGTCACAATGTATATTACAAATGCAAAATGGAAGTGCATCTGCTTCTCATTGTGGTCTGTACATTATCAGGAATTTCTACCTGTTGAGTCAGCTGATATATGACAGTGCTTCCTGAAGTTAAACTTTTTTTTTATTAGCTTCATGCTTTGGTTGGTAGAGCAACAGTGACTTTAACTATTTGAGGTCCATAAAAGAATGAGATGTTCACAAGGAGGGACAGGTTACACAGTAGCCCAGCAATGAATTCAAATTATGTGAAAGAACATCTCTTTAGATTCTAGTTTGAAGAAACAAACAACAAAATCCTACTCCAGTAGATATAATTAAATGATTCTTCCAAAACAAAACCAGTGTTTAATAAGGGACAAGACTGGTTTGTACAATATCCTTTACTCATCATCAGTGACCTGTTACTAGAAAATAGACTGGTAATTTGTATTCGTGTTCTAAATATGTGAACTACTCTGGTTTGTTAACACTCATCACTTGATAGTTCTGTTATCATCCATATGGGTTCCATCACTCTATTTTCAAACGGAAGAGTACTGTCCACCATTATCAACCTGTGTTTATTTATTCTAGGAGAGATTTATGAAGTCATGAGCACAACAAACCAGATGGCAACCGAGAAACCGTTTCTTCATCCCCATTCATCCTCAACAAAGGAAAACATTCACTTATGCTTTGAGATTATGCTCCCACTGCAATTGGCACTACATCCTGATTAATTATGAGCTCTGACCTTTCAGGAAACTGCAAATCCAACCCCAGATGAGTTACAACAGAGTTTTCCATATGCCTCACAAACTCAGCATTCAATACACTAACAACTGTAGGTAGGTAAAAGATAAATAGAAGATAAATAAATTAGAAATTGGAATTCTGCTTCATAGCTTCACCAAAAAAGCTAAATTCCAAACAGAATTACAAATATACATGAAATGGTAGTAAGAAGTTTTTCATTGCACCTTTCACAGTGCAGCAAATCACTTTTAAATAACATTAAACAATGCTATAATTTATGAAAGCATTTAAATTACAGCACAAGACTTAGTATGACTTTTTGAGAAAAAAGGAAGCAATCTACTTGTATCCATTTCTCCAGTGTTTCACCATTTTTTTTCTCCTTAGAACATTTTTGGTAGTTTAAAAGATTATGAGCTAGGACAGCAATGGGTACTACCAGATAACCAGCAGGCAGCACACGACTGCAGTCATGGCTGCGTATTTGTGCTCTGAGAGTTGGGACTATCCATACTGGTGTACACAGCTTTATACACCCATGGCCTTGATGGTCAAGACCACTTCTGCAGCACTAGAAATGCTAAACTATAACATTCGCTAATTTCAATTTGGTTGGTTTTGTAAAGCAGATATGAGTTTTATCTGAGCAGCTCTGCTAATTAGGGTAGATTGTCTAAGGTAAACAGAACATCAGAAACATTGCTAAAAGAAGTGTTTATTCAACAACAACAACAACAACAACAACAACAACAAAAAAAATTCTTCTTCTGCTATGAATGAAGAGAAAGGGGAAACCAGATATTACCAGAGCATATAATTAAGACCCACAAAAAATGGTATCATGTTTCCTCATCATGACTGTTTTGTTAAGATGCGCTTCAGGGACATAAAACCTCAATGGGCATACTATGAAACATGCTTCTCTAGAAACAAATTTCCATTGTATGATCAAAGGAGGCTAAGTGCTGAGGTGTGAGCCTGGTCAAATTTATTAAAGAGCTTTGCTTCCCACATTAAACCACAGGCCTGCAACTTTTCTTCATGGCTTTGCAAAAGTCTATGATCAGTGAAAACCTTTACTATCTTTTTTAGCCAATGTCACTATATTAATGAGATACACTCAAAAAACTTCTAACTTTCTGATCAAAATTTTATGTTATTGATCCTTCCTTCAGAACACACTGATTTTCTGCACTGTTACAACACTAACTCATCTTCTATGCCGTTACACCTTGTGCTGGTGAAAAGTAAATTGGACAAGGCTGTCACAAGACATTTTTATCTATGATTTCTGGATTCTTTCAGTTCAGGTTCTGTAATAATTTGACAAGTCAATATGAAACTTCTGCAGCTCATTTTTCCAATCAGGTACCTATTATCTGATAATGTGCCTACTGAACCAGAGGGAGTCCATCAGCGGATTTTAATAGGTCCACGAGCATATTCATCCCTGGATCTATACACAGCACTTGCAAACAGTCAGTTTTGCAGTTGCATAGATAGCTTCTATGTGAAATTGTTGCAGTTTAAGAGACAGACAAGTGACAAGACATACCGGGTTTATCCAGCAAGAGCCAACATTGATTGAAGGGCACCCTCTTTTATAGGGGCTTTGAATTTCCCACTCTTACATCTAAGATTGGGTAAAGGTCTTAACTCTGCCCAGCCCACTGGCCAATTATATGGGTGCATTCATGGTTCAACGGGATTGGCTGAGGTCCCCTGTTTGAACTTGAATCCGGCCTATCAGTAACACATCCGGAGACTTACTTCCATTATCTAATGAACTAGGCTGGTTGAGTTGGTGTCTGTTATGCCAAATTATCTATGCAGCTATAGACCAGCTATAGCTGTCACGTGAAATTACTCACTCTTCAATAATACAAATAATATGCTTATAAACTTTAATAGAGTTGTAAGCTCAAAGTCTGGAAGTCATGCACACTCTCCTTTGTCTTTTCAGACAGGCTTAGGTTAAATACTTCAATATTACATCCTAAAACATCACATTAAATCATTTATCTGCTTATCATATACAGAGCCATGCATAGGACAAAAGATGTCACAGAAATAAAAAAATATAACAAATAAAATAAAATAAATTTTAAAAGTGTTGGCATAAAAAATGCTAATTCTCTAGTAAGTCAGAGAAGGAATATATATGGAAAAAAGGCAAAACCAATCTTCTGAGGAACTGACCAGATAATACTGGAAAATACTTTTTCTTCATAAATAATTATTTCATTAAAATGGAAACATTTTAATTGAGGAAGTTTTTGACAGACTGGAATTTTGTCAGTTCTCTGGCTAATTTCAGAGGAACAAATAGAAGGAAAAACAGCCCAATCCACAAACTTGACCTTTCAACTGGAAAAGGACATTTCTCAAAAATCCCATTTTATAAGAGAACTTTTGAAAGTGTTCACTTCAACTCAATTAAACTCATAATTTGGAAAAACTTTAAAATTTCTGCAAAATGCACTTGTCACTGCTTTGGCTTTCTATGTCTTTTGCTTCCAATGACACATTTCAAAAAAAAAAAAAAACCCTAATTTTAAGCAGTATATACAGAACCAACCCAAGCCAGTCTGTAGGAGCAGAACATAAATATAAGTCTAATGAATGGTGGCCTTTGAAGATGCTCTGAACCAACATAAAGCCAAGCTGCTACTTCCTAATAGCCAAACATCAGTCAGAAGCACTCGGATGGATAAGCAGTTTTGTTCTAATGATGGATAAAAGGTAGCCTCATGTCAAATAAATGTATGAAAGACAGACTTCCTCTTGGAACCTTCTTAGGCATAGCAATATTTATTGCAGTATTTTCTATCCAAGGGGGCTCATAGTCCTATGCTTACAATCTGATTTACTAATCATACACACAGCTTGTGCCAGAACACAGCAGCTACCAACATCATCTTTCTTTCTTCTTGTACTGTTTGTTTTTTGGTAAAGCTGCTCTGTTCATTGCAACACACAGGTTGTCAGTGTATATACACAGTCATAGAGGATTTTCTTCTTAGCTGTATCTCACGTGGAAGCAACCATCCATTCTGCTCTGGTCTTTTTAGCTAGCTTGTTTGTTATGGCTGGAAGAAAGTCTGTTTTTTCAAACACCCTCACTGTTCCTCAAATATCTTAGCACTTTTCACCTGGTTCCTATTACATCCTAAAAAGGCTTGATAACTGGAATTTACAGAGCCAGTCAGATTGATAGGCATCAGGTCAGGAGCTGAAACTGCATTGGTATGTCAGACAACACCTCCCTCAGCAATTTCAGGTTCTTCTTAAAAGACCAGAGAGCTATTCTCAAATATAAAGTACCAAATTAATGGATACAAAATTTTAATGGCTAGGGAGATATAAACCTCTGGGAAACACCTACTTCAGAGTACACCTCAGCATATCTTGAGGAAACAGACACAGCTCAGCTTCTAAATAAGCACCTACAAGAGGATCAATAAAAACGTGCTAGTTGCTACAGAAACATGATAGAAAAGACATTTATTGTGCTATGAGAACAGAATGAGGCATTAAAGTCAAATGATAGGTAATTACTATGTTTTTAAGACCAAAAAATATTTGACAATAATAATTAACATGACATTTTGTTTTTCTGTAGTGAATTGCTAGAGAGGAAACCTGGACCAAGTTATGGTCAGGTTTCCTCTCTAGCAAAAAAAGCCAAAGTTTACTGCAAAATATTCTATTCCTATTTCTCTTACGGTTTCAGGTTGTGTCATTAAAGTTACCCATACAGAATACATACATATATTCTTTACACTAAGACACTTTTAAATCTCTTCCTTTAGAAATCACTAATACCTCTATCCACAGGGTATAATTGCATGGATAAGGCCAGATTTTGCCACCTCCTATGGCAGCTGCAAGACTGAACACTGGAGAATTTTGTTGAAGTGGAAGCAATGCTTCATGTTTCTGTGCCATGCTGCCAAAACTTCATTTATTTATTCTTTAAGAAAAATTGATTTGAGAACAGTCATGACTGGAAAGATGAAATGCCTCTCTTCTGCTCCTTCAGTTTCTCCTATTGTTGCCTTCACCAAGTCCCCAGCACACTCGACGGCTACTTTTTCCTTATTCTTAATTGCCATCTGTAGTTTCAGGCTACCAACACTTATACCCCTATGAAAAAATCCAGGCCAACCACTAGAAAGAGCATTTGTAGCAATACTAGCACACACCACTGTAGCTGTTCCTACACGCTGGCTCATAACATCTGCCACAGAGAGTTCAATCCTCACAGTTTGCTTTGCCAGGTCCAGTCTTCCCCTCTTGTGAAGCTGCATGTTCTTGCTGGCAGAGGTGGCATCAATGAGAGGCATGGAGTCCCACCAGCAAGTTTCAAGCCACTATGCTGGAGCAGGCCCATAACCATCCCTACTCAGATGTTTCCATGTTGAAGAAAGGCTGATTTTGTTGAAGCACTTTTGCTTACGTTACAGAGAAGATTTACCTCAAGAAAAGTCAGAACACTAAAGAAAGCTGGTTGGGATTTCTAAAGGTCAGAAAATCCATTCTGATCCTCCTCAACACATGACTCAACACAGCAACACATGAGGTCAGCAGGGACCTTATCCAAACTAGTCCTAAAACACAGGATGGCAGAGCACGTCATTTCACCACATCTTGTTCCTGAGCAGCACCAACTCCCTACACAAGAAGGTTTTTCCAAGTCTGAACTGACCAAGCCACAGTCCATGACCTTTACCTGGCTTACCATCTGTCACAAGCAACAAGATTGCTGGCTCCTTTGTCCTTCAAGAAGCTGGGATGGGTTTGCATGCAAACTGATGCTAATGAAGGTGCACATGCCTTAAAGAGATTTATCTTTTAACTGAAAACAAACCTTTTTTCTTTCCAGAATAAATGCATCTTAACTCTTCTTCAATCCAATAGAGCATGTAACCCTCGTCTTCAACCCAAGTCACCAAGGACTCCTTTCACTGTAACAGAAACATTCAAAAGAAGAACACATCCCATTTCTAGCTTCCTATATCTTTGCAAAAACTTCCAGATAAAATTAGAAAGCTTTACCATTTTTTTATCATCGCCTGCTTCCAAACAGTCCTATCCTGTCCTCTTCTATGAATTCAGTGAAGGGTTTCAGCTTGCCCAGCAGCACTATTTATATTTATTTATATTTATATATGTTTTTATTTGTGCAGAACACAGGGTTAATAATACAGAGATATTTTTGTTACTGCTGAGCCAGACTTATACAGAGCCAAGGCCTTTTCTGCTTTTCATACTGTCATGCTGGCAAAGAAGCAAGGGGTGGCATGGGAAGTTGTGAGGACACACAGGTAGGGCAGCTGACCACATCTGATGATGCAATATAACATTATGCTCAGTATATAAAGTGAGGGGAAGAAGGAGGAAGAGGAGATATTTGGAGTGACAGCATTTGTCTTCCCAAGTCAACGTTATGTGTCATGGCCCTGCTCCACTGGATATGGCTGAACACCTGCCTGCCCATGGGGAGTGGTGACTTAATTCCTTAGTTTTCTTCGTTTGTGTGCAGAGGTTTTGTTTCCTGTAAGAAACTGTCTTTATCTTAAACCACAGGTTTTCTAGCTTCTACCCTTATGATTTTCTACCCCAATCCCTCTGGTGGAAGAGTGAGGGAGTGGCTGTAGAATGCTTAGTTACAGGCTGGGGTTTCAAATCTTCAGAGCTGGATGATGTCTTTTAACTGGGTAATTCGAATGACTCAAATGCATCATGGGTGAACTCTGTCTCACAGTAGCTTGTGCAGTTCCTGAGCTCACAAAAACACAAACAATTCTCTTGATGATAATGTAATCTGAGCTAACTTCCTATGCACATATATGCTGTAACCAGCACACATTTGAAAGCATATATAGTGATGAACAAAACGATACCTTGCCATATGCAGCAAGGTATAGTTTGAACTCTTAACAGCTTTTGGCTCTAACATGCTACAAATTTAAGAAAACTGTGTAAGGAGAGCCAGTTTATGTAGCAGAGAGCACTGTATCCAACTATGTCTAAAAGCAAGACGACGATGGAAGAACAAGACAAGTACAGAGTGGCATTTTGCTGATATATTTCTGCAGCTTTCAGAATTTATATTTGCCATTTCACTACTATATACAGTCTCAGAATTTACAGTATCCCAAACAGTAAAATCCACAGATTAATCACACACTTCATGAAAGCATACCTCTTGCTTGTTACTTTCATTGCTCTGAAGAGTTTAATAGGATTAGCAAACATTATCATCTTGCTCTTCAGTTCTAGCAGATTATTTCCCATGTAATTTGTGAATTTGCTGAATACCACTAGCACTTGCACAGCTTTCTCCACGATCAAAACCAACTCTTTATACTTTTTCTCTGTTGACTATCTTTTAATTAGGTAGTAGTACTCAGGGCACCATTTCTCTCAGATCTGGGCAACCTATTTTCTTGGTGAGAAAGTCTTTTTCCAGCCAAAGTAGATGATCTTAACCAAACAACCCTATCCACAGGTCTAGTGACATTTTCAAAAAGCTGCTGTGGACCTGAGAGACAGAACTTATCACTGCCTTCCTATAAACATCCTGTTTAGTTCAATTCAGTGTATCTGTGCAGCATTAATTGCATCCTTTCTGAGAATAAGTCCACCAAATTTAGGTGATATTTAGACAAAGGTATTAACATAACCTTGCTAACAGTGAAGTCAAATGTTTTGTGCAGATAGTAATAAATAAGGCATGTTTTTTGCTCTTAAAAAAAAATTGCTCTCTGCACACACCATAATCAAGAATAATGTTGAAAAATTGTGATAGGATTATTTGGCATGAACCCCATGGGGCTGGAAAAATTCAACACAGCACTTGTTTAAAATCAGAATCCATAGCATGTTTCTTGGTAATTTTATATGCAATTATAACAAGAATCTGTTTTTGCAAGACATATTCATTGTGCTATTTCTTAATAACTGAAGCTTACAGAGCCCTTTAGCTAAAGGGCTAAAGAAAGCCCCTACTGTGCAGAGATTTGACAACATCCTGCTCCTTTCAAAAAGGACTTCAGGTTGTCACTAAGTAAAGCAAATTTGAGAGCATTTGTTGAATATTCTGCTATACAAATGTAGAAACTGTATTTGAATATCCTAAACTCTTATGACAGGTAGGACTTATAAATTGCCAAGATAACATAAATAACGGCTGTAAAAATAAACAGCCTAATGGTCCAATCCCAACTGCAGCTTTTACTGCAATGATTACTATACACTGACAAGTTTTAAGATTTGTCCCTTGCTATTTATTCCTCAACTGTGGGACAAAATCCTTCACTAATCCACACAGACACCTATCTAGCTCTCAACAGATTTTGCTTAACACAAAAATTGAGTCAAATATCCAGACTAACTGCTGTCAAACCTTGGACTTTGTAGCCTGTAACCTAACCTGCTCCCAGCCAATCCCCCAAAATATTCATGTGGATTTCAGTCCTATCTGGAAAAGTCAGTAACTTCTCAGACTTGACTCTGGTTCAGTTTTGTCTTCAAGTGCTGCTACTGCATGCTGTCGATCTATATAAAACATGTCTGTAACTATTATTTCTTCTATTTTTGTTGTTTTTTTGGGTTGTTTCTTCTTTTATCTTTCACTCTCCTGACCTGAAAGCAAAGCACTTCACAGATTTGCCATCAAATAGCAAAATCTCTGGAACACAACTAAATAACCCTCATCAGCATTTTTATCTCTAAAAATACTGGGAGAAAAAAAGGAAAGAGAAGTCATGTAATGCTCACTTTTAGTCTGATTTATCCCCAAACTGAGTACACATCCAGGCAAAACAACAAGCTTTTTTCTAGGATCACCAGTATTATAAATGACTCAGACCTCAGGTGGGAAGGAGTAAAGAAAATTTAATTAGAACCCGCTAAAATTAAAAAGCAAAAGGGAGAACAGCACAGGGAGCACCGTGACACTCCGGCTCACCAGACGCTCGGCTTACAAAGCAGCATCTCCGCCTTTTATTTGCTCAAGATTGCATCATTAATATTTATGAGCAGTCCTTATACGTCCTTCCATGCCTTTCATTGGTGGAGCTCTTCTTGCATCTTGATTAGTGGTGTGATGCTCCCTGCCAGGCCTGCCAGCAACAAGTGTCCCCCACTCCCTGCCATCTCCTGCGAGGGGCAAGCACATGCCCTCCCCCGCATGCCCTGACAGTCCTGTCAGCTAGAGCTGCCAGGCAGCCACCTCACAGGGCGAGGAGGACTGAAGGGAGAACACAAAAGGGTTCAAACAAACATGTATGTCGAAAGAATCATCAACCCCAGCAGAACCTCTCCCCACGACACTCAATAACTCCTGCTCATTTGCATAAGCCAACCACCACATCTTACTCATAACAACAGTCACAAGAGACAGAACATAAACTTCAACTCTGATCTATTTGATGAGTTTTATTATCCCAGAAGAAACTGAAATCAGACACTTATCCCCAGGTTGCAACAAGGAATTTAAAAGGAGGAGTATTTAGAAGAGTTTGCAAAACTACAAGTTGAGAAACAGAAAACAGTATTTTGAAGATAATTTGCCATGTTCAGAGGGGTTTTTTGAAACCTTATGTGTGACAGAACAAACTACTTTTCTGCAGGCAGTTTTACTCCAACCATGTCATGAACAGTATTTTATTCTATTTGAAAAATTACGTGCTCCACATTGGTACTTGATTTGAGCATGCATCTTTACTTTCTTTGTCTCTCTCTGCTTTTCTATTTAGTTTCTCTATTTTTGTCTATTGTGACTGTTAAGATGAAGGTGTCTTGCACTTTATGTGGCCAGAGCCTACCACCACAAGAATTCAGATTCTGTGAACATCTCAAGACCTTTTGCACTAAAGGTGACATCACTGTCACTATCTTTCTAGTCGGGATCTAAACATCTCTGTTTGTATTTTGACTTTCCAATGGCATTCCACATAAAATGAATGGCATACTACTGTGCAAGAAAGAAAATAAAAGTTCACCTACTCACCTAGATAGCAATAATTTACCCTGAAGTTTCAAATCAGCAGCACAGTCATCAGATTGACAGTTCCTCTCAAAAACAGTCTGTGAAAAACAGAGGAAAGAACTGTTAAAACATGAAAAGTGTACGATCAAAATTCAAAGAAGGAACATGCTTGAGTGAAATAAAATCAAGACCAAAATCTGTGATACAGGGATATATGGTGTGAGTGTTAATTCAAGTTGAGGCAAATCTTATCTTCGTCAGAACTGGTTTTATTATCTTCAAACTGAACAAGAAGTTTCATCCAAACTCGGTCTCAGAGGTTTTCCTCAATCCTTTCTCCCTTCTCATCTGACAAGAGTAACTCCTAATACCATATTTCTGGCATTCTTGTCTTCCCCAGCTATGTAGATAAAAAATGAAACAGAATATGAAGTATTTATGAAACTATCTTCAGTCCTAAGGATTGCAAGTAAGGAAACCATTCAGCAAACATTTTCCCTAGATTTGATATATGGCAGGAAACATTTCTGCCATCATGAAAGCAGTAGAAAATTACAAAGACTGTTATGTATCAGTGATAGTCTCAAATAATGGAACCATTGTGAACTCTGGTAATACTGAGGAGATGTAACAGATTGATAAAGCTAGGAACTATGAAGGGACAACATATGGGCATACTATTTAAGTGGCAGTAGTTTACTATGGCTAAACAAGACAGCCATCAGAAAGTGAAAGAAGAGAATAGGAACATGCTTCTTGCATTGAGGAAACCAAGATGCCATTTAGATCATTGTTACTTTCCCCTGCCGTTTAGACCACAGACCAATACCTTTCTAAACATAGGGCTAGACTTTTCAGGCTGGAAGACTCATTCTTTTAGAGGTGTAATGCTCTTCAGCCTACCAAATATTCAAATACCCAATATGAATGTTGCCAACACTGTTCAGCTAAGAAACCTGACAATCCACTTATCTCTTCCTTTAAAATGAATGTTCATTTCTACAGGCTTCATGACTGTTATTACCAAAGTAAATATATTTCAATCATAAACACAAGGACAGGGAAAATCTGTGCAGGATACGCGTAATGGTCAGATTGGGTTGGAGAAACCAAGAAGGCAATAAAATGCCAACCATACTGAGTTAGTGCATTTTTTAAGAGTTCTGCCCAACTGTATCAGGATGGAAAAAGACTTGAATCTTAAGCCCAGAGGGCACAGACACTTCTTGTCCTTTGCTTTTCAGGAAGGTTCTTGACTAAGCAGGCAGTTTCTTCTCCTTTTTCTATGCTGTGTGAGCTCACCAAAAAGGAGTGGATGTTATAAAGTTAATTGTTGTGATGTCAAAATGAATTTTGCCTTTTTGCTTTTATATTTCCTTAAAAAATATTCATAGCTCTATTGTTGTATAGTTATATAGTTCCTAGCTAGCTCCAGTACCTTTCCCTAATAGGCAAAAGGACAAAATACATTCCAGAGGCTCCAAGCTGGGGGATCCAGGGCCCCTAGCCTATCTTGGTTCTTCCTAGGAGCCAAGGTTGAAACCAGCTCTTCAAGACACATATTCATAAAAAAAACTTTTAGTTCCTATCTAAGTGGGGGGGGGGGGGGGGGATTTAGAAAAGAGTTGAACCAGGTGGGAACGACCTTACCACTTCTGTCTCTAATAGGAGATTTGTGTTAGTTATGCTGATTTGCTAAACTTATAAAACTCTTTTTACCCTGTGCGGGGGTGGGCATTTTCTATATCTGCTCCTGGAGGCCTCCAGTGAAGATCGGCCTTTATATTACCTCCTATACTAATATTGTCTTGAAAGTGTGTTGTTTTATTTCTAAGTTCTTTAAGGCATCAGCTTGATAACAGATATCAAACTGTGCTGTAGGTTGTACTGTGTTTCAAAAGACGAAAGGTGGAAGGTGGCCAGCTGATCCAGGCTATTTACTTTGCTCTTTCATTTTTCTTCCCTACCTTTTGCTTTCTCAGAATTTCAAAAGTGAAATTCTTTGGGGATTTAGAAATGAAGACTGAACTTACCTTCGCCCTTAATAAAGACTACCACAACCAAAGGACAAGAATAAATCATGAGACAGGAACCGGCACTAGGCTTCCCTCTCAAACATGGCACATTTCACAGGTATAGTTTCAAAAGTCCTCAGAATTGATCCCCAAACCACTGTGGTATTTTCACATAGGAAAGACTGCTGGTAACCCTCAGAGGAGAAAGAATAATAAACTGTAAAAAAAATTCTAGCCTGTCAGTTTCTCTGTTTGAATTGCAGAAATCTTAGCAAAGTGAACACAGCAATCAAAGAAATTATCTGTACTTCTCAAAGTATAAAATACTGTAAGTACATTTAAGCAACTATTTAATAATCCTGGAATTTTCTTACTAAATCTGTAGTTGCCATTACTCAGAAAGAATGAACAAATACTTCATTTTCTAAAATCGCTGAGAATGTATCTCTTCTAGCACATCATGTACTAGAGAGCAAGCTGTTTCCTTGTCATAGATACCCAGGTTTCTACACAACACTGGGTTGGGAGAAAGAAATTAAGGATGGTGAGTTCCAAGATCTGTAGTTGTGTAGGAATGAATAGTTTGCTTCTGTGGAAGATCTTAAACCTGTTCAGGTTTGGGGGAGCTCTCTCACCTCAAAGCAGCTGGCTAGTCTGGATTTTCAGTCCAACAGGCTCCTAGGACACAACTGGTGATTCAGCAGCTCAGTTCCAGGTTAATGACATCTGTGAACTGTTTTGCTATTTTCCACTATTTCCCTGGTCAACCTGGACTCTACTCCACCTTCCCTTTTTATATGTCTTCTAGAGTCTCGAGCCTCCAGCTCCTCACAGTCTATTTCCTCCATTTCTTCTCTGCTAACATGAGCCTTTTCTTCCCCACCCTTTTGATACTTCTATCTTTCAGGTTAAGTAATTCCTGGCTGTTTAAATTCCTCCCAACCAATTAAAAAGTAAACACACTTTAAGGCATCATAGCATTTGTGAAAACTATTTGTTTATTGTTACTGTGTCCTTACATGGTCTACTTGAGCTGCAATTTCTTTGGGCCAGAAACTGTACCTAACTTAACACTGCATGTTGTTAGAGCAGGAGTCCATTCCCTGGATATGGCGCAGAGCCTACTACAACATTACCACTAATTTTAACTCCAGGCAATCTTTAAAGTGGTTGCAGCTTTACAATACCAGCTTTGAGGATTTATAGAGCTCTTTAAATTGAAATTGTTGAAGAAGGTAATCTATGGATTGTATGTATTATTCACAATTGAAAAAAGGAAGTAGGATGAAACTAACTGCGGAAGCATCTCATAATTTTTGTCATTACTGTTACCCAAAGTGAAGAGGAGGAATTCTGAACAGTGGTTTCATGAATTTAATTGTATTCCACGAACATTGTACCAAATGCCTCACAGATTTAAGTATATATAGAGATGGCCAGGAAGCTTCCTTACATAAGAAATACATACATGAAAAATTGAGGAGTAAGAGGTGAGTGGTGCAGATTAGGGCAGAAATTGCCGTGAGAAACACAGCTGCATCTCTTATCTCAAGTCCACCACATAGTTGTCCAGCATTTCCACAAGAAAAATAGGTGTTTGTGTGCCCAGTAACAGGGACAGGATAACCTCAATGTTTCTAGGACACATCATCACTGTATAAACACAAAACTAGTGTAAAGTTCATTCTCAGTGAGTCTCTCTGACTTCCTGCTATCACCAGGTGTTCAGAAAACCAGAGACAAACCCCAGCATTTCCAGGGTTCATGATTCCTCTCTGCACTCTCTCCACTGCTGTGCAGAACCCAGCAGCTTTGGGAAATTGTTCCAGAGAAGTTCCCAACAAGTAACCAAACCTTCTTTACAAACAGTTTTCTCAAATTCTGCATGGCAGCTTTTTTGAGTAAAAAAGATTATGCTCCTTGGGAGGTCCAGTAACGTGACAGGTATCTCCCTGAGGGGTTAGGAAAGATGGATGGCACCTACATCCTCCAGAGAGTAAGTCAAAAAGCCTACATTAAAGTAAACACATTAATAAAAGTGAATATACACATCTGTACACAATCAAACCTACAGTAAAGAGAGATCTAGAGCTGATCAGGAAGGGAATATGTCTACATAAGTAGATCAGGGCCTCAGAGCAAGTATCTTTTGTCCTTTATGCCTCTTGAAGAGAAGCATAAGGACTAAATTCTGCATTTTGTGGTAAAGGCCAGGGGTAAATGTTGGAGTAAGTAGGAGAGGGATAAATCTCTTGTTCCTGCATCCTAAGCCATTCTAAGCATAAAGCTGCTGGGTATTGGGCACGTAGATATTCTCCTTTTCCTTCTTGCTGGTAGTGGACTCTACTGAAAGCTGATAGGAGGTAAAAAAAGAAGGAACCTGGCTTCAGCCTAATGATCAGAGTTCTGTGCTCTGAGGAGGGTGATCTATGATTTCATACCAGGCTTACTAAACTGCTTCACTTTCTTTTAATGGCTATCTAAAATTAAACAAACTTATGTTTCTGGAAGTAGAGAAGAGAACAGGAAACATAAAAAATAAAGTATCTTCTGTGCCACTCCAGTCCACAGAAAATACTGAAAGTCTTTCAATAGATTAAGGGGGGAAAAAAGCTTTTCAAGATATCCAACCTACCAAAATTTAGGAAAGCACTTGGAAATTTCAGGTTGTAGCCAAACTGTACTATCAAGAGTTTGAGAGGTTTCCAGCACTATTCTAGTAAGAGTTCTGCCTATGCTTTCACAGAAAGGGAACGCAACAGCTGAAGGTCAGTATTTGAAGAGAAGGGAGAGAAACAGAATTCTCAAAAGTACCCTTGAAAACATGTCATTTTATGGACTGGATAAGAGAACAGTGATTCACTCGAGATCAGACATTTAACAACTTCCTAACACATCAGTCTACAAAAGGTTGAGATGGTGTGCCTTAAAAAATGGCAGATCTGGCCTTTGGTATTTGAGGATCCATTCCTTTAATTTCATAAACTGTGCCACGGACTTCTGCAGGAATACCTATGCTATGCAAAATAATCAGGAATAAGAATACAGTACTTCAGTCTCTACACTGATTTCCAGTAAATTGTCACCGACCCTGCAGTATGCGCAGAGATGACTTAGCAATTAGATCATGCTAGTAACACAAAACCAATTCAATAAGGGGGCTTGTCATTCTAATAATTCTTTAGTTTTTAGATATTGATGCTATCTGATTATAAACATGTTATCTGGTGAAGCTGAGTTCCTGGCTCTTATTTAGAAACCAGGATATATGATCCAATTTTCAAATGCTGAGCTGTAAGCAACTCTCACTAACTTTTCCAGGAAGTATTTTCTGTTTATAGCTTTACAAACCAATTGTATCAATGTGCCTAAGTATTGATACAGGAGCTTGATTTTAGACCTGAATTTATTTTGATTTTAAACCTTCAAGTTGCCTGAAAAATAAAGCTATTACCTACATGTCTACTGACCATAGAAAAATAAATATAGACTGAGTTTTTCGAGGTATCCCATGCTTTACTCTACTACTCATGGAAACAGTCCATTTATATATGCTGCCAAGCCAAACAAAGTGGCTGATTTAAATTCCCACTAGAAGAGCAATTATTACTGTGAAAAACATTCCAGGATTTCATCAGATGTGCTAAAATGAGAATACATTATTTCCACAATGCCCCTAACTGAGTGGTGGAGTGAACACATGACAAAGGCAGGAATACTAGGGGTGTGAAACCAATGTGCTGGTACTGCGTGGTGCAGGGGATGAAGGTTAGCTATCAAGCTCCCTCAGCTCCACACAGACTTCATCAAAGCACTAGGTTTGAAGGCAGAGAACACTAGGTTTGAAGGTGGAAGGTAATAAGACCAGGCTCATTAGAGATGAGCCTAGGGGCAGCATACCACTGCTGGGGGTGAAATCAATAGCCCAGCTGAAGTGCACGTACACCAATGCACACAGTATCATAACAAACAAGAGAAGCTGGAAGCCATTGTGTTCAGAGTGGGAACGCTATGGTGTAGTTGCCATAATGAAAATGAAGTGGGATGACTCACAAGACTGGAGTGCTGCAATTCATGGCTACAAGTACTTCAGAAGGTGGAATCTTTGATAGGTAAAAAACTGGCTGTACAGCTAGACCCAGAGATGGTGAATGAAGTTAAATCCAGTTGGTGGCCAGTCACTAGTGGCGTTCCCTGGGGCTCAGTTTTAGGGCTGGTCCTTTTTAAAATAGTTATTGGTGATCTGGATGAGGGCATAGAGTGTACCCTCAGTAAATTTGCAGGACACATCAAATTGGGTGGGAGGGTTGATCTGCTCTCTGCAGATAGACGGGGACAGACTCAATCAATGGGCTAAGGAAAACAGCATGAGATTCAATAAAGGGAAGTGCTGGATCCTGCATTTGTGTTCCAGCAAGCCCATGAAGCACTACGAGATTGGGGAAGAGTGGCTCAAGAGCTGTTCAGCAGAAAGAGACCTGAGGATGCTCAGTATGAGCCAGCAGTGTGCCCAAGTGGCCAGGAAAATCAATGGCATCCTGGCTGTATGAAGAACAGTGTGGCAAGCAGGTACAGGGCAGAGATCACCCTCCTGTACTTGGCACTGGTGAGGCCATACCTCAAGTACTATGTTCAGTGCCGGGCATGTCACTTTAAAAAGGGCCTTGAAATGCTGGAGTATCTTCAAGGAAGGGCAACAAGACTTGTGAAAGGTCTGGAAAAAGTGTCTCATGAGGAATGGCTGAGGGGCTGGGTTTGTTGAGAAGAGGGGCTCAGGAGGAACCTCATTGGTCTCTACAACTACGTGAAAGGAGGCTGTAGTGAGGTGGGGGCCAGTCTCTTCTATTGTGCCTGCAGTGGAAATGTCCTTAAGCTGAGACAGATGAAATTCAGATTAGATATTAGAAAAAGGGTGGTCAGGCATTGGAAAAGGTTGCCCAGGGCTCTGATGGAGCCATCCCTGGAGGTGTTTAAGAATTATCTGGATCTGGCACTGGTGTTGTTTAGTAAATTGATGTTGTTTAGTGGTTTAGGGCTTGCAGTGGTAGTACTGGGTTGATTGCTGGACATGATCTTAAAGGTCTCTTCCAACCTTGACAATTCTATGATTCTATGAGAGGCAAAGAGAAAGAGGTGATGGTGTGGCTCTGTACATTAAGCAGTCTTTCAACTGTCTGTCAAGGATAATGCTGACAAAGTTGAGTATCTGTGGGTAGGAATTGGGGAAGGCCAACAACGCAGACATCCTGATAGAAGTCTATAGACAAGCCAACAAGGATGAAGGGATGAATGAACTATTCTGTAAGCCTCTGGCTGATGTTTCACAGTTGCTAGCCCTTGTGGGAGACTCCTCCCTTCTTCTAGGAGACTAACTTGTGGGATGTCTGCTGGAAACTCAACACAGTGGAGAGGAGGTAGTCTAGAAGGTTTCTCGAGTGTGTGGAAGACAACTTCCTGACAAAACTGGTAAGTGAGCTTAGCAAGGGGGGTACCCTGCTAGACATAAGGGCTGGTGGGAAATGTGGTGTTCAGATAACACCTTTGGCACAGTGACCATGATATAATGGAGTATTCAATTCTTGGTGAAGTAAGGAAGGGGTCAACAAAACCTCCACCTAGAACTTCAGGAGGCTAGACTTTGGCCTGTTCAAGACACTAGTTCAGAGAGCCCCCTAGAAAACAATTCTTAATAAGAAGCGAGTCCAGAAAAGCTGGACATACTTTAAGAAGAAAGCCTTAAAGGTTAAGAAAAACATCCTCCCTGTGTGCCCAAAGATGAACTGGGGAAGAAAAACAGCCTGGCTGAACATGGAGCTTTCACTGGAACTTGGGTTTGTGACCTTTGGAAGAAGTGGCAGTCAGGAAGGGTATATGAATGTTGTTACATCACGTAGAAAGAAAATAAGAAAGGTTAGAGCTCAGTTAGAACTTCATCTGGCCCCTGCTGTAAAAGATAAAAGAAATGTTTTTATAAATACATGAACAACAAAAGGAGGGCCAATGAAAATCACCATTCTTTATTGAATGCGAGGGGATCATAGTCACCAAGGATGAGGGAAAGGCTGAGGTACCTAACGCCTTCTTTGCATCATTCTTTAACAGTAAGGCTGGTTATCCTCATGGCAACCAGATCCCAAGGGTGGTAGACAGAGACAGGAAGCAGAATTGATCCCCTATAATCCAAAAGGATTCAGAGACATGCTGAGCCACTTGATACTCACAAGTCTATGGGACCAGATGGGATCCATCCTAGGCTGATGAGGAAGCTGTCAGAAGAGCTGCTCTCCATCATTTACCATCAGTCCTGGCTATCTGGGGAGGCCCCAGGTGACTGGAAGCTGGACAATGTGATGCCCATCCATAAGAAGGACAAAAGGAGGATCCAGGAAACTAAAGGCCTGCTAGCCTGATCTCGATGCCTGACATGATTATGGAACTGATCATCTTAAGAGTGATCAAGATGCCAGTTAGGATTTTTCTTTTATATGTTCTTTGCTCATGTATCTGTAGCCTATTGTACTAATAGTTAGTTTTCCCAGTAATTTCCCATGGCCTTTCCCTAGGCAGGAAGACAAAACAAATTCCAGAGCTCCAACCCCCGAGAGGTGCAAAGCCCCAGTGTTATCTTGGTTTTTCCTGTAAACCAAGGCCAAGAACAACTCTTTGAGATACATTTCATAGACTAAGTACAGCTAGTACCAAGGTGGGGCTCCAGAGAAGGGGCTTGACCTGGGAGGAAATCGAATCACACTTGTCCTCCTAATAGGTGCTTTTTATCAATTATTCTAATTTCCTAAAACCTATAAATATGTACTCATCTCTGTGGGGTGGGCTTTTCTGGACATCTTTCCATAACTGCCTCTGAAAACCTTCAAATAAAGATCTGCCCTTATATTACCTCTTTAGTGAAATCATCTTGAGTTTCATTTCCAGCATGTTAGGAAAAAGGCAACTATCACATGGCACATACAGGACAACCAGGGGATTAGGCCCAGCCAACATAGGATTAGGAGGGGCAGGCCCTGCCTAACCAGCCTGATCTCCTTTTATGACCAGGTGACCTACTTGGTGGATGTGGGGAAGGCTGTGGATGTTGTCTACCTGGACTTCAGCAAAGCCTCTGACACCATCTCCCACAGCATTCTCCTGGAGAAGCTGACAGCCCATGGCTTGGACAGGTGCACTCTTTGCTGTGTTAAGAACTAGGTGGATGGCTGGGCCCAGAGAGTGGTGGTGAATAGTCTTATAACCAGTTGGTGGCCAGACACTAGTGGGGTTCCCCAGATCTCCACTAATAGGACCAGTCCTGTTAAATATGGTTATTGATGATCTGGACAAGGGGATCAAATACACCCTCAGTAAGTTTGTGGACAGCACCCAGTTGCGTGCGAGTGTTGATCTGCTAGAGGGTAGGAGAACTCTGCATATAGATCTGCATCGAAGGGTCAAGGCCAATGGTTTGAGGTTTAACAAGACCAATTCTGGGTTCTGCACCTTGGTCACAACAACCCCATGCAATGCTATAGGCTGAGGAAGATTGTAAACCAGACTTTTCCAGCTGAGGAGAACTACAGGGGAATTAATCCATTTCACTGAGTGGAAGACTCTGACTAACACATTGCCACTTGTCAAGCCATCTAAGCCAAATGCAGTCATTTGTCCATTATTTCAGCTGACCAAACTCACTGACAGCAAAAGAGACACCTCTGAAGGGATGACAGGGGGAAGAATATAAATTGCTTTCAGCAATCCCGTTCCAACCAAAGAGAAAACAACTGCAACTAGGCAGGAAAGGTGGCCCATGATCTCTGCAAGAATAAATGCAAAAGATAATTTGGGAGCTTGCCCTGCTAAGGAGAAAGGAGTTTTGTGGCAAGCTATTTCACATGGAACATGGCAATTAGACTGATCCCTGCAGTCTTCCAAGGACTTCCAATATGCCTAGGTACAAGTCAATTGATCTTCAAATGTACCACCTACGCAACTACTGACAGCTGTACTAAGTTACTCAGCTGCACCAGTAAACCAAATTGTCCTTGCTGCCAAGACAGGAGCATCCTAACTCCTGACCAATGCCTAGGAATGCAGTAGTTGGCATAGGTTAAAATCATGCCAAGAACCATTTCAACAGCTTACCAGAATAAAGATGTTATTCCAATGCCAAGAAACGTCATGGGCACAGCTCAGCTTGCAGACCATGACATGACCTGACTCAAAAAGGAATACAGGGATCTCTGTTCTGGAGAAGACACTACTGACAAACCTGGACCAGGCTGTGTGTATGGACACTGCATTTCACCCTGTCCAGATCTGTCATTTCTTTGTTCTCAGTTTGAGACTGAGGTGCACATGCATGTTTTAAAATGCAGAATGGCATTATTTTGCAGCAAACCAAAGATCACTGTTCATAAATCAACTCCATGAAAATCCTTCTATATTCTCTCATTCCTGCCAGCCCAGCTAATTAATTTACTTAACCAGCTTTTCAAACACAAGTATTTCAAAAAACAGACCTCTGATTTAAAAAGGTGAAGTTCATCCAAGAAACATGCAGTCTCATTCACCCAGAAGTGCAACACTGGGCACAAATTTTCATTGCAAGTCAGTGACACAGTAGGAAGAGAAGGTTGTGGACATTTTCTATCTCTTCTTTTAACTAACAAACAGTTTTGGCACTCACAAAGTCCTGGAGACAGTGACACAACTAAATCTACTGAGAATATTTTCCTAAAACAAAGTGGTATCTACATCCACATAGTAGCTGGTGATTTTATTACAGTATTTAGAACAGGCAGAATTCTAGCCTATCCCATTTTGAACTCTAAGATACATTACTGGATACTACTAAGAACTGTATTTGGCAGGATAGCTTTCTCCTTCTTGGTTAACATGTTTTATACAGTGGGTATACAAAAATAAATGTTATAGTACAAACCATTACAAAGAACTAAGCCAAACCCAGTTCTAAACACACAATAATTTCCCTGAAGCAAGAAGACTTACTCGCTTTTTCCTGTGGATGAAGGTAGCAACTGAATTGGGGAGACAACAAAGAGGCTAATGGAAAGTCACTTCTGGATCAGCAAGATCTAGGGCTTTTGAAAACAACACAAAACTAGCTATATTTAAAGACATTAGTATTTACATTAACACTAATTTTGTCTACCTGACCTCACCTGTGTCATATCTTCGGAAAACAGGAAACACTAGAGTCTTGAACTGGACTTCCAAAATGTAAGGTCCTTCATAATCATAAGATTCTTTGAAATGTAAACCCTTTATTATAATGATTTTGGTTCCTACTGTCCCTTTTGGCCTTTTAAAACTATTCTGACTTACAAGATAACAAGACTTCTATGAGGGAGAATGCTACATTTTAGTTTTCCCATTAACTTTGCACCCCAGCACCATGCCTTGAGGCTACTTTATAAGGGCTTTGTCACCATGACTGCAACACTAACTCTGAAGCTCTTGTCACATCCTTGGCTGAAAGGACACTTGCCAGCATACCCAGTGTCAAAATCCTTTTCTTACTAATCTAATTGAACATCTGGAAAACAAATAGAAAGGGATTGTTAAACTGGTTCCCTCCCATCCAAATTGCAAAAGAAAACAAGTCAGAGAAATTCCCAAAGTATTTTTGTTCCTGCTCTATAACCTCAGCATTTAGGTATTTTAACATTGATCTGAGACTCACTTGCAGGGCAAGATGTGATCTTTTGAGTTTAAGCTCACTAATAAAAAATACAAGAAGCTTTGTTCATGCACCAGTCAGGCTTTTAACAGTGTTAAAGTTCTAAAGTTCTTCATAAATCCCCACTATATTGTTGCAACAACACAAAATTCATATACACGATAGCCCCACAATACCCTCTTCATAAAAACAAGTAATTCTTGAATGCATCTTTCATGCATAAATTTATAAAAATAAAGCATACTTGAATAAAAATTCATGCCTCTAAAGGGCAAGGATTATAACCAAATACAGTTCAAAGCCCTTGATTATATAGTGAAGCAAATAAAATGTTTTAGTTATTATTTTTTAAGTAGTATTCAGGGACATTATGAGCAGAATCAGAAAGTAATGCTACAATGATCATGCTATCATATCAATAGAAAATTAATTTGTTAAGGTTAAAAACCCAGATCTAACCATCTAGTCCAGACAGACTTCTCATAGCTAAAAAAAGAGGAGGGGAAGGCAGGGGACAGGAGGGGAAGGGAGGCTAGTGGAGGGGAAATGAAACCATCCTATTTTAGCATGGCACATACAATAAAGAAGGAGCAGATTTTTCTTGCCACATGACTGAATGTGTGAAGTCCTCAAGAAAAGAGGATAGTTCAGTTGGGCAAATTTTTTGTTCTTCTGCCCACTGTTCTCCCCTCAGACAGTTCCCATGTCCCCTTTTGCACTAATAAAGGCTTACCTGGAAAGAAGGCCAGGACCAAGCCTTTCACAAGAACCTCCTACATTAAGGGAAGAACCAGAAGGAGTAGGACCTTTCTCATCTTTCCCTTCCCAGCACAAACACCCTGAAACAAGAAAGTGACCTCACTTTGTGCTGCCCAGTCTCGAAGGCACAAGCCTTTACTACGTCACAGAGCAACACTGAAGTTAGCAATAGTAAAGATTGTACAAGAAGGCTACTGTGTGCAAATGACTAGGAGCTTGGAAATCCAGTTTTAGAGCCATCTCTGCTGTAAGTCCTGTTCAGCTACAGGACTTCTTGAGAACTAATGTAGTCCAAATCTGACCTGATTCCTTTGTGCTATCTTTTGTCCTTTCTTCCAGCGAAGAATGGGCCTCAGAGCAGTTAGTTCCTTGTCCTCTTTTCCTCTTTCTATCGCGTATTCCCCAAGGCTGTATGTTGCTTCAAATACAATTGGAGAGATGACATCCTTGACTCTTTTCTGTACAAGAAGACAAACAAGTATTTCACCAATGCATATAGCCAAGCAAGTTTCTATCTACAACAATTATACATTCAATTAAACAAGATTTATACATTCAATTAAACAAGATTTACATTTAATTAAACATGCAATTAAACCAGATTCAACACTGCAGACAGGTTTCTCTACTTCTTTTATCTTTCTCCAGGTCAAATAGGAATAAGCACATTACAGTGAACAAGTCAGAAGCTTAATTTTTATTTTTTTAACAGTTATTCTTTTGGGATCTACTCTTCAATACACAAAAGCAGTGGAATATTTTGCCCACCTATAAATCAAGTGGTTTTCAATTAAAATATTTTCTTTAAAAACATAGAAAGCAATTAAATAATTCCTGCAAAAGAGAAGATCAAATAATCTTCATCTCTGGGGCTTCAAAATCCTAGACTTTGACTGAGATCACCCTCAGTGAGCTCCACTCATTAAAAGAACAGAAAACTCCATCTTCCCTTGTTGTTTTGCAATATCAGTGAAATGAATGGATGAATAAAGGTACTAATGGGGCTATAAAATAGGATTACAGGGGCAAGAAAATCCATCTTCTGGTGTGTTTCTCAAAGTGAAATTTACAGTTTCCCCCATCTTCAGCACAGCAACAATTTCAGTTTGTAAAAGAACTTTTTCAGTTTCTTTATTTGCGTATTCTAGGCTTCATTCGAGGTGTATAGAATGGTGCCATATTATCTGCCTGATGAGACAAAAGGATCACCTTTTCTCGTTGCTGGAACCCAAGCCATAAAATTCATACCATTTGTCACAACATGCAATGCCTAAATCCAGATTGCCGTGCTAGGACAAATGGCTCATTGTGTTATGTTCAGTCCTGACTTCCAAAATCCAATTTACCACAAAACCTAAGTGCAAATGCTCTACCTTTTCATGGGCAAACATTCCTCTTTAATTTTACTTACTTAAAAACATGTCATTAATTCAGCATAGATGAAATTGAGGCAATAAATAAATCCCATTGGTAAGCACATCAAACCTTCAGATAGGCCAGCTCTCAACTTTGACTTGCACTGGTTAGTGGGTTTCTCTGAACACAGCCTGCCAACCACAAGAAGCAATTGAGATGCAATGCCTTTAAAATTACACCTTCCAGATGTGGGAAACCTGGCTACTAACTGCCTTTCAGACCACCCTGTTTGATCTGTTTCAAGACAATCATTTGCTCTCTCCAATATGTTGACTGTCCACAGATCTCTGAAGCCAAAGATTAGTGGCTAACCAAATTCCCAAATCATTAGTTAGTTGGATGAATAATAGCAAATATCAGGCTGGATGACATTTACCCTCCTGCACCTTCAGCTAGCCCTTAAATTCCCTATCCTAATACGAACATCTGCCAGTACTCTGAAGTTTAGACTGCACATTGCTTGGAGTGACTTGTGCTTTCTTGGTAAAGAGCACTGATCAACAACAAACAAAGCAGTAGTGGTGATAGCTTGACCTCTTTCCAGTCCCAAAAAAAGGACTATGCATGATCTGCAGCACTGTTAATCCTCTCAGCAGAAGAGACACTCATGCCTGCAGCTCCTTTCTCAGCTGTATTCCTTGGGTAGGCATACTGAGACTACTGAATAACAACACTACAACTCACAGAAAATCAAGTGTATTAACTTAAGTAAGGGTTGTTATCACCTATGTGAAGACTTTGTATACAGAGAAACAAGACAGCAACAGTCAAACACAAACCATCAGGCAAATTGCCACCTAATTGAACTGTATGCAACCAATTATGTAAACACAGAACAATAAAAATGTATGCAGTGGGTTAAATTGAAATCCACCTACTATTTTTGTAACTTTATTACTGCAGTATGGTAAGAGAAAGTACTTAATCACTTCTACGTGTTTTAATATGGTTTTGCAGGGATCAGCCCAATGCCCTTTAAAGTCAAAAAGGTAAGTATCCTATTCACTTTGATGAACGTTCGAGTGCATCTTTATTGTTTGCTGGTGTTCTACTTGATTTTAATGGTGAAATTGTGACTTCTCCACCACCACAGCCCTGGGAAATACATTTCACAGACCCATTTATCTTTAAGTAAGGGTAAAATTGTGAATGCTGCCCAGTTATAAATTTTGCCACATGTTCCCTTCTGCTCACAATCCTTCAAAAATGAAGGCAGAGAACAGTCTGTGGCATTTCTTCTCGGTAAGACAGAGACAAGACAATTCAGTCTCACACGTACACAACAGACTGTCTGGGATATGAACACATAAAGAGAATCAATTTCTTTCATTTTCAGTCTACTCAAATGTATTGCTTTCTGTGTTGAATCATATATTGATGACACAGCCTGCAGACAGCTTTTAAGTATTCCTGAGGTCCAAGAAGAAGTCAAGATATTCAATGCAAGTAAGGTTTGAGATAGACTGAAAAATCCTTCAAGTCAAAGAAACTACATTTTTTGTATAAGTTGCATGACCCTGATGAACTGGATTTGTCAAGGGATATGATTTCCACAAGCAGCTTTTATATGTAATCACTGTTTGACACCACAAGGCTGCTTTGCTATGGAAGTAGTATAGGCTAAAGACATTTCTGAGCTCTGAAAAACCAAATCTGGCAAATCATAGCATATGGACAGCACAGCTTCAGTGACTGAAAAAAAGTCTTGAAGGACACTACAATGAGTGTAATATAGTAGGAGTTCCAATTATGAACAGAAACAACTATGCAACTAGGGTTTAGTAAATAACAGCAATAAATACTTAATCTGTACAAACTGGAGTCACTGAACTGGTGCAAGTTTTCACCGTGCCTGAATTGGAAAGCTTACCCTAGCAAATATGATAATAAAGGTTTGCTATTTCCTCTCACAGAACAATAATCTCAAAGAAATTTTTGAATGTTGTGGCAGTAACTGTATATTGCCACATATTCCTTCCTTCTTTTTTTTTTCTCTGATTTAGCAGAGCAGAAGAAAGCAAGAAAGCAAAGCTTATGCCAGATTTATGATTGTATTTCTGTTTTACTTTAGTATCAAAAAGTCTTAAAAAACAGAAAAGTAAGGAAAGACCAATGATCAAACATCACATCCATGATTCTGAACATAATTTTCCACTGATGATGGAGTGTGATAACTTTAAGAAATAATTTTTGTCACTTTTAGTAGACATGAACTAAGGCACATCATGACAACACACAATTATAGAGTCCAACATCCTAAAGGCACACTGCCTTGGCAGGCAGCCATTGCCTTTTACAACCTTAACTTTAGACTACCAAGAGCCCACACACATCAGGAATTCAAGCAAATTTGGCTGGAACAAGACAGAGTTTTAGTCAAGGGATAGGATTTATTCTACTCATGGTGCAAGTGGTTGCCAGACTGGATATCATTTCAGCTTTCTTTTGGCTCAGTTCCACACTAGACTCAGGGGGCTGTACATGAGCTCAATAAATCATCACATTTAATCCCCTTTCTTCAACAAGGTAAAAGTCTCCAACAAGGACTCTAGAGAGTGCAAAATTCCATTTTTAATTATGGCCAATGGGCTGAGAAATAAATTGAGATGTAGATATTGCCCACAATCTACAGCAGGAATAAAGGATGAAACATGGCCCATTAAAAGAATGAATATGAACTAATTTTCAGCAGCATCATCTGAAGAAATACACATAATCATCAGGATGACTTCTACGGTTGCTTGGTGCTTTTGTTCATGTCTTCCTGCAGTTTCTCTTTTCTTTCTCTGTGGGAAAGTTCTCTGACCAGTCCAGCCTTTTTCTACTCTCTCTGACTTAATCCTCAGGATTTTAACTCATGCATGAATTCCAGAGCTTTAACTGAATTCAGCACAGCCTTTCAGTACTTCTGAGAATTAATTTCTGTAGCTAAATGAAAGTAAATTAATTCCAGCACCCATTTTTTAAAACACACAGATTGAAACTTTTAGTCTAAATGTATTTATTTCAGGTGCTAAATAACAAACACTAAAATTAGACTAGGAATTTTTACAGGTTCAAATACACAGAATAAATTTGACAATCCCAATTTAGCAGACAACATATTTATGCTGCAAAATGTAAGACACTATGCTAATGCTAATCCAGCATAGAACTCTAATCAGCTCACAGGTCACTACCACATAAATACTCAACTCAGTGTCAAGAGATAAACGGTTCCCTGACCAGTGATCTCAAATATTACTCAAATTCCCACCAGCCTTCAGAAACAAAAGCCACTACTGCCACAATCTATCAAATGAAATCACTGCTGTAGGTCTTAATAAACATACATCTTAGCTTATGAACCAATAAAATGACAATGCTTGACTTTAACTGTCTTCTCCTGTTATCTCAGTCTCCCTCTCTAAACTGTGAGTCATCCAGGATGCAAGACTTAAAAGCTGTTCAATTCATTAAGACTATTCATTAGACAAACGGGCTTTTAACTTCAAGACAGATTTTCATTCATTTCAAATGAATGAATGTGTACATATCATTCTAGTACCTGAAAATGAATAAGGAGCAACTTAACTTCCTTGCCCTGTTCCTTGCAACACTTACCAACTCCAAGATTAGATACCTTGGTGTTAAATCCCAGTGCAAGTTAATACTTCCAGCCTCCTACTATGCAAAAGAATAACAACCTTTGTCCTCTCAAGAGCTTTCCTGTCCTCTGCTTACTTTGATAAAGATATTCTAGGACTTGTAATAAGTTATTTCAGACTAGCATAATTTTAGAGTTGATGTCTCCTCACTGCAAAGGCATACATAACACGACCATGACAAAATCAGCTACAAAATATCTAGTTTCCATTACATAGAAGTTGGGGGTTCTTTAATACATATCCTTTTTAAAGTTTTAAGCTATTACTGTAGTTAAGAGGAGAAACCTCTTTTCCAGAGAAGAGACAGAACTAATAGTTAACTTGTTTAGTAAAAGCTCCTTTAAGAAGTTACACGTGAACTTTTTGTCAAATTAATAGTATATGAAGGCAATCAGAGGCCTGATGTTTCAATCATACATGATACTGTTTTAAGATCTCGTGACAGCTACAATTCAACAAGTAGGTGAATAGCCTTTGTTGCTAAACTTAACTATTACAAGACTTCTGAAGAATCTCAAAGTTTAGAACAGGTGGGGGAAAAAAAAAAGCAAAGAATTTGTAAGGTGTCACGTGTCATAATGTTATTTGGGGTTATCATTTGAAAGAATGGGAGTGCTTTCTTTATCCTTTTCCTAAATGCTTTACTCCAGCATACAACTGCTTCCATTAGGTCAGCAACTCCTCTTGGCGCACACACCAAAAAGTGAAAAGATGTCCTGGAGAACAGGTGGCTGAAAATCTGCTAGAAGAGTCAATAGGCAGTGGACAGAAAGACTGGATGGCTCTGAAAGATCACAGTAGCAGTGGAAAATATATTTTGATAGATACTTCATTTTAACAATTTTATTTTCCTGAACTAAAGACCTGACAATATGATTCTTATGATTCCTTTTATGCTGTTGTTACAAAAAAGCATTTCATCAACACAGCTTTATAAGAAACAGATGGATATATGAAACAAGGAAACATTCTAGTTAAATCCAGTTTCCTGTAAAAATGTACAGGAAAAAATAGCAACATTGTGCCAGGATTCAAAGTAAGCAGAATCATCCTGAGTAGAAGAGGACAGCTAGATTTGAAAGAAGGTTAACATCAGTGTTTTTACTAACAGTTTATTTAGTAAAGTAGGAGTGATAGAAATGGTCCTTGGAATTCTTGCAAAGAAAACAACATACTATTCAGCATGCCTTCCTGTCTGCATGGATCTGAAAGTGAGAGGCAAAGTACATGAAAAGATTGTTGTTTCATTTACAAACTATTGAAATAAGAACAGACTACTTATGAAATCTAGAGGTATTTACACACAAAAATATAAATCCTTCTTTTGGTAACAGGAAAATAGGTAGAACACAATGGTAATCTGGGAGGAGTGTTGCTGTAGTGGTTTGACCAGGCTGAATACCAGGTGCCCACCAAAGCCACTCTATCACTACCCTTCTTAGCTGGACAGCGGAGTGGGATGATAAAAGGTTAATGAGCTGAGATAAGGACAAGGACATCCAATGATATCCAAGGAAAAGGAGTCACTGATTACCATCATGGGCAAAACAGACTAGACTTGGGTAAATAAACTGAATTTATTTCCAACCAAATTGAGAGAAGGATAATGAGAAATAAAGCAAATTTTAAAAACACATTTTTCCCATCCCTCCCTCCTTCCAAGCTCTACCTCTTCCACCAGAGTTACACAGGGAGATGGGAGAGGGAGGTTATGGTCAATTCATTATGTGTTGTTTCTGCTGCTGCTCAGGTAGAGGAGTCCTTCCCTTGCTCCAGCATGGGGTCCCTCCCATGGGAGACAGCTCTCCATGAACTTCTGCAGCATGAGTCCTTCCCACAGGCTACTGTTCTTCATTAACTGCTCCAAGATGTTTTCCTTCCATGGGGTGCAGTCCTGCAAGAACAGGCTGGACCAGCATGGGTAGCCCACGGAGTCACAAGTCATACCAAGAAACCTGCTTTTCTCTCTATGGTCTGTAGGTCCCTGCCATGAGCCTGCTGTAGTACAAACTGCCCATAGCATCACAACCTTCTTTTGGGCATCTCCTGCTTCAGCATAGGTCTAGTCCATGGGCTGCAGGATGATCTTTGCATCCCTGCGGTCCTTCATGAGATGCAGCTGCACAAGCTGCACAAGCTGCACCATGATCTTCACCAGGTGCTGCAGGGAAATCTCAGCTCCAGTGCCTAAAGCACCTCTTACCCCTCCTTCTCCACTCAACTCAGTGTCTGCTTAGTTGTTGCTGTCTCATATTCTCACTCCTTTCTTCTCTGAGCACAATTACATCTGCTGAGTAACTGGTTTTTTCTTCTTAAATATGTTATCACAGAGGTGCTACCATCATCTCTGATTGGTTTGGCCTTGGCCAGAAGCTGGTCTGTCTTGGAACCAATTGACATTAGCTCTGTTGGACGTGGGGTAAGCTTCCAGTAGCTCCTCATGGAAGAACCCCTGAAGTCCCCATGCCACCAAAACCTGGCCCAATACAGTTGCAATAACATGACCCAAGTCTATTCTTGCACTATTAAGCAGAGGATTTACTAGTCTAATCTTCTTCCAAGCAGAACTTAAAATCAATACAAGTGAAAGGAAAGAGTGTTACAATTGTCTGCTTTGTTATATGAATTTAAAAATGTGAACAGAGCTCATCTGTGATACCAGCTTTTATGTTTAATATCAATTCATATTTCATATCCTAGGTATCTACTAGCAGACTTCTGAAACAAGGACCCATAGGCTGAGCTCTTTTCTTCCCTATGCCATGACTTCTGTACAGATACAAGCTGTGATATCTGAAGAGGGCGAGGGAACCATATTATTCTGGAAGCAATATTTGTTTCTGAAGATGACAAATTCGCATTCACTATTTGTAACACTCTAATCAATAGAATTTATATTATTAACCAAGAAATATTGAGAAGAAGAGTTAAAGGAAACTTATCCATTACATAGCACAAGCATTACGCATGGTGCCAAGGACATTTTCGTAGCCTCTAGTTCTCCTTTTCTGCACATACCTACATATCAGTATGCTAAGAATCACCTCAGTAACACCCTGTCTCCTCTTCCTCCCCACCACTTTTCTCCTCTTCTTTCATTCTCCTCAGATCAGCCAGACAGCATTTTGCTAACACTCTCCCCTCTTCAGTCTCTGAGCCTCTGCTCACAGCTTACACAAAAGCAAAAGGAAAAACAGGAAAGAATCAGTACATCAGTACTTCAGAAACCTTATGGTCATTTTAGTCCATTTACAGCTGAAATCACAAATGAATAGAAAGCTTGCCATTCCTTTCAACAATGGTAAGGCTTTTCTCCTTGTTTCATAGATCATTCAAGAAGAGGCAGGAGCCTCCTACTTAGAAGCCACATCAGCAAATAAAGCTGCCTATCTCTCAGATGGCTGGGCTAGAGGATATTATACAATGACAAAGGGAGACTGTTTATCCCCATGGACAAGAGCAGAATGAACAAGTGTTTCTCAGGGGAACCAAGGAAAAATCAAAACTTTCCCTTCAAGTTCCATGGGCTTTAAAAACAAACAAGGGAAATATTTTCACAAATAAGTGGAAACCAGTTCCTCAGATCAAAGTTGAGAGCTCTACTCTGAAGCTGGAGATGCATTCACAGGGAATAGAAAAAATGGCATTTTACAACAGCAACATTGCATGAACTGCAATAAGGTTTTAACCTAATATGATTAGGTGCAGGTATTACCACTTTACACATCTCCTTTGATTACATGTTCTCCTTTGAGTACTTTTGATTATTTTATACATTATCCAATGGGTCAAGTGTTTATCCTAACAGCAGTACTTTCTTAAATCCCCATCTCTCTGTTCCACAATATATAAAATTTTGTTAACAATACGAATTTGTGGCCTTCATGGAAGACTACTCTAGATGATATATAGTAACTCTAAATGGATAAACAGAATATGCTGTGACATATTGGGACAAGAGAAGAGATTTCAGCAAAGCTGGAAAAGGGCAGAATTAGCCTCTTCCCAACCACAGGCCCTGACAGCTAAATACACACAAATCCTTGGGGAGAGGTCTGAAACAGATTCTAACTAGTGGGAGTCATAAGGAGAAAGTATCAGAAGAAGTGAGGGGTTAGGGAACAATGGGGGCAGGGGGCATTTGGGATTGGCTTATTGTTTTATAATTCGGTTTTCAGGAAGACATAAGAAAAAGTCATTAAAATACATGTTTATCTGCACTGGATATTATCCTGCATTGTAGAGGTGTAAAATAATCTATATCTGTCTAGACTGCCCTCCTTGGGTCTTTGGATCACCTTTGGGTCTTTGGACCCACTTCTTTCCTCCTGATTATAATAATTTCCATGGTACCCTGAGCACAATATAGACATTTTGTGAAGGGCTGTGATACAAAATGACTTCCTCTGTATACAGCAACCCATAAAAAACCAAGAGACAATTCTGTGGAGAAAGACATTTTCTCAGGTCTAAGGTATAAGGTGACTGGAACCAGTTGCATTGTGCCAGAAACACCTCTGACGCTGACCATAGCTGAGGTGCAAAGGGAAAAGAGCCCTTTGTTGCCCTTCAGTTTGAATCTATGTAGCCTAGTAACACTGCCCTTGGGTAACTAAGTTCTCAAAGGCTGAGGGCTCAGCAGCACTAGGATTAGAAGCAGTTTTGGTAACAGCATCAACCACAATAAATATACTCGCCCTAGCTATCAAACTAGGTCAAAAGTGATGTTATTTCATTTTCAGAAGTAAAGTCTTTCTTTAATTTCCTTAATTTTCCTTCTGAATGAACTTTGGAACGTATTTTTCCAGGGTATGTTCATTTTCCAATTGACTGGAATGCAGTGCTGAAGTAAGAGCAGATGAGAGAACTGTAAGCGAATGGGAGGAAAAATACCAGACAGTGCAAGGAGCAACCGCAGAGAGCTGTAAGTGCATCAGAAGCATGGTACTCAGAGCTTAGGAAAGACAAAATGAAGGGGAGATGGAGAAGACAAGGATATCAAGGCTACAGGCCAGGATGAGAGAGCTACAAGCAGCACATACCAAATCCTAAAAATCAACACCAGCAACATCTAAATGCTTTGTCATACTTAAGAAAAATAGCTGTGTAGGGAGCTTCAGTAGTAGACACAGTCAAACAAAAGAATCACAGATCAGAAGTGTTTATCAGATTCCCTGCACAGCTTGCTCAAGCACAAAACTGAGCTTTGCCTTGGCTTGGACACATAACACCAGGAGTGTGTTTTATTCACCAAACACTTCTGTGAGGATAATGAAACAAATGGACATGAAAAAGTTGTGATATTTTGAACTTTATCTCAATTCCTGTATTATTTGTTCAAAAATTGTATATTCACTCCCAGACATGAACCACATTCTGCCATTTTTATCCCACTGGCTGTGGGATTTTGTCATATCTCTGCTTAAGTACTGTTTCAAAAGTCCTATACAGAGAAACTGCCTTCCTATAATTTGTCTCTATCAGCAGAAAAGTCTTAGAAACAAATATTGTGGTACTAATAATACTTTAAATTACCCCCTCTTAAAAATAAATTATCCTAAGAGGTAGTAATAGACTGTATCATTTAGTCTACCTTCTTGTATGTCTCAGACATTACAATTCATTTGTTAATCTTCCACCACATGAAGTAATTTGCTTATCTAGTCTATTTTCCAGGAACACATATAGTTAGGTCCTACAGTAATCCCTCTTGAATTTAAAAGGTCCTGGGTCTGGCTTCTTTAAACATACATGACATCATATTTCAGTCACAGATTTCTGTCATGCCTTTCTCTACTAGATTACAAATAGCTACTTAGGTGCCTCTTGGCCTTCATTAAAATAAAAATGCTGCGATTAGTTAAAATATCTAAGTGAGGCCTTCCCTTGCAACACTTGAACGGGTTTTACAGTTTTTTACAATATCATCTAAACAGGAAGCATCTCATCAGTGAACACACAATTCTACCCCCAGCCAAAGTAACAATCTATACAGAAGAAGACCCACTCCAAAGCACTATTCTCTCTGCATGTATACCCAAAAACCTCACTGCTTCTTTTTGCCAGCTGTCATGCTGAGAAGTCATGTTCAATTGTTGGTCTGCTATGATCCTGAAATCTTTCTCAAGGTCCATGCTTTGCAGAAGACAAGCCTGTCTTAGGGTGATTCATCATGATATTGTATCCCATAATAATCTGTGCCCAAAAATTGTTACTGTATCCTTAAGATGTTATATCCAGGGATGCTATATCCTCATGCACCTGTGTGCGTGGAGACTGCTTGTGCACAGGCATTTGTGTGGTATTTATGCCAGAGACTACTTAATCTTTGCTTAGGCTTTCTTTTTAGTTTTTTTTCCTTGGTTCAGAGAAGCTGCAGTAGCAATCTCTGAGCTACTTTGAGGATGAATTCCACAGCTGCCTGTCTGAAAAAAAAATGGGGGCATTGCCCTGGCAGAAATGAAGCAGAGCTGCCCAGCTGCTTCACCTGCCACACCCATTGTGTTGTGCCTCGAAGCAGGGAGGAGGTCAGTGCTGGACAAGACATCAGGTCTTTGTCTGCTGCTGGAACTGCTGCGAGAAGCTCCTGCCTTCCCAAGACAGAGCTGGTGCAGTCTTGTATCCCATGTCAGGAACAGGTATTTCCAAGACTTTGAGTTTCTCTTTGTTCCAGTGGGTTGGTACCTGGAACGAATTTATATCTAGCGGTTATTCACTTTTTTTTCCCCTCCCTATGGGCATTCTGTTTGTTAATAAACCAGGGCTTTTTCCACTTTCATCTATTAGTATTAATTTCTTATTGGTGGAATAGGATTGTTGGAACCTTAAAGCAGACAGCTCATTCCAGAATGTTTTCCTTTGAATTGTTTCAAACCAACACAAACCCCCTTCTCCCCCTTTGTAGGCAGTATGCAGTCTTTGCTCCTGGATGAGTGATCTCACACTTAAATAGACTAAAATAAACTTTACTTAAGTGGCTCAGCATAGTAGATGCTTCAAAGCACTTTATAAGAAAGTCCCTATCCTCCTTTTTTAACCAAGTATTTTTGTGTTATCTGCAAAATGTGGAAGTAATTTTGTATTTATTTTCAGATTTTTAATAAGTAATTTTAAGCTTTCTACTGATCTCTGTAAAACATAATTAGAAATAACCCACTTAATAACCCTACACTGACATCTCCTTTCTACATCAGTCTGCTGAATATTAACTTTTATATATATAAATTTTGTACAATCTTTTTTAAAATCATTGTTTAAATCATAGTGCTCAAAATGTTAAGTGAAATTACAAGCCCCTAAAATTCTATCATACTCATCGTAACTAACTTCACTGATCAAACTTGTTAATTCATTACTCAGGGTTTGGGCTTTTTTGTTTTTTAAATCAAGCCAGTTTTGTTCCTTGAATTTCTTGAGCATGACATAATTGCATTTCCATTATATTGTTCATATGATGATGTCAATCTAGAGCCCTTTAGATCAGCTTTCCTACCCTTTTTTGGTATATTGACACTTTAAAGCTCTCAATGATTCCTGAAATTTTCCTTGCATTACAAGATTTAGAAAAAGTTTACAATGTGGAGCCAGAGAGCTCTTCAGCAAGTTTTTGGGACTCTTGAGTTTCCAGACCGTTTTAGTCTGTTTATTTCTGGTAAACGGTATTTGACATACCATTGTCCATATTTACAAATGCATTAAAAGCACAGCATAAACTTTGTGAGAAATGAATACATTCTTGTTCTCCTTAACAAAATGTGTAAGTATGTAATGAAGCACTTTTGAATCCCTGCAAAAATTATTTTATTTCCATAATCAAACCATGGGGTAATATTATTGCAACAATTTATTTCATTAATGCATCACAACTTTATTCTGAAGAGGCTATAATCTCAAAGGGAAGACTCTCACACACATTCTGAGGGGACAAAGTACAGCTGCTGTAGCACAAGTTCTAATGGTCTTGTTATAGTAATCATGGAGTAGCTGAGGCAATAGGTCAGTGTCTTAGATTGGAAATGCAAGACGTGGCTGGGGGTGTGTATTCTATTGCCATCTGTTAGAGGTGGGGCAGTTATCTTCTGTCAATGGGGCCACTTGTTAAAACCAGGTGGGGCAGTTTTCTTTATCTCTTCCACAAACCAATCCTCCCTCCAGGAAATCTCTGCTGTTAATGGGCCCTTGAGTCTCACTGCATGACTGATAAAATTACATCATCTCACTGTGATATACGCTGCCCAGGGGGAGGAGCCAAGCATTCCTACATGAATATTATCTGAGGTTTGGAACACCACAGGTAGTCTTTTCCCACTGGATTCCCAGAGAAGCAGCTTTCTTTTCAACTGGATTCACAGAGGAAGACCAGGCCCATCGACACCACCACTGAACCTTCAGAGGAAAACTATACCCTTCTACAGAACCACATCTGTCACTCCAAGAGGAGTGCAGCCACCATTTAATGGGACTGCTACCAACCTCCTGACCAACAGGGTGCTAGGCCTATTCTGACTCGGTCAGTGTTGCTTTGTATTACTGGATTTTTTGTTGTTTTTATATTTTCCTAATAAAGAACTGTTATTCCTACTCCCATATCTTTGCCTGAGGGCCCCTTAATTTCAAAATTGTAATAAATTGGAGGGAGGGGGTTAGCATTTTCTGTTTCAAGGGAGACTCCTGCCTTCCTTAGCAGACACTTGTCTTTTCAAACCAAGACAGTCAGTAATGTTTTATCATCTTAGAGAACAACACAGGGAAGGATGTGAGTTCAGAATGCTTTCTTAAAGCGCACTGCACTTCTTTCTTTCCTTTCCCAAGATAAATGCATGTGTCCAGACAACTACTCTCAGCTTCCTCACAATCCACACTGATTTCAAGTGTGACAGCTGAATTCTCCATAACCTGAAATCATGAAAACAGCTACAATGAGAGCATGAAGACAAATTTATATGCTAGACTTACTGGTATAGTGTGTCTCAATAGACACAGAACATTTTACTAAGAATGGAAAAATGTCCTGTTAAAAGCTCCATACAACACAGTAGATATTTAAATCTAGATGGCAGAAATTATTTACCTCTGCCCACATCCCCAGTACCTCTGAGTTCTTTTTTAAAAAATAACTCAGTCAGGCGAGGAAGAATAAAATGAGTTATCACAAGCAACAGGAAGAAAAGGCTTACTTAGCTCAGTTTTGTTTAAAATGTGGGAGGATTTTTAGGATTTCTTTTTATTTAAAGTGATTGGAATTCTCTTTCCGCAGAAACCTGGTCTTAGCACTACTCATCTGTAAAGAACAGACTTCTCTTAGTATATGACATTTAAAAAGCAAACAAAAAGGAAAAAATACAGCTCATGTTACAGTTGTCAGTATCCACCTTGGGCAAGTTTTTCCAAGGCCTCTGAGAGGAAAACCCTTTTCATTATGTAGAAATAGCCTCAGCTGACTTTTTCATTCCTGTAACTGCCAGTTTGTAGCACGTCATCTCAAAGATCTACCATCACAACTACTTTTTACAAATTGACTACATCTTTTCCTTGGAAATGGCATTAAAAAAAAAAAAACCCTAAACAATGAAAACAACATAAAAATATATTACAAATCATCCAGTGGATCCTAAATTAACAATTGTTCACTGCTAGCAAGTCCCAGCTTGTGGTAGATAAATTAAATATTTTCCTAAAGCTTCAAATCCTGGCATAAGACTGTTACATTTAGTGTTGCTTAACCTTAATGCTTTAGGAAACAGTAACTGAGATATTTGTAGTACACTACATAAACCCAATGTTACCTGCTTTGCAAAGACAAAATTATGTAAAGACTGAAGGTTTGCTAGTTTACTTTCTTGGCTAGTGTAAATGAAAATTGGCTACCCAGAAGAAGCCATGACTACTGTAAAACTCAGAATAACATTTATGAAGGTTTGTTAATCTGCTTCTCTGGAAACCCAAAGAGAGGAAAATTGTCTCATTTTCAAAGAAAATCAGAATTACTCAAAAAGTCCAGAAGCCATTTCTCCTGAAACAAAGGAAAATCTTTCTTTGAAAGAAAGAAAAACCTGCACACCCAATTGATAAAATTATTGCATTGGAGGTGAAGCACAGGTGAACATCACTGCAGCCATGCAGTCCTGAAAAACATTTGTGACATTACATAACCAAGAAAGGGTTACACCTTTTGAAAGTAATTTTTTACACATCCTTCACTTCCTTTCATCTTTAAAATTTGTTTTTAAACCACTTGGTCAAATAAAACATTTTTACAACTCTCTAACTTGATGGGTAGAAATTTATGGAACTCTTCAAATACTGACTCCTGCCATAATGAGTCCTCACATAGGTATCTCAGATGACAACTTTCAACCTCAATACAGTCACGCTGAAACAGTGAGCTAAACAACTAATCAAAACCAGTTTTCTCTGAAAATCCCTGCCTAAATAGGGCCTGCCCATTTCATTCACTGTGTACCTAGAGGTACATCTTTGACATGCAAATCAAATTATTACCCTTCCAACTGACCCTGCATATAGCTATCAAAGTCTACAACTTCCTCATGAGTGAGAGAGAAGGGGCAGACTTTGATGTCTTCTCTGTGATGACCAGTGACAGAACCCAAGAGAATAGCCTGAAGTTGTGTCAGGAGACGTTTGGGTTGGATATTAGAAAAAGGTTCTTCCCCCAAAGGGTGACTGGGCACTGGAACAGGCTTTTCAAGGAAGTGGTCACAGCACCAAGCCTGACAGAGTTCAAGAAGTGTTTAGACAACATTCTTGGCCACATGGTGTCACTCTTGGGGATATCCTGTGCAAGGCCAGGAGTTGGACTCAATGATCCTTGTAGGTTCCTTCCAGCACAGCATATTATGTGTTTCTATGATTATTTTGTTTTCACATGAATACAGATGCAGTTTCCGTGCATAGTTTTCAAAAATCTGCCCCGGTCTGATTATTTCTACACACTTAAATATCCTGTGCTGTGTCCTGAGTTCCACCCCAGCCTTGAGGGACCAGAAAAACCTATAAAAAGCATAACAGTTAAAAAAGGCCCACTTTTCTTTCCATTTACTAGAACTGTAACAAATTCTGCTTCTCTTCTGTGTTTTACATCATACTGTAATACATTAACCCTTTATTACAGAAAAATGAGACCTGAAAGTTTCTGAAAAACCTCTACTCAATTAGCAATAATTTTCAAACTTCAAGTTTAGCCTCACTAGGCTTGCTTTAAAATTGCTTCTTAAACATACATGCACAAATCCCACATACAATTAAAATTATGTTTGTGTCTCTAGACAAACATAACACATGGTCGGAATGTAAGGTATTGCTTAGGAGCTGATTTGGTCAATCCCCAAGGAGAGTAAAATGGTACATTAACAAACAAGCCCCCCAAATGCATGACAACATAAACTTACAGACCATTTGAAAATAATTACATGGGAAGAGAGAATATTCCTAGTCAATGAAAATGAAGGCTGGACATCTTTCTAATTAATAGTCCCAAAACCAAACTATGTTTCACATCTGCCATGAGGCAGGACTAAAATTGCAATCAGGAGCACTTGTTGTCCCATGAAGAGTACACGCACAGTCCCAGTTCTCTGAAAATGGCAGTAACAAAGATCAAAAAGCTATTTTCAAGGTCCTCTGTACAGCACTGCTTGTCCTCAAGCTCCTTTAGCCTATTCTTAAAGGGAACTTCTGTCCTTCCAGCAGTCCTTCTTTGCAACCACTGCTTCTGCCATCTCCTCTGAGCTCAGGTTTCTGTATAACCCAGATCTGTAGACCAATCTCTGTGTCCATCACTGCCACTTAAATAAAATGCAGCAACAATATACAGTGATTTTAAGACGGCAAAATGATATTGCTACCTTCATATACTGTTGGGGGATAAGAATATATGTATACTTCTAAGAGCAGAGCAAGGCCTAGACCAGTCAATCCCATAGCTCCTCAACTCATTCTATGTCCATCAGCTCAGAGCTTGCAAACCTCACCAGAGGGAGCTGAGTGTCAGAAGGCCTTAACAAGTGTGCTGTGGAAGGGAAAGAGGCATGGAGACAGCTGTGGGAAAGGCAGACAAATGGCATTTTTTACTTTATAAAACTTCTGTAGCACTTCTTAGTAATGGAAATGCTAGACTTTTGGTCAGCCTGAAGAACACTTCCACAGCCTTTTACAAAACTGCTATCAGGTGTCATTTATATACAAAGCAGTAAGACATAGACTGCATATCCTATAAACAATGAAAGGAAGATGCTATGTGTTCTTGATTTGGAATCGTGGTGATTTTTTTTAACTCTCTTTACTTTCTACCCATCTGCTAGCTGAAAAATTTATATATTCAGCATTTTTTTTCTCCCAGAAAATAGACAGCAATCAAAACAAGATAAGCAGTCTCTGAACTAGAATAAGTATAAAGTGTAAAGTATACCCTTACTTTCTTAAGTTCACAGAATTTGTATTGTTAACACAATATAAATATCTGGCTGGACACAAAGCAAGCGAAGTGCACTGGAGGAAGGAAATGTTTTTGAAGAGAGTACGAGTGGAGACAGTGCATATGAAAACTCAGCATGAAAAGCAAATCAATTTTTCTCAACAAACTTGAAGAGCAGCCTCAGAGCCATCTGTGTGGAATCCTGCTGCAGACCAACCAGGCACCATGCAGATCAGAAACAGGGCTACAGCCCAGGGACCTGGTCTGTGAATGGAACACAGATCATAAGAACTAAATCCAGCACATGAGCAATGAATGAAATCCTTTTTATCTACCCATAGGTTACCTTAATTTTCACCTGACCTTTTCCTCATGAGTAGGTGCATGTGGGGGGAAAAGGAAATACACAAATGGGATTCTGCTTCTCTAACAAGCACTCTTGATAACCATCTTGTTTCACTTTTGTTGTAGTTACAGAGTGTATCTGTTTTACCATCCTTCCCTTGTAATACCCAAAGACTCCAACTCAGGCCAAAAAATCTGAGACTGACATTTCGGTAGGCTTTCTAAGATGCAAATAATTGAAAAGGGCATATTTACCAGGTAGGACTTATAGGAAACCATCATCTTTGCATTCAGTGTGTGCACCATGAACAATAGAGCACGCACTGGGAATGAGGATCTTGCCAAACCATGTAGGTGGAGGACAAGTTTGCATTTCCAGATTCACCTTTTATTCCAGGATGTATGTGTGCTCTTTTTCACTAATGTCACAAACAAGTCTAAATCTTGTTAAGAGTCAGTTTAAAGATATTTGCCTCCTTGACTAGCTATTGGCACCTCACAATCTTACTTTGGCAATGTGGATTAAAAAAAAAAAAAAAACCACCCCACAAAGCAAGCAGACAAACATAAAAAAAAGTCCTCCACAAACTCAACCAAATAGATTCACAGACTTTAAGTATGGGGAGGCCTGGCAGATTGACTACATCACACTGACTCAGACACACCAAAGCAAGCGCTACGCGCTGACCATAGTGAGAGACCTACCCTGTGCCTCACGCTACTGCCTGGAACACCATCTTAGGTCTGGAAAAGCAAATCCTGTGGCAACATGGCACCCCTGAGAGAACTGAGTCAGACAATGGGACACATTTCAAGAACCTTATCAACACCAGGGCCAAAGAACATGGTATTGAATGGATATATCATATCCCTTATTATGCACCAGCTGCCGGGAACTGCAGCTGACTACTACTACACTGCAACGGACTATTTAAGACTACCCTGAAGGCACTTGGTGAGGGAACTTTTAGAATTGGGAATTGAACTTAGCAAAAGTCACCTGGATGGTCTGAGGGTCCATCAATCAAGCTGGTCCTGCTCAGTCTGAACCCTTGCACACGGTGGATGGAGACAAAGTCCCTGCGGTACACATGAAAGGTATTTTAGGAAAGACTGTTTGGATTAGTCCCACCTCAGGCAAAGACAAACCCATCCGTGAGATTGTTTTTGCTCAAGGACCTGGTTACACTTGGTGGGTAATGCAGAAAGATGGAGAAAACCGTTGTGTACCACAGGGAAACCTAGTCTTAAGTGGGAACTGTGTGTAAGGTTTCATTGTGAGGCAGATGGAAATAGAAAAAGAGGTGGATAATGTTCTAAATTGCAAGACAATAATGTGTATTCTATTTGACATCTGTTAGAGGTGTGGCAGTTATCGTCTGTTAATTGGGCATTTTCTTTATCTCTTCCACAAACCAATTCTCTCTTGGGAGACAGCTGTTGTTAATGGCCTATTGAATGTCACTGCATGACTGATAAAAATTACATCATTCCTAACTGTATATAATCAGAGATTTTTGGGACACCAGCACAGCCTTTCCACTGGATTCCCAGAAAGCAGCTGCCTCTTCCACTGGATATTCAGAGGAAGACTACACCCTTCTGCAGGATCACTGCTCCAACAGAACCACATTTGCCACTCCAGGAGGACTGCAGCCACTATTTCCATTGGACTGCTACCAATACCCTGACCCACAGGGTGTCAGGTCATATTCTGACTCTGTCAGTGTTGTTTTGATTTACTGCATTGTTTATTTTATTTTTCTTTTCTTCCCTAATAAAGAACTGTTATTCCTGCTCCATTATCTTCGCTTCAGAGCCCCCCTTAATTTCAAAATTATAGCAATTTAGAGGGGGGGGGTTTACATTTCCGATTTAAGGGGGGGCTCCTGCCTTCCTTAGCAGACACCTGTCTTTTCAAACCAAGACAACCATATGTATGCTGTGATATCTAATAAGTATTTTTGTTTTTAAATATTTTCAGTATTTTTGTTTTGTCTTTCCTTTTAAAAGATACCGGTGAAAAACTAATTTTGTCTTCACTAGTTGCATTCACACATTATGTTGAATGCAAACTGTCTGTGTAGACGCTAAAAAGATTTAAAAAAAAAACCTGTTCAAAAATGTACTTTTCTAGCCTTGCCCAAATCCAAAGACAAGTCTTATTTCCCCCTACATCTGAGAGCCAGACCACACAGAAAATTTCATTCCCCAAACAGCAGCCAACCAAAAAGGTACATTAGTGTGAAAAAAGGGTGCTGTAATTTAAATCCTTCTGCAGCCATGTCGTGGTTTGAGGGGAAATTTTTTTTTTTTGGGATGGTGTGGTCACGCCAATCGGTGTCCAGATTTTAATACTGGCACCTGGTTTGTCCACTGAGGGCAGGAATACACCTCTGAGAACACAGGGGGTTAAAAGCTGTGAACTCCCACTCGAAGTTTCTTTTGAGTTCCGGCCCTGGACCAGAGGAGACCTCCCTTGTCCAGCTCCGAGCTGGGCAGGGGGGAGGGGAGCCATGCAGCCGGAGGGAGGTAGGCCAGGCCTGGGCCGAAGGGTGGAGGAGCATCGGGCAGCCATTCCCCATTTCCCCCCCGCCCCCCACGGAGGGAGAGAGAGAGAGACAGAGCAGACTGTGCTTGTGATAGCGCGGCTGGAGTGAAGGAGAAAAGGGGGGGGGGGGGGGGGGGGGGGGGGGGGTGGTGCCCAGCAGGGCAGCCAGCCGTGGGAGTTCATGAACCAAACCGGCAGAGCCTGGGACTTTTAACCCTTCTTGGGATGATGGAAACCTTGCAAATGCTGATTCCTCCAGGAGTTGGTGAAATTGAGAAAAAGTTGAGAAGAATTCTAGGTGGGAGGAGATGATGGAGTGGCTTTTGGCTGGACTTTTCTTGGATAGCTATGGACAGAACCCTTGAGTTCCTGTGACACAGAGACTGCATTCTAGGGGGAGGCAAGGGCTCAGAGCCGGGAGAGTGCAGTGATGTGAAGGTGTGTGAACAGAGATGAGGGGTGAGGAGGGTGGTGGTGGTGCCCTCCCTCTTCGAAGAAGAAGAAGAGGAAGATGATCTCTGTTCAAGAGACCCCTCAGCCCCAGGGGGTGAAAGATGGGGTGGGGGGGGGGGACAGGTGTCCCAAAAGGAGAGGGACTGTGCTCTTTTTTGGAACTGGACAAAGCATTCTTAAAGGGAAAAACCCTAGAAGCAGCTCTGGTCCATGTGCAGTGGTGAGAGCACTGGACATGGAAGGAAGAGGTCATGATGGCAAAAATGTTATCCGGGCGGTGCCACAAGTGACACAGAAACACGAGAAGTTTTGACTGTTTCCTGGGTGAAGTCTGTGGTGCAAGAGGGACTCCTCTCTTCTCGAAGAATTGAGAATTGATTATCCAAAGGGTGGCAACGGAATTAGGAAATTTGGTGGGGGGAGGAAGAGGAAATTTGGAAGGTTTTCATCCTGTGTTCTGTGTGTTTTTCGCCAGGCTCAGACCATGACATTTTTATTCCACCCTTTGCCTCTGAGAACACATATTTCTAAAAATATTATCAAAATTACAATAAAAAAACTTCTACTTAAACAATAAAACCTCTACTAATCTATCTTAACCTAATACATGCTTTGCTCTTATTCTTCTTGATCGCATCTCACAGTTTACATTATCACTCGCAAATCGATTTCCTGGCCTGGGAACCAAAAAATGTCATGGTCTGAGCCTGGCAAAATGCCAGTGCTTCCATGAGAATACCTCTTTTCCTGGTATCTACTGTGAGATGTGATCAGAGACAGAGCAGAGCAGGCTCCAACTTATGATTGAAAGGAAAAAAACTTTATTAACCTAAAGCTACAGGGAAAAACACACAGAACACAGGATGAAAACCTTCCAAATTTCCTCCTCCTCCCCCCACCAAATTTCCTAATTCCATTACCACCCTTTGGATAATCAATTCTCAATTCTTTGAGAAGAGAGGAGTCCCTCTTGCACCACAGACTTCACCCAGGAAACAGTCGAAACTTCTCGTGTTTCTGTGTCACTTGTGGCACCGCCCGGATAACATTTTGCCATCATGACCTCTTCCTTCCATGTCCAGTGCTCTCACCACTGCACATGGACCAGAGCTGCTTCTAGGGTTTTTCCCTTTAAGAATGCTTTGTCCAGTTCCAAAAAAGAGCACAGTCCCTCTCCTTTTGGGACACCTGTCCGTCCCCCCCCCCCATCTTTCACCCCCTGGGGCTGAGGGGTCTCTTGAACAGAGATCATCTTCCTCTTCTTCTTCTTCGAAGAGGGAGGGCACCACCACCACCCTCCTCACCCCTCATCTCTGTTCACACACCTTCACATCACTGCACTCTCCTGGCTCTGAGCCCTTGCCTCCCCCTAGAATGCAGTCTCTGTGTCACAGGAACTCAAGGGTTCTGTCCATAGCTATCCAAGAAAAGCCCAGCCAAAAGCCACTCCATCATCTCCTCCCACCTAGAATTCTTCTCAACTTCTCTCAATCTCACCAACTCTAGGAGTAATCAGCATTTGCAAGGTTTCCATCATCCCAAGAAGGGTTAAAAGTCCCAGGCTCTGCCGGTTTGGTTCATGAACTCCCACGGCTGGCTGCCCTGCTGGGCACTCCCCCCCCCCCGCCCCCCCCCCCCCCCGCCTCCCCCCCCCCCCCCCCCCCCCGCCTTTCTCCTTCACTCCAGCCGCGCTATCACAAGCACAGTCTGCTCTGTCTCTCTCTCTCTCCCTCCGTGGGGGGTGGGGGGGAAATGGGGAATGGCTGCCCGATGCTCCTCCACCCTTCGGCCCAGGCCTGGCCTACCTCCCTCCGGCTGCACGGCTCCCCTCCCCCCTGCCCAGCTCGGAGCTGGACAAGGGAGGTCTCCTCTCATCCAGGGCCGGAACTCAAAAGAAACTTCGAGTGGGAGTTCACAGCTTTTAACCCCCTGTGTTCTCAGAGGTGTATTCCTGCCCTCAGTGGACAAACCAGGTGCCAATATTAAAATCTGGACACCAATTGGCGTGACCACACCATCCCAAAAAAAAAAACCATTTCCCCTCAAACCACGACAAGCCATAATTACTGAAGTTGCTGTAAAGCCAAAGCTATAATTTTTGCAAGCTAAACTAAAGTGAAAGGAACAAAAGTACTGCAAATTTTTTGAAAGCTATGACGGAGGTCTTCTTTCCTTTCTTGCTGTTTAATCAAAGTAGTGAAGACTGGCGTAATGAATGAGGAGTCATGAAAGCTGTACAACTATTTTTTGCTGGGATCCAGGCTTCTCCATATTTTTGCAACATAACACAAATTATATTCATAAATAATCTGGAACATTACCCAAAAAAGGGGGGAAAAGAAATTCAAGTCCCAGTCCTGCAATAGGTTCCATAATGGATTAAATTCCTATGGCCACAGAGTAACTAATAATTTACATATAGTAGTCTAAAAGAGTGTTGCAAACTAATGAAAAAGAAAACAAGCAGGAGCAAGAACTCCATCCAAGTCAGTCAGGCAAAGCAAACTTGTAAGGGGGTGTCCTCAATGAAAAAGGCAGGCACAAACACAACCAACCTCAACCTCTCAGACCTCACCATGGTCTAGAGAAACCCAGTAATGCACCTAGAACTCAAATCTTTGGATTGGAGAACAGGTTTTGCTTTGTTTGGCTACAGAATTTACCTCGATCTGCTTTTTTTTGGTCAAGATTTTATTTCTGCTTTTCAGCACAATAAATAGAGACAAAAATTTTCTGAGGAGAACTGAAGTGATGATGATGATGATGATGACGATGATGTTCTAGTCCTTCTTAGGGTGAGGGGCTACACTATCAATGCAAGGATCTCTGCTTTGGCTATTTAATCCACATCTGTACTTCCCAGTTTCAAAAGGGATATCTCAGCTCCCATACTATTTGCTGAGGGTATGGGATATGCTCAGCTGAAGCATAAGGAGACAATTCAGGGTCTCATGTTTATGTTTGCAGCTAAAGCAAGCAGGATTGACTATTTGCACAGAATTCAGCACCCCTGCATGATCAAGCAGCATTTTTAATTTTAACAGCATTGGCTCAGTTTATGACCTCTGAAGTTTTCAAAATGGCATATATATGGAAATATTAAACATAATCATACTTTAATAAACACAGGCTTTGAATGTACCAACCTTATTTGTGCTTCATGCATCTTCTGCAGCTGGTTAAAGGGTATGTGGTTTAGATTTTTTTGCAAACTATAAAAATTCTATAAAAAGACAGTGTGTTTTATTTTTCCCATATTTGAGATAAGTTGCTAGTTTAGCCAACAAGCAAACCCTTGTAAAAATATCCATAAATAACTGTGTGCCATGGTCAAGAATCCATTTTAAAAAAACAACAAAGTACCTGTAATTACTTTGTCCCCATTTACAAGGGAATAATCAATGCTATTTTTGGTTACTTGATCTTTGCAGTATTACTGATTAAAAAAAAAAGTTGACCTCTTCCAAACTACTGAATTATTAGTCAGTTTCTTAAATGCAGTATTTATATTCCTTTCTTTCATAGCTTCTCATTTACCTAGATAAACCTATTTTCTTTGAGATAAAAGACTACTGACTATGCTTGTAACTACAGATAAGCAGGACTCAAAACTGCTTCTCTTGTGACAGAAAGGTAAACGGTGTTATATTCAAAGTTCAGAAAATTTTCTGCAAAACTGAAGGAGAAAAATTGCAACTTCTTTCAGTGACAAAAAGCCCTCTCACAACTCTGTGACACTGTAAAGGTAAAGATTGAAAGTATTTACAAATTTTTAAAATTAAGTTTAGAAATAATTAATTCTGAATTTGAAGAGAAAAAACATGGAAAAAAAATGAGGGAATGATTCTCAATAATTTCGTATAGAAATTACTATCCCAAATAGAAAAAAAAATTGAGCATAAGGTGATGGAAGAAAAATACCAACCACATCCGGAAGACGCCTTTTATTCTAGACTGTCTCTTCCCACATAAGCATACAAACATAAAAAATATATACTTTATATTGTTGTAGTATGCAATGTCCAAAGTTTGAAAAACTGATTTTCTTCTGATCTTAAAACTTCTGAATATTTACTTCACTTTATAAAAGTGATTACTTTATCTATTCCACTTGTGCATACTGTATTTTCTCAAGGCCACATCATTGCCTGCATATAATTTGTTCTTTACTGGAAATCCCAGTCACTCCTTATTCTCTGTACCTTTTAGGCATAATGCCTCAACCTTCCCACATTACCCTTTTCCTCTCACTTGAAAGTATCACTCACCACAGGCAGTATGGCTTTACTTAACTTCCATTTCTGATAAGCACAGAAAAAATTCTAACCCAAAGATAATGTTATAATTAATAAATACATTTTTGAAGTGTATTTCAGGGGTTGTACAAACTCACAGAGAAATTCATATAGAAAAGCATTAGTGCTTATTGGCAGCACAACTGACTGCTTACTTGCAGTTGTTTAGAGTTTACATAGCTATAACTGTGAAATTTCTCCTTCCAGGGGTCGGAATCAAGAGAAAATGCATATTTCAATTAGTGCAATTTGTTCTCACATCAAACCAAGCCCATTTTTACCCAAAGTAAGTCAGAGTGTCTTTACATCTCTTTATCATACAAATCCACTCACATAGAATAATCCCAATATTACTATAAAAATTCCTCTTATTTTAAGCCATGTGAATGTCTGCCACACACATTTGACTATTCTTGTCCCAAAAGCAGCAAGTGCCATGCAATGCATCTTACACAGCAGAGTAAGAAAAACCATGTTTTCTTTTCTGTTTCTTTTCTGTGCCAAGCTGGCCAAGATGGCAGACCACTTTCATTTTTTCGAAGTCGTAACATTTGCCATGAAAGCTTCTGTTTATAACACAATGTTATCCCACTGAAAAGACATCTAAACATCAAATGTTGATTGGTTCAAATGACAAAAGCAGCTTGGGTTTGAGATAGTTTTGGTATTTCTCTAGGGCCATCATGGAAAGATTGCTCTGGTTTTGGGTATTGAGGGCTTAATGGGGCAGGGTCAGACGTTGCTCCATCATGTCAAGTTCCATTCAACCTATTAATATGAAACCTTGAAGAGCATCATCGTAATGAAGACTCTTCTCCTTCCTTGGCATAGGATTCATAAGAAGTGCTCCCTTTAAAGAAAACAGGGTCTTTAAATTATTCCAAGTAATGCGTTTCAGAAAAATCACATTTCATATGAGGAAAACCCCAGGAGATGAAAAATAATACTGAGAGATTTAAACTTCTTGATCAGTTCTTAAATTACTTTAAGAAAAACAGATTATTTGCAAATTGAATGGGCAGACAAATAATAAAAAATGTGGACAAGGAAAGGCACATTTTTAAAGTAAGAAAAGTAGAGTTCCTTAAACGTGCAGATAAAGCAAAGAATATTTGGAATAAAATAAATGGGCATAATCTGCAGGATTTAGAAAATATCATTATCTAATTATCTGTATTATATCTCAAGAGTATAATCGTGTAGTGTTAGCTAAACCAGCTTTAGATTGAGTTGCTGACAACTATGTAGCTGAAGTGTTTCAATTTGAGGGACCCCTGGATATTTTTGAGTGGAAAACAGCTGCCTGCAAAGCTAGAGAAGAAATTAATGTGTTTACATTCTTCTTCTCTTTTTAACCACAACCTTGCATATAGTCTTGGCCACTGCCAGCTTCTGGAAGGGATGTAAAAATCTTGATTTATTATCATATATTATCTCATTAAACCCACCTCATCAAAGACACACTGTGCTACGGGGACATGCTTATGACAGCACTCTTTCCACAACTGTCTTTCCTCTATAAAATTGCACTCTTCCACCCTGAAATCCTCCAAATCCCCTGACCCATTCCCACGGACACATTTCCTGTCCAAGGATAAATGGTGGTATCTGTACTTTATTAACCTCAAATCTCTGCCAAGTCGGTGGGAACGGGCCACTACCTATATGTACCCTAATGAATGGGCTGGACGTTTGACTTAACTCCAAAGGCAGCCCCACCTTCAGGGATGGCTATCAGAAACTGTGTATCAGGAGCTTTCATATGCCACAACAACATGTAGAGAGGACCTTGTTGCTCAATGCCACCAGGGCTCTGTCAGGGAAAATGCAGTGTCTCCTTTCGGAGCGCAGCTTTATACACCAGGACAAAGGCTGGGTGCAACTGCTTGTGGAAAAATGGGTTCACTAAAACAGAAAAAAGGCTTTCACACGACATGTGAAGTAGTTCCACAGAGCCTCCCCTGGATGGAGAGACACACCTTGCATAATGCTGCTGCTTAAGCAACCATCCTCCATATTATAAACAAAGGCCCCAAACACAGCTGGACACCGAAAATTAATTCCTCTGAAAGGCGTAGAGGGTTTCTCAACACTGGTGGAAGAGACCATGGAGGAAAAATCAGCATGGGATGCCATGGGTCTTCAGGCCCCCCCATAGATTCATATGGGCACTCTCACAAACCACCCTGGCCAGGATATGTGCTTTTACAGACCTGCCAAGGCTAATCCAAAACCCTCCATGGATAAGCACGCATCTACAAATTTTCCACACCCAAAGCTGGCACACACCATGGCTGCATGTGGTTTGGGGCCAGGTGGGACAAGCTGCAGTGCCACTGTGGCATCAGGATTTGGCTGTAGTCAATGCACACAGCTTCTGCTGCTTCACCCTCTTCACTCCATGTAACTGCACTAAGAATGTTCATTCCCCAGGGCTTCTGCAGATCTTTGAATTGCCACTGAGGAATCATGACATGATTTTAGGGGAGTTTGACAGAGAAAAGAACATGGCAGAATGCCTACTAAAACTGTTCCCATGGTGAAATGCACCACAGACTGCAATGGTGACCCCCTCTGGGACTAAGAAACCAGCAGAAATTAGTATGACTTTTTTTTTAACATGATGTCCAATTAAAAGAAGTCATATGAGAATGACACTGGGTGTCTGAAAGATATTTTAAAGAAAAATCAATAACAGAAGAAGGCCTGAAACAAATTCAAGTTTCAAAATACCAAAGGTATGCACATGAAACAGAAATATCTTTCTCTATCAGAACTACAAAAATCTGCTGATGGAAGGCAGCCTACACCAAGGAGAAACACAGGTATAGGAAGATTTTAAGTCTGGGTGAAACATTTTGCTGCATTCTTTCCATGACTGGTTTTTCTTTCAAACCCAGTATCATCTGAATTCTATTAAATAACATAAAAAACTGAGAAGAAAGGTTAAAAATGTCAAAAATTACTTCTTAAGTGATTTCTGAAGATTACACAGATGTGACCTCTTGATCACATCTAAACTGCTAAACAGAAAACTCCCACAACAAAAAATTCCAGTACATTCAATTCACAAACTTTTCAACTAAATAAATATAACAGATTCTCACACAAATTACTTCCAATGAACCTAATTTTAATGCTTAGGTACAGCTTGCATAAGGTGCAATGTGGCCAAGTTCCCCATATGGACTGCCTGACTTGGCCCTACTTCGTCTTTTGGATTTTACCTGAAAAGGAGCGAAAGCTACACAGCATTTTGATGCTTACTTCCTTTGTAGTTTTGAGCAAATTGTTTTGTTTTACTATCTCACTTTCTGATCTGTAAAACAGAGATAATGCTATTGAGCTATCTTAAAGGAACTTCTTTAGATTGATAATTGTCTGAAGTACACCCTGAAGCAAAACATTTTAAAATGTAAAGCAAAGTATTTTTCAAATAATGCTATCCTGTTTATTAACAAGAGGAAAATGTCTGAGCTAAAACCAAAGCACTTGGCTATTGTTTCCCATGAGGCTCACAGAAATACTAAATTGTCTCCAGGATAATCACACATCACTTAACTCATATCTCACCAAAAAAGGCCTATAAAACCACAGAATGAACTACACTAACAGAAACAAGGCATTTGGGTGAATAAACCACAACCCTGCTGTATATTCAGCACCACATGCTACATCTGACCAGTAGAAAGACAGTCCTACTCTTGGACTGAAGCCAAATCCCTCAGCAGCATGGCCATCAGTGCAGCTGACTTACTGAAACCCAGGTGCACACTGCTTCTGGAAGTGGGGAATATGATACAGGGGGTTTTTTACCTCCTGTGCAGTATGTTGCCATTTCACATAAACCCTATGAAGAAGGGGAGGAAGTTAATTCAAGTGCATTCATGATTTACAGCTATTTACACAGCTTGTGCTGTACTGGAGAATTTAATCTTGCAAGATTTCCCTGACCAAGAGTTTTCAGAACCACTGCAGCTCCCATTACAGAGAAACCAAGAAGTGTGATGATGCTACTTTCAGATTCAGCTGCATGATGGGTGATGCAACTGGCAGAAGATATAAACACTAACATAGAGCACAAGAAAAATCACTGAGATAAAAAACAGCAAGAAAACTAGAGTGGTTACTAAATAAGGCAAACAAATTTAAAATTAGAGTTGCAATGGGACATTAGATCAAAAAGAAACACAGGACTTTCACCAGATGTTCAGCACTGTTGCTAACATGAATGGAAACAGCATAACTACTAAATGGCTTGTGGGGTTTCTCCTGTTCTTGGGAGATTTTTTAAAATACCAAAAACCCCAGAAATATTTTGAATTAAAAAGACATAGCCAGGAAAGATTACAGGTTTCATGAGAAACCCATCTCTGACACCTTTTCTCCTGTTACCAATGTGTCACCCAAATCAAGTCAACAGACATTTTAAAGTAATACAGCAGCTATCATCAGTTTTTGTGTGTGTGTGTCCAAAAAGCCCCTAAAATAATTATTTTTATTGTATTGAGTATTTGTCATTCTTCAAGTCATTCTTCTCCTCCTGACTTCTCCAGTTTATTTCACCTAAACAAGAACAAAGCTGAATGGTTACAGGCACAGTAGCAGAAGTTGTATTTGTCCCAGTGTAACCTTAAGTCATGTGAAAATCAAGGAGCTCCAGTGAGATTTATGAACTTTCTATAGTAAATAAAAAATGACTGAACATTGCAAACTCTGCTCGACATGACTGGTGAATACAGACTATTCAGTTTTTAGCATTTGACTCTTGCTGCAGCGCTTTAATTTGCTAATTCACAGTGTCTTCTGAGTCATAAAAATCTATGCTTGAACTGAACCTCAGGAGAGAAAGGGGCTTCACGTTTCATCTGCATCCTGTGGAGTTATCATCTGAGCATAGTTTCAGAAAAACAAGTGTAGAAATATATAAGATTAGTGACTGACTGCTGTGACTGGACTGCATAGTCCTTGCAGTACTATGTAAATTTAAAAATATAAATGAAACAAAACAAAATAAACAAACACAAAGGAGAGAGATTTGAAAAAGGTAATTATATTACCTCCAGAATTAGCAGGTGGAAAATTACTTGTTTTATTTTAGATTGCATCCAGAAGGCTGTTTCATCAACCTGGAGAGTTGGTCTTTTAAACAAAAACTTGACATTTTTAGATTCCTGGCAAAAAGAAGACACTACCTCTCTATTATCTCCAACTTCCAGTAAATTGAAGTATTACTATCTAGATGTTATTCTCTTGGGATTGCAAATAGCAAGTTCTATCCCAAGTGTCAGAGGAAGAGTAGGAAAGTCCCATCTATATGCTATTTTCACAGCTGCTCAGTAGCCTTGCTGCTTCCCAGCACCACCTTGCTTGGTAGCCGGGCAAATCAGTACTGAACACCAAACTAATGGACTTTGTCTAAAAAACTTGTTGATACTTAGTTATCAAAGCAACTGGACAAAAATACATCATGCAACACAGCAGGAATCACTACAAAAGAGACTGGACACCTACAATGTCAGTTTGAATGTAAAACAAATTAAATGGAGCACATTTTCTTGGTGACAGTTACAACACTTTCTTTCCCAGTGGACTTAGTGTGTTTCATAAGAAGCAGTGAATACTAATCAGCAGCATCCTAAAATCAACCTAGTGCCTCCTCAGGTCAAAATGTTTTTGTTTTTTTTTTTAGGAGAGTCATTAAGGGAATACACCATTGTCCAATTAGTTTGTTTCCATTGAAAAGAATCAAAGCACCAAGACCACCACGGGACCTCACTAGCAAATCAAACTATACAGTGGGGAAACCCCAGACATCTAACCCATTTCAACTGCAAAGTTTCCCCACTTTTTGGAAGGCTTTAACCATCCATTTTCTTTTGTGTAAAAGAGGGGCTGAGTCATCCCATGTAGGAGCAGCTATAAATATCTAATGCCAAGTCCGCTGAACAAAAGCTGCAACACACAATACACAGTATTTTGGAGACACTCAAAATGCCAAGAAAGAATACAGCATACCCCTTTTAGGAAGGAACATCTGTTGCACTGGCTGACAAGCAGCTGGCATGACATCCAGTCCCCAAACAATGTCAATTCATCTGTGTTACTTTTTACAAGTAGAGTTGCAAGATTTCCTCACAGTTTGAAGGGGAGAAAAGAGTTTGGAATGGAAAATGAAGCTGCTGCCAGAGGACTTGTTCAGCCACTACCACTTTGTTCCTTTCAGTACACAGTCATTACGTTATCTCATAACAATGCAAATATCTGGTTCTCTTTACCCTGACACTGTTTTCTGCAGTTCATCTTTGTATGGAGTGGAGCACAAAGTCTGTTTGCAATGCAGCCATCACCACACTGCATTTTCACTCTTCCATAGTAGTCTCCTGATTTCTATGCCTCTGAAGATTAGCAAATATGAAATCAGCTATTTCGATACTGTCCCACTGTAAAAGGGAAGTCAGGGAGGATTCCTTTTGATAGATTTCTTGGATGAAAATAAGATGCAAACAGGGTCATATTATGTCTGAAAACATTTTATTGATAAATAAAGGTAAGTGTTCCTACCAAAGGAGGGAGTGGGGTAGAAAAGGGAGCAAAGAGAAGAAAATAGAGACAGAGATAGAAAGAGAATACTGGGATAGATCATTACCACTGTATCCTGGGCACCCTGCTGGCATCAGCTCGGCAGATGAATGCACCCAGCATTTTTTCCTGGGCATCTGCCCCACCAGCAAGTAGGAGCTCACTTGCAGCCTGATTGTGGAAGCTTCCTCTGCCCTGATCTGCTGTCAGGCAAAGTGTCCCTGGGGACAGGGCTCCCAGCATGTGTACAGCCTCTAGAGTTATTTTTCACCTCATGTATAACATATGTTGAGGCATAAATTAAAATTAGATTGGTCCTTCTCAGATACCCAGCAGAGAAAGCCCACATGTATTGGTTTAATTCAATCTTAGGATTGCCTTTCCCTGCCATAATCAGATGTAGCAGTGTAACCCTAACACAAGAAGCCCTGTCAAAGAGAGTCAAAGCAGAACAAAGTTAATATTTAGAACTACTTCAAGCAAGCGCCTGAGCCCCTCCTAACCCCTGCAGACAAAAGCAAAAAATCTACTCCAAAATCCCTGTCAAATACTGTAAACAACCATGTTTCTTGCAATTTTAACAGACTATGGGAATAGGTCTTGGGGTCTTCACTCATACTCATTTTTCCCTTTCACATGAACACTTGGTTGGGTCATTTTTAAACAAAACATGCCTTGATCCTAGTTTAGTTTGCTAATAGTTTCATTTTGAATCCATAATTAAAACCTTTAAGACCAAGTTTAGATTTCTGCTTTTCTTTTCTCTTTTTTTTTTTCTGTTTCCCCTTTCTTGTTTAGAAGACTAAACATACCTGAATTTCTTAGCATTTTTTGCCAGGATTTTTAAAGGCATGACCAGAGAAGTCTTGATGAACAAATTAGAACGAAAATTTCTGAAAATCAAGGAAGTCTTAGTTACAACATGTAACTTCTTCCCTGCGATCAAAAGTGATAGCTACTTACCCTCTAACACATTAGACTCACAAGTATTTACATAGATTCTTTGTTCCTGTCCATCACGACTATAAAACAATCACCATCACAGTGCTCTGTAGCCTCCTGGAGATCAGCTAGTCCTGAGACACAATTTCTTAAATCTTTCCTGTGACAGTGCTCTGCCTGCACAAAACACACAGTCCATTATAACTGTCTATGAGGGAGTCTGATAATGCCTACAAGCCATTTGCCTCAGGCTGGGATTTGCCAAAGAATGCACAAACTCTACTGTAAAAAAAGGTGAAAGGGACTCACAACATCTTGAGATGAATACAACAAGAATACCTTTTCAAAACTGCTAAGGGAAATCATAAAATGCTTCCCCACCCTTCTCTTCCGCAAAGTACTCACAATTCTAAAGCAGGACAAGAGTGACTTGAGCAAATCGAGTTTACACCCACTCTAACCCTGATTCAGGACACACCACCAAGGATATTATTTAACAAAAAGGTTTTAGTCAAAAGTTTTCTTTTCTTCCCCATGATTACAACACGTGACAGGGAAGTGAAATAGCACAGCAGACCTCAAAGCCAAGAACAAAACACACAGCTAGCCTCAAAGCCAAGAACAAAACACAGCTAGTGATGAGGGTTCTTCCAGTGCCAGTGAGAAATTCAGCTTCAACTAGAAACCCAGACTATATGGCATTAAAAACACCACTAGGTATGACATATGACATGGGCCAATAAAGGACATTCATTGAGGCAGCAATTACATGAGCCAAGAGAAGAGAACAGCACTATTTCTGCTACATACTCTCAAGTTCATACACTTGATCTTTTACCCAAAATATTTGTTAATAATCCTTCATAGCTTTTCTTCCTTGATTTAGCCTACTCATCTTTTGAAGTCATCTCATCTAACTATCCTTATTTTTGTATAACTTTTCTAGCTTTGACATACTCTTTTTTGAAAGCAAAGAAAGATGACAGCACCCAGGATATGAATATACCACAGAGATATCCTGAACATAAATGAATTTTCAGTTTGGCTCTGCACTTCTCTCCTAATTCTGATTAAGAATTGACATTTTGGTTGAATTGATGCTTTCAAAGACCTAGCTATAATAATTTCAACATTTCCATACTGAATTTTATTAACCGGTTTAAACCTTATAATTTTGGGTATACTGTTGGCTTATGCCATGCAATGCTGGAATTTAATCCACCATTTTAATGTCTATTCACTGCAAAATCTTTCTGTAAAGCTGGAATAACATATTTTGGTTTTTTCTACCCTGAATATTACCATATCAATGGCACTTTTTGTCCTACTGTGAATTCTACTGCATCATCAGCACACTTTGCCATTTTATCATTTATCCCTTTTCTGTACCACTTGGGAAGAACAGGCTAACAGAGTTCTCAGTGACACCCCACTTATCTTCAATTACAAAAACAGACTATTATTTTGTAGTGGTTTAGGTTCAACAATCTAAGTTTCCTGGCCAATGCATCAATTATGTACTGGGTTTAGGGCTTGCCAAATGCCCATGCACCCACTAAAATTATTTACTCATTTTCTGCTGTGAGATAGGATTAGGAAAAAAGCAAAGCATGCTCAAACTTAAAAAGGGTATAAAGAAAACTTTATTAACAGAACTACAAGAAAAATTGTAAGAATCAGAATAAAACCTTCACAACACTTCTCCTCCGCCTACAATCTTCTTCTCTTTCTCACTGATAATGTACAGAGACAAAACCTGGGGCTTTCAGTCAGTTTTCCACTTCTAAAATAGTGTTTCTTAAATTCACTAAGGGAGAGGAGTCTTTCTTGACATGCCATGGAGACTTCACAAGAAACAGTTCTCTTGTGGCTTCAATATCACAGCAAATCAGCCACCCGGTAAAGGAAAATCTGATCACTGTGTAAAAAGTCCCTCCCCTTGACTTACGGCTTTCCTCACAACTGTTTTTGAGGACTTAGTCTTTAGCTAATGGGGTACACTTTTAAGAATGAGCTGTTCAAAAGCAAAGGTTCTCTTCATTTATCTCTGAGATCATCTTCATCTCTGGGAACATAGGTTTTCTTCTCCTTCCCTGGGTGCAAAGTGTCTTCCTCACTTTTGTATCTCTGTATTCAAGCTTCCCATTTGGATCACAGCTATGTCAATATCTGCTTGCTTCAGCATGGATCACTTTGCTTATGTCTACAGCTTGAATGCTCCATCCCCCATGCTTTTTCATCAATTACTGGGATATTCTAGTGTATCCCAGTCCATCACCATGGCCTCACAAAAAGAATTTCAGCCCAAGACTAAGGCATTTCCTCATTCTCCTCCTATCTGGTATTTTACTTCTTCTTTACTGACCTCAGCGTCTCATGTTTTCTTCTACATATCTTCACTCTTTCCTTTTCTTACACTCAAAAGAGAATTGATGTTTGCAAGGCTCATCTGTGCATCTCGCCCAGGCCTACAGATGGCCATGTGATTTCTGCTGGGTGGCAGCGGAGCTGTTTACAGTAGAGGATTTCTTTGGCGGCAGTGCTGGGGAGGTAGAGAGGGAGGCTAGAATCTCAGTAGCCAGGCTAGAACACAGCAGCAACATGCTGGGGGTCAATGGCTTCCCCTCCCCCTGCCCAGTGGTTGTAGATGAACCTCAACAGTGGCTGAATCTTGGCCGAGACAGCCCAGCCTAGAGTCCGGCAGACCCTGGCTCAGCCTGGGCCAGCCGCAGGGCAAAGCTAAGCAGTGGCAAGATGTTAGCAGCTGTGACCTAGCCCAGCCCCAGCTGGGAACCCACAGCTTCCCCTCCCCTCTCCAGCCACCATGCCAGGAGGGGGTGGAGAACATCTTTCTTCAGAGGCCAGAAGCAAGAGAGCTTTTCCCAGGCATGCCCATCTTTAAAATGTGTGTCACGGAGGTGTATTTAACTTTTTTAAAGTGGTTTAACCAGGTGTCAATCCTCAAAACTAGTCACTGATTGGTTTTGCTAGGCACAGAGGAAGCTCTTAGTAGCTTCTCAGAAAATCACTTCATAGGTGGCTCTTTTCCTCCTCACCAAAGAACAACCAATGCAAAACCAGCACATATTTCTACTATTCAATCAGCTCCTACTTCCTAACAGCACCTTTCATCTTTAAGGCTTCTTCTCAACATAGTTACTTAATGAAAGAGATTGTAAAACCTTTCTAGAAATTCATTTTCACAATATCCACAATAGTATCTTTATTGACTCTTTCTAATGAATGAAAATAGATTTGTGAAAAAGTGATTTTCCCCTAAGATCATCATACTGATTTTTCCTCATTCTATCATATGATTTATGGACACAGTAATTATAGTCTTTCTATCAGTTTCCTAGGATTGTAAGGAAAACAAACAGTATTTACTCTCAATGAACTCTGTTACATTTGTATCACATTTGCCATTGCTTTGGTACCAAATAGCAAATTAGGCAGCTTATGAACGGGAATTGTTAGTTCACTATTTACTATTTGAGTTACCTCAGAGCTTTTGGGTGAAAACTAGCTGGTTCTGAAAAATGCATACACAATTATTCATTGCATCAGCTGCTCACAAAAGCTCTTTGCTGCCACTTTCCTGGAGACAACTCACCTGATCTGTCTCCCATTCATGCAGTAAACCTTCTAAACATCTGGAGAAGAAATGTCAATTAAAAGAATTAACTGAGATTTTTCTGTCATGATTTTGCTATCTGTGAATCTTCATTTCAGGACCTGATATTCTACAGATCTTTTGGATCTTTCTAATCTAGGCTTCTTCCTCTCCTCATGCAGAGGGAAGCTAATTTTCCTTTCATATCCAGGATTAATATGAAACTACTCGCTGTCTTGCTTAGCAGCTGTTACCTCCAGCCCAAAACATGCCTATGTTTCCACTAGATTTATAAATGTTTTTGAAGTCTTTGTTTCTACTACTTCTCTTTTGTAAAAACCTTTTCTAAAATGAAAAAGAAACAACCATTGTTTTCACCAGAATGAAATATTTAACTTGAAAATGTCTGGGTTTCTTTGGTGGGTTTTTTTTCATGGGCAGTTTTGTCAAAAATGCTTCTGTTTAATCCAGCCTTTGATATCCTTTTCTGTTTTCTTTCTCCTTTACCTCCCACTTTTTCCAGTGTAGGGCTGAGCCAAAGCACATTTAGCATTCACATAACCTCTAATTAACTAATACTCATGAGATAAGGAAATGACATCATGCTGTAAGTATTATTTTGCAAATGAATCAGAAAACCAAAGTCTTCATTAAAGCCATATGTCTTGCTTTAGGGCAAATTTGGGAGAAAACTTCTGAAGGGGTTCTTTTAGAAAGCAAATTTAAGTGGCGCCTCCCCCAACTGGTTCAGGAAAAGACTTCCTTGGAAGAAAAGTGGGGAAAAACTGTTTCTTTAATAAGTAAACAATTTATTAGCATAAAAAAATTAATAATGCTAAAACCTCTTGCTAATCTGAAGAGATGACAAACTCAGAAAGTCTCCTTTGTGGGCTGTAGCTCAGCTTACTCAGTTTGTTACCAGTCTTTAAACTGGAAATGTCACAATTCACGTCAGGCCCGGTGGGCTACAACTGTGAGCTGCCGGTGCTCTTTTGGGTTTTTAGTCCAGAGCAGGTTTAAACAGTTCCAAGAAAAAGAGAAACTACAGTCCAGGGAACTTCTCTGCCTCAGCTAGCTAAAAACTAACTAAAAAGCAAATGAGAGCTCTGTCCTGCCGTCTGTCCATGCTGCAGACAATGCAGTCCAGGAGCAGGATAGAGGGGAGCAAGTGCAGTGTTTGATAACAAACTCTGTGCTTCTTCTCTCCCGCCCTTCACTCTTGGAACTAGTCTTAAAGGTGCAAAATTTATTTCTGGATTAAATAGATGAATGGGGATACAAGCATCATACAGCCAACTCAGGACACCATAGTATGCTTCTCCATGTTCCTGAATCAGCCCTCATGGGCTGTACAAAAACAGCAAGTCTTCCTCTACTGCAGTGTTGTTCTGGCATCTTTTCTGCTTCCAGCCATTGCTCTTCCAGCTGCTAAATGTTAGACAATTCTTTTCAGACCAGCCCCTTGTTTCAGTACATATACTTCATATACAGCTACAAAGAAACAGTTTACAGTCCCATTGGGAGTAAAACCCTATGCAGCATTTAGAATTGGTAGATACCATCAATGCATCAACGACATCTTTTTTTTTTTGGAATGTGCAGTTCCAGGAACATGGAAGGATACAACAATGACAACTCCAAGATGCAAAACTACTAAGACCCCACGATCTTTCTCCTCTCCAGCACTGTACTTCTTGAAACAATCTCAGTAAGACTCATCACTCCTCTTGCCAATTAAGCCCCACTCCTCAAACACATTTAAGCAGAATGAAACCAGTGTTCTTCATCTGCCGTCAGGCACACTTGTCCCTGAGTTGAAGGGAAATGTCCATCTTGACTTATGTCAAAGTAACCTACAGAATTTCATATGAATGGGGCTGTGAGTTACACAAGCCAATGAGCCTGCACAAAAGCTCTTGGGGTTCCACCCCAAGGTGAAAACAATCAAAGTAATCTGAATCCCAAAGATACAGTCATCAGTGTTTCTGTGTAACCCGGGAAAGGAGACCATTAACAATCTAAGCATTAACAGAGAGGGAACCAAACACTCTCAGAGGTTTGAGCCCTGCCAGCTGTCACTGTGTTTCTTTTCCTTCTGAGAAACAGCTGAATATAGCCATAAGCTGTAGTTACTCTTTGCTATCTCCTATAAAAGAATTTTTTCTAGAGCACATCTAAGACACCTGACCCATCATACAACACATCACATAATACATCTGCCAGGGCTTAATGACACAATCTGAAACCACAAAATCTTTCCCAGCCCAGTCGTCCCTTCTGGAGTGCAAGTTTTCATCTTATTTAAAAAAGGCAAAATACTAACCCAGGAAAGGTTTTCAACATTGCTCCAACTTCTCTTTGCAACCTTTCCTTGCTGCTTTTATTAAATCAGAGGACTGCTTTTAGATCCAGTAACATAAAAGAATTTGTTTGGCTTGTCAAGAAACCTGTTGACTAGACACAAACACAACCACAACCACTATTTTTAAAACCAAAGGTAAAATCAGAGTACAGCTTACATATTTTTCATTCTTTTGACAGTTGCCAAGATATTAATCCTGGGACATTGCAATGATTTTCTTTCTTTTCCAAGAGATGGCAGAAGCAGCTGAGTTTTCAAGACAGCTTCACTTTCATGTCACTTGCAACTAAATGTAATACTTGCTTCCTGCTTGGTTAATAAGAACATTTCCAGCTGGTTATGGAAACAGTGCAAAAGCTAGTTTCTTGAAAGTAAACAGTGAAAAATAAAATGATTGTTGAATAACAGTATGGCAAATTTAGAACCTTTCCCCCCCTTGTGGTCTCTGGAAACAAAGACATACCTACAAATGAACACTGCAGAATTGCTTGCCACTGTCTTCTTTTAATGAAATGAGAAAGTTTTGGTAACCTGGGAGAGACAACCTACTACAGTAAGAGGAAGTGTCCTTTCCAAGAACACTCTGGCTTTAACTCACTCATATTAAGAGTCTTACATCCCACTGATAATTACTTTTCTGGCTCTAAAACATCTTGTTCCTCAGGTTACAGCACAGAGACAGTCTCTCCTCTTAGCTCAGACCCTGTCCCTTCTGATGCCACAGTTTACTTGCTTGCAGGTCATCCCGCCTGCAATGTACCTACAGGCATAGCACTTCTGTATCTTTCTACCTGTTCCTGTAAAATACATTGCATGCAACCAGTTACTGAAAAATGTCTGTTAGTCAACTGAAGCACCAATAGACATGTTAAATTCATTAAAATCCTCTTTAAGGATCTCCTATGACCTTGGTGTTTAAACTACAATTAACTTAAAATAGTTGGAAGGGTGAGAATATGGAGCAAGAATAGTGGCTAAGAAGAGGGAGCTGTCTCAGTGTGTGTCCATTCCTAAACACAGTTGATGACAAATCCTATCAACGAAGAATAAGCAAAGTGACAGTGGTAGCACACAGTGATATCCCTCTCACACACTGTCTCAGCTTCTAGCAATATAGAAAGGCTGTCTGAGTCCAGGGCTGTATCTCTGCATTTATCTTTGAAGTATGCCATGGATTCATGTGACCACTTTTTAAACCCAGGTACATTTTTAGCATCCAAAAGGAACTCAATTTCTGCCTTCTGCCATGCTCAGTTAAGATTTTCCCAAAACACAGCCTCAGGTTACCTAGAGTCATTCAGAGAAAAAGCTGTGAGACACACACTTCCCCAGCTCATCTTTTAACCAAAGCCTCATCTCTGCCTCCTTTCGTGGTTCTCTGAAGATAAGTTAGCACCAGCTTCTGGAAGCAAGGAAAAGCAAATGAAATACTGGCTGCACCAACATCTATGATGTTGGTATCTTCTGAGAATGCTTGAGATATCCCAAGGTCAACACTTCATCTGAGGGTCATTACTGGATGCTTAGGTGTTTCTCCTTCACACTTTCTCTGGTAACCAATACCTAAGACACCTGACTCCTGGCATCATCAGTCTTGTTTAGCTGCTAGTCTGCAGCAATGCAGCCCTCACTTTGCAACAGTTAACTGCCTTAAGTCATAAAGGATAACCTAAGCCTAAAATTTTTCAGTCCACTTGAAATAAAAGCCCCTACAATAGTAGGGCATATGTTAGGCAACTGGTTCATTGCTAAGTAGGAGGAATGAAAGTCAAAGCCCCATTTTTTCTACACCTTTTTGATCTTCAAACTTTTCCAGCTTGCCAGGCCTTGTTTTTATTATGAGATATAGCAAGGTCACAGCTTGAGGTATTAGGAGTTTGAGCACCTCAGTTCAATTCTTTGCTATCAACTGGCCAAATAACAGCTAATCCTAATTTTTTTAGGACAAAAAATCTACATTGACAGATAATTGTAATGGGGCTTACAAGGTTTAAGCTGTGTCTGTATGAAGCACTCAAATAGATTTGAGTGGAAAAGCCTAACAGAAGGCTCTAAATAAATAACATGACTGAAAGCATCATGAAAAAATAAATTTCCAGCATGAGGCTGATGCAGCTCAGCTGGAAGAGAACAGAACATACATGAAATGTGTGGAAGATGAGAAGAATTTTAAAGCCAACTCAAATGTAAAAGCAAATCAATGCTTCAAACTTAAAAATTATGACATCCAACTTCTGTGATGAAGTGCATTGGGCTTTGATTCTGGAGTGCTCTCTCTCTTACACCATTGGTAGTTGTGAGTAACCAATCTGCATTTTCACCCAAGCTTTCCATACCACAATGTATGGTGGAAAGATTTGGCAGTTTCTGCCTTTGTCCAGATACCCAAAGAAAGGAAAAAAAAGAGTGCAAGGGGAAAAAGAAAAAACCGAACTGCAAATGAATTTGCAGCAGAATGACTCCAAACTCTTGAGCCAGATTCAGAGGATTAATGTTACAATAATACAAAACTACATAAAACAAATTATAACCCTAAGTCTTGACTGTCCTGCAAAGAGCCTATGGAGCAAACAGGTATGACGACCTAAAGGCAAGACAGGAGAGAAACAGAGAGATCAGAAACCAGAAGAAAAATTGTTAGTTTAATTGTTAAGTACATTCCCAGCTTCACACCAGATTACTGCTTTATAGCTGAGTATTTAACTCAGATTTTTGAACTCCCAGGCCAGGACTTCAGACATACATATCCTCTTAGGGGAACAACAACAATTTCAAGCAAAACTCTCTAGGATATGCCAAATTTGGTGGTAGTGGTGTATGGGCCAGGTTTTTTCAATTCTCTGGATTATTTAAACAACAAACTCGGTGGTGAGGAGTGCCTGCCATACACTGGTGTCCTAGGGTGACATTATGATGCTTGTATCCCCCAGTCGTTGTTCTGTTTATGTTGGATATTATGTTCTGTACCTTCAAGACTGGCTCTGAAGAGTTAAGTTTTGTTTTGTTTTGTTATCAGCCTGCCCCCCCACGGCTGGCGGGACACAGAGAGAGGGCAGTACCCAGGGCAGCTTTTGCTTTTTGCTTTGCTTTTGCTTTGCTCTTGCTCTTGCTTCGGCTTTGCTCCTGCTCTGCTCTTGCTTTTTGCTTCTGTTCATTAGTTAGTTTAGCTAAGCAGTCCAGTTTTTCCCTGGACTGTTTTTCTTTCTCTTTCCTGGAACCATTCAAACCTGCTCCAGACTGGGATCTGGGAAACACCAAGAGTTTGCACCTTGTGGCCTGCAGCAGCCATTCGTAGCGCTGGAGGGACTGACAACAGAACGACCACTCCCAAGAGAGACTTTCTGAATTTGTCATCTTTTTCAGAGAGTTGAAAGAGTGGTGTCATCCTGTATTGTTCATTTTGTGTGCTGGGGGGTGCTTTGCCTGTTAAATAAACAGGTTCTTTCCACTCCTCTCTGAGGAATCCTTCCTGAACTGGCTGGGGGGAGGGGCGGTGTGGGTTTGCTTTCTGGAGGGGCCCCCTTTGGGAATTCTCTCCCAAATTTGCCCTAAACCAGGATAACTGGTTAGTTGCTTGCTGCTTCACAAAGGAGATGGTGACTGCTAATGATAGCAGCTAATAAAGTGATCCCTTCAGTTCAAATGTTATGGTTGCCTTGGAGATCAAGCATTGGGATTTCTTTGCTGGAGATAGTAACTACCCAAGCACGTTGAGTACTGCATTTGTTAAACAGGGGTTGCTTGGAACATTACTCTTTTTCATGGTGTCCTGGTTGAGGGCAAATTTAGGAGAGAACCCCCAAAGGGGGGCCCCTCCAGAAAGCAAACCCACACCGCCCCTCCCCCCAGCCAGTTCGGGAAGGATTCCTCAGAGAGAAGTGGAAAGAACCTGTTTATTTAACAGGCAAAGCACCCCCCAGCACACAAAATGAACAATACCGGATGACACCACTCTTTCACTGCTCTGAAAAAGATGAAAAATTCAGAAAGTCTCTCCTGGGGTGGTTGCTCTGTTATTGATCCCTCCGGTTCTGGGGTAGCTGCTGCAGGCCACAAGGTGCAAACTCTTGGTGTTTCCCAGGTCCCAGTCTGGAGCAGGTTCAAGAAGGTCTAAAAAGGAAAGGAGAAACAGTCCAGGAAGAAATTTGGACTGTTTAGCTAAAAGGACTAATGAGCAGAAGCAAAAAAGCAAGAGCAAAGCAGGAGCAAAGCAGAAGCAAGAGCAAGAGCAAAGTGAAAAGCAGGGCAAAAAACAAAAGCAGCACTATGTACTGCCCCATCTCTGTGTCCCGCCAGCGGCGGGGGACCAGGCTGATAACCAAAACCAAAACAAAACATTCACTCTTCAGAGCCAGTCTTGAAGGCACAGAACATAATATGCAGCATAAACAGCTCACACGAATGGGGATACAAGCATCATAGCGTCAGCCTAGCACACATGGTGGGCCCATGAATGAACCACTGAACACTTTGGAGTCTATTTTTATAGTGAGGAAGACAAGGCAAAGAATCAGACCAGAACTGAATTCACCTTAAAGAGTAACTTCCTATCTTTAAATATTCAATTTCAGTGCTTCCAAAATCTATATAACATAGAAACTGTTTAAGAGCAGAAAATTATGATTATTTCACCATTTTCTGGTAAGAAGTTAACTTCATTGTGTAAAAAATAAAAATTAAAAATCAATATTAAAACCTAAGCATATACCTGCATCTCTTGTGTTTTTATTGACTTCCTTTTCAGGGTAAGGGGGGAAAGGGGTTGTGCTTTCTTTCAGGGTGGGGAGGTTAATGAGGGCAGTATTGTAGTGATACTATTTCTAAAAGCTTTCATTTCTATGAAACTCAAGGTCACATTCTAGTCATTGTCTTTCACATTAACATTCTCCTTCCCTAGATGATTCATATCAGAATCTTTATCACTTTAAACCATTTACAATAGAGACACTGCAAGAGGTTAAGAATGCAGTCTAGCATTCAAAAGAGTGAAGACCACCATTTAATACAATTTTAAATGATTGAGTAAAATAAACAAGCCACTGAAGTGGCAAATGATGTCAATTCATTAAGTTTAGACCAAACTAGAAAAGACCATGATGAAATTCAGAAACACACAAAAATGGAAAAGATAGTTGTGACACATGAAGTTTAATTTTGATAAAGCAAGGATAATAATACTTCAGAGGAATAATTTAATTTATATTGTTGGGTACCACTCAAGAAAGACAAAGAACAGGGGAGCACTATGGACAATTCAGGCAGACCCACCTCCCACAGTATGTAAGGCAGTAACCTGAAACACAGACACTTGAATTAAATGTTGAGATTCTGTTAGATATTAAAAGAACGTGTTCTTTTATCTTTTGTGAGCCAATCTGCTCTTCAGTGTGTAATGGATCTCTCTATGAGTCCACATTTTTATTCTAAAACCTGGTTAATACAGTCTTCTAGCTGAAGGGCTAGTCAAGGCTTCACTGGTGAAGAGTGTGCTATGGGTCTGGCTCTGGGACAGAGAGAAAGTAGTCCTGCCTCAATTTTCTGTGCTAGGGGAAGTTTTGGTTCACACCTAATTACATGTAATTCTTATAAATTTCTGCACTACTTGGCAAAATACATAAGCAAGAGCTTTCAAACCTGCCAATAATCCTTAGATGCACAGTCTATGTCAAAGAAGGATAAATTTTTAGGGCTGTGAATAACATCAGACATGAAAAGCACTGGAAACCCTGGTAAAAATAAATCCATACAACAATATGGCTACCAGGTATGACTATATTGACTCAGAACTTGCAAAACTACAGTACGCATCCACAGCAGAAGGAAATCTAGGGAAGTGATGCAAAATTTCCAACCAGTGAAAACTGCACGTGCTTCTGTGAAACACACATATAAAAAACCAAAGAAACCCGGTAACTTCCTCTTTTTTTTCCAATCAGGAACTAGGTAACATCAGCTGGCCCGGCCTCTGTCTCGGCTGGGCCGGGGCCGGGTGGCCCTGCGGGGAGCCCTTCCCCGGGGCTGCCTGCCGGCACCACCGCCCCCATCGGCCGCAGGGCAGGGAGAGGGGATGCCGTGGGCTGGGTGGAGCTAACCTTGCTAACATCCAGCTGCTTACTGCACCCCTCCCCCAACCCAGTGGCCCAGGTGAGCCCGCTGCGCCCCGGGAGCAGCACCAGCTCGGCAAGGCAATTTTACCCCTGTGGAAGCTGCCACAATCATTGTGCAGGGGGAAGGAGAAGCCCCTCCCTGCCACCACATTCCCGGTTTACTGCTGCTGAGTTCTGGCCTGGCTGACTAGATACAAACCACACCTCCCAGCAGCAGCTCCCGCCAGGCCAGGTGAGGCCCAGGCAACATGTTACCCCTTTCAGTGCTTTAATCCACCCCTGTGTGAGAAAAAGGAACAAGATGCAAACATGTAAAGGAACAACATGAAAACATCAAGGTTAGTAAAGTAGAAGTCAAGTCCCAGATAGGAGGCATGAGGAGATGCCTTGATCTTGGGGCTGAAATCCTCTTATAAACTAAGGGAAAAAACTCTTTCTCCCAATAATGCATGAAACTATGAGAACATAAAAGGTTCAAATTAATATCGAGGAAAAGCCTACATGTTAAAATAAGCAGATGTTAAAATAGCTGTGATCCCATAAAAAGTTTGAACAGAGAAAGAGAGAAGAGTAATCCTGTGGCCCCAGGAGGAGGAGATGTCTGTTCCCAGAGATGAAGATGATTTTATAGAGAGATAATGAGAACTTTTGCCTTTGAACAGCTCATCTTTAAAACAATACCCCATAAGTTGACATGGCCCATCAACAAGCTGTGGGAAGGCTTGGAGAAAATGGGAGAGACTTTACATCAGCAGGATTCCCTGTGCATCTATAATCCATGAGGAAATTAAGAACTACGAGAGAAATGGTTTTTTCCTGTTGTGGAGAAGTCTCCATAACATTAACAAGAAGGACTTCTCTCCCTAAGTGAACAAAAGAAAGACTATTTTAGAGGTGGTAAACTGACTGGAAATTTTGAATTTTGTTTCTTTACATTGTCAGTGGAAAAGAAAAGGTTGTGGGGGAAAGAGAAGGGTTTGTTTTGATTCTTACTGCTTTTTTTCTTTTAGTTACTGTTAATAAAGTTTTCTTTATACCCTTCTAAGGTTTTGAGCCTGCTTCACCTTTCTCCTAATCCTATCTCACAGCAAGAAGTAAGTACATTAGTGATTAACCAGCACTAAAACCCACCACACTCTGGTGCATTGGCTGAGAAATCTCAAAATTAGTGAAATTTCAAATTGACAAACCAAAACCACTACACCAACCTAACAAAATATTTGCATGGATACATCTCACAAAGGGAAAAAAATCCCCAAAACATCTCCAAGGTGTGAGTTGAAACCCTGGAATAAGGCCAAGGCCTATCTTTCCAGTAGTCACTTTTATGTCTGCTACCGTGTGTTTGAAATGCCAGGTCCATGATCTATGGGCACTGCATGACTCCTCTGACATGGGCCCCAACAGTAGAGGATGCTCTCTCCTGGGAAGAGGAGAGGAGCTCGAGAGCGCACAAGCCATGCAGTGCTGCAAGTGTGTGGGTCTTAAGAGATGGTGGGCAGAGATGGTGCTGGGAGGTTTGTAACCACTAAGGCAACAAATTGGTCCCTCTTTGTATTCCTGATTACTGAAATCCAGGCTGCTGCAGCTCTGTAGCAATAAACTGGCCTACATCAGAAGTCACTGCTGCAGCTTATGTTTTATTTTGCTTGTCTCTTGACAGCAAGACAAAAATTGTCCAGCACTCTTCCCTCCTCTTTCCATGGCAAAGGCAACCTGGTCCTTCACAAAGGAAAACAAAACTGAGACTGAAATACATGTGTTGCAGCAAGAATGCAATTTCTAAGCAAAAATGTTGTTTGCTATGGAACAGCAATGATTTTTCCTTACTGGTCATGACACCTTCCTACCCACCAACAAGTACAACCACTTTGTCACAGTACTCAGCAAAAGTCATATCAGATTAGCACAATTCTTTCCACTGACACTTTGAATCAACCTCCCCACAGAAGCTTTTAAGAGACAAGCCTTCACATGTACAATCAATATTGCTTTACTCTTATGCAGATGTTCAACAGCTACTTCCTTCAGCTCAACAATTCAACAAAACTGAAGTTGAATAACAAAACTGAAGTTTCATATAGCTGTGGGCATTGCTAAGAAGAAAAAGGTGATGGCACTTAATTCGGAGAGAGTCCAAACACAAACCTCAGATATCCCCTTGCACTAGCATACCGATGCCATGCCATTTGCCTTCTACACTTCACTGACTGCTCTCCAAATTGTTAAACAATGACAAAAATGACAAGAGAATTATACTTTTGAATTCATGTACATATAATTTTCAATAAAGCAGGTTTTACCCCTATGCCCACTCAAGTTGTAAAATATGATAGGCTCCAAACACAAGGTAAATTTTATGGTTGTTTCAACATGAAAAAGAAGTAGACCATAATAATGCTACCACTAAGCTCTTCAGTGAAAGTAATATAAACTATTTTAAACCATTTAACTGACATCTTTCACATCTGTTGAGTTGTTTGCTGGGGCTCTGATCCAACTACTACTACAACTCTCAATAGAAAGGCTATGATGACTTCTCATGTGGATTGGTTGCCATCTTAAAGCAGGGTGGAATACCCAGCTGTAACACAGCAGCACAAGTTTGATAATGGCTATCCATCAGATCATATTTCAGTAAAGCTGAAGAGAATTAGAATATAGATGCATAAAAGACTCCTGTATCTTTTATCCCATGACCAGCAGACAGAAAAAAACAGGAACACTGGACAAAGCTGTTGCCAAACAATTCTGTAAAAGAAGAAATTCCTTAATACTAATCTAACATTGAAAAGCAAGCATTCTTTCTTTGGCCAGATACACAAGGGGGATAGCTCCTCCTTAAGTCATACATGCTGAGCACAGGAAAGTTTCTGTTTATATGCTGTATTTTACATACATATTCATTGATGTTCCAGAATAAACATATATATGATAATATTTTCCCCAAAACTATTAACATATTTTCCCTCCCCTTTACGCATGAGTTCTTTTGTCTTGGGGGTCTCTTTGATGGTCCCTAGTGATCAGGGACCCCAGTGTTACAGACAACCTACTAAGGTACCAGGGCAATGGGCCTGGTGAACTTCCAGTTGTATTTCTTACACCACGGGCATTGTGCAGTTCCATAGGCCATAGTGGTTTTTGAAGAAGAAGCACTGTGTTAACTCACCAGATGTTGACAGATTTATCATCTGGTGACAAAATTGCACTCTACTCACTTTAATTTATTTTCACTTAGTGAGACCTTGTATATGTCCCCAAGCTGAGTTCAGACGTACAGCTGAAAAGTACGGGATTTTCTTTCATGTTGTTTGACTGCAAGGGGTAGGGGTGGAGTGAAAAATGGGTTTTTGACAGTATCAATTCTCTATTCCAGTCCTTTGATTAAAATTCAATCTGATTCACTTAATAAACAGAATATTGGAAACAGAACAGTGCATCATTACCAACTGGGCATTTTTTCCTTCTTAACTTGTAAATAATATCAGACAACAATGGAGTGGATTGAGTGGGATTTCTTTGGCTAAATGTTGACATCTGTAATACAGATGTCAACTTCCAATAAGTTGCTTTTGGCTGTTTTGTGAGTCAGTAGAGACCTAGCCAATGGAATCTTACTTGTCTCACCCAAAAACACACATATGGAGTGGCCCAAGTGAGTCATGCCCTAAAAATGTTTATTTCTTGCCACGAATTGCAAGGGCAACCAAAGGTGAAAAGTAACAGATGTGTGATGAAATGAGTATCACCCATTATGCATATCAGCCTAATGACAGTACAGCTGTCACTTTTTCTCTCAGATGACCAGTGCTGGCATCTTATTCCTGACAATCTCAGAAAATGTCTTAAGTCATGCTATGTCCCTGTGAAAGTAGAATCAAGAGTTTCTTCCAAGGCCTAAAGTAGAATGAGGTAAGAAGCTTTAATGACTGAGCTGGAATGAAACATGCTCAGCATCATAGCTTATTCTCTTTGCACTATTTGAGAAATAGATTACATGGAAAAACGCCACTTTCTTGTAGGCTAAAATGGAAAATTCTACCTGCTTGACGAAAATATGAGGGCTGCCAACTAAAAAGATCCATTTGCAAATACAACATTAAAACACCAATACACCTTTTATAAAAAAAGTCACAACTAAAAACATAGAGAAGATAAAATTTCAGTTACCTGTAGTGTAGAGAACTCACAAAATCCATCCACCCCTATTTTCTAGCTGCAGAGGTGGTGTGGTAAACACTGCATATGCCCTTTAGCTGATGGGCAGACATGACTCAATTCCCCCCCCCCGCCCACCATCTGGGGGTTTGGTTTAGTGCCACAGTACCAGCCACTCGCTGGTTGTGTTGGTTTTGCTCGGCCCTTTCTAGTACCAGGGGGCCACAGAGGTGGCTTCTGTGAGAAGCTGCTGGAAGCTTCCACCATGTCCAGCAGAGCCAATCCCTGGTGGCTTTGAGGATGAACATGCTGCTGGCCAAAGCTGGGCAATGAGAGATTATGGCAATGCCTCTGTGATAACATATTTAAGAAGAAATCAAAACAAAGTGGGGCACAGTTTTTTCTAGCCAGAGAAGAGGTGAGAACATGTGAGGGAAACAACATGGAAACACAAAAGTCAGTGGAGAAGGAGGGGCAGAAGGTGCTCCAGGCGTTAGAACTGAGATTTCTCTACAGGCCACGGTGAAGACATGGTGAAGCAGCCATGCCCCTGCAGCCCATGAGGGGTGCAGAGATCCACCCACAGCCCGTGGGGGAGGCCCTCACACTGGAGCAGGTGGATGCCTGGAGGAGGCTGTGATCCAGTGGGAGACAGGGTGGAGAGAGGGGGCCCTGCTTCCAGGCTGGAGCAGCCTGTCCTTGGAGGACTGCACTCTGTGGAAAAGCAACCCATACTGCAGCAGTTTTGGGGGGACTGTTCCCTGTGGGAGGCACTCACATTGCAGCACATTGCAGCAGTTTTGGCAGGACTGCTGCTCATGAGATTGGAACCAGGTTGGAGAAGATCACGGAGAACTGTCTCCCATGGGAAGGGACCCCATGGCATAGCAGGGGAATGACGTGCCTCCCTGAACCAAGCAGTAGAAAACCTCGGGTGATGAACTGACCAAAACCATCACACTGGCAAAAATCGTGGATAAGTAAGGATCTCTTTACCCATTTCAATTGTGTTTTTAAAAGCTAGGCTTGAAAGAGATCTATTTGAGATAAGTAGGAAAGATGCATGCAAGAGCTGCAGCTGTCTCTCATTTTCCTCACTGACTTCTTCTTCCTTGTATTATCCAGCACCTATTCTCAAGCAAGCAGAGCAAGAGCAGTTCAGAGAGATTATCACATGCAAGGGGTAAAGACCTGTTCCTAAACGTCCTTTTGTTCATGACAAGCACAGTAAAAGTTCGTACAAGTTCGTGTCTTGTTAGGCATTTTTTGATGCTACTATACCAGTACTGTTTCTCCTTTCCTAGAGATGATGTCTTATAAAATTCCTTTTAAACAGGCTTTGTTTTTCAAAGCAATTTTGATTAGGGGTGATTTATTTAAATTTACACATTAAATGTACATATACATTAAAATATATAGAAAAATAACATGAACCCCAGCATCATTCCCTCTCTCTTTGTATGAACAAATCTGCTCCAAAGTGAGAGAAAAAAGAAAACAGAAGGCTTAGTCACACAAGTGACTGAGTTTATTCCCACTCATTACTTAGCAATCTGTGGTCTGTATGAAATGAAGGATAAGCTGAAAATGCACACTAAACATTTGTAAATATTAGTAAAAATATTAATATATTAGTGGAAATAATTCTAAAGTAAAAGTAGAGATTTGTTTGTACAGACACTTAATGACCCAAAGTCTTTTCCCACAGGCATGAAACTAACTTGCATATCTTGAGTTAGTTTCATACATCTGTCCAGTGCATCAGTCTTATGAGTCAAAACTTCCATCATTTCTGTTTACTGTGTACATAAAGTAATTATTTGTAGCCCACAGCTTGATGTAGTCCTGTATTGCATACCCACATGCAACCACAAAAGTAAGTTCCTGCAACACCTCAAAAGGAAAAATTTTTCTGAGGGTGGAGAATAGATCAATGGTGAGGACAAAACTGAGTAAAAATATTCCATCTGTTAAAAATTGCAAGTGGTACACAAATGAGCAAAACCTGATCATACTGCTCCTTAACTATGTTATTACCAAGTAGGTAACTATGAGGGAAATTAGCACACTCACTTAAAACACTGCAGCCTGTAGTTACAGATAGAGTTTTGATACTTGTCAACAGAAAAAAAGGTTTTAAAAGAAAAGTGTTTTGGAATAGAGGTATGGTAAATTCATCTGCCAATGCCTAGAGTGAGCTGAAGGTCCAGCATCAACCAGTGAGCTCCTAGGCAGAGTTTAGGATTGTCAGTATGCTTGCCAGAACTTGGAAATCTAAGCAACCTCTCCAAGGATCAGAAATCAAGCTCATTTTAGATAATGCTGAGCTGTTGGCAAAGGGCTAGGCAACACTTGTCTCAGGGCCTACACTGATTATCCAGCCTGGCACTGGAGGAAGGAATGCAGCAGAATAAGAAGCAACTTAGAAGTAGAAAAACCAACATGCTAAACTACATATCTTTTGCTGTGAACACTCCCAGGTATCATTCTTTCATGTTTTGTCCTTTCCAAAATATATCACAAAACATAAACATCTGGCTTACTGCATTTCCCTCTAGCGTACATGTAACACATCTCTAAGTAGGAAAAAAATCAAGCTGGAAAGGAAAATAAAGGAAGATGAGACATATATGACAATTAAAAACACATCATTAGATCCTGAATTCATTTAAACAGTCCTTGCAATTTGACATTAGAAGCATATGACACATATATATATATACACACAAAATTGATGGTCTTAATTTCTTCTTCACAGGTACTTATTTAATTTCCTGCTTCTCAGCTACCTCAGAACATGGCATTGTTCAGATGGCAAACACTGCAGCTGTATCAAATTATAGCACATACACATTTACATAAGCCTTTTCAAGTGTTGGACTTTTCTTTTTCTTAATAAGATATGAATTATTTCTGACCTTCCTTTTTTTTCTGGTTCTGACTAGAACTAATAGGACCTAGCTACAGTCTCAGAAATGCTCCTACAATGCATCTGCAGACAAGCCAGAACTCAGGATGTCCAGTCTAAACTTTGCTTTAGATTTAGATAGCTTATATACCTTTTTCGATTATACTGGTGTTGGGGAAGATAAAAGAGGAAAGCCTTACAGATATGATTGCCTGGCAAAAGATTTTGAGAATATAGAAACTATAAGCGAGATTGAAATGAAAGCAAACTTTGACATCCCTTAGTTACTGAACAACAGGAAAACAATGGTGTGGCCGGCTGAAGGTAGTCCCCTTTTGATGAAACAATACCCTCTGCAAGCAGGCAGGTCCAAGGGTCAGAGCAGACCCTGCCAGCTTGGCAGAAGGGGTCTGAAGAGTAGTTTTTAGGGTTTAAAATGTAGCACAATATGGTAATATAGTGATTCTTATAGGCTGTATGTAAATGCTATAGGATTTGTATGTTCTACTAGATTGGTTAGTGAGAATCAGAATATTCAACACAGAAGATGATATATTGTATTGTAACGGGAACTTCGCTCTCTTATACTCTTGCTTTTGCTCTTGTTCTCTTGCTTTTACTCTTGCACTCTTACTCTCACTTTTCTATGCTCTTAGCTCTTGCCTTTTGACATTATTACCCTCTCATCCTCTCTCTTCTCTCAGGCCTGCTTCGAGCTGCAGCTGGCAGCTCCCAGCAGGGCCCTGTACCCACGCCCTTCGCAATAAACCGCAAGTTCCACGACTTGGCTTCAGAGATCTCTCATCTCCGTCCGTCCCAACCGTGCTACCCCCAGTCTCGCCTACATACTGGGATGTCTATTATAAGAAAACAACCCTTCAAACATTCAAACATTACTATTTCCTCATCCATCAGGTGACTGTCCCCCTGGCTGTTTATAAGCCATGAGCACTGCCATGGTTTATATAAAGCACTCCTTTACACAAAGGACTGTACCAGAGGTGGTTCCTGATCACAACAGCTCACAAAATCCTGGACTGATGCAATCACTCACTAAAGAGACAATTAGGTCTTAGGAAATATCAACATGAAAACCAGAAGAGTTGTTGCACTTCAATAATCCCACTGATTTTTTTAGATTAAGTCCAAATGACCTGAAATCATGTTGCTGCACCATGATTAAATTACTCAAAGGAATCAGACATCCAAGACTTAGCTATGGGTTTTCTGTCAAGACTGTGAGGGAAACCTGTCTGATTGCATGAAAGTGGTGTGCATGTGGGAGTCAAGAAGGGCCACCCCACTACAAGGGGGGTTTAGTTGCAGCAGAAGTCTGGAGTGGTGGGAATGTAATTGCCAGTGGCTCCTGGATGGTCAGAGGAAACTTTCCTTAACATGACAAAGATCCTGGCTTTTCAATTTTGGCATCCTTTCTAGCTCATTGAGTAAGAGCACACAAGCCAAATTTGCAAGCCAAGTAACAGAGCTTAGTTTCTTAAAAGAAAGGAAGTTTAAAGCCTTTTCTTCAGACCATTTCCCTATACACTTTGTCTTTACTAAAACTGTTTTTTATGGCTAATGCTACGTTTCACTTGCTACTACCTAGATTCTAGTAGGTCAAAAACCTGCGAAAGAAGGTATAAATTTATGTCAACCTGTTTTGTTACATACATTCTTTGTTACTTGTTTCTATTTTTACATTATTTTCTTCTCACTAAAGTTATTCATGTCTGCTCCTTTTTAGTCAGTCTTCCCAAATGAACAGCCGTAAGTCTGCTCATGGGATGAAAGTTACCAAGTCATGACAAGTTTACCTAGCTGTATTTTCAACTTTTTTGTTATCTAAGAAGGAAGTAGTAAATTTAATTTACTCTCATATTAGATTTCCTTAGACTTACCACTAACTTTTCACATTTCAGTCTAGAACCTAATATTCTCCCAGGCCAAAAAAAAAAAAACACCAAAAAAAAAAAAAAAAAATTAAAAAGGGGACAATATAAACTACTACAGGAATATCTCCCTTTTTGTTGTATTTTGTGGTTACAGTCAGGCTATCACCCAGTCCTACCCTTATGGTATTATGCATGTTCATATAATTCAAAGTAAAACATATTCAGGGTCTTAAAGCCCATTCATTAATGGAAATTAAAAAAAAACTAGAACAACAAGATGGAAGTAAACCAACTTGTATAAAAAGCATGCAAAAGTCACTCATTGTTAAGTATTTTTTAGGTTTTCACAAAGGAGACAAATGTTCACAAATATTTTCAAGGAAGACTTTTTTACAAGAAACGTCCTGTGTTACACATGAGAAATCACAAACACCAACACATGCAACTTAGGCAGAAAATGTGGTTGATAACTTGACAATAAACCCTCAAATCAAGATTGCACATATTCCAAAAATTTGACTACCTCACTGCTTTAAAGATAGCTTTCATAAGTACACTTTTTTCAATCATGACCATTTTTTCCAAGCAAAAGTGACCACTGAAAGCAAGCATAGTGGTCAGTTGTTGACATAAGTTAGAAAAAGCTGTTGTAAAATCGAAACAATTTAATTTGCCTAATGCATCAAATCCATAAGAGCATCTAGTATTAAGTCAGGAAACACACTTAAGCATATGCCATCAGGGCAAAGATATTGTGGGCAAGGAAAAAAAATTAGAATTCCTGGATAAATATCCATTTCAAATCTCTGGAGAACAGCTAATACAGGACAAAATACTACACATTACTGTGGTAATAATACAAAATACTAAATATTCCCTAAAGTAACTAGGATTCCAGGAGAAGTCACAGAGCTCTATAAGGTGAATTGACAAATAAAAAAAACTAGAAGTACATGACTAGGGATTTAACTTCTGATCACCAGCACAACCATACCAACTGTAACTACCCTATTGCTTATGTATATGCTGGTGGGTATGTGAGGGTGAAGGTAACATGACAGAGTATGTACCTTTTCTCAATTTCTGGACCCTAGGAGGTCAAGATAATTGACTTCCACACCTGAAGTTATGTAGTGATTATCTCCTTATGAGAGAAAGGGACAAGAGCCATTTTGTGCGAAAGAAGCTCTATGCTGTAACCTATTATTCCCACATTTCTTCAAACATATTGACAAGCACTTTTTGTATGCGCTGGATTAGCATTATGTTGTTGCCACCCAAACTAAACGCAGCATGAGTAAGAGTCTTCTAGGAAGACTCTATTCTAACCAAGAGGATGTTATAGGTCTTGAAACATACCCAGAAGCCACAGCCAGCAAAATTAATTGTTTTCTTTTTAGCCGAGAGAGTTTTCTATTGGAATTTGCTTTCAGTGTTTCCTGATGAAGTGCCCTGGTCATTCCTTTCTAAGGGTAGCAAAATGTAAGGGTAAAAATTTAAGGCACTCCCCAGTTTGGACAGGAGAAGGTGACCATGTGCGTGTGTGTATGTGTTGTTGGTATGTGTGTGTGCGCGTGTTTGAGATTAGCACACATTCTGATATTCTTCCATGTATTCTAAACAGGAAAACCACTAAGATAAACAAGCTGTTCTCTACTGCAGTTTTCTGCAGCAAAACTCTACCCTTAAGTGTATTACCCTTAAATGTAAATTTGTTCTAAAGAAGCAAACAATAAACTTTCACAGCATAATTTGCCATCATGTATTTAGTTTATATAACTCTACAAAAAACATGTTAGAAAGTTTCAAAAACAGTAGTGATGCCTTCTCTACTACTGCTTTCCACCTGAGAAGAACTCTTCAGTTAACCACGAGTGCCAGAGAAAGCAAAAATATTCCTATCCATCATTACCTGCCTTTTAAAATTATTTTTTCTTAGCACAAAGCAAGCTTTCATCTCTGTTAGGCCATTCACTTCCTAAAGTGCCATCACTGGGAAATGCAATTACTTCTTTCAGATAAAAGTCCCATGGACTGCCTCACAAATCTGTGGACTCTGGTATCAAAGAATCATGGAAAGGCTTGGGATGGAAGGGATGTTAAAAATCATCGAATTCCAACCCCATATATCTCACAGACAGGGACATCTTTCACTAGACCAGGCTGCTCAGAGCTTGATCCAGCCTGGCCTTCAACACTTCCAGGGACAGGGCATCCACAACTTCTTTGGCCAACCTGTTCCAGTGCATCACAAACCTCTGAATAAAGATCTTCCTAACCTCCAATCTAAACCTACTGTCTATTAGTTTTAAAAAAGTCACTCTTTTTTATAAAAGTCACTCTTTTTTATAAGTCCCCTTCAAGTCCTGGAAGGCTGCAATGAGGTCTCCCTGGAGCCAGCTCTTCTCCAGGGTGAACAACCCCAAACCTTTCAGATGGTCTTTGTAGGAGAGGGGCTCGAGCCCTCTGACCAGCCTCCATCCTAAAAGTGCTATGCTCTGTCAAGGCCTAAATCTGCCTCTCCATCTCCAAAAGCTTTTAACTGCGAATGAAATCTCTTTTTGAGAAACTACAGTATCAGACAGAAATATGTCAGTGGGCAGACAGCAAAGCCAGGCACATGTCTGCGACTGAATATCTAAAAGCAGTAGTGAAGTGTCATGCTTCAGTAAGAGCCTGCATGCAGTAAAAATAATTCTCAACTCTGCCAAAACTTGAGAAATATGCTTTTTTGAGATACTCTGCTTGAAAAATAAATCATATTTCTTTGCCATTACAGAACATATCAAAGGGACAAGTACATCAAAGGGCTCAAGATTAAACATTTGCACCCTTTTAGGGTTCAGCAGGGTACACTACAGTTTAAAAAAGGGAGGCAAGGCAGAATTTCATCAGTTACTTTACTGCAAGTCTACTAACTCAGCCTCATTCAAAATACCATTTATTTCATTTGGGAACTACAAAATCTCTGTTTGAATTCATAAATATGATTTACCAGGCACTTTGACAGCTACTTCACCACAGCAACCAAATTTCTGCCTGGGCCATAAACAACATATTTGGTAATTTTCATACATAACAGCAAAAGTCAAAGAGCAACAGTAAATTTCAATAAAATCAATTACCTTGTTAAGACTTTAAATTGGATTTTTTTCCATAGATTTTATGACTGATAAGCTCTGTACAGAGCAGAAAACATTCAAAGACAACTCTCCAACTACAAAGAAGAAGATAGTCGCTCACCCAATTATATCACCTAATAGTGTGAGAAGAGGGGGGAAAAAAGTAATTTCTTTAAAAACCTGTGAGGATGGGCAGAGGAGGATTTCTAGACAAAACCTCTACCTTCATCTCACAGCTGAAAACTTCCCAATGGCCTCAAGGCACAAGCACCTTTGGGCTACCACACAGCTCTCTAGCTACACTGCCCACTAAAAAGCTCCCAAAGAGTTAACAGTACAGTATCTGATACAACTGTACAGTATCTGATACAACTTATTTTCCCACTTAGCTGCACTACTAGCCCTTACAGATCTCAAAGCACTTAACTACTTGCAGCATGGGTCTCCTCCTGAAAGGAAGCATACCTGGCAGCTTGATTTTGGCCATATTGTGCAGGACAGTTTTTAACTGGACTACAAACTGACCCTTGAAAGATAGTCTTCCTTGTTCTTGGTGAACCTTGTAAAAACCTTTGAAAAAGCCAAAGATAACTCCATGATCATTAACAGTATTTAAATCTTGATCCAGTTAATGCTCAGCTCAAAGATGTCACTGACTCCTAATACTCCTGGTACTCCTAAATCCATTTACCTAAGAGGTGATGAAAAGAGTTATGCAGCTGACCACGGTTCTTCCCTTGTCCATACGAGCTATGCAGTAAAAAATGCAGCTTCTTCTCTCCTTGGCTTATTTTTCAAGGTGACACATCAGCTCTACTCAGTGCCAGACAGAATTTATCGAAAAAGAGATGACTGATCACTTTACAGAAAAAGGCAACAAAAACCACTACTTAATTTTTTTAAATTTGTATTTCACATTTATTTTGCTCTGCTGGAGGGGAGGCGGGCCATCCTAATAGATTATCAGTGGACTTTGCACAGTTTTGGAAAACAGAATTCTTCTGGAAAGCATGCTTCTTGAAAATAAACCCCTGTCCGTGCTTCATGATCACCCCACCTATCCCACAGCCTTTTAAGGCTACACACATGTTATGATTGCATCTGGCTGGGCCTAGCAGTTTCTCCAGTTAACTCTGCAAAAGGGTAAAAGAAAGTTACATAAAACAAGCAAAACGAACAAACCCAAAGGCATGAACTCTGCTCTCAGTCTTAGTACTGAATCTCACCACAGTCATCATTCCTGGTAAAACTACACAGCAGCTTTAGTCTTGTAGTGATGATAAACCTTTTACTACAGGCTGGAACACTTCAATATTCTCTTTGCCTACCAAGTGGTCCAAACCCTTGGACCACTAAAGTTCTAGATAATCATGACCAAGTTTTAACTGTTGTTGTTGCTGGAAAAGCAGTCTCTGCTTCAAGTGTTATCTCTATCCCGTAATGCTACCAACCAAACCTTTCCATAGAGATATTAATTCACAGGCAGGCAACTCTCAGAAGAAAGCATATGATCAAGGTGACACCATCTCTACATCTGATGTGACTGAGATCAAATGCTTTGTTACCTAATCTCTAGAAAAAATCTCAGTACTATCAAAAAGAAAAGAATCGAAAAGACTTCAATACATGTAACCCCCTCAGATGAGATGAAACAGCTATAGAGGGAGAAACAAACATGGTCACAGACCTTGACTGAAAAAGACGAGCAGCACTAGATTGTGTGATGTCAGCAGCCTAGCATATCTTTAAAAGCAAGAGATGCATGGCAAACAAAGACCAGAAACATACCCATAAAAATGCAAATTTTTGGCTACAGGACTAAACAATGAATAAAGCACAATTGTGCAATTTCTGTTGAAAAGTCGGTGTTTTTTCCCAAACCTGTCCATACAAACATTAGTTCTTCACTTACACAAATATTATGCAAAGGATGTTAATTCTCAGCCCCACCCTTCCCATAAGCTACGTCTGGATCCATTGAGAATTAATATTATGACTGACATGAAATTGCTTAAAACAACCAAGAACAAGATCTCTGAAAAATATAAATGCTATGTCTAGTTTAATCATGTGCCAGCACCACTGATGGTGTCTGCAGCTATTAAAGCATACACTCTGTACACAGACAACAGTGACTGGTAGCAATAGGCAGCCCAGCTGGCTGGCCTGCAGTGGGGTAAGAAACCAGATGGTGCTTCTTTAATAAATGCAGGAATTCTTCAAGGGGCTTTCAACATGATGACCATTACACCTTTGTGATAAATAAGGCTGTTATGAACAAAAAAGTTACCCTTTTTTTAAGAGAAGGAGCTGCTGAGGAGTTTTCAGTTGAGCTAGGAATTGATCGCTGGCCAAGAGTTCTTTGTTAGTGAAATGTTGGAATCACCCCTTGAGTATCCTTAAGTACCGCCGCTTAACTCTCTATTGTAGAGAATTCTTGTTTTTCAGAACCACCCTAGCCTGTTGCCAGGAGGATGACAACCTCCCCTCAGACGGTGGGGAGAGGGAGAAATTTGCATCTCAGGAGACATGCAAATTTATCTCAAACCCAAACTGCACTGGGACGGGACCTTCACCAAATCCTGGAAAATACCCCAAAAAAGACGAGCCAAAGCAGAATTGAGAAGTCAGGGTGGTGTCTGGACATCAAGGCCGTGGTCCGGAGCCGGCAGAGACGCTTGAAAGCCTCGGTCACTCCTCGCCCCAACTAAAATGATGCCAGTCGGACCCAGGACCCCCTGGACTGATAACCCAAACCGAGAAACCTAGGTGTACCCCCACTGCCCTTGCGAGGACAGGACTCCCGGCTCTGGCCCCTAAGGGACAGAGTTGCAAATCCTCCTCTTCTGAGGCACTGCTGGGAGCGGCGGCAGCACTCCGCGGATCTGCCAAAAACCCCACTTTGAGCTGATCATTTTAATAAAGGCATTAAAAGGAGGAAAATCTCCTGCCCTGTTCATTTCAAAGGGAAGATGTTTTGATTCCTGCATAAATCTGCAGGCACAATGTCCTTTGGTATCTCTGTAGAATTCTCATCCTATATACTGATACAGCTATCCTAAATATTTGGAGAGCCCACATAACTAGGAGACAACCAAGACAGTTACTGGAAAAGGGAAACAATGTTTCCTCAGAGTCACTACCTTGATCACAGCACCTCTTAAGCCCATTGTCCTAATCTTCTGAATACCATCAAATGAGTGCAGTTGCCATGAGAAAATCCTGCATTTCAGCTGCAGATCCAGATAGTAAAGAGACACTTCTAAAGCCTCCAAATCCATTTGTTTTCTTTGTCTTCTCTGATTCCATTCCCTTTTGTGAACTGCTTCTTTTCCTCTTAGTACCACATTCCATTTTCCCACCATTCCTTACACAAAAAAAAACCGAAATCCTTTTAAAAAGGGGAAAAAAGCTAATCAGATTTAAACTTTGCATCCTTGTACTCCAGCAAAACAACAGGCAGTTGTCATAGAAGGCACTAATCTGCTCTTAATAGTTTTATCACCATTGAACAAGAGATGATCTATAGCAGCAGCACTATGAACCCCAGTGAGCTGGAAGAATGGTCCAGCAGTGAAGCACCTTCTAAGACCTACAAGGGATCAGCTATATACTGACATGAGAAAGCTTGGGGTGCTCCTGAACTTCTCAACTAACAGCCACGTTCTACTCAATGTATCAGTCAAACCTTTAAAAATTGTTTAAATTAAAACCATACAGCTTTTGAAGAAGACACCTCAGTTTCTGTCAGTATTGGTTTTTGTTATGAACAAAAAAGTTACCGTTTTTTTAAGAGAAGGAGCTGCTGAGGAGTTTTCAGTTGAGCTAGGAATTGATCGCTGGCCAAGAGTTCTTTGTTAGTGAAATGTTGGAATCACCCCTTGAGTATCCTTAAGTACCGCCGCTTAACTCTCTATTGTAGAGAATTCTTGTTTTTCAGAATCACCCTAGCCTGTTGCCAGGAGGATAACAACCTCCCCTCAAACGGTGGGGAGAGGGAGAAATTTGCATCTCAGGAGACATGCAAATTTATCTCAAACCCAAACTGCACTGGGACGGGACCTTCACCAAATCCTGGAAAATACCCCAAAAAAGACGAGCCAAAGCAGAATTGAGAAGTCAGGGTGGTGTCTGGACATCAAGGCCGTGGTCCGGAGCCGGCAGAGACGCTTGAAAACCTCGGTCACTCCTCGCCCCAACTAAAAACGATGCCAGTCGGACCCAGGACCCCCTGGACTGATACCCCAAACTGAGAAACCTAGGTGTACCCCCACTGCCCTTGCGAGGACAGGACTCCCGGCTCTGGCCCCTAAGGGACAGAACTGCAAATCCTCCTCTTCTGGGTCACTGCTGGGAGTGGTGGCAGAGCACTGCAGATCTGCCAAAAACCCCACTTTGAGCTGATCACTTCAATAAAGGCACTCAAAGGAGGAAAATCTCCTGCCCTGTTCGTTTCAGTTCTTTACCAATGTATATTAAAGTTTTTTAACTAGTAATCATCAAAAGGTTCTAGTGAGAATAGGCAATTTTAAAAGAAAAGTATAAAAGAGTGATAAAACCGTATCACTCCTGTACAACTCTATGCCCACTACAAAACCATATGTAATGCATTTTGAAGTCCCAAAGAGTCTCCATTTAATTCTCTGTTCTTAACCAGAAACCATGTTTTCTCATTAACTACCACAGCTCTAGCAACTTGACCTGTAATTTGATACCCTGCCCTGTACAAGATGAAGATCCCAGCTACATGTATCCGACGAACATCCTGAGATCCTCTTAGTCACACAGACAAGAGGAAATACAGACTTTAATAGTCAAATGCAGTAGCAGCAATAAGAAAAGTAGCTACTGTCCTGAGGGAATCATAAATAGGAAATGAGTCATGCTCAAAACATGGACACTTATCAATTATAAAACAATTAAATGTCAGTTTATTTGCAGACTGCAACTCTTTTAGTGCTCAGTTTTGCTGGGGTTTCTTGAGATTCAATCTATCAAAAAACGCAGGCAGCTTGTAGAGATCTGTTTTTTTCAATGGCTTTTCTCAGTCCTTCCATTTTGTGCCTCCAGCATACTAGAATTACATGCTGATAAAACAATATCATCCAGCAAGGCCTGGAACAGGCTTTCATTTAACTAACTTAACCCACAGAGTTCTGCTGTGTTCCATTTGGACTGGAGACCCTGTGTACCTAGCAGAGTTAGTCAAGTTAGCACGAGGTGAAACACAATTTTGAACAGCCTCTCTGTTCTTCATTACAGGCAGTCCAGAACTGACATTGTTGAGCTACATAGATCCCTTTGTGACCAGTGACACAAATAAACAATAATAAAAGGAATGTATTAAGGATTAAACTACCTACAACTCAATTTGCAAAGCCAGAGAATTCGTCAGAATACAGTAAATAAAAGGAAAACAGGAAGCCTAAATGAAATATTTGTCTGTTTTAAGCCCACATATTTTTAATCATCCATTCCTTCACAAATATATGCAATTAAGGAGAGCTCTGGTTGGAGTTTGTGGAGGGCTTTTTTTGTTTGGTTTTTGGGGGTATGTTTTCCTAGCTATTACTTAAGGATAGCAGTGATCATGACCTCATTTCCACTCCTTCAGAGTGTGCAGGACTCTCTTTGAGGTTTCTAGTGTCATGTAATCTTTGTGGATTACACCATCTTTTTCAGAAAAGCACAGGGATTACCTTCCTCCACTACTCTTCATTCTCCCTTTCAAGATTTCCTGTTATTCTTCTAACAGTGAAAAATGGCTGCTTATATCACATAGACAACCAGTAGCCTTGTTTGTTAACCAGATATTTTGCTTTAAGCTATTGGTATTTTTAGACATGTTTAAGTGTTTCTCTTGACTATAAAAACACAATTTCCCAGGAATTTTCCAGAAGAACAGTTTTTACCTTTGCATTTCCAAAATTAGCAAGAAATGTCACAATAATTTAAAGAGTTTCTGGAGCATATGTAGCTCTTTTATGAATTCTGTGTAGTATCCAAAAACTACAAGAGCTAGTGTGAAAGAAATCATTATTGGGTTAAGATAGGCACGTGACTCCTTTTGATCCAAACTCAGCAAACTGAAATCTAACCAGATGTGTTCATTGGAGAAAGACCAGGATTAATAAATTCAGTGATACATTTTATAAGTAAAGGTAATCTTATAGGCCTACATTTTCTTTAACAAGCTTTTCTACAGGAGACAGCAATGGTTGTTCCAAAAACAAAAAAATGTGGAAGATATTTAGTTTCTTCACAGAGATCCACACACTTTAACAGGGCAGCATTTCCTCTTTGGTGCCCTTATTTATTTTATTTTCTCTCAACAGCCATGCACAAAATATTGATAGAGTCAAAGGATGAATTTTATCTTCCATTCTCAGCGTTTTTAAGTACAAAAAAAGCATCCTGGACAATCTGTACATTTAGAAAAAGCTGGATGTGCTGTATTCTCATAACAAGTGTTATGCATCAAATTTGGTCACACTCATCTATGGGAAGAAGTCCTTCAGTAAGGACTGGTGCTAAAGATTAGTGTTTGTAAGACATATGTGGTTTAAAAGATAAATGTCCCTCCTATGTAATTTTAAAATCCATTCTATACATTTTTAGAGTAGAAGAAAATTGTGCTTACTCCAAAAACAATGGCACCTGGGTGACATTTCTTCATCACCTGCCAAATGAAGATAACTACAGTCCTAGCAAGCTCTAGATAAAGAGTTTGTCACAGGAAAAACAGACCCTTTCTATGAATTAGCCTAGAAAGCACTCTTTGTATCCCTAGGACCATGATGCATGTGGAATTAAGCTAAGTTATTAAGGAATTAAGCAGCTTTCAAGCCCAGATGAAATTCACAGGATTCTTCAAATGCAAGAGCCCAATTGTTTTATTGCAGGCCTATCATTATCCTGCCATCCCCATGCAGATTGTATTACCAGTCTTTTGTTCAGTCAGACCTTAAACAAAACTAAACACTAAACCTGCTGTTCCTAATAAAACAAGATGCTGTCTCCTTGGGAATAATACCTGTAGCAACAAACCAAGGCAAAAGGAGAAAGAAAAGAGAGAAAGAGAGAAAGAGAGAAAGAGAGAAAGAGAGAAAGAGAGAAAGAGAGAAAGAGAGAAAGAGAGAAAGAGAGAAAGAGAGAAAGAGAGAAAGAGAGAAAGAGAGAAAGAAAGAGAGAAAGACCTGCCTGACCAAACATTAAAAAATGTATTTTCCTGGCAGCAGGTCTTGAAGGTGCTCAGACTGAAAAATCATGCCAAGCAAGAAGATCTGAACTTCTACCTATCAGGAAATCAAACATCTGAAACCAAAGCAGCATCACTTCGATTGGCTGAATAATTTTTTAAAAAGAGTGGAATGTAGTAAGGCCAAAGTAAGGAAGGACATGAATGAACTAACCTTGACGTATGCTAGGTAAGGCTCGCACTTTTCCTGCATGAATGACAGTTGTAACTTCTCTGTAATCTGTCCTGCTGTCTCTCCAGAACTCACAAAATAAACTCTGGGTTGCTGGCTCTTTTCCTTCTTTGCCACATCAGCAGCCAAGTTATAATTCAAACCTGTTTTAAAAAGGAAGAAGAAGAAGAAAACAAAGGATGTCAGTGAACAGTAATCATTTTCCAGCCACCTATCAATGGATCGTGTTGCCTCCAGGGCATCTGTGCTTGAAGAAATGTCAACCCTTGCAGGCCCTCAATCAATCACTTAGTTCCCTGCGGCTACAGAAAACCAGATCCAATTACCAACATACTCCCGCGTTTAGTATAGCTATTATTCCCAGCCCATCCTTTCCCGTAGGAAATTATGTGTAATAATGCATCTAGAAACATAGACTTAATAAAAAAACAAAAAAACAAAAAACCAAAAACCAACACAAAAAAGAAAAAAGCCCTACAAAAACCCAGATGTTTAAACAGTGTTTCTGACAGAAAAAGCAAAAAACCAACACAAACAACAGCAGCAACCTCAAACTTTCTAAAACAGCACAAATCATGCAAACGTCAACCAGGATGTGGCACTTCCAGACAATTATTTTCTTTCTGTGCAGTCATCTTAGCAATGAATCTTAGCATTCATACCATATACTTAGCCCCCCAAAACTTTGTTCCTTCCAAAATGCAACCTGGAGCAGTGGGTGGTTAGGGTGATAACTGGCCAAACTTATCACTGCTGGTGGTGTAAGTTCTTCCTGCTTGCTCCAGTAGGAGATCGTAAGACAAGTTTTCACTAGCAAATTAAATCTTCCAAGTAATGCCTTCAAACATTCGTCTAGCAGCTCTGAGCTTTCTCTCTTTCTACTGAGGATCTACCCACCCAACTTCACACAATGAAAATAAAACACTGGCATTAATTTAATTAGCTCAGAAGAAGGGCTCAGTTCTTCTAATGACTATTCATTTTCCATAACTTAAGTTAAATGCCTAAAAGCTTTGATAATGGCTCCCTCTGAGAAATTTTTGCTCATATCTTCAAGATGTCTACTACCCAGCAGACCAGGTGAATTATTCCAGCCAGTAAGAGATGCACCAAGTAATTGGCAGCAGGCATTTTATAACGGATTTCCATCCTAAACAGCATATATATAGTTACGATGCAAAAGTCATCCCATAGGACTGAAAGCACCCCTGAAGCAGTGAGGAGTGAGAAGATATCAGGCCATGGCCACAAGCTAAAAAAGGTGAATCACAGCTGGCTGTGCTAAAGGACAGGTTGCACACTCTGAACCACTAAGAATATCCCTTCCTCACCCACTAAGAAAATGACAAAGCACACAAACAGCAGGAGGCAAATGCTCATCAGGAATAAGCACATCTGTAAATGCTTGCTAAACTACTAGCTATAGTACTGACTTGCCAGGGGGTAAGTGGGAGGCACCACATGAAAAAATTTAAGAACTAGCTAAATAATTACACAAAACCATTGGAAAATGAATGTGTTTCTTTGATGTCTCAGACAGTAATTATGAGAAGAAAACAGTTCATGAACTTTGCTTGCAAAGAAAATTCTTATGTAATGGAAGCATTTAAAAAAGCCCTAGCAAATGAGAACATAAAGGACATTCTCTCCATCCCCTTCCAAAAAGCTTTCTTTTTCCCAGTACTTCCCACCTGGTTTTGAATCTTCTCTTATAGTGTTTTTCTTGGGTCTAAGTAGGGAGTGATCCACACTGCTCCATACACTGAACAACACATCCCTGCAGCACATCTGCTTCTGAGGCATTCTAAAGGTAGCACTGACTCATGCCTGCCTCCAAACAGACCGGAAAAATGAGAGACAGACAGAAAAAATACCCCTGCACCAAACTATACCTGCACACCGGTTATAAGATGAGAGTCTACTTTTTAAAAGTCTTTAATAAAGTATGTTTCTTCAGTCCTAGGAACACATTTCAACAGTGAAAATATCAAACCTATTATCCTACACTAAATCTTGCCAGTCTTTCAGGCAATAGTATTAGGGACATGAGGACTACCCCAGATCCAGATCAACACACAAGCAATGTACATCTGAAATGAAGAATACAGGAGAAAATTTGGAGCAATTTCTAACATATCTATCTGCCTAATTCTAGTCAAATGACCAAAACCATTCATTTTCATAGCCACTAAAATTCACCTAAATCTCAGACTGGCACTACTGCTACTGTTATAATTGTAGAGGAAATTATCTAGACTGTTGTCAGAAAATGAAATAGTCGCGCCTCAAACATTAATATAAAATTTTGCTCATAATAGCAAAACCGTATAGAGAAGCCATTGAAGCCCATCCCTCCCTAAGAATGCTTTTCAAGGGCACCATCAACACCATGAAGACCAGATGGAGAGGATCAATGGAACATTGTTGTGTGATAGATGAGTAATGTGATGGTTGATGTTACGAACAAAAAAGTTACCGTTTTTTTAAGAGAAGGGGCTGCTGAGGAGTTTTCAGTTGAGCTAGGAATTGATCGCTGGCCAAGAGTTCTTTGTTAGTGAAATGTTGGAATCACCCCTTGAGTATCCTTAAGTACCGCCGTTTAACTCTCTATTGTGGAGAATTCTTGTTTTTCAGAACCACCCTAGCCTGTTGCCAGGAGGATGACAACCTCTCCTCAAACGGTGGGGAGAGGGAGAAATTTGCATCTCAGGAGACATGCAAATTTATCTCAAACCCAAACTGCACTGGGACGGGACCTTCACCAAATCCTGGAAAATACCCCAAAAAAGACGAGCCAAAGCAGAATTGAGAAGTCAGGGTGGTGTCTGGACATCAAGGCCGTGGTCCGGAGCCGGCAGAGACGCTTGAAAACCTCGGTCACTCCTCGCCCCAACTAAAATTGATGCCAGTCGGACCCAGGACCCCCTGGACTGATACCCCAAACCGAGAAACCTAGGTGTACCCCCACTGCCCTTGCGAGGACAGGACTCCCGGCTCTGGCCCCTAAGGGACAGAACTGCAAATCCTCCTCTTCTGGGTCACTGCTGGGAGTGGTGGCAGAGCACTGCAGATCTGCCAAAAACCCCACTTTGAGCTGATCACTTCAATAAAGGCATTAAAAGGAGGAAAATCTCCTGCCCTGTTCGTTTCAGTTGACTCTCACAATTAAGGGGCAAATATTATGTATATGTTAAGAGAAGTTTTACAGATTTATATTTAAGTTTCACCCGACCACCCCTTGCGTTGTTATCACAGGATGGTTTGAGTAGTTGGGGCATTTGGGAGGGTCAGCTCATTACTATAGCAACACCTGACCTCCAATCAAGATCTAAGAAAGTGATCACCACTGGACAGCAAAGAAGGAGTCTATGGACAGAACACTGAGAGGGGCTAAACGGTTAAAAGGCAAAATATCCATTGGGTGGATGAGCACATGGTAGGAAAAAATCCTTTGCTCCTGGCACGGTACGTTTTTCTCTATTCAGTCTTCTGTTTTTTTTTTTTTTTTTTTAATAAGGTTTTAAAAAACCTTTTTAAATTTTTGAAAATTAGTATTATTCTCACAAATGGAAGCTCTTTCCGGGATTCACACCTCGCCCCGGTAGCCCCAGGAGTTTTCTAAAAAGGCACACCCCGCCACAAGTTTGGCAGATGCTATTGGACTCTCCCAGGGCTATCGGTGGTTGCAGCTTGGAAGCTCAAAGACACCAGGAGACTGAATAAAGAAAAAAAAAAAAGGGGAAGGGGAGTAAGTATTTCTGGACACATTGTAATTCGTAAGTCCGGGTGTAGGGAAGTCAGCTTCAGACAAGTACTACACAGGACCCGTCCTGTTGAAGCTTCAGGCTAATGGATGGTCGGAACTAAAGGGCAGGACTCGTGGGATAGGAAAGCAGGGAACCTGTGACGAGGACCCCGTGGCTGGAGGGACGCGTGAGACTGAAAGATTTGTGATGACTCGGGAGCAGGGCGACAGCCGGAGGGTTTACCGCAGGGGCCACCCTTCGGGGAGACCGTGTTCAGGCCAGGAACGGGGCTTCAGCTGAGTCGAGCCAGATGGGGCACGACTGCAGCCGAAGCCGATTCGGGTCAGGAGCAGGGCTACAGCCAAGTGGAGCCAGGCGGGCCGAGCCACTGGGCCAAGCCGAGGAAGTGTGGGCGAGCATAGCCGCTGAGCCGAATCAGGTAAGGCAGCGCTGCCGAGCCGCGAAAGTCGGGGCGAGCGGAGCCGCCGGGCTGAATCGGGATGGGCGGAGCTGGTGAGCCGAACCGAAAAAGTCGGAGCGGGCTGGCCACCGAAGCTGAGCCGAGCTGAGCCGAGCCGGGCAGGGGGGCGGGGCCACACCGAGCTGAGTCGGGGGGGTGGGGAGCACAGTGGGATCAGAGCATTGACCCGAAAAGGAGGGAAAGGGCAGGGACCAATCAGGTGATATGAAAGTCCCTGGATCGTAAGTGTTTTCTTTTTTTACTTTTTGGAAGAAAGGTAAAGCTTTTTTCTCTTTCTTCCCTTTCCTCCTTTCCTTATTTCGTTTTTTCCCTCCTTTCCTCTTCCCTTCTTAGGGAGGCGGGCTCTGTATGGAGTGCCTGTAGTTGGAAAGGCGGGCTCTTTTGGGGGAAGACCTGTGATGGGCTGGTCAGGATGGGACTATGGGCGACTAGGGAATCCTCAAGGGGAGAAGCAGCAACTGAGGAGATACCAATAGGTATACCCCCAGATAGCCCACTGGGAAGGAAGCTAGCCCGGTAGAAATATGACCCCAATACCAGAGATAAAGACGAGAGCCAAATTATTCGGTACTGCATGGTGGAATGGACCAGAAGGGAAATTACAAGCAATCATGTACACTGGCCGACATATGGATGACAGGAAGGATGGATATGTCGGGCATTAAATATCCATGTAAGAGCTAAGAAACCATTAAATCAGGAAGAGAGTGACTATGCTGCCTGTTGGGAGGGGGAGACTTCACCCTCGAAGGTGAGCATGTTTAAGGTAGCAGAAAACAAAGACTGGGACCCATTAGAACACTTGCCCGTCCCCACCTCCAGTAGCCCTAACTGCACCTCCCGTGCCCCCTGATGGGCATAGGCAAAACATCAGAAACAGAGTAACACAATGAGAGGAAAGCAGATGAGGGGATGGGAGCCAAGCATCAGGACTGTACCCCCTGAGGGAAGTACCCCTGGGGGGTGCAGGGAGGAATTGGATTTGTAACCATAAGTCTCTGTTCCTCTGATGTGAGAATGTTCAAGAAATAATTAATAGGACTATTAGAGGACCTCCTCAGGTTAGCGGAGCAGTCAGACCAGTTTCTGGGACCCAATATTTATACATGGGAAGATATGCAACCAATAATGACTATGTTATTAACACCAAAAGAAAAAACAGATGATCCAGGCAGCTGGGATATGGATATGGGAAAGGGAGAATGTGCAAGGACCTCCTGGGACCTGAAAATGCCCACAGTGCACCCGCCTGGGACCACAACAGCAATGGGGGAAAGCAGGACATGAAAGAGTATAGAACATTAATTATAAGATCAAATAGGCAGCTCCACAAAATCAAAATGCTCGCAAAGCTTTTGATGAGCAGCAAAAGAGGGAAGAAACCCCAACAGAGTGGCTAGAAAGACTGAGGAAAAATAGGAGGCAGATAAATCTCGTCACTCTTGGCCAGATATACGGAAAATATTACAAAAGTTAGATGGTTGGCAAGAAAAGAGGCTAGAAGATCTTTTAAGGGAGGCACAGAAGGTGTATGTAAAGAGGGATGAAGAGAAGGCCAAGGCAAAAGCCAAGGTAATGGTAACTGCTGTTAGGGAAGGAAACCAGCATAACCCAAGTAAAGGAGGGGGACCCCAAATGCGAGAAGATAGATGGAGGGGGGGATGCAGCTCCTTGGGACTGGACACAAAAAGGAGAGTTTGGGAAACAGGGGAACCCAGGACCAGTTTCCTTTTAATGTAAAGAGAATGGGCATATCAGAATGAAGTGCTCCCAGAGGGAAAAGGACCTGAGGGTCTATGAGACTGAGCAAAAAGGGGAAGTGGAAGATTAGGGGTGTCAGGGGCTCTACCTCCTGGGGACAGAATACCATCAGGAGCCCCTGAGAACTTTAAACATAGGTTCCCAGGAGGAAGAATTTAGATTCTTAGCAGACACGAGGGCTGAAAGAACTTGTTTGTAGAATTCCAAAGGAATGCAAATAGGGTCAAGATACCATGCAAGTAGTAAGTTCAAAAGGTGAAGGGTTCAAATTCTCAGTTTGAAAGCAAGTAAAGTTTGAAGGGGAAAATGAAATAGGAATTGAGGATGTTCTGTTAGTTCCAGAAGCAGGGTGCAATCTATTAGGACAGATTTGCAGGTGCAGTTAGAGATTGGAATACTCCCAGAGGAAGGGAAAATGTAGTTAAGCTTCTCCAATTGAGGGAAGAGGATGAGGAGAAAATTCATGAGATGGTGTGGGCAAAACCAAAAAATCGAGGTAAATTGAACATGAAGCCTATAGTAATAAAAACAGTTAATAAAAACCATTCAATTCGGATATGACAATACCCACTCTCCCTGGAAGGGAAATGAGGATTACAGCTAGTGATTCAGGACCTACTAAAGGAAGGGACCTTAGAACCATGTATGTCCCCCCCATAATACACCCATATTATCAGTAAAGAAGTCAGATGGGACTTACAGGCTTGTCCAAGACTTGAGAGAAGTGAATAAAAGATATCCACTAGTGCCTAACCCCTATACACCAGTGGGTAATATCCCCCCCCCAGCACTCCAGTGGTTTAGTGTGATAGACCTAAAAGATGCTTTTTGGGCTTACCCACTAGGAGAAAAAGTAGAGGTATATTGCGTTTGAATGGGAGGACCGTGATGCCGGGAGGAAACAACAGCTTCGGTGGACTAGGTTACCCCAAGGGTTTTCCAAATCTTCAAACATATTTGGTCAAGCCCTAGGAGAAGTACAACAGCCCTTCTCCACCAAACCTGAGCTAAAGCTTATCCAGCATGTAGATGATTTGCTTCTCTCAGGACAGGAGGAAAAAAAGTTTGAGAATCCACCATAGCATTGTTACATTTTTTAGGGAACCAAGGACTTCAGATATGATAAGGGAAACTCCAATTTGTAGAGCAGGAATAAAATACCTAAGACTTGTGATTTGTCAAGGGAGCCAGCAAATGAACCCTGAGAGAATTACAGGGATAGTCTCCCTGCCACAGCCAAAAACTAAGCGGGAAGTTAGAGGTTTCTAGGCTTGTTGGGATATTGTAGGCTATGGATTGAAGGATACATGCAGGCTGTCTGGTTCTTGTATGAAAAGTAAGAAGAAGAAGAAGAAAAAATTGAGTGGGAAGGAAACAATGAGCAAAAGTTTGAAGCTTTAAAGCAAAAATTAGTCAGTGCACCAGCACCAAGTCTTCCTGCCTTAGACAAACCCTTCTACCTGTTTGTAGATATAAAAAAAGGCGTAGCACATGGAGTACTAGCCCAGGACTGGGGAGGATGCAGGAAACCAGTGGCCTATTTATCAAAACTACTAGACTACACCCTGTCAGCTGGGGGTGGCCAACCTGCATTCAGGACATGATGGCAACAGCCATACTCGTAGAAGAAAGCAAAAAATTAACATTTGGGGAAAAATTGAAAATATATACCTCATACTCAGAAGTATCCTAAGCCAAAAGGCTGAGAAATGGCTCACTGATTCCTGAGTGCTAAAGTATGAAGCCATCTTAATAAATAGTGATTTAGAGCTGATTGTGAGTAACCAACTCAACCCTGTCCAGTTTTTGTATGGAGAACAAGGTGAGGAATTAATACATAATTGCCTAGAAGTTATAAATTTTCAAACCAGAGTAAGAGAGAACCTAACAGATCAACCACTCCAAGGAGGGAAACAAGTGTACATCGATGGATCTTCACGGGTGGATGGATCTTCACGGGGCACCGGGTATCGGGGTGCACTATAGTGGAGGAAGGGTTGGTAGCCATAGAAAAGGGAAAGTTACCTTCCAACTGGTCAGCCCAAGAATGTGAGTTATATGCCCTAAAACGAGCTTTGGGAATACTAGCACAGAAAAGGGGAACAATATACACAGACTTTTGGAGTAGTTCAAACCTTTGGAAAAATTTGGGAAGAGAGGGGGCTATTAAATTCAAAAGGAAAGGGACTGAGTCACAAAGAACTTATTTTAGAAGTGTTAGAAAACTTACAATTACCTGAGGAATTGGCAGTACTATACGTTAAAGGACATAAAAAAGGGGTGACTAAAGAGATGTAAGGGAACTGTTTAGCAAATTTAGAAGCTAAAAATGCAGCCGAATCATGGACAGAAAAACTACTGATGGTATTAACCCCCATGAGAGAAATGCAAGAATTCTCTGTATTCAGTGGGACAGAAGAGGAAGAACTCCTCAAAATACGAGCCAAGAAAGATAATGAAGGGAAATGGAGATTAGCAGATGGGAGGCAAATGTTGAATAAGCCCCTTGCCAGGAAAATGCTGGAAGGCATACATGGGACAGCACATTGGGGTACACAAGTGATAAGTGATCAATTTCTCAGGGACTGGGGCTGTACAGGAATTTTAAGAATAGCTGAGCGAGTTACCGAACGGTGTGTGATATGTCAACAAGTGAATAAGAAAGTCATGAGGAAAACACCCAGGGGAGGGCAAGAACTAGCCTTACGGCCCTTTCAAAACATCCAAGTAGACTTTACTGAGCTTCCCCAGGTACAACGGTGGAAGTTTTTGCCAGTGACAGTAGATCACTTGACTCATTGGGTAGAGGCAGTATCCACTGTTAAAGCCAATGCCAACGTTGTGAGTAAAACACTGCTAGAATCAGTCATCCCCTGATACGGGATAGTAAACAGGATTGATTCAGACCAAGGAACTAATTTCACATCGAAGATATTGCAGAAAGTTGTTCAAGCCCTATGGAATTACACACTCCATGACATCCCCAGAGTTCCAGTCGGGTTGAGGGGATGAATCAAACTCTTAAAAGAGCTCTAGTTAAACTGATGACTGAAACCCAGATGTCATGGATAAAATGTCTCCCTTTAGCCTTGTTAAGAATTAGAACCCAACCCCTGTCAGATCTGAGGGTGTCACCCTATGAGATGTTGTTTGGGTTACCCTTCTTGACCTTGAATGGGAAGCCAATGCCAAGAAATATGTTATGTCTATAGCACAAACTGTAGAAGGGCTAAGACATAAAGGGACAATTCTCAAACAACCACCCTGGATTTCACAATCCATAATATTAATCCTGGGGACTGGGTAATGATCAGGTCATAGAGAGATCAACATCTCTCTATGGGGAGAGATCAACATCCTCAGTGGGAAGGTCCCTTTCAGGTACTGCTCACCACCAAATTGGCTGTGTGAACTGCAGAGCAGGGATGGACTCATGCCAACTGAATAAAGGCCCAGTAGAAGAACCCAAAGAATGGACTATAACATCCAGGCTGGGTGAAACGAGATTGACTCTCAAGCAGAGACCGAGAGACAACCAGAAAAATAACAAGGTGCCCAAAAAGCAGAGTCGAGCTTTCACCAGCCAGCCCAAGAACTGTTTCCCTGTTTTAATGGGTGAGAATTACAAGCATCTGTTGAGGGGAAGTACACAAGGGACCGTAAAATGTGATGGGGCAGCTTCCTTAAGAACCACAAGTAAAGTAAGACAAGGAATGGAGGGCAACACCAGGTTGGCCCCTTTGTTCACTACCATGAAGACTCCATAGCCCTGCTGCGGGTAGCAACCCCGTAGGCATGGTAAGGTAGGGACAAAAAGGCCATACTGGACCTCTATAATTCCTCAGTTGTCTTTTAATACAAAAGGGACTGGAAGGCAAGACCAAGTTGGCGTCTGTATTCACCACTGAGATACACCTCCTATGGGTAGCAACCCCATAGGCAAGGTAGATTGAAGTCAAAGCAATACCAGACCTCTGTGATGTGCTTCTGTTCATTCCAAATAAGTGTGTCTAGGGGAAACCTGGGATTTTTCTCCAGTTCCCACTGTCCTTGCCCACATCAACAGATGCCAGTATGACTCATTCAAGAGAGAAAAAAAATTTTTTTGAGTTAATTGCTCAAGCCAAATGACTTGTAAATAGGAAAAGGGGGGGGGGGGGGGTTTGTGATAGATTAGTAATGTGATGGTTGACTCTCACAATTAAAGGGCAAATATTATGTATATGTTAAGAGAAGTTTTACAGATTTATAGTTAAGTTTCACCCGACCACCCCTTGCATTGTTATCACAGGATGGCCTAAGTAGTTGGGGCATTTGGGAGGGTCAACTCATTACTATGGCAACACCTGACCTCCAATCAGGATTTGAGGAAGTGATCTCCACCACTGGACAGAAAAGAAGGAGTCGATGGACAGAACACTGAGAGGGGCTAAACGGTTAAAAGGCAGAATATCCGTTGTGGGTGATCACATGGTGGATAAAAATGCTTTGCTTCCGGTGCTGTATCATTTTCTCTGTTCAGTCTTCTGTTGTATTTTTTTGATAAGGTTTTTAAAAACCCTTATAAATTTTTGAAAGTGAGTATCATTTCTCACAATTGTGATCCAAAGATGGTGATATTTTCTTTAACCTATCTCTGTCACTCTTTCTCTTCCCCCCACCTATTTTCCATTTCTTTCTTTCCTTCCCTCTCTCTCATATTTACTATCAAATAAAATCCATACTATTGACTGATATATGGTCTTGTTTGCGCCTTAATTTGGGCAGAAGCATTTCAAATAACTTTAATAACTGGATCTTGACATTTTGTCAGTGTAGTCAGCAGGATTAATGTTCTCTGACCTGAAGTGTCTTTCATAATAATATTGTCTTCTCTCACAAAATTATTTCATATACTTCCTTCTGTAGTAAATCTTAGAAATCTAAACACTACTTCTTTTAAGGAGCTGTGAGGATTGTTAGGATTCCACCCGTAGGAATTCTTAGCACTTGGACCAACTTCCTTTGAGGGGCTGTGGAGACTGGTTTCTTCTGGAGGCTTAGAAATTTGAACATATCTTCCTCTGAGGGAATTGTGGAAATTATGGGAAACTGAGTTGTCTATGTGGTCTTTTGTGCAGAGCTGAAAGTTCCTGTTTGGTGGGGACTAATGCCCCTGAACTTTTTGTGTGTTTTGTTTTGAAAAGCCAGAATTGGCAGGTTCCAGTCCTTGAAGCCAATTCTGCAGCTCCTGTTTTGTGTAGGACGCCCTGCGATAAGTCTGTGGTTTGTCGTGGAGAAAAAAAAAACTAGAAGCAGGCAGGTTTTAATCCTGAGGCCAGTCCTGCAGCTACTGCCTTGGGGGATGGTTTTGCCCCTTTGCAGGCTTAGGTATTTATCATGCAGCTCCCTCTGTGGGGGTGGTAGGAAAATATTAGGGGAAAATGTTTTATTGTCTTTCCTTAGTTAATCTGTTAGTCACCTCTGTAGCCCTGGGGACGTAGTGAGAAAAAAAAAAAATTGTGATAGGGAGCAATTGGTTACTAAAAAGGTGATGCGTTATTAAAAAAGACTTTAGGCAGTGGCATTGCTTGTCACTAAATTCGATCATGTCGAAAAGGAAAATCACTGGAATAAAAGGAGCTAACTGATAAGGCTGACTGCTCCCAGGCAAAAAGCAGAAGCCTACTAAAACCCTGAAAAAAAAGGGCAAGTCAAATGCCAAAACCACTCCCTAATTCACAGATTGCAATTAAAGCAGTTTCACCCCCTCCACTGAACATAAAATCAGTTGGAGGAGATCTCACTGAAAAACTGTGGGAAAGAACAGAAGTAGTGCAACAAGCACTTCATGGAATAAAAGCTAAAACTTTACCTAAAAAAGTTAATATAATCAGCATCTTGTTTCATTCTGACATATTTTGCCAGGGAAGTTTATTTCTTTTCTTTTTTACTAGGAAGGTCAAACATCCCCACACTGAAAATATGGAAAACAGTTTGGGAGCAGAGAAACTGCAAAACAGCACATTCGCTTTCTTTTTATAGGAACCTACCAACATATGAAATGGAGCTACATGAAAATCAATGAAATTTAAAGTGTCACCATAATTGTTTACATTTTCAGTTTCTTAATGTTTGTACTTTGTATTTTTATTGCAAGTGGCTTGCTGAAAGATCAAATATTAGTTAAAGTATTCTACATAAGTTTGATTTTTACCTAACTAGTTTTCTTTTTGCTGAAAAATGGTGTGGCAAAAGGTCTTATGAATGTATAATTTGTCTCAACCAATTTTATCCTAAGAGTTGGTATAAAAATTTATACATATTTGAAATCATAAAAATATGTACTAACCGCTGTAGTTATTAGTCAGAGGGCTTTAAAATTATGATTTGGCTAATTTTTTCTGATTTACTAAGTAGAGAACCAAAAAAATCTTAACAAAACACAAAAAAGTCACTTAAGAAATTATTGAATCCCGCTTCCTAAACCTGGAGAGATAGCCATGGACTGCAAAAAGGACATGAATAAAATAAAAAAAGCCTTTTACAAGCTCTCAAGCCAATGTATGTTATATTTCCTGCCATATGTCCAAAGAGGGTATTTTAACTTTGCCTCAGTTCTTCTATTTATGCCCATCAGTGTAGTGACTATAGCACATTCTGCAATACACATGCTTCTCAGTTGTGGGTGCAGAATGTGATAAGGGCAATTTACTCACTGAAATTCAAAAGAAAAAAATTACTTTGGATAATACAACGAAGTTTGAAAGGGAATTAATTTCATTTCTAATCCCACCAATAATAAATCCACAGTTTCTCTTGTGTGTCAAGATTAAATTACAACTATCTTCTGGAAAACAGAGCATTGCCCTGATGTAAAAATATGTTTGCATGAGAACATTTTGCATGAATATGTTTTGTGTAGTAATTTTGTATTATAAAAACTAGTTTTCATAATAAATAGAATTATCCAGTGGACTAAGAATATTACATATAATATTCTTCCAACTATATGTGAATGCATACAAGGAAACACATCCTCAAAAAATCCATTTCCTTTTATTCCAGGATGTGAAGTTAATCAATTATACTACAAGAGCCGGGAATCCTCTCGAAACTTGGCTGATTGACACACATTAATACGTATATCTGTTGAGGATACTTCTGTATAGAATTTGAAAATGAAGACCCACTGTATAATTCTATAACTAATTTCAAAACATATTGATCCAACACCTAAGAGATACAATATTGTGATATCCCTCATACCCATTAAAAAACACTGATTCCTGGGTAGTAAAAAACATACTTTATCAAAGCATGTATTTGTCTACTTAGTCATCATCTACAGGGAAGGAAAAAGCCAGCATTTAGAGGAAGCAAAAACCAAAACTGAAGTCTCAGTTGCACCAATATGTTAGGATACAGAGGAATCTTAAATATAGTAACTCCATTGTTTTGAGCTGTTCAGTTGACAGTGACAAGCTGCTTGTAGTTCTCACTTCATATGAATGCAAAAAGTAACAAGAAGCCTTTTCCTTTTCTGACTTAATTAAAAACAGAATACTGCAGCAGGCTCAGGTGAGGATACACAGATGCAACTCACCCTTCTCAAATAGCTGCTCAAAAAGGTTAGGGCACAGAGCAAGAGGAGGCAGTGTTACCCCCAGCTCCTCACCAGATTCACTCTCAAGACACAGCATGATGTGAGGCTGAGGCATCTTCGCTGAACAGTACAGTACAAGTCCTCTGCCATTCTTAAAGCATGACAAAGGTGAAACATCATGAAAAAAAATTAACCCAGGCCTTAAATATTTAGAAATGCTGTATCTGTCCAATACCACTTTATAAAACACCTAAGATTTGTAAGCATTGAGACGTAAAAGACATAAGTAGTATTTCAATGGAGCCAAGATGTAAAGGCTAGGGCAATTACACGTTACACAATTCCATTCACCTGAGAAAATCTAAGTGTTTCACTTAATCTGGAAGATATTCTTGCAATCAGTAAAATACTAGGCTATTTGTAATCAATTTACAAACAGGTAAACTGATGCACAGAAAATTATTTTCTCATGTCTGTTTCAAGAGCTCCTGGCAGACTTTCAACAACAGATTTTCTACTAATCCAGAGCAAATCATACCTGTTTTCTAATAATACTGATAGAGGATATGGATACAGGTATGTATTATCAAGAGGTAGACAGGGAATATGAACTCAGAAGGCTGTGTTCTCTATCCTTGCAGTAAGACCAAGGAGACATTTTCTTCATTTCACTCAGGAAGAATCTGCCTCATTATTATGTCAGTCTCATCAGAAGGTGAAAACGTCCAAGAATGTTCTCAAGCCTCCAGCTTTCTGGGATTGTATGGCCCATGGTAATCTTGAAACTACTTATTTCACACAAAAGCTCTGTTACTAAGTACAAAGAGAGACCTTGACTCTGGGTCAACCTATTACTGTGGTCCTGTCTAGGGCTGGCACAGGTACCTTACCTATTTCTCCAGGAACATGCTTGCCACGGAAACGAAAGCATGCTGTGACATTGAGGCAGTTCACCGGCTGCAAACCATCATGGCACTGAGGAGCTGTGATATTGATAGATATGGGCAGGAAAATGGTGACATCTATGGTAATGACAGGCCTGGATCTGGAGATCAACAGAGAAGTAGAATTGAGTGACCATTCAGAGGGAAATTCTCACACAAAAGGAAAAAACAGCAAATTTGGTAAACTGCCCAATTTCAAGCAGACAGGAAAAATAAGAGAGTACATTTGAATTGTAAAATAAACTAGCATTTTATCTAGTTGGCAAGGGCTACTAGCATTTAAGTGAAAGTGGTAATGTCAGCTTGAAGATTAGTGCTCAAATACAGACTGCAGGCAGGCAGCTGAGGAAACTGATAACATGTAATAACAATAATCATCTCTAGAAAATGTTGCATAACCTTCTTGATGACTAAAGAGGATAACAAAATTACCAGAACAGCAAACAAGAACAACAAGTTCATGCAAATGAGACTGATTGCTAACCATCTTGGATGAACAGGGATAGGTAGGGAGAGACTGTGGGTTTCCACAGAATGGTCTATAGTCAAATTTGTGACCTCAAAGTAAATGAAAGAGCACAGAGATCCTCCACACGAGATGAATTCATACATAATTTTTCTGACAGCATAAAAGGGACAGCAAACACCACATCAATGTTTTCTAGAGGAAAAGTTTGGTTAATTCCCTCCTGGCAAGTGATAAGGATTGAATACTCTTATCACACTGCTGAACTGTGATTCAGGAATTATCCAGTGCACTGTGAACAAAAGCTGTCTACTCTTGCAACTCCAGCACCAGGTTATTGCTACCAGTACTACTGGTTGAGGGAGACCTCAGCCAGAATCACAGAGCAAGTTGACTGCCTTAAGGCACAGGTGTCTTGCTAAGGAAACTTCTCTGTCTAACCATCCAGGAGGTACTCACACTCCCACCACCAGAAACTTTAACTGCTGAGACCAAAGCTCATTACAGTGTGTGGCTTCAGTGAGCTGACAAGGTGCCCACTTTGACTCCCTACACACACCACACCTACACAGTCAGACCAGGTTTCCCATAGTTTCATAAAGCCTTTTATTTGCAGTGCAGAAACATGGAAACAGCTGAAGGTGGTACCTCCAAGGAGGATCCCCAAACAAAGGACCCCATGGGCTTTTATAGCCTCACAATCAAAGCACACTAAAGTCTCTATTCTGCCTCCTGAGTCCTCAGCTCCTGCTATGTCTCAGTGTCCCTGAGTGTACCCTTGCTTTGGGCTCCCACCACCCAGAGCTCAATCTGCAGTTCACACACCAAGCTACCTGCACTGAATATATTTCTCAACAGTTTCCTTCTTCACACAACACAGAAGCCTCAGCAGCTTGACTGGGAAAAGCAAGCCAGAAACTCAGGCATTCCTGAGCCACCTCCAGAGCAGGACTTCAGCCCAAAATTTATGGGTGTTATTCTTTCTGTTTTCAATTCTGTATGTGTTCAAGATGAACATGTTCTTCCAAAATCAACTACAGTAATAAAGTGTGCAGCAACCAGTAGGTTCAGTTCTAAGGTAGTTCCAGCAGCCATGCAAGGCCAGATCTTGTAAACCACTTCAGGACTGTCACACCACAAACCACTTAAATTTAGAGGTATGGGAGAAGGAGAAGAGAGCAGGGATTGTGGTTACACCTAATTGATATGAACTGGAACAAGATTCACATCAGTCTGCAATACAGCTGCTCAGACTGTTTTACCGCAGTAACAGTGCAAGTTCACATTTTGAGATGAAGAATAAAAAGAAATTCTAGTCTTAGAAATATATACAGCAGGGGGAAGGGAGGGAAAAAAGTGACGAAAAAAGCATCCTATGATGATTTCATACCTTCAAAAAAACCCACTCTTTCTGAATGCTTAGAGACATAAAAGAGTAAACTGATCTATAAAAATATTTGTCCTTCAAAAAAGTATTTCTCCAGCTATTATGCACTGTGATTTTTCCTTAATGCTAAGTCACTTGGCTATTCACTGGGGAAAAACAACCCAATGCATCTGTCAAAGAGCCATACACACACATGTTGCGTTGTGATTTCAGGGTTAACCTCAGAAACTTGGTTCTTCTCATAATAATTCCCTGCCAGGTGTGTCAGTCACCTCTCCTTCCACCTCCCTTGCCCTCTGCCAAGTACTGTCTGTCATTCCTGCCATTTCAGTAGGGCACTGAATGATTGGGCAGATTCAAAAGATGCCCCCTACCCCTGGGGGGACATTGGGCCATCCTTTGTCCCTTAAGAGCTCCTCTCATGTACCTACTTGGTGGAATCTTTACCCCTTCCCTCCCCCTCTACTGGGTTTAAAAGAGTCAGCAACCATGCAGTTGGAGAGTTCTGTTAGAGCTGATACCAGATTCAGAGGCCTGTGGGCCAGAATAAAGCTCTGGATCAAAACCTTCCATCAGAACCGACTCCTTTCCTTCACCATCGCCTTAAAACTTCTCTGCCAAAGGTAAACCTGAGTTCCTGCATGCCTGGACTTGTCTCCATGTGCCCAGCTGCAGCATCCAGCTAGCCAAAAGTGTCTCTGGGGTGAAACCGCAGCTGCCACCATTTGGTTCAGCAGCAGGGGCCAGATAAGTTCAGGCACGTCCCGTCCAGCTATGTTGGTATTTATTCCAATACACACATGATCAACAGAATGCGTCTGGCCGGAGTCAAGAAAGGCTTCCAGCAAAGGCGTTAAATATCATCTGGCAAAACATTTGTTGATTTTGGTTAAAGAACTTCACAAAAGCAGGAAGGGTGAGGGGATGCATGGGGGAGAAAAAGTTTATCTCTTTATCCTAACAGCAAGAGGGACACACTGTAAATTGGCAGTAACAGCAATTAATCAAGCTGTTCACAAAGTTAGTCAGTAATGAACTAATTTCCCCTGAAATGCACAAACATAACTGAACGCATGAACAGAGGTCATCGTGCTGTTGTGATGTATGTGGTTTTAATCACAATAAGCCTTTCAGTTTGTCTTCCCTTCTCTGCAAGTAACATCAATGTAGGTGAAAAATGTAGTTTTCTTTCTAGCAGCTTCAGAGATGTGAGACCGTGAATTTGCATCCGGGGCATGGCACACCTTTTCACAGAAGCAGTTTATTAGTGTTCTTTGTATATATGATGAAGAAACAGAAAACTCTTCAAAAGTCTTGACCGTTTGCCATGCTGATCATCAAAAGTATTTCTTCCCTCCCTCTCCTTTTTCTTTTTCTTCAGTGTAACTGATTCAAATGGAAACACAGCCAAGTTTCTCCTGCCTTGAACAGGAAGAAGGTTGGCACATCTGTTCCGCAGCTCCAGCAGAGAGCTTAATTTTCCATTAAGATGCAGGAGTTCCTAGAGATATCTAAGTATTGAAAGGATTTTTTTATTTAATATTAACAAGTGTAACAAAGGAGCTACTGACAAAAATCCAGCTTTCCATTCTGTTACCCAGGTCACTTGCACTCTAACTCTCCACCCACATAATATGGTGAACCAAGCTGTCCCACCTCTATAAGACAGAACAAGCAATTACACTTAACTCACAAACTTGAAACAGCAGCCCAGCTCCTGTGTGCACTGAAAATGTATTCGTATTTCATTTCCCTAAACACTCTCATTTCACTCTGCATCCCATTATAAAATTATATATATCTGCAAAACTGTGTATCTATCTATCAGTATCTGCAAAACTACATCCTGGCATCCTAAGTAGCTCATTTTTAGCTAAACTGCATTCCCTTTAATCACCATTGATTTACTTCAGTTAAACATCAGAATAATAAAAAAGCCTTGTCACAAGTCAGGAGCAACCTTTCTTAGAGGCACTGAGATGCAACACATTTCCTTTCGGCTCTAACCCTTTTTCCTCATAGACCAGGTATTATCCTGGTATTATCACCCCCCACTACTCTATTTAAATTAGACTGCATTTTTTGACACCATTCATGTCTAAGGTTTTGCTTAAAAAGTAATCCAGCTAGCTTCATCTGGCCACAATAAACTAGGGAGGAAACTGGACTTAGACCACATAAGAAATAAACAGAAAACAGAAGAAGACAACAGTGAATGAAAAAGATATCTCACCTCAGAAGTACCACACTGTCTGACAGGAAGGCTCCAACAGTCATATCTGAAATGTTTGTAACATTGAGGCAGTTACAAAGGAGGCATAAAATTCAGTTGTCTCATATCTGTTGCTAAATCACAGAGCATGAATCTAAAAAAAGCATTTTCTGACTTAGCCAGTTTGTCCCTTCAAATATCATTATGTCATAGGTCTTGTAATAAAAGGATCAGTTCTGTGATGTTCATTTCTGCTTGGTTGTTTGATTTTTATTACTACTGTTATATTATTCTCTACTTTTTGGGTTATTTTAAGATTGCCATCCTGACAGAGCAGCTTCCCAGTAACTTAAAACCTTGACCAGATACTGAATCATTGTAACAGTCCAAAAACTTTAATTAGGCAATCACTGAAAATTTTTATCAGGAGTTTTGAGTGGCAGAATAGAAATGGAAAAAGCATCTCAGTGTCACTGACCACCTGCAATGGCAGGAACTAGGAGCCTGAAAACAACCAGATCTGCTGATGTATTTTCCTGATGCTCTCAGCCTGCTGATGTATTTTCTCAGCCTGCTGATGTATTTTCCTGATGCTCTCACTGCCAGAGTAATTGACACACCTGGGTAACCATTGCTATCCATATCAACTCCCCCTGATATGGACTGGCCAAACATACGCAGCTTTGGGTTTACTGTTTCTCCAGACAGCTTCTGCAGTAGAAAACACACAAGTGAAATTATTCATTAACAAAAAAAAAAATCCTCTAAAAAAAACCCATTGCAACACAAAAAATCCCAAAACATTTAAGCATGATTTCCATGGCCACTGGGTCTCTCTTCTGTGGGCTGGAAGTGCTACGCACCTGCTGTCTTGCACTGCACGCACACAACCCTAACAGGAAGGCTGTCAACTGCCCTTCTGCTCCTGGCTAGTAGGAGACCAATGTTGACTTTACCTAAAAACCCACACCTGCATTACAATACTCATGTAGACCTAAGCAAAATAAGGAACACATCAAACAGATTTCTGCATGAGGAAAAAATATAACTGTACCCAAGAGATTTTTTTTTTAATTACCTAATGTCTGTGAATAAAAGTTTTAAGAAGCATGTTAACAATATTAATGATTAGTTAAAACAGAAAATCATGCACAACCATTTCTTTTCACCAAGTCTGCCAGCATACTCAAAGTCAAAATGATTAATTCTCATTCCATTTGAAAATTCTGGTTTCCATTATCTATTACAGAGTATTTTCTGCCAGTTTGGACGTTGTATTTCATTTTTGCCTCCCCCACACAAAGAATAATTAACTTCTAACATAGTTTCTTTCTTCTTTTAATAATAAAACAAAATTTTCTCTAAATGATTTGCATTGGAAATGCAAATGTCTGAAGCAAATTAACATATCAAAATCTCTTTTTCTAAGAAGGCAATCAGCTAGCTTTCAATCATTCTGCTGGGCCACCAGTGCAAGACCTGAACTCAAATCAACTTCTGACTGCAGAAGTTACAGACAGAGGAAATCATGAAGTAATTTTAAGTCTGTTGGAGGTGCTTCACTGTTTGTGACATGTGACCAACTTTCCTGGCTCTCCCATAAAAGAATGCAATATTGGACAAAAGATCAGGCAGGAAATTTATGGAAAAAAAGACTAGTTGAAGGTAAAAAAGATATTCTGACAGTTAGTTTACAGGGAAAACAGAGCTCCTCTGAGTACAGATCTCTGTTGCTACTTGTGGGCAGGTAAGCTTAACTGGAAGTAACTTCATCCCCACATTACACTCACATTCCATTTTTGGGGATCCCAGTTAGGGTGGTAAATCCCACCTGCAAACACCTAAAACACATCTGTGCATTCTTTCAGCCTACAAGACAGAAGAATAATGCTGCTTTTAAGTACCATAAATGAAAACAGCAGGACACAAAGCCAAGTCAGCTGCTTCTGTTAATAGCTGCCAGTGAAGAGACATCAGAGAATGACACTTACAGGCACTTTAAATGATGAAAGCAGGAGGAAGGAGGAGGAAGAGCTAACAAAATGAAAAGGGTGAAAATATATACCCTGCTGGACACCCCCCCCTCCACCTCTCACAGCTTATTTCAAAGAGGAACTCCACATCAGTAAAATGGATCAGGAATATAGTAATAAGATGCAAAATGTCTTCCACCTCCAGGTTAAAATCCAGGGCATATAGGTAAAGAGATGAAATTGTTACAGTTTTGGTTGCACACAGAACTTGAACCAGCGGTGTCTCTAGTCCCCTGCACCAGATCGTGGGAAATGGCAGAGAGACAATGCCTGTAAGCGGTGCCCCCATGGCTGCCTCAGGGCATGGGACAATGACAGGAACAGTTTATCAGGAGTCAATGACCACATGCCCTGCCACACTCTTGAGCTGGGTATTTTCCCACTGACCAAATAGAGAGACATGTGCTGTATCTGCTGGCCTTGCTCCAGTGGGGAGGGAGAGATCACAAACAGGATGCCTTCCTTCCCACCCTGCTGATCTGTCCTTAAAAAATGTAAAATTTTCCCAAGAATGACCAAAAAAAAAACTGCCAAAAAACTAAAAAAAATGAAACCAAACCAAAAAACTAAACTGTACTAAATAAATTAAAAAAAAAAAAATCTGATCCTTTTCAGCAAGAGCTGGAAAGCTCTTGGGTTTTCAGAGAAGAACCTCCCAAACAGTGGCTCTTGGCAAAAATCAGGCAGAATCCTCCACATACCATACATTATGAATACTTCTAAAATGTACTGAAGAGTCACTTAACTTCCTTTTTTCTCAAAAGCAGTGAATGCCATATACATGGTAAAGGAAGGACTAAACTTTTATAGTCTGTTGAAAGAGTTGCCAATATAACCACTGAACTCTTTAATTCTGTGTAAACTGATTTACTGAGGAGGATCCCACCCAGCAACAAAACAAAACAACCAGAACTTCAAACACAGAGAGAGATGGAAGAGTCAGACTTTCAGAACAATAAAATGTGCTAGACAGAGACTACAAGACATATGTTGGGCGGCGTGAGCATAAATTTATCTTCTCTACTGCCTGGCTACAGCACTCTCTTGTCTGTGCACAAGACACCATAGCATATCCCTAACCAGGTTTTACTTCATCAGAAGTGGGTAAGGGGGATGGCATCTAAGAATGGCATTCTGACATATTGTCAGAATGCAAGAGGGTCAATAAAGTGGGTAAAGACACACAAAAGAACAGCTAGTAACTCTTCATTCTCACAAAGTCTGCTTCTAAAGGAAGAAAGTGCAACCTCCCAACTTCCCATGGGCCTCTCCATAATTTGCATGCTCAAACCCTTCCAAGGGTTTTCATTTCTCCTCTGCATTAATATTATCCCTAAAAACTAACACTCAGCTTTCAAGACTCTGCTTGCTTCAAGAAGATTTGGTTGACAACTGAAACAAAAGACAGTAAAAAATACCTCCTGACTTCCATAATTTTACTTTTCAGCATAGATACAGACAAACTTTGGGAGAAGCTATCTTCAAACCACGACTGAGAAAAGGATATGGAGCTATGACAAGGTTACCTATTAAGGGACCCTTAAGTATTGTTTATTTCTGCAGGTCCTGGGAAAGTGGCTTTCAGATAGGGACCATAAACAATAGCATCACATACCATAGAGTACTGAGGTATAATACCATTGGCATCCCCATGGTAAATGTACACTGCTCCTATGTAATTATCCTCCTTAGGCGCTCCAATGGCAACATCTGTAAAACAGTGCAGATTTCACAATCCATTCCATTAATCCAACTTTTCCCTAATTTTAGGATACAGCTATCCATAGGAAAACAGGTCCCCATGAAAAGGTGATCAGCAGCTTATATGAACCTTGGTAGAAGAACTTATTTGATTTAATTAAGAGCTCATGTTAAGATAAACTTTAAAAATACACAAATGCATATGAATTTGTACACATATGTATGTTTCATATAATCAGATGTTGTGCCTAATTAGATACATGTTCTTTTACAAAAATGTATTTATCAACCTGCTACCATACTCAAGAAAGTGAATTTAGAATCCTTTCATAACCAAATCTTCAACCCATGAGAAAATCAGCTTTGTGAACCAAGACAAGACTGGCAAAGTATTTACTGTAGCAGTACATTAAGGTTGGTTGAAAATCCAAGGCTACACAAAGAGGCTGGGGATATTAAATGGATAGGCAAGAATTAAAAACAACTGCTGAGAGTGACTTTTCAAATTACAATTGATCCAACTCAACTGCGAACTCCTACAGAAAGCATGATCCCACCTCCTGTTCGCCTCTCCTACTTGGATCTAGTGACTATGCTATCTGCTAAAATTAGGCTTTTCACATTTGCTTTGTGGACTGATCCAACTCCCTCTCCAGTCTCAACATCACCATGATTGACTATAAATATTAGCAAGTACACACAAGCACATGTCCAGATGCAAAGGAAAAGCATGTTCACAATTTGTGAGGCTGGGTTAGGCTTAATGGGAAACTGTGTCCTGAGTGGCCTAGAAGAAATAAATCCAAGCACACGCTAAATTGGCCGTTGTTTAGAAGTCCTTAATCTGCACTTCCAGAAACCAGGGCAGAAAAGGAACACCAATGTTTTGTTCTCACCTACTCCTCTCACAGCATGGGGTCTCACACTGAGCATCCTGAGAATGGCGCAGGGGGAGAACAAAGCAAAAGAGAGAAATTAATAGACTATGTGTTATCAGGAGTGAGAAGCTACTTCTGAATTATACTTCTTGATAAGAAATGAGATTATGTCAACAAAACCAGTTAAAGGTTTGTTGACGGGAAATGATCAGCAAGAAAGAAGTCAGACATAGGTTTCTGTTTTGTTCAGGGTGAGGGTATCTACAGCCTTTTATGAGCCATATGGGGAAGAAGAAAATACAACAGCAAGGAAAGCAAAGCAATGTTAATGTGACCTGCACAGACATAAACTAAACCAACAGCAAGGACAGCCAGCTACAAAACGCTTTAGCACACAAATCCTACACAAGCAGATTTATCTTTAGGTTGAACCCAGGTGCTAGTCAGGTCTGGATAAGCAATGCATGCCATGCAAGACTGACAGTGTCACCAGTGTTGCTCATACTTATGGAGAAACAGCCATGGAGGAAATTGCACTGACCTGGGAAGCCATCGTCATCAATATCACCAAGGGCAGCCATGCTCTCCCCAAAGTGTGCATTATAGGCACTGTCACCGTCCAGGGTGACCTGCTCTTCCAGCACTCCCTAGCAAGCAAGAAATAAAAAAAAGTCAGGGAAATGGTGCAAGCCCTGGATGAGGCAAGCCTTCCCCATGGAAGCTGCTCATGTGATATGGGAATGACCTGGGGCAAAGATGCAGCCTGTCTCTTGCTCTTTTTGCAGTCAGATCACCTGGGCTCTAGAAATCAAATTTACTTGTGTTTTAAACCTTCTGGATTTTAGTTTTAAAGGAGAAAGGGAAGACAAAGGAGTGCATGACTTAACCAAAATACTAAATTAACTAAACAGTAACCTAGAGGTGTAATTAAATGCAGTCACAGGGACTGGTGAATCATGAAAGTTTACTGATGCCTAAAACATAACAGACCAGAGTTTGCTCTACTCATAGATTACAGCGAACAACCAAAATCCCTAGTCCAAGTTCATTCAGCTGAACTCCAGCAAGCTAAGGAGTATTTTGCCCTAAGCAAAGAACATTTAATAATTGGATTTGAAACCTTTTAAGTATAGGACAGAAGGATTAAAGCAAAGTCCTCCAAAAGCCTTCTTAAATTAAGAATAAGGAAATATATTTAATGAAATAAAGAGACTGAGAAAAGTTGAAAATTAAGTAGCTTTGTACTACTCTGCCGTGAGAAGCCTTATATGGCACTGGTATTTCCTGCCCACCCACCTTCTGGTGGGATATGTAAGTTTTATTTTCTCACCACCTTCTCTTAAGGGGAAATGAACATTTCCCCAAGAAAAAAAATTTAGTTACACAGTCTAAGTCTGTACCCACCTCAGGGTGTTTTCGTTTTGCTTCCTTTGTGAATGAGAATAAGCTACTCTCTGGAACATGTACTAAAATCATTAACTCAGCTGTAAGGAGTTGCTGACTTTGAGAAAATCCCACATAATGAAATTGAAACACAACAGATAGAAGACAGGCAAGCCTGTATGTGTGTCTCAATTCTTTGCAGTTTTCACAGGAAAGGGCAAAATATAAGGGTTTAAAAATAGCATCATTATGTGTGCTTGTTTTATAATACAGTTTTCTCTGATCCTCTGCAACAACCTTTTAAGCAGTGGTGCTTGCAGAATGAAACTGATGCAATTATGATTTTTTGCCTTTTTTTTAATATGCCTTTTATATACCTTTTATGTATCCTCAGTGCTCTTAGCATGCACTATTGTAATTCCTTACGTCTGATAACTCAATATAGTCCTGGTATTCTGTTAGGCCAGAAGACCAAACATCCTAGAGACCTTGAAGCTGGATGCCAGAAAACCCTATGTTGTCTTGAGAAATCAAGGTCCTCTTTAAAATACATCCTGTAAATTAAGATTAGGCCCATCCAGGGGGGGAATTCTTCAAGATGGGGAGATATCACACTATTCATTCAAGCCTCTCTTTGGGGCATTTTTGTTAGATATGGTAATCTGTATGGTCTATAAAATTGTACATGATCTATCAGGTGTATGCATTTTGGCAAATTCCACCCTGGCAAAGTGGGGCACCATAAGGATCCTTATTAAATACCAAGGTGAAAACCCTTTATCCCTTAACTGTGTCTGCCTCTTAGTTTTTGGGACCAAGGAAAAGGCATCAAAACAAAGTTTAAAATGTCCACTGCTCAAAATAAAGCCCACAAGCCTGCAAGCCATTGCTAGTGCAAGTAATTCTAACACTCCTGGTGCAGGAGTATAAGAAACTCATACTAGCTTCTTGACTATTTTATAGAAGATAAACATGTATACTCTCACTGTGAGCAGGGAATTTTGGCTGTTTGGCATTCTGGACCCTATCACTAGAACCCAACAGCAACATTGCAACATAAAAGGTGGAACCTCCTGTGGATAAAGCTGAAAAAGTAACGCTCAATTAAAGGAGCAGTAATAAAAAAAATTACAGCAAAAACACTCCTCAAGTGTCCTAAATGCTAGGACTTCTAGTGAATTTGAAGTCTAGCATAAATAAACTCAAAGTTCATTAAATATAAACCTATTTAATTTTAGTCGGTAACAACTCTTCCTTTAAGACAGCAGCTTTAGGACCGGAATATTAAATATTTCATAGTATGTAAACAACCACTGTTTTCCTATAAATAAAGCATAAGAATGGTCTTGCCAATGCAATGAAGTTCAGACTTTTCCAAGACTGTTGTTAGGTCATGTGACATCCAACAATACCAGCTGGTAAGAACCTTCCCTAAAACCTCTATATAGGGCATAATGTGAAAGTAACATGAACTCAACCTCTGCTTTCTCTCCTCTTTCTCAATCCTCAGATATTTGTGTTCCAATTTGTGTTTCGGGTTTTAATGACCACTCAAAACACTAAGGCAATTCAGTCAAAGCTGCTGACTCTTACTTGGTTTTGGCATCAAATCCACATAAAGCCACAAATGCCACCAAGTTTCAACATACAACCAGAGATTTTCTCAGATCTCCTTGAAAGATTTACAGGTCTGTAATGAATTTGGGCTGGCGTCTGGCAAACTGCCATACCAGATGAGTCTTCCTGTGACTTCATGCTTTGCTGGAGACATCCAGAGCCCCACTTATTTTAAACATCGAGTTTCACCATGCAGTGCTGGAGGGACATAACCACTAACTTGCCAGGGACCCACACCCTCATCCCTTACCAAATCACCTCCTGTACATACTCACATTTCCTCTGTTGATATAGACTGTGACTTGACCCTCATCTCTGATCTCAGAAAACAAAGGTGCTCCAACCAGCAGGTCTGACAAACCATCAGAATTCAGGTCAACTGCACATAAGGAGGAGCCAAAGTAAGAGCCCATCTGTAACCAAGTTGAGTCACAACAAAGCATTCAGTATCTGCCCACACACAGCAGGAAATCATATAGACTTGGTTTTTGTTTGACTTGGTTATTATTCTAATTTCACATGATGACTTGCTGCTTTATCAATCCCAAGCACTCCTATAGAGAAAGCTTTAGGAATAATTCTGGCAGAAATGAAAACACTTTACTGTAACAGTGTATCACGCCTGGATGTTTTACCAATAGAATAGAAGTTATACATTGGAGCATACTTAAGTGAGACACTTAAAGAGCTTTCTTAGACTAGCTGTTGCTTGTCAAATGCTTAAAACTAGGAAGGGGTAAAATGAGTTTCCCAAATCAGACCTGGACAGTGATTATTCATGCCCAGTGCCAAAGCTCCTTGAAGTTGGGCACCACAGATGATCTGGGGATACCTTAAAGAAATAATGAAAGAAAAAAAGAAGAACAGGCAAGAGGCCATGAAAACAGGTATCTAAGACTACCTCCTGATTACAGACTATCCTTACCTATTCCATTTGTATTTATTTGTATAAATCACTGTCAAAAGGCCTACTGGTTGAGGGTCATAATCATTGCCTTTCCTCTCATGTACAGGGAGGTAAGTTGAAACAGAAACAAAGATTTTCAATAAAAGCTTTTCAGTTGATACAGAACAAATGTAAACCACTTTCAACTTCCACTTATTATTGCCTGATAAACTTAATTGCTTAAAAAAAAGAAATACATTAATTTCACTTCATGATTTTTTTATATGGGTGAACATTGATGACTATCTCCCAGCCAGAACCCACATTACAAATTTCAAAACACACTTAAACACAAGAAGGAAACCAAAAGCCAGAATGATATTTCACCATTATTTCATTCACTTCTGCTAAGGTAACATAAGGCATACTCTTTGAAACCAACTACAAACTACAGCCTCAAAATTAAAAGCTGCTTCTGCAGGAAACTGGGGAAGATGCCACTTCGTATTTGAAATTGAGTGCTGTTGTCTACAAAGTAGGAAAATCTGAGGTTAAAGGAATAGTAATTTATGTTCTTGAATGCTTTTGCATTCCTCATAGCAGATGCTTGACCTCCATGCCTGTAAGTTAACATTCATGAACTCGAACTATTGGACATGCTAGAAGATGGGCAGCAGCAACTCTAGTCTATGCAGTCTGTAAGATTTAAATCTTGCTAAATATGTAATGCAATGGTGATTGAAGAATAACATTTCAGTTTATTCCTGCAGAGTTTTGTGCTTCTGTGGGTTTGAAGTCGGACCTCAAATATCATTTCATTCCAGTTATTTTGTAGCTTAAGTTCCCTTGTGAATTTTTTGTTTATTTTTTTAATCCACAAAGGTTTTAAAAGAAATTTCTCAAGGGTAGATTTCTCATGGGTAAGGAACAAAAGTTATGAAAAGCATTTTATTATGTATTCAGGCAGTTTTCAGGAAAAAGCTATTATTTACTTAACTGTACCATGGTATGTCTGCAGCGTGGGTGAGTTCACAGTGTTCACAGTTCAGATAAGAACCTGAAGTTTGCAAGCTTAACATTTATAACATTTTCTTTTTTTTTTTTTTGGTCTGTATTTGATTTCCTAGTTCAGCCTCCGTTAAAAAAAAAAGAAGGAAAAAACTGGCCTGCTGTTCATATCTGCCTACCAAGAATGTCAGAACAATGAACTTTCACACCACTGGGGAGGAGTAGCATTTTATCAGAGCTCATTTCCAAGCAGTGCTCATTGCTGAGCAGGTCTGGTTTTGCTTCCACCACAAAACAAAACAAAAAACAACAACCAAACAAAAGAGGTGATTCAGCACAGCCTTCTTTTTAAAATAAATTTCTCATTTGGATTTTAGAGAATTTATAGAAGAAGATGCTAATGAAAAAAAGCCCTAGAAGTACTTGAATGATGTAAATACTTGATTAGTTAAGTTACGTATAAGAGTTAAGCAATTAAATTGAAAAGGAAAGGTTTTGGCTAGGACATGGAAACTTTTTGATGGCTCTGTTTATTAGATTGAGGAATAGTCAGGAGCACATCCTTAGAGACATTTAAAACTCAACAGGGAAAGAAATTAACAGGAAGCAATCAAACACAGGAGATGTCCGGGATGAACTGGGAGGTCTTTTCCTTTCAAGATGTCTGTAATTCTGCTAGTGCAGAGAAAGTAAAATTTTGGAGAGGCCCTAAAATACAAGTCACACCACGTACCTACACATGCTTGTAGCTTTTTTCATTAAATTCATTAAATTACCATCCCCTATTCCAGGCAAGTTTTTAAATACTGAAACTGTGTCTTGCTGAGGAAAAAATAACAAGATATAGTAACACTCCAACCTGAGGATACAACACAGGCAAACACTTTAGCTCTTCCTGAGGGCAGCAGGTCTTTCCAGTGCCAAAGCCAAAAGCCTCCAGAAACTTTTTTTTTTTTTTTTTTTTGTATTTCTTATCCTTCCAAAAGAACACAGGAGACCACAGATAAGAGGTATCATTTAATCACCAAGTTATTCCTAAATAAAGCATTTTGTTACCTATAGCTAGACATACTGTCCATTTTGTTTCTCCTGCAACACTGCTCCAGTAAGCCCCCAAATGAAGAACACAAGCTGTTCCCCATTCAAACACAACACCACACTGGGGAAGCTAGATTCCACTAGCATTCACTAAATTTCAAGGAGGGGGAAGGCAGTTCAGCTTTAAGATAGCAGTCTCAAGAACAGAATGCAAGACTGATTTATAGTTGGAAGGGGAAATCATCATCTACTGAGGCAATGAAACTGCTCCTCCACAAAACAGTGCAACAGTAATATCCCCCTTGTCACAGCACAACACAGGAAAATAGATTGGGACTTTGCATATTAAACTAAAGTCCAGGTTACCCACATCTACTAAGAGGAAATCTCTGCATCTAGGCTAACCTGGTGCCCCATGTCCAACATCTCAGAGGTACTGCTACAGTCACATAAAACTAAAGAGAACCATTATTACAATTTCCAGCAAGACTTTTTATTTCAGTCACATGGACACTGAGCAGACATTGCAGTCATAACTGCTACAGAAGAAAAGGCATACAGCTGATCTGTACAATAGGTTTAGCTCTTATGGGAGGGTTTGCTGGACAACTTATGAAGGAGTGGAATGAAAATTATGCTCCAGGATGACTCTGCCATTATTTCCAACCCCCTCTACCCCCCTCCTATCAGAAAACACACATATATAAATGCTCACCTTTTTTCCTGAAGCCTGAAAAATCTTTATTAGAGAGCCTGATTGTCTATCTGTTCTGAAAATATAAACCTGAAAGGTGAAAAAAGAAAAAAAGTTAACCAATACTAACTATGAAGCACTTGTACTTTCTAAATAATATCTGAATCATGATCATGACTATTGCCAGGATACAACTTCATGATCACTTTACTGGTCAGTCTTCTTTTAAAAGATGACTCTCCTGAAAAATCACAGGCTTGTCATAAGAAACACTTGAATATTATCTTGTTGCCTACTTTTTTGATTCGCTTATGTTTGTGCACGTGTATGTGCACTTAAAAGCACCTAGGCAGGCAACTTTACAACTCTCAAATAAGTAGCATCTGGAGACTGTCTGGAAATAAGTAGGGCAAAAAAACTGAGAACGCATAACCTCACTCCCCTTCCCTTATCTAGCATTCCCTTATCAAGAAAATGTGCCTGCACATACTGCATTGCAAACTTCATGATGCTTTAGCAATAGTCAGAGTAGAAATCCCAATCAGACCACCCACAACATTTCCACTGTTTCTGTCTGAAGCAATTTTTAAATCAGAAAACTATTCAAACACATTTCCACAGGAGAAACTGTTTAATCTGGAATCCTCAGGTATAAAAGTATTGATGTTTCAAGTTCAAGAACACATCTTGTACCAAAATTTCAGATGTGAAGTACATGGCTTGTAGAAAGGGATTCCCTTCAATAGAAAAGCTGATATGTCACCGACATGTTTTATGAAAAATCCTTTCCTTAGGATTTTTCCCTCCTGAGAAGCTGAGAGGCCTCAGGAACAAACTGTAAACAATTCTTATCTGCTGCTGTGCAATGCAACAGGGGGAATCTGTGATTGGTCTCATCTGGTTGTTTGGAATTAACGCCCAATCACAGTTCACCTGTCCAGACTGTCTCGGTGAGAGACAAGCCTTTGTTATTCATTCCTTTCCTATTCTTAGCTTAGCCTTCTGATGAAATCTTTTCTCTCTGTTCTTTTAGTATAGTTTTAATATATTTTCTATCATAAAATAATAAACCTAGCTTGCTGATACATGGAGTCAACTTTCTCGTCCCTTCCTCATCCTGGGACCCTTGTGGACAATACTACACTGATACAGTCAGTCTTTGACATTCCTGTGGCATTTGACAGGCTCCCTCCTAGCAGGTGCTCACACAGTTTGTAGGACAGAGAATCTCTTACTTCCAAGGCCATGTGGTAAGAGCCAAGCACTGGAATGTAGTGAGTTATTAACAGGTGGTGAGACAGAGTTCAAAGCTGTTTTCAGTCAAGAACACAGCACAGGTTTACTGTGGACAATTGCTCTATATACATAGGACTCCCTAGCTTATGCAGTGGCATGTTTAGCACCAACAGCATGTTGCAAGGTGTCACAACTCCAAACCCAGTCTTAAATAATGACAATCTTTGTGACTTTGGAGAAATGACCCAGTCTCATTACCAATCTTGGCTTTAACTTAAGTGAAAAAGTGTGACAATGCTAATCACCTTCTATCAGAGAAGTGGAAAATATCAGCTTATTAGAGTATTTGGAAAGCACAACAGGACTACTCATTGTAATGTTCTGTATTCAGCACCTCTTACCGACACTTTGCCATGTGTTCCTGCTACCCACATCCCATGCCAAGGGAGAATAATGTAAGCTTTAGAGACTAAAGCAGTAGTCTTTAAACTACAGAGCCAGATGCTTTCTTGTTGATCTCTTGCTAGCAGGTGTGTTTCCACACCCTCCTCCTTGCAGAGATATTAAATTTGTTCCACAGAAAAAACAGCTTGGAAGGAAGGTGCACTGTAGCAGCCATAACAGAACACCTGGGATAAAGAAACTATGTCTTTCTCATGCACATGTCCTCTCAGTAGCCAGTGTGATGCTACTATATCCTCTACACCCTAGTCATGCCAGATCAGGTCTAAGTACCAAGTTCATCCCCTAATTTTATCCCATTTTCCCCACTTGCACTGCTAACCCCAGGACATGGTCACTATCAAAAATAATCTGCCTGAAGAGGATAGTGCTCCTGGTAATGAAGACTTCTCACTGCTTGTTCAGCTACAACTCATGTCACTAAAGAGCATGAGTGCCAAAGGGAGGAAGACGGAAGGGGGCTGCAGAATATCTCTGCTCAAGCAAATGGTGTCAGGAGGCCCCGAAAGGATTGCATTTTTAAGAAAGAGAGACAAAAGCAGATCCTTTACATTCCTTCTCTCCCTCTCCCCACTCCCACTTTTTCCACCTTTGGTTTAGAAGAGTGTAAGAGGTCACAGTGCTCACCCTCAACCAGTTTCTCCAACAGCACATGGATACTTAGCCCAGGAGAACCAGGCTTGCCTAAGTCACTAGCCATTTCCAACTAGCCATTCACTTGTTTACCTCTTTGGGACATTGAACCTATATATGCCCATAGGAAGATCTGTTTTGTTTCCTTCCTTCTTAAGAGACTATCACCAAGATTTCTAAGTATAGCTGGCAAAAATCCAAACTCTAATACACCGAACATCAAAGTATTATGAAGTTTAAAATGGCATCAAATCACCTAATCTCAAGGTGCTATCTTGAAGTAAATACTGAAATAGTCAAATGTGTGAATAAAAGAAGCAGAAGACAAATTAACTTTTACAAGTATTATCAGTTCTAGGAAAGTTTTAAGTAATACCTAAACCTAAACAAAAGCAGTGTGAAAGAGATCTTGTTGGTGTCTCATTAAAATGGGTATTGTAAGGACTGGGTGGGGAAGAGAGGGAAGAAGGGCAAAGGATGCGATGCATCAGGAGGGACAAGTTAAGAAAATTTGACAACTTCACCAAACTCATCTCACCCCTGCTCAATGCTCAAAACTACCCTGCAGACAAAAAATTCTTGTATTTTCATACACGTTAGAACTGCATCAGTATTACATTTCATGCACTGAAATGTATCCAACCCACATTACTGTTTGATAAAGAGCCACACCTTTCCAATGCCTCCATCCTGGGGAGCTCCTCCGACAATGTCAGTCGTAGTTGGCTGAGAGAAATGACCTGCTGTCACCGCATATCCTGAGTAGTAAAGGAAACAAATAAATAACCATGACAGCAAAACAGATCAACCAGACAGATCAGGCTTATAAGGCTTTCCTGCTCCTGGGCTGCACTTAAGAGTTCAACAACCTTTCTGCTCAGGATGGACCAATATTCTGTTCAAAAGTTCAAGGGGAAGGGAAGTGAGAGTGCACCCTCCAGTACCCTTCCAAAAGCTGAGACAAGAAAGCCATGTGTATGGAGATGACCAAGGGACACAAGGAGCTCATACTGGGAGCAGTTTGCCAACTCCAACAGGAAAAGGCATACACAAAAAGAGAAAAGTGATCATATGACCATGGAGAAAGTATCATGTCAAAGAGCAATAGTCCCACTTGGATCAGACAGGAGTGTCCTCCTTTGGCTAAAATCACTGCCCAGGAAGGCTTGGAAAATCATGTTCCTTTTTGATTGGGGGAGACAGAAAAGGACATTAGGCAAAGAGAAGTCAATAGCTTAAAAAGGTTTTTTTCTAGGCAAGAAGAAAAATGGGATGATATATCAAAGAAAAAAGTGTGTATTTGAAAGAAAAAGATCAAAGATTCATCTTTATTTCATATATTAAAATAATATATAATAACTAAAGATGAGTGGAGTAGCTTTCCTTCTGAGGTTCTTTTGTATTTGCCTTGCTCTTTTGCTCCAAATTATGAGGCTCTCATCAACATAGTAAACCCCATAGTACAAGCCTATCTGTGGCAAAACCTATTTACGTCTGCAAACAGGTAAACATTAACTCTTCATTTAGCTATCACCAAGCAGTATCTACAAAATGATGGGTTTTTAAATATTAAAAGGAAACAATGAGAGGTCAGTGCAAGACTTTAGTCAAACAGTATCAAACTGCTGAAATGCCTTCTAGGTCTCAACAGTCTTAGGCACTTCAGATTAGGTGGAAGCATTTAAATTAAGCATTTCAGGGACATTAGCTGGTTTTAGAGCAAGTAAAACCAATTGAGATAAAGATGTACCAATATCCAAACCCTTCACAACTTTCTTCAGTTGCCAAAACCGCATTTAGATTGTGCTATTTCTGTTGAAATAAATGCATCTACAATACAAATTCTGTAATTAGTTGTTGCACACATTTTAAAGGCACACGTAAGCAGACATGCAGTTCAACTAGTAACAAATAATTTGCCTGTTACAGGGCAAAGGCAAGAATGTTAAGAAGCCCACCCAATGTGCTGTCAAAATGTGCTGTTAAAATGCCTTTTCTATATTAGTAAAAAAAAACTACAAGGAAGTGTGGGGGGAGGGTTTTAGAACAAGTAGAGAAAAACTGAGTATTTTGAATGCTTCTTTGCTTCCAGATAAGTATCATTTTAATTCAAATATTCTTCCTTTCACACTTTTTATAAAAATACCATCACCACAGAAACAAACACTACCAACTTTATAGCATCAAAGCCTCAAAACACATTGTTGGACAATTTACTATTCACAGTGAGCACTAGACAGCTGCTTACCAAGGTATGTGTACCTCCTGGCTATCACAGCATCATCATTCAGCTTGTAGTATGTGTTGTCAGTGAGATTCAATACTTTGACAGTTCCTGTCCAATAATAAGATCCTGGTGCCCCCATGATGACCAGTTCCTACAACGGGAAAAACAGAAGTGTGTGAGGAAAAGGGTAGGAGGAAAAAATAACAATCAAAACTTTACACATTAATGGAGAAGGGACAGGATATTTACTTAAAACACCAATAATAAGTCTATCTGTAACAACCTCCATTCTGTGTGCATTTGGACAGTATCCTTGCTTCTTCCCAAACCTGGAGGTCACTGCATATACCCTAGAGACAGATTGCCCTTTTATAGTCCACTTCTGCTCAGCTCTTCTGCTGAAACAGAAGACTTTCCGCAACCTTATTAACCATCAAGCTTATCCCTGCTCACATAGTTCTCCAAAAAATCTCTCTACTTGCTGCCTTTCCCAAACATCCTTCAGAAGACCAAGAGACAGAAGTACTTCAGCCCACCCAGAACCCATCACTCAGCTACAGATCATGCCCTGATACTGGCTGACATGCTATACTAACCAACCATGATGGAAACAGCACAAAGGATTTTGATTTTACATCTAGGAAGCTAAACAGCTGCCATGCACTCAACAAGCAGGATGTGTGTTGTGTCCTAGGTGGAACGTTTTGCCCAGCTCTGTCATCAGACACTCTGGTCTTTGAGAGACAACCTGAATATAGAGTCAGCATAGCATCATAAAATGGCTTGGGAGCATTACAGACAACCAGAGTGACTGAACATTTTGAAAGACCATAGAAATCAGGCACAGTTTCATCCAGCATTCAAAGGTAGATGGTCATGGATAATATTTTTGAGTCAAAATCCACGGTACACTTACATTCAAGAGAAATTCACAAAATGTTCCAAAACATCCAGCATCCTTGCAGAAAACCTTGCTCCTGGATGTGGTTTTAAATACCTCCAGCAAGGGACCAAATTAAGCCTGAGGAGCATTAATCCCAGGAAGTTCTCTATCCCCCAAGAAGACATGTGAACAGCTGCTTTCCTCACATCTCCATTCAATGCAAAGGCATGGGTGGACTCCATCCCTGTGGGAAATTGCTATCATATCCAAGTCCCCTTCAGGTGACCAGTTCCAGCTGGGGGGAGATGTAAAACAAGGGATTCTCCTAATATGACTACAGGGACAGGAATACAAAACCAACCAAAGAGCAGCATATGCTTAGAAATAGCTTTTTCCTTGTAATGGGCCATACCTGTCAGATCACTTACTGTATGGAAAAACTACCATCCACAGCACTGAATACAGGATAGAGGATCACATGTTTGACCCAAAAAGCCATTTATCTGCATTTCCTGCTGCCATCAGACTGAAGTGATAAAAGTTCAAAGGTATCTTTTGAACTAGGGTAGCAAAGGAAAATTTAAGCCTGAGAACAGAAACAGGCTGGGGAGAGCAGATAAGTCAGGAAACAGCTGCTGCTGGCTGAACATCCAGTTATCAGACTATGCCCTTGTGACAACAGTGCCCGCCATCCCAGTTTACTGAAATGGCAGAAGGCAATTTCTGAAAGAGAAAACCTTTATTCTATTTGTATCAGTCTGGACAATACATTCTGTAGATCAGTGCAGATATATATAATTAGGAGAGGGTATGTGTTCTTAAAAAATTTAAAATAAAACCAAAACACACAAGTGGAAAAGCCACAACCCTGAGACATTAACAAAAGAAAAAAATCCAGGCATAAGGGAACAAATTAATTCTTGACAAAACTGAAACATGGATGATAGACATCTGTCCAGAAAAGAATGTGATCAAGTATTTAGAACAACTGCGGTGTGCATATTCTACCACTTTTTTTTTCTCCATCGTTCTGCAACAAAGAACAGTAGCAGAACTGAAAAAAAGTGTTTATCTTCTGTATGTATGTGTGTGTATGTATGTGCAACATATACATGCACATGCACATACATAAACAAAATTATTCAAGAAAGGCTTTTACATCATAGCTTCCAGTAAAGAGCTAATGACAGATAGAGAAATACCACTATGCAAGTTTTGAGATATACATAATAAGAATATTGCCTGAAGACATTTCCAGAGTCAATTCATTTATACTTGTCCACAGACCTTGAGAGACACATACACGCATGTATGAACCACTGCTCAGTCACTGCGCAAGAAACAGACACCTGAGAAACTAGACAAGGCAAAAGGGTGTTTGCTGGCAGGAAGGGACCATTCTCAGCACTCAGCCCACTGTCCATGCCATACTTGGGAATCTCCTCCTGGGACATGCAACAGGAGAGTCACTTACCAACCCCAAGCTTTCCATGCATGTGCCCTGGCTCACCTTGGTGAAGAAGCCTGCGATCCCTGCCTGGCAAGAACCATGTTCCTCCCCATACTTCTTCTTGTACTCTGGATGGAAGAAGGGAAGAAAACAAACTGTGGTCATCCCTGGCACAGCACACACTCTTCACCTGAGCCACCTGTGTTTCTACTCACACAGCCTGGAGAGACACCAGCATGCAGGGCTCCTGGGTTTTATCAGTGGATCAGCCACCAAGGTGCACCACGCAGCATACCCACCCACATCAGGGAATATCACAAGGAGCCAGCTGGGGAGGGAGGCCAGAGTGCTCCTACAGAGATGCTAAACAAGCAGTACCATAGCAGCATGAAAAGACCAGCAGCATCACTCCAGTAAAGGTGCTTTAGAAGAGGCTTCCATCTGTAGCAGATCACTACAGCTTGGAAGGAGGGAGCAAAAAGTGATGCACATGCCTGTGTGCCACAGACTCTGCTCTAGGAGGTTTAACTCTCAGGCCCATTACTACCTCAAAGAAATAAATGACAATGACAGTCATCAAAGCCCCCAGAAACATTTCTGATGAGGGTGCTTCAGGACACAAGCTCCAGGAAAAAAACAGTGATTGAGGAAAAGCCTTTTGCTCCTACAGGATCAGACAACAGTCTCTTGTGCAGAATGTTTATATCTGCTGCTTTGCATGGCCACGTGCTTAGAGCTCCCAGTTCACAGGGAACCCAACCAGCACCCTATAGCTTTTGTTTATGGATTTTATATAGCAATCATTTGTCCTCTCAAGCCTGAGGAATTTTTACTTTATCTTCTTGATGATAAGAAAAGAAATATTTCTAGGAATACATTAAGTTCACAGTGAGGAGCAGGAAAAAGAGAAAAAAAGAAAATCACTTTCCACCCCACCCTAATTCAAATATTTTCATCTTGGAAGTATTTGAAACTTACAGCTGGATCAGAGCCTTTCCAGTTTTTTACCAGAGCATTATTTTCAAATATCTACCATACTATCACTACTTCCTGTATATTACAGTAATTCATGTTCAGAAACAATTTAACATATAACCTCATAACTGTGAAACTTTTTTATACTTTTTTTTAAATTTTAAGCCTCATTAACTCATCGCTAAATGATAAAAATTATAATGAAATTGATGAGCAAACTGCCTCTGGAACCAAGCAAGTTCCTTTGGAGTTTCATTTTGTCTTATTGAAGATCAGAAGGAATTAATCAAAAAAAAATGCTGCCTTCTTGCCAAATATTTTATGTAGACATATGTACACACACACACACACACCGTTCTCCCTTTTGTACTACATAGGGCTTCTTCCTAACATCATAAAGATGTCCAGAATTTCAGACATTTGCTGAGGTCATACCAGTTGCACAGGGAGAAGTTCAGTTGGAGACACCATGCAGAATAGAGACTTGATCCACAAATTACAGTCCAAATGCCCAACACTCGTGGCCAAGGCAGGGTCCTGCCAAAGTGATATGCATCCCAGCAGACCAGAAGCACAGCTGGGTCTCCTAGTGGTAATCCACGGCAATTCCACTGAGAACTGAAGCCCATATTAGCCCATAGCTATTCAGCAAGTGTTGGAGTTCTGAAATGCTAACTCTCCACAAACAGATTCTCCAGGCAGTACTTGCCTGACAAGATTCCAGTGTCTCAACCTTCTCTGGATCTCGCCATGTGCAAATAGAGGTAGACAGTAGTGTGCTTGCTTCCAGAAGCTTGTTTTTAGTACAGCTAAGGTGATAAGCCTCGATAGGTGAAGGGTGCAGGCCAGCTGAGTGCACATCAGTGTCCATCCATGGAGGAAATGTCCCAGCAATGGCCACAGAGACTGTCAGCGTAGAACCACTTCAGACACAATGCTTTGTGCTAGCCATTTATCAGTGTCAGTGGAGGAAAATTATTCTGCTCCTTCCAGAAAGTGAAGGATAAAAAGTTATAAGGATGACTGCAAACTTATTTCACAGCAAACTTTAAACAATTAACTCCTCTGTGTGATACACCACAGCTATCTCTCTTGGAGCTTGTTTTATTGAAATTTAAAGAATCAGGAGTAAACAAATGCAGCCATTCCTTGTGACATCGTATCTGATGGGGCGGAGGACTGGGTGGAAATCAGTCCCAAACTTTCAATTTTCACCTTACTATGCAGTGAAATTAAGCCAGCGTAGTACTGCATCAACCCTGCCAACTTTCCGCTGGCTGCTCTACATGTACTAGGCCCACACATTTCTATTTTTTAGCAATTCCTGGCAAACATCCTGTCAGATTAACAGCAGTTTTACTCCAAAAACATGACACATAGATAAACACAAGTGATTCTTCTCTTCCAGAAACCACATCCCCACCATGGCTTCAGGCAGTGCCAGAGCAGTTACAAAGGCTCAGAGGGAGCCCCACTGGCATTCCTGCATGTGCACAATGTCCATAAAGTTAATATCAGATGATCTGCAGTGTATAACATCAGTGTGAGGCCTTATCCTGATTTTGCTGACACTAACAAGGAGGGCAGAGAGAGAGGCAGGGAAGGATAAATACATAGAACAGTACCCACAACAGGAAGGTTTACATACCTTATATGTACTCTGCTGCATAGCAGTTAGCATGGCTGGTAAAAGTCCCTCAAAACTTCTCACATATCAAATAATGACCAATTTCAGGGCAGGAAAACATCAATGCACAAGTGTATGCCCTCTCCAAAAGGTGTATAGGTTTGCAATGGCAGACTCCTAAGCAAAGCCCAGAGGAAGGTGAGGAGCCACCTCAGAACAGTGAGCATGAAATGGGCACAGTTCTGTCACAGCCCCGGCTTTACAGGCCACGGAGTTAGGACCTGGCCATTCGACAGCAACAGCGAAACTTGCCGCGACATTCACTGCCTTATCCCTCTCCAATTTACTAATGCCAGCATCAAGCCTGCTGCTGGCTGCTGGCAGCTATGGACAGGAGGGCAAACAGTTAAAAGCAAATAAGTAAAATCAGAGGTCTTGCCCACAACAAACCCTGCTGTATTTTGTCCTCCAAACTAGCCCACTTCCTCAGGCTCCTAGAATGAAGAAATTAAAGAAAGCGGGAAGCAAGGGTGCTTTCCCCAAAACATTCCTCTCAAAGCCAAGAATCTTAGGAGATACCATATCTTCTACCTAACAATACATTTGTGCCTCTTACTCAGTTAATTGCTTTTGGCCAAGGAGACTCTGTCTTCCAAAGTCTTTAAAAAATGGAAACATGATGTAAAAGTATCACATGCACCAAAGAAGGAGAAATTAAAATGATGGCACATGAGATTTGGTGCAGAACCAAAAAGCACACCCATCCATGGCTCAGAGCTAGAGCTCTCCCTCTCTATCCACCTCAAACCCAGACCTTAACACAGCAGCAGTTTAATATAAATTGTTGCAGAAGTACCCCAAAGTGAGGAAACTAAACCTCCTCCCTGTCCCACATCCCAATCCTCTGATAAATGACAAAATAAAAATGGAAGTGTTTCCATAAGATAGGCAAATTGGTTCATGATTGCAACATAACTCAGGATTTTTATTCCATGTCACAGCAAAGCACAAAAGGCCAAGCTCATAGCAATATCTTCTTACTATTTACCTAAGGGGAGAGCTGCTGCCTCAAAACACAATTCAGAAACTTTTTATTTGTCCAGTAAAGTGCAACCATACCCTTTACCAGCCACAGAATACAGTCACTGTGCTATTCTGCCAACTTCATCCAAAACCCAACTGCCACCACAGCTGGGCCACGAGGCAGTCACAAGTTTAAAAAAAAAAAAAAAAAATCAGTTCTGAAAGTTACTGTATTATTAGAAGCATAGCAAGGGACATTAAAAGCTCCATTTCTGGCCTGACTCCTTACCTTCATAGCAGGGCAAGAGCTTCCTCCCTTTGGACTGCAGGTCAGGAGGAATGATGTTGCAGAAGCCATGGGGCAAGATGTACTCTGTCTCATAGTAGATGTTTTTCCAACGGTGTGCACATGCCTAAACAGATCATATATCATGGGTTACTGGCCCAGAGTCACAGGAGATCACTCCGACCAAGGCAAAGCATGCATGAACAGGACCACTCAGCATCACCTTCACCCCACAAATCCATTGTACCCTCCTTATATTCCACTGTTTCTGAAGTATCTTCTCATTGTTCCCTTTTGCAGCTCAGGACAGTGTCTGACCTGGCAGCTCAGATCTTAGCCTTCACATGTATATAACTAGGAAAACAAGACGTCACAGAGCCTATGCTGAAAATTTCAAAATCTCTAACTGTTCATGAATCCTCGCAAAGAGCAAAGTTTTCTAACTAAAGATGCACTAACACAACCCAGCAAAAGGTGAAAAACAGGAATAAAGACACTGAGAATACTCAGAAGGTTAAACCACCAAATAACACGTGTGAGTCAAAGGTTGGTTTCTACTGGGAAAGGCAGCTCTGTGTTCTGGTGACAGATGTGCTGAGCCTTGCTTACTGGTAGTGAATTTAATTGAAAATGCCAAGGATTTTGTACCAAGAAGAGTGGCAACATTAGCCAAGGTGCAGACAAGCTGCAGAACTTTATAGTGATGAATGAGATCATCCTGTAAAACAGGACTCACCAGACACTAGCTCAGTACAACCGCCACACACAGGCCCACATGCTAACAGTGTGAGCAATGTAGAGCCTGGTTCACAACTTCTCAGAACCCATTTGCTCCAAAACCTAACACTGCATTGCTGCCAGCCAAACTACAAGTTGGCTTCTGCTCAGGATTTATTTGGAGTAAAAGAAAAGGAAATGTGAAACAGCAATGGCTTTGAATTTAGCACATGCCAGACCATATCACCAGCTGGTCTGAGTCTACACTTAAGTCACTGTAGATGTGTCAATTTATATCATTTAAGGCTTAATTCCATGCCAACAGACCAAGCCTCTATGCGACAAATCACCTCCTCCACATGCCTTGGTCTTTTCCTGAACACTTTGCATCAATCCCCTTCACAAATCCTATATTTGACTCCATCCTCCCCAGATGAGATACCCTCTGTCTTCCATTTCTGTGTGCTACTCCACTTTTCTGCTTCAGCACCTCAGAGCTGCCCATAGGAGCATCTCAACATTTTAAAAAATTATATCCACCCATAAAGCAGGCACAGCTGTGTCACCTCTCCACTAAAGGACATGGGAAGTGTATCAGCCACTGAGAAGCTCAAAATTCAATCCAGCCACCAACAGATTTCAATATACTTATATCCAGAAAGATATGAATATGTAATACTACTCTCAAAGAGCAAAATCAGTTGTGCAAAACCTGCTCTACTCTTAGCATTGCTACATTTGATATTTATTGTTTTCCTAACTTCCTGTGCCCAAAGAGAGGCACGTATTTCCACATATGGCTATCACTAGGGACAGTGAGGGGCTCTGGGGGCTGCAGAAAGTTTTGCACCACACTGCATGCTACAGGCTGCCATCTGTGATGCAAAAATCTTTCCGAGGGCACTCAGCTCCACAGCCAAATGCATGTGAGAAGTACAATAAAGAGCAGCTTTGGAGACTCCTGGATGCACTTTGAGGAGGCTCAGTTTCCACCCCCATGCACTACTCATTCAAAATTCAACAGCAACAGATAATCAACATGTGAAACACTCATTTTCAGCAAAACCAGGAAATAGCTTCTCTCCTGATGGATCTGTGAGCACAAATATACACATGCACAACCGTTGCAAAGACAATGCCATAAATACACATACCATTACAGCAACAGTGTCGTCAATCCCAACTCTGGATATAAACTCAAATGGAAACAAACCATGAGTATTTTTTAAAATTTTGGAAATATAAAGGATTGTGGCATTATAAATTCCTTGATATTTTATATTTCTGAAACTGCAAGACACTCACATAAATTAATCTAGTAATTAACCTCTCTCAGAAGAGTAAAAACAATGGAGTCAGGGGGAACAGCAGCATTTCATCACAAGCAGGTGGCTTTGCTCAGGAGTGAGGTGCAGAAGCCAAGAAATATAAAACAATATGAGGAGAGAAAAAGCTGCTGCTGGGTAAGAAGCGTGTTCAAAATTAACTAGAGGCTATGGGCTCAGTCTAGCAATTCTGGACACACTTAAACCAATCTGTTAAGTCTTGGGTTAATGACCACTTTTCTGTACCTTTATCACAATGTGTATTCAGGCACACTATAGTTCACCACTGACTGCCCTAGTCTGCAAACCTTCAAGGGATGAACTCTCCTTGGTTACCTGAGTTAGTGCTTTCTCAGACTTCCCTGTGCCATGCTACAGAATTTGACATTTTTACAATGGACAGGAGTCCAGCAGCAGCTCTTCCTCCTCAAAACTCATTTCTCTGTAGCCAGACAACCAGCACATTTGTCTATCACAACACATCTGATTTTGTTTTTTCTGTCTTCTCAAAAGTATTTAGAGTTGATTACAGTTCATTGTCACAGTATCATTCAACGTTGCCAAGGCAAGGTGATGTGGCTACATGCTTTCTTCTCTGGCACCAACAGCCTATGTCTGAAGAGGTCTTTGGAATAGAAGTGAATCACCTGAATTTGAGGCAACTGCAAACAACTGACAACCTATGCACCCTGTTTTAGATGCAAGTTATAGCTAAGTCCCTGTGCAATAAGGAAACCATCAGCATACTTTGGTGCTCAGCAGCTGCTGCTGGGGTACAGGTTCCAGCTCTATCACAGAACAGGGGAGAAAGGATGCAAACCCTTGAAGCAAAACAAAATGTGCCTGAGCAAAGCAAGATGAGATATCTACTGATGGCCGACACTGCAGTACTGCAATATAACGAATAGGCCATTTCAGAACTGCTGACACTTGGCTCTTTTGCATATTGTTGCAGCCACCAGTTTTGCTCTACAGGAAGAGCAACACAATGACAGAAGTGGCAGGAATTTAGGAAGAGCAAGACTAAAGGACGAGGCTTATCTCTGAATCTCAATGCAACACCCCTGGTTCCTCTCCCAACAAAAGTAAAAGGAGGAATTTTACTGTTTCAGTTTGGAAAGAGTGGGCAATCTCAGATGTATTATTGCAGTACTGAGATTAGTGCAGACTGACTGATAGTGCATCCAAGGACAAGAACTTTCTTATTCAATCTTACTCCTACATTTGTTTATATCCTCACTGAAGCTTTACTATTTAATCCATCACACAAACACCAAATTCTGGTTTAGTAACATCCTGGCACAATATGAGCTCAAACACAATCTACCTTTTACCAAACACCAACTAAAGCCCTCTGGCATGCTCCTGACCTTCCCTACTGCCCCATACTCTTATCAGGCAACTGGAGAAGGCTGATAAGAAAAAAATTTAGGCCACTAACTAGCTACAAAGCAAAAGCATCAAATTCTTTATACAACCTACAATTAAACTGTGTGACTAGTTAATCTAACACAAGATGTCAAGAGCATGAATATTTCACACTTGTTTATGGAAAAAAAAAAAAACAATCCACCCAGGGTTACTGACCAGAAAGATATTACTCTGACTTAAAGGAATTTCTGGAGGGGACGCAGTAAATAGAGTTGCAATGTCTGACAATATGGACTCCACACACTCCTAACTAAAGAAACACACTCATGCTATCTAGCAATTAAAAAAAAAATTTGCAAATACAGTTATGAACACATATTTAGACACATCTTCTCAGAAAATCACTTCTTCAAATGGGCCTCAAAGAAAAGCTACATTTTAAAGAACTGCTAATCCTTAAAATTAGAAAAGCACATGTATGGAAAACCATCTGTGGGAAAATCACAAATCTTTTTCAGTAAAAAGTTCTCAAAACAGAGAGCAACAATGACCTGAAATATCCAGGTAGTTTCCTTCCATAAAGGAATCTGTATGCATTCATTTCAGGCTCTGTTTACACACACATGCACACAGATGTGTAATAAGTCGTTTGAGACTTTGGTGATAAATAATAATGAGAATTATATAATTAAATATTCTCTGGCATCTGGACATGGTCTCTGTAGTGAGGGGCAGCATAATCTTGTCATAGCCCTGGATTAGGATTTTTTAAAATCAGTGTCACTTGTGGAGACATTTTATCACCCTAACCTACACTGAAATAAGCATACTACCAGCTGTATTTTACTTTACCTACATTTCACTTTTAACCTGCTTTATGTGTGAAATTTCTACCCCCTCAGCCCTATGTCTCTCACCCTTGTAGCCTCCATTCAGCCAGCCAGCACCCACCTTGGCAGTTGCTTGGCTTTTTGCCCCACCAGCATTCCCTTCAATTACTGCTTCTCTCTAGGGAGATGACCCCTAAGCATCAGCTGCAACCTGTTTCCCTTTGAACCAAAATACAAGCCTGCTATCCTTAAAATATACTTTTGACAAAAAATTAAGAGTTGCCTAAAAAAAGTGTTTAACAACCTTCTAAAAATTAATTAGGATGAATGTCAGCCAGATGACTGGACAATGAAAAGGATGTCTCTCAAGGGTAGTGCTATCCTGATAAATGCAAGTTACTCCTCAGCTGTCACACACAACTGAGCACATACAGCTCAGGATACACCCTGAAAATATGAATTGCTTAAAATTAAGGCATGAATGCCTTAATTTTGTCCTCTGTTGTATATTTTTACAGTGTATTTCATTTATGCCCCTCTTTCTCCCTATCCTCCTCTAGTCCTGAACATGTTTAAAATATCCAAGAAAAGTAAAGGTAGCCCCTATCACACTTACAAGGTATATACCAAGAGAGATGCGGTAAAAAAATATCACAATACTGTGACAGAAAGGTATCAAACCTACCTGTTCTCCCACAGGGAAGTCGGTGCACAAGGATTTGGGGGATAAGCACCTCTACCCTAAGCACATATTAAAAAAAAAGTCTTTGAGGGAAGCAGGTTTGTCCTCTTGTCTTTTACAGGTGATTGGTACAGTAATCACTGCACGAGATCTTTCTCACTAGCAGCTTTTTGACAGTTTGATGTTACATACAAGGGCAGTCCTCTTTATCATTGGAAGGATGGGGCCAACTGAAAGCTTCCTATTCACAAACAGTGCTGTTTAGAATTAGATGGCTGTCAAGCTTACCCTGATACAACTTTGATATTTGCCTGCCACATATAATACTCACAACACTTTGCTGCAAATTTATTTTTATTTCTGTTAACTTCCCAGTCACTCAGGTAGACAGTCAGAACCCAACCATGGATGTATGTACAGGCAATATGTAAAATCATAATGTAAAATAACCAGACATTCTAGAAAGAGTTTTGCCCAGGACTCTTTGCAATATCACAGGAAAAGTTTTGCAAAGAAATTGCGCACATCCTAAGGATCATATCTGCTCTCCTTGTCCTGTCTATGTGCATAGTAACCACACTGAAAACAGTAAGTCAATCCACACACAGTTAAGACATCTCTACTTGCAACTCTTCTACCTTGTCAATAGGAAATTAATATAGATAAATGAAAAATAAGGCCACAAAGAGCAATTTACACATTTCCATGCAAGTTTTGAGACGCAATTCATATGCTCAAGGAAAATATATGTTTTCATATTTCCTACATAAACACAGGCAAACTACAAAAACAAACAAATTAGTAAAATACCTCCCAGACAAATTGTATTTATTCAGTTCAAAGATATAAATCCTCAGATTTAAGTCCTTGGCTGACACAAGTCAGGTGTGATGGCTTGGAATCCTCCCTCTATAAATCACGTCCTCTGGCTGGGGCTCACTTCTGCTTGAAGAAAGGGTCTACAGAATCTGCTGCCTGGACTTCGTCAGTCACTGCCAACACAATCCTGATGTGCTTAGTCAGGCAGCAGCTACATTTTTAATGAGATCAAAGAATAGTATGGACTTACCAGCACACTTCCACCAGCCTTTGGCTGTCTCGCGAGGCTCACACCCATCCACTCATCATCTCTGTCTTCCTTACAGGTCTTTCCACAGAGCATGCCCCGGGAATTGCCTACAGAAAAAAAGGGAAAGGCAGCAAGGCAAGGAGACATGAGTTTTAAATACCTACCAAAGAATCCTGACAAAAAAAGAGATTTCCCATCAAACATCTGACAATGTTTTTCTTTCCCCCTGCACCCTGATCATTTATTAGCTCTTGAATGCATTAACTGAGGCAATGTTCTCACTCTTAAGTGGCACCATACACATAAACAGCTGAGGACAGACTCTGTTCCCAACAGCCAGCAGCTATGACACTGTTCACAGCTCTACTTAAATGAACCATCAAACCATTAAGTCAACAGGAGAGGTATCAGACTGCTACTTGAATGCAATCTTGAAAATGAGATCAGGGGCGCTTAAAAAAAAAAACAATGAGGCTGAGATCTGTAGTCCTGTCAGGCAGCACTCATGAATCCATGACAACTTACAATCTGGTAGAGGACAAACCACCTAGCCAAAACACTGTCCTAACACATGTTAACTTCATAAACAGAAATTCTACTTAGTGTAAGTACAAAAAGATGAACAATGCCTTATTGTATAAAGGCAGAAAAAGCAACATGTCACCACGAAAACCAAAATATTAAAATGCTTCGTTCTTTATCATCATTATCCAGCAGGAAGTTTTAGATCATGGTTTTACTTTAGGCCTCCACCTTCCCCTGCCTCAGACAGTTCATCGGAGTAACTGAAGTCAACACTGATCCCGTGCAATGGCAGTCTCACTGAGACCATTTAAGTACAAAAAGTAAACTCAAGAAATTATTTGCTGTATTATGAGGGAACCCATAGATCACCACATTACCAATAACATCACATATCGTGAGCCCATCACTGCATTGCCTGGGGTCACCTCATGCACTCTGACTTCAGAGCAGGCAGTAGCACTCCAAAACATGTACATAGTCACCTACACACTGAAAAGTCACACTGAAGCAGGTGAAAAAAAGGCAGAAGCTCAGGTTTAGCAGGGAAAAATCCACATTTACCTGGTTACTCCCTGGAAAGAGCAAGCAAGGTCATTGAGAGGACACCAGCACCAGTGGGATGTTATTTTGTAATGCTGAAGAGAATACGACACGTTTGCTAACAGCATTCAAAACCCATCAGAAAAGGCTGATGGCTGCCTCTCAATATTTTGGGGTCAATTTGAAGTTGGAAGAAGGACTGCTGGCCGTGCAGTTTGGATTTTTTTGGTTGCCTCCTGCTGTCCCAACATCATAACTACCCACCTCTCCCCATATCCAGTTCTGTGCATCTTCTGTCAGGGTTGGTATGAACTCGACATTTAAATACTGCTCCTGGGGACTGAACAGAGGTGCTGTATTTAGATTCTGCCTTGGGAGCACCAACCAAGACCCTGGAAACCAGAAACAAAGCAACACATTATTAGTTTTAGGAGGAAAGGATAAAAATCAACAAACACCACCAAGGCTTGCATTGCCAGAGCTTCATTAGCAAAAACACTTCTCTCACCAACCTTGTAAAACAAAGACACTGATTCACAAACTGAAAACACCACACACAATAAAGGCAGTGAAGCCTTTGTGCTTCTCCACAGTAAAGGCACAAATATTTTTAACAAATAAACTTTACATTAGGACTGTACCACATTTAAAATGACACACCCTCACCACACACCTCCCAAAAGCTTTTAGGACAGCATTAAGAGCATAACAGCATCTGCATCCACTTTTCCTCAGTTTTAGCTACATCAATCCAGAACTGATACACACACAAGCAGATAAAATCTGAACCTCCTGCTGGCTGCACTCTTGCCAGGCAGAACAAGATTTGTAAACTTGTTTAGAAAGGAGGCACCCCATTCTCTTGAATAAACAACAGCAAGAAATCAAACCAACAATACAAGCATATCTCTTCCACAAAACATTGCTATCAACCAACATTTATCGTTAAGGGCTGTGAAGACTTTACCTGGACTTTACCTGGACCCCACACGAGATCTACTCTTTCTGGGAAGCACCAATGGCCTGCTCTGACCATAGGGTTACCCTCGAAAGAAAGATGGTCAGCACTTTTTAATCACTTGTGCTAGGATCTAATTAAACTCTTTAACAACTAGGCTTCTATCTTCTTATGCCCTAAGGGATGCTTTTTGAGGAGGATTACAGGGGAAGCACAAGTTTTGAAGCACAAGTATTTCACTGTCTCCTCATTAAAGGGACATTTTTTCTCAAGCAGTTGTGACCCCAGACCTGGGCAGGTGAGGAGGAAGAAGGAGGTTAAGAAGGAGAAGGGCAGCTCCAAGGAGGGCAGTGGGGAGCACCAAGTAGCTAAGTAACAGTTTAGCAATTCTCTTGTACTGTCACAAATGACAGATCTCCTGAATGTAAAAAAATCCTCACTAAAGTTAAGCCCAGGGCTGGGAACTAAGGGCAACCATCTCTAAAGGGCTAAGGCTCCAGAAGTCCCTATACAGACCCAGGCTGCTACCTGGGAGGCAGCAGCTGACCAAGGACACACTGCTCTTGGTTTAGCCACTAAAGAGCAATTGGTGCAAAGTCAGTCTGCATACACAACTCTCCCACTCACAGATGGACCGCCCAGCACCAACCCCCAAATGGATGTTTTCCCTGTTCTTAACAACTTTTTCCTCACCCTCCAATCTAAAGCTCCATACTAATCACCACTCATCATCACCATCCCAGTATACACAAGGAGACCTAAGGCACAAGGTGTGCACTTGTCCAGGGCCAACCCGAGTCATGCAAAAGAGCTTCTCCTGCATCAGAGCCTCATCTATACACAACAGGAGCACATTTCCACTCCAGACACACTGCCTTGGATCTTGGATGCAACAAAACTGTCCTGTGGTAAAAAAAAAACTGATACATTTACAAAGATATTAGAAACCCCTGTGTTAAGTGACCATTTTTTCTGAGATTTTATAGGCTAAACTGCTTCATTTGGAGAATTCTGACAGAATTGCACTCTTGCACTCTGTAACACATATCATGCTTTCAAGAGTGAGGAGAATTAATGTCCGAAACACTTAAATTGCTAAAATCTACTAAGGCTGCACACTTGGGGACAAGTGCAAAGGAGCTTGAAAAATAGCTCTAAATGGAAATCCTACTAGGCAGGCAGCAGATATAAAATCAAACGCCACTCATTTCATTTACACAGGCAATGAAGGCATAACATTCACTTATTGACAGTCATGAGATCTATAAAAATAAACATTACTAGCTTAAAGAGTTACAGGTTCAAAGTGCAAAAGGAAACACCATGTTTCTATGACCTGTTAAAACAGTAAGATAACACAGGTCACACTGAACTCCAGTTTAAAACAGGTTCTGCTCTAACCTAAGAAAAATAAAAATGATTTAGTAACTAGTGCACAAGATATCTTGGGTTGCAACATGAAAGATAGAGACAATGGAGCCGAAATTACAAAGCATTTTCATCTCTCTTTAAAAAGATGAATGGGAAAAATTGGTAATTAACAATTTGAGTAGACAATTGGTACAGATAATGCTGCTGTCTTGAGCAATTATACCTTTCAAAAAGAAAACATACATTGCCATTTCTTCATGTGGACTGAGCAAAAACAAGCAGCCAGTGCTGTGTGCCAATGGTAAATTTATTTTGGATTGTCTTGCATGTCCATGCATTCAAATTTGGTATTTCAATATAGCACATACTACGTCATCTTAGTCTCATTCTCTCACTCTTGCACCTAAAACTCAGCATTTGAAGCCTTTGCAGAACCACTGCTTCATCTAGCATGATCCATGCTCACTCATGCATAAGATCGGAAACAGGAGGTTTTCCGTTTGTTGACATGTTTTTTGGTTGGTATTTGTTACATAATAATTACTTAAAATTTATTCAAAGGTTAGAGACTGGAATATTCCCTTGTCAACAAAAAGACTTGCTTACTCTTTCATTAGCTTCTGTATGTAATGCCTTAACTATTGTAAGGAATTCACCCATTTAACTATCATGAGACTTTTCAGCAGACCTGGATAGACAACTCATTTCCATCTAAACACTTTGGGACTCCTGGAGCAAAAAAACCACCTGTTTGTATCTCCTCTACATATTTAAAATACCTTTGAAATCTTTTGCAATGTTTATGAAACAGCACTGCAATCAGAGGAAGTGTTTTTTCTCTGCTACTATATCAAATCAGGAATACATTTCAAAATAAAATCTTAGAGCCTAATAGAGTCTTTTATTTCAGTGCTGTGAAGTCTTGCCTGGCATGAACACAGAAGATATAAAGACAGACAGAAGAAGTACAGCTTTCCAATATATTCCAAATAATTAAACCATCATTTGTTTAAAATGACTGATTTTTGTGGTACAGATTTCCAGTGCTACTATATGACTACTTGGGCAGTCGGCAAGCAGGTACCAGCAGTTCTCCAGCCTTTTGCCAAAAGGCTTACTATGTGAGTGATACTCTCTGCAGAGATTATTGATGACTGCAGGTTCTCACAACCATACTATTCTATGGGAAGCCCCTACAATATTAGTGAGTAGCTGCATGAAGATACCTTGAAGGGGAAACCCCATAAAGAGAAAGAGGCTACTTTCTATGGAGAAAGGAAGAGAACCAAGAACAGGAGGAGGGGAATTTGGAGCTATTTCAGCCATTTTCTTTGAGGTGAACAGAAATCTGTAAGCAACAGCCACCTCCCACTGGCTCTGTGAAAAAAGTACTGGGGTTTAAACCAAAATAGGGAGCAGAAAGAAGAAAGGCCACTTAACTTTCTCTTCTTGCACTCATACTCACACGATCAATGACAAACATGTTAATCTGTATTGAGAAAACTATGCAGCCACATGGCTGGAAACCATGCCACTGAAGGAGTTGCAGCAGACAATTTTATTGGATGACAAAAAGCTTTCTTGGCCACAGAGAAATTCACACCTCTTTAAAATTAATTCCTGAAGAACAGTAATGATCACTTCCCTGGTGATTGACCCTCAGGACATACAGATTTGGAAATTAAGTGTTGCATTTAACAAAAGGAACAGTGAGCAAAAGTGCAGAGCTGACCAATGGCTGGAGATGCCAAGCACATTAAGCATCCCCCCTACAGCACATCAGCAGTGATAAGACAATCACAATTTAAAGACTGAGGACTGTAGGCACCTCACCTGACTGCAGTGTTACTGTCAGGGGAAAAAAATCTTTAAAAATCCTCACATACCACAGCTCATTTCAAAAGCATACCACAGGATGGCGCCCTACCATCATAGCCCAGTTGAGTTTCTCCCCTTTAGAAAGGTCTGTGTTACTACCAAAAAAACCCAGTTACTTGAAATAAAACCCTGTGTTTCATCCATGACATGCAGAGCAAAAAGCAGGAGGGCTGGATGATCCATGACCAATGACAGCAAGCTCAGGTTCCTCAAAATTCCATGGCAGAATCTACAGCATCACTGTAGATTATACACACAACACTCAGTCTCCACTGGGTCAATCTGTTCCCACACATTTGATAAATAACATAGAGAATAAAATTTTTCAGCTTCCTTGAAGTTGCTGAATAGAGTTTAAAAACTAAGCTGGCAAAAAAACCAAGAAAGGATATAAAGGTATACACACAGGATGATAAATGTGACTGGAACCAGTGGAGAAACAGATAAAGAGACCTACAGTGTTTGTTCAGGCAAGTTATGTAAGAAGAAGCAATAGCACGTGCCCAAATAAAAAGTTCAAGAAAAGGTCACCTTTAATATTGAAGCATTCAGTGCATACAACCACCAGAGACCCCTCTCAATAAACCCCCAGAACCATAAAAGGACTTTCAGAAGGAGGCAGATGCATGTAAAATATTTCCAGGAAAGTAATGTTTATGTTTATTAGATAAGAAACACGTTTTATTGAATATATATGATTTTGATAAGCACCTTGTTGTAAAGTCTCACAACATACGCAGAACAAGGAGAGATCAGCTGCATGTCCTGTGCAGATAAAGAATGCCTGCTTTCTATTGTTTCAAATTGTATTAGAAAGCTTATTCCATCCAATTTTGAAATGCCTTCCTTCTGACTGCACATGAGTTTACATGACATGCATTACAACACATATCAAGCGGCCCAAGATGCAGATCAACCGTCATTATTTCAGCAGCAGCACAAACTGGTGAAGAGCAGGGCTGAAGGAATGATGCAACAGCACAGAAACCAGACTTATTCTTTATTGTAGAACTCACAGCAGGACACCATGCAACTAAACTGACTTCATTACTTTTTCATGCCAGATTATTTGGCTAGAGAAGAAGAAATGGTCACCCTGGACTTGCTGAGAGATTTGAGGGTGTCAGCAAGAAGAGGTCATGAGGAGGGAAAGGGAGAGACTAAAGTAACATCTTATTTATTTTAAAAAAGAAGAATCAGAGATTTCAAATTATTACCACCTTTTATTTGGGAAAAAATGTGCATTTTTTTTTTTCTTGTTTAATTGTCTGGGGTCGTTTCTTGGTGGTTTTTTGAGTCCTTACTCTAAGTTTCATCATAATATCGAGAGCAGAACCACTTCAGCTTGTCCCTGCTCTAAATGCAACCAGCCACTTGGATTCTTGCTGAAAATGGCAATGATGGGTAACTGAGTAAACCTGTCAAGATTTACAGCCATAAAACCCACTTAAGGAAGGAAAAGCAGACATTTTCAGAAATACAATAATCTCAGCACATCTCTGTTGAGAAATATTTATTGATACAAGAAAATGTGCAAAAACAGCTCAATGGAACCATCATTGCAATCAACTACTGCAGAAAATGTCAAAGGCACCGACTGGCTCCGCCACTGTAGCGGCAGCTGAACACCCAGTTCACAGTTGTAACTCCTGCGTGCAGCAGCCTGACTATTCACATTTATCTGATCTAAGATTTCATACCAAATACCCCACCTCCCTTTTTTTCATTCTACATGAATATTTGGCTCATATGAAGCCTGAAAGAATCACCAAACCCTGAACCAGTTTACTGGAAACCTATGGGCATAAGGTAGGAAATACAGACAGGTGCCTTTGTGGTCTTGGAAAAGAGTTGAAACATTATATATATATACACACACACATACACGCATACATATATGTTCATACACACCAGCACACAGACAAGGCTATGGAAAACAAGACAGCTCTCATGATCAGAAGTACATTAGGTGAGTATCAGGCCCACAAGCAATGAAGAGCAAGAGTTCCTTGAATACCTTCAAATTCTTGAGAGCATATTAACATATTAAACAATTTTAGATGGGCAGGAGCCCTATCAGCTTCAGATTTGATCAATCACATTTTTGCAGACTCATATAGTGCTAAACTCACCGGGCAAGCCTTCAATGCCCAAAATATCATTGTCTACAGTTAAATTATTTTAACTACTACCCATTGCAGTGTACAGAACCAATCAACACGAGAAAACTGAAATCATAGATAGCTCTTCCTTTGGTATATAAAAGTCACAAGAAGAAAGAAAAAAAACTTGACACACAAAATGAAACAATAACCCTGATTCTTAAGAGAAGCTTCAGAAAACTGGAAGAAGGCTGCATATACTTTTAAGAGATTCATTACTGACCTTTAGGATGCACACACACATTACAAGCAGAACTGCACACAGCACACTAGAATGAAGGGAAGTATAAAAATACTCTTCTCCCAACTCGTTATCCCAGTGTCAGTTGGGAACAGGATTTTGAAGTATCCATGAAAACAAACTTCCTAGTCTCACAAGGAACATTCCCATCAAGTGGTGACAATCCCACCCTGATGATTTCTGATTGTGCTGATGCTTACCATATAAAGCTGCCCTTAACCCTTCTGGGTGTTAGGTGCGACAATTTTTTTATTTAAAAACATTTAGTGATCTTAGATGTTTGGCTGGTTTGGTTTTTCTTCTTCTGGTGATACCTTGAAGGGGAAACCTCACAGCAAAGGCATCATGAATCAGCTCCATTTAAAAAAAAAATTGAATTTACATAACTGGAGATTTTAATATTGAGCACCAGACTTCTAACAGATCCCTGCCTTCAGACAGATGCCCAACACAAAGTCCAGCATGTTTCTAAATTAAGTGGGGCTATCTCAAAGACTCCTCCCTAGTCCACCTCCCCTTCCAAAAATACCACACCAGCAGGTGCTATATGAAGATAAATCATATTATCAATCGGAATGACAGATACCTACATAACAAGCAACAAATTCTACCACTTTTTCCCCACCACACTGCAGATCAGCATTTCATTCACACCATTGTGAATCCCCAGCAACTTGTGTTGAATAGAAGTTCCTTTCAGCCTTTGCACCCTTCACTGACTCCTGACCTAAGTTAAGGATCGCTTTAAACTGAGATCTTTTCTTCTCTGAGGGTGCTTTTCCTCTATGATATCTTCTTTTAAGTCCTTAAAAATGAAAGCTCCATGAAAGCCACTATGGAGAAAGGCAGAGCACAGAACTACTTGTGAACTAAAGGGTGCGAAAGAAATTCTTTTTTAAAGAACTGTATGCCAGAATGAATAATTTATTTAAACCACAGTGCACCAAAGTTCCAACATCAATAGCTGAATATCTAAGTATAAAAAGATAAAGACATGCTTTGTGGATGCTTACTGGCAGAAATTGCTCCTACTCACATTAGAAGGGCATCAGATGACACCATCTAGATCCAATTGAGAGAAATCACTTTTAATTCTAACAAAGAGCCTCTAACGTAGATAACAAACAGACTGTGGTCCAATGCTCTTTTCAATCAACAGGAAAACAAGAAGCTCGCCAGTTTCACAAATTTTTGGATGTAGATAAACTTTCTTTCTCCGGCCATTTATTTTTTTTTTTTTTTTTAAGTTACACAGACATTTCCTCTACTATTTGGAAGCGTCTCTTCAGCCTCCGAAGGAATTTTGTCCCTCGCCAGGCTGAGTGCGGTAGGTTAGCTCCGTGGACGCTGAGTGTGCTGCTCTCGGTGGAAGTTACCGCTATTAGAAACACTTCCCATTAACACGGCAAAACCCATCATCATTCGTACCTCGTGCGCTTTTTCGTACGCAGTCCAGACGATGAGCTGCTAAATATTTCCAGCGAGGAAGGGGGATTGAGCACAGCGTCGAGACATCGGCCGCGGGCCGGCTGGCGCTTGAGGACAACTAGGTCACAATGGCAAGCGCCGGCGGCCAGCCCAGAAAGGCCATCGCCGTGTTTGACCGCCTCGCAGCGCGGGGCCCCCGGCTCACATTAGAGAAATCCCTCGTGCACTAGGGGCGCGGAGCCCACAACTCTGCCTCCAACGTACCCACACGAAGAGGTGGACCGAGGGCGGGGAGAGACCCCGCAGTCCAGGGCGGAGGCGCCCCTTTCGCGGCCCATGCGAGAGGGCTCGGGTCCACCCGCGCCGTCGCGGGAGATACGGCTGCCAGGAGGGATGGATATCCCGACAGCGACCGCCGGGCCGCATCCCCGCCGCCACCCGCGCCCTCGCCGATCCCGGGCACGCAGGGGCCGTGCTACTCACCACCGTGTGCTATCATGGTAGTGCTGCAGCACCGAGTACCCAAAGAAGGAGCCGTTGGGACCCCGGAAAATCACGGGGCGACCCACATCCACGTTGTAGGATCGCACCACGGCCATCCACAGCAGCGTCCACAGAACCCGCGCTCCGCACTGCCGCGCCTCCGGCATAGTGGGAGTCCCGAGACAGCCGCCCGCACCGGCGCCGCTAAGTGCTGAACCCCAGCCCACCAATCCCACCCTGCCCCCGGCGCCGACTCCAAAGTGGCGTGTCTGGGCGCGGCGCTTTTGTGCCCGCCCCGCGTCGCGTCTCGGCCCGGCCCCGCCGCGGCCCGCGCCGCGCGGGCACCGCGCGCCCCTCCGCCTGGGCCGGCCGTGGCGCCGGCACCCCCTGGCGGCCCTGGGCGGTACCTGCCGTGCCGTGCCGGGCCGGGCCGGGCCGGGCCGGGCCGGGCCGTGCCGTGCCGTGCCATGCTTGACCTCGCCGCTCGTCGGCCCCGAAACGCGCCGTGCTCTGCTCTACCGCCCGGCTCCTCCGGCCACGGCACCCTCGCGTGTCCCGCGCGGCCCCACAGCCTCCCCCTCGGTGTCCCTCTCTTCCACGAAACTGCCTGTCAGCTATGACTTTCTTTCATTTTTCCACCTACTCCCCTTCTCGCGCAGCCCCTCCTGGGTCGGCGCCTGGAGGGGGAAGAGGGAAATCACAAAGTTTAGGGCAGAAAGACATGGAGGAATCAGTCCTGACTTCCATTAGTTTGAGGCTATTAGCCCCGCTTGAATCTGGCACGCGGAGAGGAATGCTTCGTGAGTGACAGATGAAAGATCTGATTTGCATCGCGCCGAAACGCACAGATTTTCTTGGGAAAGGGGAAGCCATGATGTGAGGCAGTGTCTTTTTTCAGGGCAGCAGAAATGAAAATATATCGGGTAAAAAAATCAGAGCAGTATTTTCCGGCAGAAGTACTTCAGGTCTGAAAAAGAAGCAGCAACCTTCGTGGCTAAGTAAAAGCTGAAAATAATTGTTCTAATACTTGAAAAGTTTGACAATCTGAGAGCAAAGATAATCACTCAAACATGCACTAATAGATGAGCATGAGCAAATGCAAGAAGTCTACTCCAGAGGATAAGACAAGGGTGATCATCACTCTGTAAGAAAAGGGAAGGGGAGTTAGGTGCTACAAAACCCTTGGGCTCATAAAGCCCATCTTTTTATTAAAGTGAAAAGCAGTATATTTTAGTACTCAGGATTCATGTATTTAGATGCTTTGTGAGGACCAAGCCCAGAATCTCAGAGGATAAATAGTTTCTCACAGATAATTATGAATTTCATATGTTTCTGTTAGCTTTGGCTTTGACTATTTAATTCCATGTACATCCCTCATACATAAGAAGGTGCACCAGGAGAGGCAAAGTAAGTCCTGGGAAACACAGGAATAGAGGGGCCTGGAACTCTGATACAACAGGAACTGCCACTTGTGGGAGGTCACTGAAGATTTGCAGCCAGGTCCAGTAGTTCTTGCATATGCACACAATGGTTAATGCGTAATATGCTTCTGATGACACCAGTGATCTCCAGGGAAGAGTCCTGCATATTGAGGCTCTTGGAAAGCTGTCATGGAAAAACACTCTTGCAAGTCAAATCTTCTTTCAGTGAAAGAAGTTCTTGGTGAAAGAGTAATTCTTTTTCTGCAAATGGTTTGCACCAGGATTTTTTTTCAGTGAGGAGGGAATTCTGGGGTAAGCTGTTTCATAGTATCCATGTGGCTCTTTCAAATACATATCCTGTTTCTGCAAGGGAGCATCCCCACCAGGAAGAAGATTGATCTCAATCATTGCTTTTGAACACCACCCTCAAAGCAAGTGCTCTGTGCCATATGTACATGTTGCTGTTTAGAGACTGCCATTTTTTGATGTTGACTGTGATGACAGAAAGCAAACATTAACATAGAAAATTTCAGGGACAGGTTAAATAGAGAAGTAAAAATTACAGAATTTGGTGGTGAAAATAATATTTTTTTTAAAAATAGAGGAATGGATGTTTCCAGTCACCAAGGTGTTTTATATTAGCCATGTGAAGCTTAGTGGTAAAATTATTTAGTATTCTTGTTCAAGGTGGCTTGTGAAAAGGTTGGAGTAGTGTGAGTCTTCCTTCATCTAACTATGACCAGGGTTATGGAGAAGTGAAAAATTTTCAGTCAAATCTGAGTGGCACAATGCTCACTATCAAATAATAAGGGGAAGTCACTCTATCAGTAACTTCAGCCTTAGGTGTATGATCAAACTGCAAGAATTGATTTGTTTATTGGTGCATCAAGTGAAAACAGCAGGGCATTTACGTCATATTAGCAGGGAGATTTATAACATTTAATAGAAAGATTTTCACAGGGATTTAATAACTGTTCAATCAATATGGATAAAAGTAATCTGATTTAGGCAGAAAGTCAATATGCCTCAATTAAGCAAATTCCACAAATGACACGCAATCATAAGCACTACAAAGCCACATCTCTGCCTTTTGAAGCAAGAAAGTGTTGGGGATTTTCAATTAATTACCTGGGCATTAAATGGTGCTCAGACAGCTCTCAAACCAAGTTAAAGGAAATGTAGATGATACACTAGAGAGAGCAATGTGTTCATCCTTCTCCAGAGGGAGGAGGGAAGCAAAGCAACTAGATGAGGTGAATGGAACACTTGTTTTTCATGTTGTAGAGTGCTCTCAGGAGGACTTATTTCAACTAGAAGTGAAACATAAAAAATTGTGTCAGTCTATAAAAATGTCAGCTCTCCATTCTTTGCAAGGAAGAGTATCCAGGAGAAGGCTAGGAATATGGTACTTCCATCCTTTTCTTTCTTTTATTGCACATCCAAATACTGAAGTCATCCCACAACATTAATCCAACAGGAATTTTGTCAGTCCAAACAGAAACAAAAACAGAAACTGTCTGTCTCAGTGGTGTATATTTAGCTGATAAAATTCTGGCATGACATTTATGAAAGCAATGGGACATCCAACTGCAGCTTCAAGGAGTCCAGTCAAATGAATATGATGGTAAAACTAAGGAGTGAGAACACAGAATAAGACTTTAAATCATCTACCACAGAATTCCCTCCTCACTGAACCCAAATCCTGGTGCAAACCTTGTGTGAAGGAACCATTCAAACCAGGAATAGCTATAATAGGCACTTCTATATCTCTGTTGTCACTGTTTGAACCTTGATGTTCGTATCATCTAGAGAAGCTCCATACCTGCAGCATAGGGCTAATTTGTACTTTACACCTAACTATATTAATTAAACACTGTATTTTGGCAAGACTCAATCTCCAGATTAGTTTAAAAATTAGAAACATTATCTGTAAATTGAGAATCAACAGTGAAGTAGGACCCTTGACAATACTTTTTAATTAATAGTAGAGCTTAGGGGAAAAATGTCCAATGCAATAATTCTGTGGCTGTGGAAAGAAAGTGAAAATTAAAACAAAAGCCCCATGTCTTCACTGCTTAAAGATTCAGCTGTATACAGACTCTGTTCATCAAGAGTAAGCATTAACAGATAAGTTGTCTTCCTGAAAGCTTCTCCACCCAAAATGGCACTTCAAAGATGATTTTTATATATATATATATATATATGTATGTATGTATGTATGTATGTATAAATATATTATATTTTTATATATATATATATATATATATATATATATATAAAGAAAAATTTGTTCCTGTACTGCACATAGTGAAATCAACATTGGTTTCCTTACTTTTACCAATACCTTACTTAATTTGAAGTTAATTTTTCACACATAATTCTACTTATCATTTGCCTTTCTTTGCATTTGTATCAAAGTAGTGCTGAGGTTAAAATTTTACCATTTGTTTCCAAGCAGTTTCTATGCACAAATAACTTCATTTTCACTTCTCACAGGGACCTACAACTAACAGCTGCTGTAAGCTTATTTGACAATCTTTTTTGAGCCCCACTTGTTTGGGTGCAGATTTCTCTTCCTGGCCCTCAGCTCCCTCCTGCTTGCTCCTAGCCACAGGTGGGGAGAGGATGTGCTGCTGAGTGGGGATGGGATGACACCCCTTCTCCCACCCTGGCATCCATCAGTCAGGACATGGTAACAATGAGAAGGCATCCCATAATCTCATTAATACAAAGGCTGCTGCCTCTCCCCATCATTATTCATATGTTTATGTCAGTACATGTTCAGTATTAAGGAGGTTTTAACTGAACTTGTGTTAAAGGTTTCCTGTTGCAGTGGTGAACCTTGCTGATTGTTCCCATGCATTCTTCGTATTTCTATGGCGAGTGCTCAATAAAAGGAAATTGGTAACTCTGTAAATCAGGTCCTAATGATAATACTGCAGTTTATTTTCGGTCAGTTCCCACAGAACTCTCCAATCTAACCCACCTACAGACTCAGCTGAAAAGAGTTCAGGAGACCAAACTTAGGTGAGATGTTTTCCTGACACTTCTCATAGCCCTTCTTGCCTACCAAGTAAAGAGCATCCTCTTCAATTCTTCTTCCACAGTGGCTTCATTCTAAAGATAGATTGTGCTTGCCTCCCCATTGAAGGAGAGAGAAATGCTACCAACTTTCGTTGCACTGCAAGGACAGTGGGAGAGACTTCTCTTTCTTTTCAAGGCCTCATCACTGTTGAAGTTGTCAGAGAGAGGGGTGTTCCTTTGTAAGAAATATATAAAAGGAGTAACCGTAAAATACCAAAATATTTTTATATATACATAAAATATTAGCAATATAAGGTATTTTGGATAAAGAGGAGACTCTCACTTGCCTACCAGAGAACTCTCTTGTCAATTACTCCAGCCACACTGAGAGGAACTGAGTACATTTCTACTGGCATGATTTCAGTCTTTCAGACATCAAATCACTTCAAGCATCTAGACTTAGAGGAAAAATCTAGACTGCTGTTGTACAAACTATACCTTTCTACATTATTCCCATAAAATTAAGGAGATGTCACCCTCAATTTCTGCAGCTAATGCAAGACTAATTACTTTTGTTGGATAACATGTTCAGGTTGAGTTCATGTCTGTGATCCTGCACTAGGAGGTTTAACCCTCAGGCCACTGAAAAACTGAGTGAGGTGCTTACATTGATCGCCTCACATAATATATCAATTTAATTCCTGCTTGTCTCTTCTTTCATTTGTCTGTAGGTAGTTCTCCAGCTGGAGTAAATAGATAAGAAAGAAAATTATTCTCTTGCTGGTTCTGTTATTTACTGTTGTTACTCATCGGCCACTGTCTCATACCTTTTTTATAGACCTATACTAGGATTTTCCAAACAGACTGAAAATCCTAGAAGTTTTACCTTCATGGAAGACAGAATCACAGAATCAATTAAGTTGGAAAAGACCTCTCAGATCATCAAGTCCAACCTATGACTGAAGACTACCTTGCCAGCTAAACCATGGCCGTGAGTACCACATCCAGTCTTTCCTCAAACACCTCAGGACAGTGACTCCCCCATCTCCTGGGCAACCCATTCCAAATCTAATCACCTTTTCTGTGAAGAATTTCTTCCTAATGTCCAAAGTCTCCCCTGCCAGTATATAGCACTATGTCCTCTCATCCTGTCTCTTGTTTCCTCGCTGTAGAGAACAATTAGGTCACCCATGAGCCTCCTTTTCTCCAGGCTAAACAAGCCCATTTCCCTCAGCTGCTCTTCACAGGACTTGTTTTCCAGACCTTTCACCGTCTTTGTTACCCTTCTCTGGACTTATTCCACTACTTCAACATCTTCCTAAATTGAAGGGCCCAGAACTGGACACAGCACTTGAGGTGCTGCCTCAACCATGCTAAGCTTCCCTGGTCCTGCTGGCGCACTATTGCTGATACAGGCCAGGATGCCGTTGGCCTTCTTGGCCACCTGGGCACACTCCTGGCTCATGTTCAGCTGCTGTTGACCAGCACCCCAAGGTCGTTTCCCACCAGACAGCATTCCAGCCACTCTGTCCCCAGCCTGTAGCACTGCCCAGGGTTGTTGTGGCCAAAGTGCAGGACCCAACTCTTGGTCTTGATGAACATCATGCCATTGGTCTTGACCCATCAATCCAGCCTGTCCAGAACCCTATGCAGAGACTTTCTACCACTCCAACACAACCTGGTATCTATGAGTCTGCTGTTGGTAGACTCAATCCCCTCATCCATGTCATTTATAAAGATATTAAAGAGGACTTGGCCCTACACAGATCCACTAGTGACCAGAAACCAACTGGCTAAGCCATTGCAAATCTTGGAAGGTACAGAAGCTGGTGATTTAATCAAAAATCACCTTCCAGCTATAAGACTAGAGTGGAAAGAGAATTTTCAGAGCCTCATATACAAAAAGTAATCTTCAGTCCATAGGTATTTAAGGGATTTATTTTCTTAAATTGTACTCTTTCAGCAGCAATCCAGTTTTAGTGTACCAGCCTGTGGAGGGATAGAATGTAAGAAAATAAAGATAGTGCAGAAGGTAGTCTCACACCTGAGGAGTTGCAGCTGTACTAATCACCTAAGATTAGGAACAGGCCTGCCCTTAATAGGCCACAGCTGTGTCCAATAAGAAGACAAGCGCTACAAAAGAGTGGGTTAGCTGGTTGAGGAGAGATCTGGAGTTTGTTGGCTGAGCTGTGAAGGAGTTAGTGCTGTGAGGAACTGCCCATGAGAAATCACCAAGAAAGTATGAGAACTTTTGAAATATGATGACAGCACCAGCCATATATCTATTCTCTTGAAAAGTATACATTAACACTGCTCTTAAACACTTGGCCTGGCTTTTAATACTGGGATTTATTTCAGTCTGATTTATGGTAAATTTGTGCCATAAATGCATCGTATTTATAAAACATTTATCATATGCTGCATACCAGTAATTGAAGGAATTTATCTGAGCCAAGTAAAAGAAACATAAATCCATTGGGTATTGTAAAAGCAGGGCCCCCCAAGAAGGGAGAAATTATCCATCTGACTCCATTGATATCAGAAGGCTGGTTAATTACTTTATTATACTACATTATTCTTTATTATATTACACTATATTACACTACATCTTAACTGAATCTGCACAAGCACTCCATTCAACTGAACAGAATCTTGTGACTGCTGACTGACAGCCTGCACACGCGCTTGGCCCTGATAGGCCAAGGAAACAAAACACCATCACTTTGGGTAAACAATCTCCATATTGCATTCTACTTTTGCACAGGCACAGCAAATGAGGTAAGAATTGTTTTTTCTTCCTCTGAGGTTCCTCACTGCGATCCCCAGAAAATATCCTTGGGAAGTTGCACCTTCCTTTTCTCTCTAAAGAGAAATGCAGCCCCAACAGGGTAAATTTTTGTTACTTGCTTGGGTTTTTTTTTCTTTCTTCAGTAGATCCAGATCTGTGCATTTTTATACTCATGTAACAGACTCATTCAACAGTGTTTATTCAGCTATGGTATGTTCTTTATTTAAGTACATGCTTAAATATGAGAATATGCTTGTACTTTGTTGACCTAAGGGGAACTGAATGGCAGACCTGAAGCCAAGCACGTTTGGGGTGAACAGGTGTAGTGGCTAACAACTGGCCTTGAGGCCTTACAGTTTTAATTATTCCCAATTATAATCTTATAACTGAAATGTAAGCAATTATATAATTACCCTAATTATATACTTTGACTGGTCTGGGCTGTTGGGGACCAGGTCTAGGCCATTGGGGGCAGGAGCAGCCATTGCCCAGTTAGTCAGGTGGCAACTAATTTAGCCAATCAGAAAAAAATGTGTGGACTTCCAAAACTGCATAAAGCAAACAGCTCTCAATAAAAGTCAGCTATTGTCACAAACATGGAGTTTTGTGTCATCACTTCTGTCTCAACTGCGATGAGTGGTGAACCCCAAAATGATTAGCAATAGCCCAGCCGTGGGGATAGTGGCAGAGATGGAACCCCAGTGGGGCTCTGAGAGAGCTGCCAACAGCCAAGAGCTGTGGAGGAAGGCAGCTGGAAGAGCTGCAGAGGTCCAGACCTTGGAAATAGAAGCTGCAGGGGACCTCATCCAGATCATTAATGAAGATATTAATGATCTTCTTGTAAAGAAGACTTTAATAAAAAGAAGCAATTGGAGAAGTGGGAATGCAATTTTCTACAATTGAAAGAGAAGTGGCTCAGAGCCACGGATTACACACAGCCACAAGAGCCGCAGCAGAGACGCCATGGGCACTACCTACTGGAGAAGCAGCAGAGAGAGTGAATGAACCCTTGGGCGTGTGGACTGGAAGGATGGGCAGGAAGCCAAGGGATGGAAGGCCACTATCTGGGACCCCTGCCCCTGTGGCACTGCCCAGCCGCGTTGCCGCCAGAGCTCCCCCACCACCACTATTGGCAATGCCTGTCTTGCGGGCGGGTTCACCCATACTGCGAGCACCCGAGCTGCTACTGTTGACATCAAGTGTGCAGCACCTGAGCTGGCTCGCACCACAGCCGCTGGCGCCATCTTTGTACTCCTCTCCCCGTATTGCTGTTGGCACATGTGGCATGCTTCTGCCTGCAGATGATTGGGCTACAAAACCAGTGCATGGTAGGCCCACTAGTGGCTATGGAGCGCAAGCGGAACCTGGAAGTCAGGTGGCACTCAGCGCCAGAAGCCCTGATGCTGAGCTGTGAGCCTCTGAACCCAGAACTGTTGGTGGGAGGCTGCCAGCACTCTGTACTGAGGGACACAACATCATGCCGCATTCACAGCTAGGGCTTGAAAAGCCCGAGGGACTTTTTCTATTAACACATTCACAGTATCCCAACCAGGGGAAGCTGAGCTACCACACCTTTGCTGACCTGCAAGAAGATGCTTCCGCCACATGCCTATATCAGTTAACATCTCTACATATGATCCAGTCAGCTCTTGGAAACAGATAAAATTAGTAGCTATTGCAGAAGGAGATGTCAACAGTGCTGAAAGGATTTCTGTGCCCATGCTTTCATTATCATTGACTGGCCAGCAGCCTGTGGGTGGAATGGTTAAAGCATTCCCAGCACCTGACAGGCATGCTCACTTTCAGTGGCAGGTCTTCTCTGAGTTACGCCAGCTAGCCACCAAATATGGACTGGGGTCTCCAGCAAGCATGCTGCAATTTTTAACTACCGATGAGATAACACATTTTGATATCAAGCAGATGGCAAAGCTGCTTTGTACCCCAGTCCAGTATATGATGTTCAAGTCCACCTGGTGGTGATATGCAGAGGACCAGGGGCTGCAGAATCTAGAGGTTCCGCAGCAAGATCCACAATTTGGGGGAGGAGTTGCTCAACTTATGGGACTACCCCCTGTTGACAATCCACCATTACAGGCATGCTTACATCCTCTAATATTGGCACAGGCCAAAGACTTGGGAATACAAGCCCTGTTGAAGGTTGCAGACATGGCAACACCAACCCAAAGGTATTCTACAATTAAACAGGGCCCTAAGGAACCATATATACCATTTATAGAGAGGTTAAGAGATGCCATGAAACAAATAATAAATAGTGATGCAAGAAATCAATTAATACTACAATTGGCACAGGATAATGCAAATGAGAACTGTAAAAGAGCTATTCATTTATTACCAAAAAAAGATCCATCCTTAAGTGAATTAATTTATGTGTTTGCTAAAGTTGGAATAGATTCATGTTACATAGCTTTATTAGCTGATTCTTTTTCAGCTGCTGTGGGGCTCTCACATCGGTGTTATGGATGTGGACCATAATACCAACAAGGCCATGTAAGAGCAGATTGTCCCTACAAGACCATTTCACTATGGACATGTCAAAGACATACAAACATTACTTCTGTGGGAAACTGTAACTGATGTGGGAAGCCCGGTCACTCAGCCAAGCAGTGTTGGTCCAAGTTTCATCTTAATGGACAGCCCCTCAATGAGCAGGGAAATGGGGACAGGTGCACAGCAGGGAGGTGCGCGCAGACACGAGCATCTTCTTGTCACCTAGTGCAAGCCTATGTGACCAGCTCACTGGAAGGACAAGAGAGTCAGCAGATATTGATGCTTCCACTGCCATCACAGTAACTATAAGTTCATTACAGGTACATAAAGTTCCTCTTGAGGCCTATGGACCTACAGGGAGAGGTTTAAGTGCTCTGTTGTTGGAGAGATCAAGTGCAATACTAGAAGGCATTTTTGCTCACCCTGCTGTCATAGATGCTGATTTCACAGGACAGATATTGTGCTATGGTGTCAATGCCTTCTCTTCCTGTGTCTCTCCTAGAAAACACTTGTATTGCCTGGCTTATACCTTTTAAGTCTTTTGTTCCCACAACAGACCCAAGAACACAAGGAGACCGAGGCTTCAGATCAACTGGACAACCTCAGGTGTACTGGATTCAGGTAATCTCTGAGTGGAGACCAAATATGGTTTGTACACTCTCAATGCCTCGGGCAAGTCCATCTTATATGGAGATCAGTGGTATGGTAGACACCGGAGGGGACATTACTATCATTTCTACAAACACATGGCCTCAATCATGCCTACCAAGGCTGTAGGATCTGTTGTTGCATGCCTCAGAGGTACCACACAAGGTTATCTAAGCAGCAAACCTGTGTTGGTTAAAAATTTTGAAGGTTGAACCAACACTGTGCTGGTTCAGCTGTGCAGTAAAACCCTATTTTACTGCTATCCCACTTAACTTATGGGGAAGGGAAGTCTTATCAGCATGGGGAGTCAGGATGGGAATGGATTTTTAACTAGAGCCACTGTAAAAAAGGGCGTAAAACAGCCTACCTTAGCCTTGATATGGCTCACTGAACAGCCTGTGTGGGTTCAACAGTGGCCCCTTGAAAAAGAAAAATTAAATGCCCTTAAATCCCTAGTTCAAAAACAACTGGGTCAAGGTCACATTGAGCCTTCAACAAGCCCATGGAACACACCTGTGTTTTTAATGAGAAAGAAATCAGGAAAATGGAGATTATTCCATGATCTAAGAAAAATTAATGCTGTTATGGAGAGTATGGGTGCTTTACAGCCTGGAATGCCATTACCTACTATGATACCTGCTAATTGGGACATACTAATTGTTGGTTGAAATGACTGGTTTTTTACTATTCTTTTACACCCAGATGATGCCCTGTAGCAGACACAGGGCTAGCTAAAGCCCCGTGGAGGATGGAGGCTTAGAGATAAGGAAATGCCAAGTAATAGGAACTAAGCCAGAAGTCTTCACTTTCGTCCTCCAGGCATGCTTATCTTTCTGTGACCCCATAGGCTATTTTCCTTAACCTTTACAATTGGTCAGTTCCTGAGCTCCTCTAACCCTATATAAGGGGCTACCTTAGCCCATTCTGGGAGAAGAGCTGTCATTGGAACCCTTCACGGACCCCTCAATTAAACCACCATGGAACCAGCCAAGGCTGCCTCCTCTCTTTCTCGCTACGCCTGCCCTGAGAAGCCACTACTGGCCAGAGGGCCTTAGCAAGCTAAGAGCTGAAACTATAAAAGAGCTGATATCACTAAGAGCTGATAATCACTAAGCTTGCTAAGGTGGCCTCAACTATAGACCAGTTCGGGTTCGGACACCCAGCCTCCAAAAGGCTGAGCTATCTGGCCCAAGACTGCTCGCCTGGGGCACCCTGATCCTGCAGGGATCCAGCTATTCGGCTAGAAGCAGCCCCCATGGCTTTTTTCAATACTCAAAAGTTTGCCTTTACAATACCTTCCATCAATCATGCAGCACCATTGAACAATACCAATGGACAGTTCTACCATAGGGAAAGAAGAACAGCCCCACAATTTGCCAGCAGTACGTCACACAGGCACTTTAAATAGTGAGAGAACTATTTCCAGGGGCATATTGTTATCATTATATGGATGACATCCTAGTAGCAACACCAATCAAAGGAGGCCTTTTACAAATATTGTAAAGGAATTGATGCAGGCGCTGCAAAACTTTGGCTTACAAATTGCACCAGAAAAGGTATAACAACACCACCATGGAAACATCTGGGAGCCAAAATGTTAGATCAAACCATACAACTGCAAAAAATTCACTTTTCAATGAAAATTCAGACTTTAAATGATGCACAGAAACTTTTGGGTAAGACCTTATTTAGGATTTAAGGTTACCCACAATTGGCACCTTTATTTGACATCCTTAAAGGTGACCCTGAGTTAACCTCATCAAGAAAATTAACACCAGAGACAAAAACTGTGCTTGAATTAGTATAACGAGCCATAATGAACAGACAAGTCTATCAGATTTGCCCAAAGGTTTGTGTAACAGTATTTGTTGTTATTGCTGATTTACATCCTACGGGTATCATTGGGCAACAGGACACTCAGTGGTCAGACCCTGAGTATCTGGAATGGGTGTCTACACATTCTGGAATGGGTTTTTCTACCATATCAACCTTAAAAGACAGCACCTTCCATATTTGAATTAATTGCTCAACTAATTATTAAGTGTCACCAAAGGTGTATGCAATTAAATGCCAAAGATCCTACAATAATTATTATACCTGTTGCACAGGAATATTTTGAAAGGTGCTTTGCAAACAGCACAGCACTGCAAAGTGCTTTAAAAAATTATTCAGGACAAATCACCGACCACCTACCTAGTCATAAGCTGTTGCAATTAAGTGGGTCCACTGCATTGTGACTGAGACCAGTACACCGCTGAAAGGTCTCACTGTCCTTACTGATGGTTCTGGGAAAATGGGGAAAGCCATTGTGACCTGGAAGGAGGACAAGGGGTGGCAAACACTCAAAGGTCATGACACTGGGCCACCCCAATTGCTGGAGTTACATGCTGTCACTATGGCTTTCCAACAATTTCCTCCTACTTCCTTAAATATTGTAACTGATTCTGCCTATGTCGCAGATACAACACAAAGATTAGATCAAGCTTTACCTGAAAGAAATTAATAATGCTGCACTATTTTAACTGTTAAAAGGTTTGTGGGATACAATCAAAGTCAGAACATGTCCTTGTTATGTTTTACACATTTGGAGTCATACTAATTTGCCTGGTTTTATAGCAGAGGGTAATGCTCAGGCCGATTGGTTAGCTAGCCTTGGCTGGACAGCACCTCAACCCGACATGCTGACACAGGCAAGAGCATCCCCTTCCTTTTTTCGTCAGGGTGTTAGAGCATGACAAAGACAATTCTTACTGACAAACAGGCAATTCTTACTGACAAGCAACATTGTTAACAGTGGGAATCCATAAAATCAGAAGGTTTTGGGAAAGCTACTAAAAGCAGGCCTCAGAGACAGCAGAACTGTGATTAGAGCTAAGCAACAGCCATGAGATAGGTCAGCAGAAAAATTATTTAAAAAGTAGAAAAGCAAGGACGAGTAGGACAATGGTCTGTGTATTAACGCTTGTCTAGGATAACTTCCTAAGCTGCAGAAAAGTTTATCTAGCAAGATATTAGGAAGTTTGAAGCTTAATAATGGAGCTCTGTGCATTGTGTTTTAAGGCTTACAAGCAGGCATTGTATTCGAAATAAGCAAGCATTGTTTTAAGCAGAGGTACGTGTGCTTATAGTGGTTGGATGGAACCACTGTCAATATGCTTCTGCTTTGTGTGATTGGTCAAAAAAATTATAAAGTAAGTTGTAACATTAAGTTCTTGGTCTGCTGCTTGGGATGTGAGCTGCTGGCATCTTCCCATTGTCATAGCCATGTAATGAGACTGATGCTGAAAAATAAAACAGCTCAAGGCACGTTCCACAGCAGTCCCGTCCTGTTTGTGACTTGTAAATAGCCCCCGGCCAGCGGCATTAACTATCATGGTTTGACCCTGGTGCAATGCCAGTGCCCCAATGAAAATACCTTCTCCCTGGTGTCTGCTGTGAGATGTGATCAGAAATAGAGCAAAGCAGGCTCCAGCTTAGGAATAAAAGGGGAAAAATTTTAGTAACCTACAACTATATGTAAAGAGAAACACACAGAACTTGGAATGAAAACCTTCCAAAAACATTCCTCCTCCTCCCCACCAAATTTCCAATACACTCACCCCTCAGATCATCAACTCTCAGTCCATCACCACTCTAGATAATCAATTCTCATTTCATCAAGGAGAGAAGAGTCCCTCTTGTACCATAGGCTTCCCCTGGAACCACAGTTGGAACTTCTTGTGTTTCCATGTCACATGTGGCACCGCCCGGAGATCATTTTGCCATTGTGACATCTTCCTTCCATGCCCAGTGCTCTCACCACTGCGCATGGACCAGAGCTGCTTCTAGGGTTTTCCTTTTAAAGGGTGCTTTGCCCAGTTCCAAAAAAGCACAGTCTCTCACTTTTGGGACACCTGTCCCCCCCAAATTTCACCCTCTAGGGCCAAGGGGTCTCGAGAACTGAGATCTTCTTCTTCCCTGAAGACAGAGGACACCACCACCACCCTCCTCACCTGCTGTCTCTGTTCACGCACTCCTTCACATCACATCATTGCACTCTCTTGGCTCCAAGCCATTGCCTCCCCCCTAAATGCAGTCTCTGTGTCACAGGAAAAAATGGTTCTGTCCATGGCTATACAAGAAAAGTCCAGACAAAAGCCACTCCATCATCTCCTCCCACCTAAGATTCTTCTTAACTTCTCTCATGGCCCATTTCCTCTTATCTTTATCTCTCTTCTCTTTCAACTCTAGGAAGAATCAGCATTTGTAAGGTTTTCAGAATCCAAGAAAAGGGTTAAAAATCTCAGGCTCTGCTGCCCTGCCGGACACCTTCTCACCTTCTCACCACACTCCCCCCCTTCTCCTTATCGGCTGGCCGTGCTATCAAATTTCAAGGTGGCATAGGCACAGACACGAGCTCTCGCACTCTCTCTCTCTCTCTCTCTCTCTCTCTCTCTCTCTCTCTCTCTCTCTACTGCAGGGGCTGCCAAAGCCTCTCAGTGCTCCTCCACTCTTCCATCCTGAAAGGGCCTTCACCTCCCTTCTCTGTCCCAGGCCTGGCCTACTTCACCTGGCCGCATGGCTTCCCCTCCCTGACCCAGCTCGGAGCCGGGCAGGGGAGGTCTGATCTCTTTCTCTCTTTCAGGGATGGAACGCAAGAGAGCTTCCCCCTGGGAGTTCTCAGCTTTTAACCCCCCTGTGTTCTCAGAGGTGTACCCATGTCCTCAGTGGCCACACCAGGTGCCAATATTCAAATCTGAGCACCTATTGGTTTGACCACAGCATCCCAAAAAACTCACTTCCTCTCAAACCATGACATAACTCTTGTGCCAACTGTCAAGGTCACATTACACCATTGCAGATGGGGGTGTATTGTGGTCTGTGAGACTTACAAGTCTGGCAGACAGATGTCACCCTTGTCTCTGAACTTGGATGCTTAAAATATATGCATGTTTCAGTGGACACCTTTTCATCAGCCATATGGGCCTCAGTCCACACTGGGGAAAGAAGCCATGATGCCATTGCACATTGGCATTCAGCCTTTGCTGCTGTAGGCATTCCCCATACAATATAAACCAATAATGGTCCAGCATATGTTTCACAAAATATTTGGCCCTTTTTAAAACTCTGGGGTGTGTTTCACCACACTGGTATTCCTCATTCCCCTATGGGACAGGCCATTGTTGAGCGTGCCCATGGCACCTTAAAACACATGCTTGACAAACAAAAGGAGGGAATATGTGGTGAAACCCCACAGAGTAGGGTAACTAAGGCATTTTACACTTTAAATCACTTAACAGTACCTGCTAATTCTCAGAATCCTGTCATTTTAAGTCATTTTTTATCAATTCAATCTTCCAGTGACAGTCAGCCACCCAAACCTAAGGTATTGGTAAAGAACCTCCTTAGCAATAAATGGGAAGGTCCCTATGACCTTGTTACTCTGGGGTGCGGGTATGCCTGCATTTCCACAGATGTTGGCATCCAACAGGTGCCTGCTTGGTGTGTGCGTCCTACTCTACGCCCTGCTCGAGATCACACCCAACAATGTCTCCCTGACAATCCTTGTAGAGCAGTAATTGGAATGACACTTTCACACCACTGTAGGAAGATGTGGGACCAGTGGAATGACAGTCTACCTCTACCCGTAACTCAGTCTCAAAAAACCAGACATTTCGGGAACAAAACTGGACTTGTGCCTTTCAATGGAAACAAACCAGCAAAACGTTACCCATAACTGTTTTCAAGGTTTAACAATTTGAAAATAATTTATGTTTTTGTAAAGTGTTACCCAAGGTTTAACAGTTTTCTAAGAAAGTTAGGTGTTTGTTATAATTGGGTTATGGTTGTGAAGAGTTTGTGGCACACCACCCTGTGAAGCTGTTCCTGATAGCTCCCAGATTATATCATCATGATTTTTCTGTACATTGTGCTGTGTTTGTCACCCTGTCTGTAAGGGCCCTGCAGAAGATGATAGACACTATCTTTGTATTTAGAAACAAAAAGGGGGAACTGTCGTGACTAACAGCTGGCCTGGAGGCCTTACAGTTTTAATTAATCCCAATTATAATTTTATAACTTAAATGTAAGTAATTATATAATTACCTTAATTATATAACTTGACTGGTCTGGGCTATTGGGGAGCAGGTCTAGTCTGATGGGGACACAGGCAGTTGGCCGGGACATTGGCCAGTTAGCTGGGTGGCAACTAATTTAGCCAATCAGAAAAAAGCGCATAGACTTTCAAAGCTGTATAAGGCGAACAGCCCTCAATAAAAGTCAGCTATTGTCACATTGAACATGGAGTTTTGTGTCATCACCGCTATCTCGACTGCAATGAACAGGGATTCAGACTACCCTTCATACTGCTAACAGCAAGCAGTCATCGTAGTTTGCGTCTCTCATTCTCTGACAGCCAGCATGTGGTCAGAAATACAGTTTTGCTGTACAGATTAATATAGTATATATTTTAAAATGTACACACACACTTTGCAAGTCAAACACACACAGGCTTCTTTTTTGTTCACTAGTATTGGTCTCACTAGTAGGATTGTGACTATGCAATTTTATTTTAGTAAGATCATGCTCAGTTACTCAAATGGAACCTCATTACCATAGCTCAGGGATTGATGGAAATTTTAAATTCTTTTATCATTCTGTCACAGCTTTTATCACCATAACAACAGGACATACACTTTAATTTGGCAATATACTATAACCAAATCTTCTAATTTATTTTGTTATATACAATTTATAAGAAATACCAGTGGATAAAAAAGTGTAAATCCAAAAATAAGTCATGTGGCAACACATTCCAAAAGCACATGCAACATGTCTCAGGTAGTTACTCCTAAAATTGCCACACCAGCTCCATGAGGCCTCTCTTAAGCAAAATGATGAAGAAATTTTGTTTCCCTTAGGTCCATTGAGAGATGCCCCACAGGACTACTGTGAGAAAGGGGACAGGTTATCAAGGTACTTGAGCCATGGTTAAGGAGAAGTGAAGTTTCATTGGTGGACAATTCAGAGTACTCAAAGCTGGGCTTTCAATAATGGTCAAGAGATAAAACCTCTCTCTTATTTATGACTACACAGAAACTCCAGAAATACTAACCACTCTACACCAAAACTAGCTTCTAGTACCTCCTAAACAATCACTGGAATGCAACCATATATATATATATGATACCCCTAAAACATAATTCATGGAAATCCTTAATAATCCTGATGTGCTCTTAATTGGACTTACTTGATAGCATTGTTTCAGTCTCATCGAACCTAATGTTTCTTGACCATGCAGTGAGCTCTCACTCATGGCTGAATTTTAACCACAGACTAGGTGAGGCTGTTGAATGAATTAAGCAATTTGGAGAAAAATATATTGCCTGCTTTCAAAAGACATTGTTCCAGGCTATAGTTCCTCTCTATATCCTTTTAAATAACATAATGGGGATTATAAGCAAGGGAGTTGAATGCTGAAATTGTGACTTTTTACAAGAGAGCCTTCTTTTAGAAGACTACCTATTTACTGCTAACCCTGGAACTTCTGAGAAAAGTGCTAGGCCAACAAGAGAAATACATCAAAGAGAAATGGTAAATCAAATCCTCCTACCAGTTGTTGTTTTCTGTCAAGGATCTGGAGGGGAATAGACCTGCCACAAAAACTGCACTTTCTACAGTCACCTCAGGTTGTCAAGAATTTGCATACCTGAGATACAGATGCACAAAGGATTGTTATTACATTTTTTGTAAGTAGCTGTGTCCTAGCCTTGGTCAATATATGAGTTGCAAACCACCAACAGCTCTTCCCCCTTCTTCTAGAGGATCCCGAGGAGAAAGGGACAATTTCCTAAGGAGAACCAACATGCTGCAATGTTGCAGTGAAGATAATAAATAATGAGATTCTGAAAGTATCACCTCTCATGAAAAAATCCCACTGATTTCAACCTTGAAAGACTAACCAATGATGAGACCTAAAAAACAAATACATTATTATAAACCAGGAATTATTATTTTCATTAATAGAATTCTAAATCTATGTGGAATTAACTAGGCAAAAATTATACCAATTTACATGCCTTTAAATTTATGTCTTAGCTTTCTATAAAATTACAGCTTAAGACAAAGATATGAGTTATATAATAAGATCGATAAATATAGATAGACAGATTAGATAGATAGATAGATAGACAGATATAGTCTGTTTCCTTTGATTTTCATCTCTTAGTGAACCTCCAGTGATAGAGGTTCAGTCTGTATCTAACCCACAGAAAGTCAGGGAATAGCTCCCAGAAGCTTTAATGAAGCCAGACTATTTAGAATTTTTAAACCAAATACAAGTGGATTTTGTCTCATTTTTCTCATTTGACTACATCAGAACTAAAATCACAAGTGGGAAACATGTCCTAGATATGAGAAAGTCATGGAATACTTGCCCCATGATGGATTCTGTTGTCCACCATTTTTCTATATGATATTAAATCTCACTGATTTAGCCATTGAAGTGGTATCTCTTTTTTCTGATTTAGCCTCAGTTTTTAAATGTATTTGGCTGAGATCCCAGTGGTCACACAAGCTTTGGCCACTTGTTGAAAGGTCCAATTTACACAGCTTTCAAATATCTTGTTTGACATTCTTGGCACATCTGCTATCCATTATTCAGCCATTTAATGTTTATTATTCCACATGTTAACTATCGTACACTCCTTGTATGAAAAGTTCATACAAGCAATAATCTATTTTAATCTTTGAGAGATTCAAACCTATTCTCTACACAGAAAAGACACTTTTTGAAGTTGTGTGTATGAACTCAAAGTTTGAGCTTTAACCAAATAACCCTTCTGCAATCCAATTATTTGTAAATTCTCTGCTATGCAATGGCTTAATTGGGTGTATATTGCACCTACAGAGAATTCAGAAAAATAAACTGTGGGGCAATGTAGGACTCCATAGGACTTGCTACTGGCCTGAGATATGCCAGAAGCAGCATAGTTATCCAGCTTAATAATGTGGGAAACACTGAATCTGAGCATCTGTTTAGCAAGAAGAATATTGTTTGATGCCAGTGATTTTAGAAAAAATAAACAGTTAAAAAAAAAAAAAAAAGCCAAACAAAATGAACCCCTCAAACACCCCCTGCCCTCCACCAGGACAGAATTTTTGGAACGTACAATTAAATTTAAATCAGTGGATTTAAGACAAGGAATTTGCATTTCCCAGAGGGATATTCACTATAAATAATACAAAGAGAAAAGCACAGTAGATGTGATAACACAGCAAGCTCTCTTGTTTATGAGCAACATTATTCATATACCTCAGTGACTGGTCCTGCTATAAGAGAGATTCTGGGACAAATTCAACAGTAACAACCCTGCCATCACATAGATTAGCAAGAAAATATGACAAATTTGGAGGTCAATGTGACAGTTCCATGGTTCACTCTCTGATTTCTATCAAGTTGCTTACAGCATCACTCTATTTAAACAAAGCTACACACTCTTAGACGAACCAGGTGGTACTAGCAGGGATCAAAAAGTCTTGGGATGTGTTCCAAAATGGAGACAGCAACTGTTGTGCCCAAACTGTGAGTCTTTTTTGGTATAGACTCCTCCATCAAAAATAAAAAAATCTAAGCTCAGTCATTACTCCAATTTCCGAGAAAAGCAGAACCTTTGGAAAAAATTAAGAGTATATTATAGTTCCCTGGCGTCCTTCTGAGTGCCTAGAGACCTGAATGTCCCAGGTGAAAACAAGCCATCCTTCTGTCCTCAGCAAACAAAACAGGGACCAGCCTCGTTGGGCTGGTCACAAAGCACATAAAATCAGTTGAGATATTAATTGCCCTGCCTTCTCTGACACATGATAAATCAGTCCAGGCATTCCAGTGAAATAAATTAAACAAACTACACTCACAACTAGTTGACAGCAGCAGTGATATATAAGATATACTGCATTTATTTGATTCCCTAACTACAGCATGCCACTACTGCTGCCACAAACGGCTTTCTCAAAACCGTAAGGATCCTGATGAAGGATGTCTACAAATATACCTATTCTATTTTTAGTCAATATTAGAGCTTATCTGAAATAAATGTCAATTACAGCTTCCCTAAAGTTACACACACTCTTATTCTCAACTTAAAAATAAGCTGCTGATTTCATGCATTTGCCTCTTATATTCAGTGTCCCCATTTTACACAAAACAAACAGGATACTTGTGCTGTCTAGCAGCTCATTGCAAATCATTCTTCATCTTCTCCCTGTTAAAAAGCTTATTTCCAAGGAAATACTGAGGCACAAGCTCTGGAAAGGGTCAATGAAGACAACTGAATTAAATTGTTTAACAAATAATTGAACATAAAAGAGGAGCTGAGGAGGTTACCTGTACAATGAAAGGCTGGCTGTGGCTGTGACTGTTGCCCAGCAGCTCTCCAGCCTGCAGTGTTCTTGCCTAGAGGAAACTGCTCTGCCCTAACTTCTGACTTGCCCTGTTACTTTACTGAGGTGTCCACATGCACCCAGCCAGGTGTGACATTAAGCGTAGCTCTCCAAGCAGAAAGGCTCTCAAGGCTCTCTCTAATTACAAAACCTTTTTTTTTTTTTTTAAAGAAGGTTTCATACCACTACAAAGAACTCCGAAAGTGCAGCCTATACTGCATATGCTTAAAAGCCTACACCTAGCAGGTCCTTTATGTGGCCATGAGCAATACACTACAAAGCAACCGCATCTCCTTGTAAAACCTAATTTGTGCTGGCCATTGTCACAGGTACATTCTTCCCTCTTATTATTGTACTGAGCAAGTCACATTTTAAAAAGTCAACATTAAAACCCCAGCAGATGTAGGATAGATATAGCTATATATAAAGGTACACCCAGATTCCTAGGGACTAGCATGGCAGTTTCATATTTATTGAACAAGGAGAGTATTCTAGGATCAACTCAAATTCCATACTATTTTTAAGTAGCATGTGAATACTTGCATCTTGAGGAAGAGTACACACAACCAGGATCTCTCCTGCTCCTCCTATATCTATCTAACAACATTTCTACCAGTTCATTCTAAAAATGAGGTCCCACCCCAGCAGAACCTGTGTAGAAGACACAGAAGCTGTGCTTCACCTCAAACAATTTACTCTCCTGAGAATCATTGTGTTCTGAATGTGCTGAAGGTCAGAAGGGAAAAGGAATTCACATTTAATTTAGCTAGAGTTGTGGTTTAATCAAAGTCTGGTTTTCAGTTAAGGGGAGGTTGGGCAAGAGTGGCTCCCTGTGGGGACTTGCTGGAGGTAATGGATTGGCTGGTTTTGAAGGGCCAATCAGCTGGCTAAATTTGGGGATTGAGGCCTGGTTGGACCACTTGAAGGAGTTAAGCATGCCCCTGTAGAAAAGCACATTTAAAAAAGAAGGAAGCCTGGGAAAAGCCTTGGCTTCTGGCTTTTGAACAGGCTGGACTGGGCCAGGTCTGCATGACAGCGCCAGGCTGCCCTGGTCCTGCATGGCCTCGTTGCCACACAGCTTGGTTGGGATTTCTGCCACCGCCAGGCCATGCTTCTGGGACTATCCCAGCACCACAGGCAACTGTGTGGCCAGGACCAGTGCCAGAAGTGGCCCCACGGCTGGGATCCATGCGGCCAAGGCAGTACCACCTGGCTGCAGCTATTTCTGCATGTCTCCCAAACGAATTTTATTTATTCCAGGACCAGCGCCAGGAGTGGCTCCACAGTCAGCACTGAGGGCAGCTCCGAGGCCAAGGGGCTGGAAGTGGCCACTGCCATCCTGGTTTGGGAGTGGCCATGTGGCTGGGATTGTGCAGCCGAAGTCGGTGCAACTGCGGCAGCGCCATGCGGCTGCGGCTGTCTCAGCATGACTCACAATGGGCTTTGTTTGCTTAGCCGCTTTTAGCCAGCTGTGCTGCAGACAGAAGGACAAAAGGAGCGGCAGCAGATTTTTTCCTTTCTTCCGGCGCCTTGCATGAAAGAAAGGAGCAGGGGTGGCACCAGCAGCCATCACGGTTGGTGTAGTGCCAGTAGAGACCACATGATCAGCAGCAACAGACACAGTGATTCGTCAGTTACAGAGCCTGGAAAAAATCAGCCTTTAAACATTTTCAAGACTCTATACTGTTTTAATTGATAAAGCTTGAGAACACTAATTTTCTCCTGAGTGAGGAAAAGGAAAGGGTGAAGACATGCAGAGAAAACAACATGGACCCTGAGGTCAGTAAAGAAGGAGTCAAAATCTAGATGGGGGTTGGGGGGGACAGAATTGAGGAGATGCCTCAGTCTTGGGCTGGAATTCTCTTGTAAGCCATCAAACTCTTGTTTACTTTTAACTTATGAAAATGCATTCGGCAGATGTAGTGTTTTAACCACAGCCATGAACAGAGACACCAGTGCTAAAGCAAGCAGATGTGGAAGTGATTTTGATTCAATGAGAAATTTGAACAGAGATGAGAAACCTTGCCCCAGTGATAGTAATAGAAAACCCTCTGTTCCCAGAGATGGATGAAGAGAACTTTTATGCTAGAACAGCTCATCCTTAAAAGAGCACCTCAATAAGTTGACATGGCCCATTGTCCTAGGCTGACATTATGATGCTTGTATCCCCATTCACGTGTTCTGTTTATGCTGGATATTATGTTCTGTGCCTTCAAGACTGGCTCTGAAGAGCGAATGTTTTGTTTTGTTATCAGCCTACTCCCCCACAGCCAGAAGGACACACAAGACAGGGCAGTACATAGTGCAGCTTTTACTTTTTGCCTGGCCTTTCGCTTTGCTCCTGCTCTTGCTTCGGCTTTGCTCCTGCTTTGCTCTTGCTTTTTGCTTCTGCTCATTAGTTAGTTTAGCTAAGCAGTCCAGTTTTTCCCTGGGCTGTTTCTCCTTTCCTGTTTTGGACCTACTTGAACCTGCTCCAGACTGGGACCTGGGAAACACCGAGTGTTTGCACCTTGTGGCCTGCAGCAGCTACCCCAGAGCTGGAGGCACCGATAACAGAGCGACCACTCTCAAGAGAGACTTTCTGAATTTGTCATCTTTTTCAGAGCGGTGAAAGAGTGGTGTCATCCGGTATTGTTCATTTTGTGTGCTGGGGGGTGCTTTGCCTGTTAAATAAACAGGTTCTTTCCACTTCTCTTTGAGGAATCCTTTCCCAAACCGGTTGTGGGGAGGGGTGGTGTGGGTTTGCTTTCTGGAGGGGCCCCCTTTGGAGGTTTTCTCTCAAATTTGCCCTAAACCAGGACAAAATTGTGTGCTGGGGGGGTGTTTCTTCCACTCATTTCTAGTCAGGCTCACATCAGCTTCCACCAAATTGAAATCCTGTGATCCCCCTGTCACACCAGCAATAGAAACAGATTCTGTCCCCATGTCTTGATGGGATTAATGTGCACTGCACACCAATATCGACTAAAGTTTAATATTCTTGTGGTGCCAATGTGCCAGGTCAACGAATCCACACAGTCCAGAAAGCACGGTTTTCTCTAGCCTGGTCATCCTTCTTTCCCTGGGCATATGTCTTGGACGTTCCTTCAAGGGGATCGGACATATCATCATCATCATCATCATACCTGGCAGTTCGGCTACGGGCAACTGGAGCTGCTTTCCTTTTGGTGGAACTCCCTCTCTGAGCCCTGTCTTCCTTCAATTCACATACCTGTTGTGCCAGAGCAGCAGTAGATTTTCCATCCCATCTCCTCATGTTTTCTCCGCAATCACGCAGGAAGAACCACAGCTCAGCTCGTGGGGTGTACCTTCTCTCTCCATCTGGGGAACGTCTGCATTGGGTACCAGAACCTCTGATCTGTACTGCTGAGATTTGGAGAAGGTCTTCTTTAATCTCCTCTCTGAGCTTCTTATGATTCTCTTTATCTTATCCTCTAACTTCTGCAGACGTGTTTCCACCGCTGCAGTTCTGGCATGTGTTGGGCCATGCACAGCATCTGCATATGCTCAGAGCTTCTTTGTCATATCCAGCACAGTCTCATCCCTGTCATCCTGCTTCATTATGGCTAAGGCAGAAGCATATTCATGTGGCCCAAGCTGTACAAGTTTTCACCACATCACGGATGTACATTGTACCAAGTCTAGATTTACAGTGTTTAGGTCTTCTGAGAAGATAATCTCTGCCACTGCCATTTCTCTCAGGCATTGAATCTCTTGTTCTATGGTCTTCCACTGGGTTTGCTGCATATAGAGATTATCTGCACTTAAGTATCTTTGTGCTACACTTTTCAAGACCTGTGCCCAGAGGCTGTGAGGGTCAGCCCCCCTCATCATTCCTTGGTCAATGACAGGATCATGTGACAGGGATCACAAGTGCCTTGCTTCAGTGTCATCCAAAATTGCAGCCTCGCCTGCAGCATCCCAAAGACAGACTAACCAACTAATTATGGATTCATCAGGTCATCAAGTGTAATCCTTACGTAGGCCACGGAGGTCCTTCAGAGAAAAGGACTCAATATTGGCTTCTGATCTTGCACCTGTTGCTTTGACTCCTGATTTTATGTCAGGAAGCGTTGAGGGTCCTTCTCCTGCATCATCATCATCTTTATCCACTGTTCATTCGGTCTTGTCCGTGCACTTTCCACTTCTAGCGCTGGTAACAACAGCCATTGGTTGAGGCTTATTGTCTGGTTTAGCTGCTGGCTTAGGCTCACTATCTGTTTTGGCTGCTGGCTTCGAGCCTGGGGTGTTTGCTGTAGCCTGAGTGACTGGGGTAGCTGCTGCTTTATCTCCCTGCCCCCCTGCCTCTGTCTGCTGCCCTACAGTAGCTAGCAGTGTACAATAAGCATATGCCAGGGCCCAGCTTACTGCAATGATCTTTTTCTCCTTAGTGTCATCATGGTACTTTCAGGTATTTCCCCACCTCAGCTGGGTTCTGAATCTGTTCATGTGGAAAGTCCCAGACTATAGGGTCTGAGAATTCCTTAAGGATTTGGCCCATATCCTCCCATTTCCCACACTATTCAGGATTTTCCACTCCTGGGTCTACTCCTGGGTCAGGGGTCTCATCAGCCCATCTAGAAATCTCAGTCCTCATTCTAGAGAAGCTGTAGACTGTATAGAGGAAGCCTAGCAGATTAAATACAGAAAGATGGTCTCTTTAACATTCAGGGGAAACTGAACATTCTCCAATTGGGAGGTAACAGATTCAGAAGAGAAGAAGGAAAGCAAAGGCTGAAAACCCTCATCCCCTGCTCCTCCTCTAACAAAATGGGTGTATAATCATAGCCATGAACCATTCCTGAAACAGACGCCAGCACCTTAATAAACTTCTTACAAATCATTACCACCAAGCCCAGCAGGACAGCTATTCTGGTCACTGCCCCTCTGCTGTAAAAACTACATATTAGGGACAATACTAGAGCTATTTCTGGATGAGAAAATAAACCGAGGGACCATAGAGGTATTAAGATCTCAAAAAAACCTAAGGACCAGAAATGCATGCAAGCCTTCACCCTAAGAGACATTATGAATTAAAAAAACCTGTCTATTAACTGCTTTATACTGACACAGAGTAATGGCAACCAAAATGCAGTCAGACCAGGGTTTTTTCCACTCTCTCTCTAGCCAAATTGGGCACCAAATTTTGTCCTAGTTTAGGGCAAATCTGTGAGAAAACCTCCAAAGGGGGCCTCTCCCCACAACCGGTTTGGGAAAGGATTCCTCAAAGAGAAGTGGAAAGAACCTGTTTATTTAACAGGCAAAGCACCCCCCAGCACACAAAATGAACAATACCGGATGACACCACTCTTTCACCGCTCTGAAAAAGATGACAAATTCAGAAAGTCTCTCTTGAGAGTGGTCGCTCTGTTATCGGTGCCTCCAGCTCTGGGGTAGCTGCTGCAGGCCACAAGGTGCAAACACTCGGTGTTTCCCAGGTCCCAGTCTGGAGCAGGTTCAAGTAGGTCCAAAACAGGAAAGGAGAAACAGCCCAGGGAAAAATTCAGATTGCTTAGCTAAACTAACTAATGAGCAGAAGCAAAAAGCAAGAGTAAAGCAGGAGCAAAGCAAAAAGCCAGGCAAAAAGTAAAAGCTGCACTATGTACTGCCCTGTCTTGTGTGTCCTTTTGGCTGTGGGGGAGTAGGCTGATAACAAAACAAAACATTCACTCTTCAGAGCCAGTCTTGAAGGCACAGAACATAATATCCAGCATAAACAGAACACATGAATGGGGATACAAGCATCATAACATCACCCTAGGACACCCATGAAAGCAGCTGTGAGATTTCTGAAAGGTTTGGGAAGGACTTTTCACACTGTGAGCAGATTTTCTTTTCCTGGGCAGCTGATTATCTGTGACATTGAAGCCACAAGAGACGTGTTTCTTATGGAAAAGAATTTAAAGCATGACAAGAGAGACTCCTCTCCCTAAGGAGACTGAAGAAAGACTATTCAAAAGTGACAAACTGACTGAAAGTCCCAAGTTTTGTGTTCTTACATTGTTAGGGGGAAAGAAAAGAAGGTGGGGGGAGAAAAAGCGTTCTGAATGTTTTATTCTGATTTTTCTTATTTTTTCTCTTAATTCTGTTAAAAAAGTTCTTTTTATACTCTTTAAGGTTTGTGCCTGTTTTGCCCTCCTTCTCCTAAAGCTTATCTCACAGCAAGAAAATGAGTAAATATACTCAAGTAAATGCACTGGCACTTAGCTAGCACTAGACCCACTACAGCTAGACACTTCCTGTACTGAATAATTGGTTGGATCAGATTTAATTAAGAAACAACATTGCAATCTTGGGGCTGAAGTGCTGTGTGCTTTAAATAACGTGCAGATAACACTCACTGCAGGGCTTCAAGGTCAGGACAGTTTGCTTTAATGTGAAAACACATTTCAGGGAAGTAGAAGGTAGAAGCTCAGCCTAATTACAACTTTCTTTACCATAAAGGAAGAGCCTAACTTTTCACCTCACCCTCCCTCCTTTTTCTTTTCTTTCCCCTCTTATTTATCTACTGTTCTAAAAGGGCCATGTAAGTGGGGATACACTCTGCTGTTCATTCCTTTTCCTTTAAGCAAAGTTAAATGCTTACAGAAATGCTGGACATGCAAGCTGTCCTGACACAATCAGGCAAAGGTGTCTCAGCCACAGGCATGAAGACGTGGTTTGGCAGCAGCACCCACGATGCTCTCCACACACATGTGGGGGACATGGTCAGCCCCCATAGCCACGTAGGCCTTCATCGCCATTTTGAAAAGTTACCTGCTAAATCAAAGTGACTTTCAACTAATTAGAAAGCAGCTAATATTTGCCTAATGGCTACTAGGTAACCTGAACTACTCTGAAACTTGCAACCAAGAGATGCAAGCCATGTGTCACAGCAGATTCCTGCACTACACTTAGCTTCATTACCATACATTGCTGTTCCATGCAGAGCCATAAAATAACATGTAATTACCATAAGCTTAATTATTTCTTCTCTGATATGTCACATGGTATTAGATGGCAACTGCAGGAAATAATGGCTGCCACTGTTTTACAACAAAATAAATCTCCAGAGTTGTACTTCCTTTAAGTCAATCAATGTGTCTTTGAAATTACTCTAGTGCATACAGGAACCAAACTCAATGTTAACAGAGGAAGACTAGAATCTGTGTAAATGAAAGCCTGAGAAAGAAAATAAAAGGTAGCAAGTGCTAGAGCATTGATAGACACAATGTAGAAGAACATGCAACTTACTGCTTACTTCTGTTCTATCATTTCTAATTTTCCATGCAATGAATATACACACCCAAAGAGAGTTTGAAAATCCCACACTAGTAGTGCTATTAAGAACCAGCATCTATGTCAACTATGTGAGGAATATCCAGACCAAGCTACACCATAGCTTGGTCTAGATATTCCTCACATAGTTGACAGGCTGCTAGGCTTCTGCTCGTATAGATGGCCATAACAAAGCTGTAATGACTTCACAAAAGAGCTATTTTTTCTTGAAACAGCAAATGAAAAATAAGTTTCTTAATTTAACAAACTCCACAGAGGGAAAAAAAGTATCTTCTGTAGCACACACAGAAGGACAATAGGATTTATGCAAGAGTTTCAATTACAAAAATCAAACCAAATTTCTCAGTATTCATTCCAGTTTACAGAGTCTGAAATTCTCATTTTAGAGGAAAGAGCCACATACCACATGGGAGAGTAAATAAATTTTAGTACAGAAAGAGGTATTATAAATGGCAGAACTAGAAGTTGGATGGATTTATAGATAATGTTTATAAAGAAATTTGAAATAGTATGTTGACAATAAATATCAGCCTAGGCACTGAAATAATACATGAATAAAATCCCTGGTATTTTTAATCTAAATTAACAACATTTAATCCTTAGAATACTAGAGGATGCTTGATAAACATTTTAAGTCTTATCTCTATAAACAGATCTACACATTTTCTGGCACATGTATATAAATTCATAAAATTACAAATATCATATATATTGCACATAAGACTAAGGCATGGTTCAATATGAGATGATCCAAATACATTCTCTTGCAGATGCATCTTCTAACAGTCATGTCTGAATGAGTTTAACATCCTCTAACCTTTGCTAAAAAGGCAGCCCAATCTTTGATTGGCTCTACTAGCACCATTTGACACTCCAACAAGAAGAAAAAAACATTACTCAAAGCAAAGCACCCACTTTCATGCATTCACTTAACTTTATCTACAGCAATATCTTATTTACATATTGTCTTTTAAGAAAATCTGAAGTTAAAACTTCAGCCTGAAGAAAATTTTATACTTAGTACACTTTCCATTATATTAAGGAATAATCATGTGATTGCTAATGAGTATACATATATATATATATATATATATATATATATATATATATATATATATATGAAAAAACACCCCAAACATTTAACTTTTTCAAAATGTGAATTTGGTTTTGGTTACTGGTTACCTAATTTTAGTTTTTAAAAAAAACAATGACTCTATAATCCCTTTTGGATTCTTTATTAAGGTTACTTAAGGGAAAATTATTATTTAGTCCATGCAATGTTGTATGGCTATTTAAGTATGTTCCACTGCACTTAGGTCACACTTGACAAAGCACAGTTCATAACTAGTTTCTTTCACGGAAAGAGAAAATAACAAAACCAGAAAATGTGAAAATAACTTATCTGTGAGGACAAGAGAACTATAGCAGAGCACAGTAATGCCTGATGTCATAGTAATAGATACCTGCAGTAAAGTTCCCAAAGCCTAAGACAACATGGAGCCTACATGGAAAACTGAAACTCAGATCTATGTTTTACACTGCTGTAATGATAGCAACTGCAAAATCTCAGAAATCCTCAGCCAGCTATGAGAGGAATAGGCTTTTTCAGAACCAAACATACTCGTGTCAATTCCAGCTGAGGTTGCTGCTCTCACAGTCTGAAGGATGCCTTTCTGCTACACAACAGAAGGAGAGAGAAGGACTTACATTGAAAACACAAAGAATACTGGACCTTTAAAACAAATTTGATACATTTGATGTTTGATAAAAGGACAAAGTTTAAACCCTTTCCCCTAAACCTCTCAGAAGCTACTAATGATAAATAAGCATAAAACTTCATGTTTTGTCAGACATGAGGCAGTGGAATATAAAGATGCAACTCTTGGTACTTAACTACAAAAATAACCCGTGTCCCTTTAAACCTTAAATAACAATTAAAAAAAGTAAAAATCTCATCCCTTATGTTCAGAGATAAGAAACTTAGACTCCTGTGGAAAAAGGAAACAAAGAGAACTTGCAATAAGAGAACAAAGAATGCAATTCAGTCAAGGCAGGAGAGATGTAACAAAGTTTCTAAAATGTAATAAGCAGCAGAAGCACCCTAGTTTGCAGAAGAAATTGTTACACAAGTACTTGTCTTAGGGAAAAAAGACTGATGTTACTATTAGGGACTTGATCATGTTTACTATTGGTTAGCAGACATATGAACAGATACAATATTGGCTATCCAAGCTCCCACTATTCTAACCTGATAGTGAAAATATTATAAAAGTTATATTCACTTTTAATAAATGTTTCTGGTTATACCACAACTGGGGACCATGCCTCATTCATACATTGCAGACTGCTGCCCCTCAAATACTTGTTTAAAATTATATTCATGGAGGACTGATCACCCTGAACTACCTTGGCAAACTAACATACAGAATAGATTGTTAGTTATTGATACAGTAAGTATCATAGAGGCTAGAGGTTAAATTTATGCATACATGTGTATCACTTCAGAGGATCATTACTTACATGCCAAAAGGACCAGACAGGAATTATTTAAAAGAACAAAAATCCATAATTTTCCATCATGGTGAACTTCTATGATGGAATGACTGCAAAGACTAACCAATGTTATCTATCTAGACATCTGTAAAGCCTTTGACATGGTCTCACATGACATCTTTATCTCCAGATTGGAAAGACACAGGTTTAAAGGGTGGACTGCTCAGTGGACAAGCAAATGGTTCAATGGACACAGCCTGAGAGTTGTGGTCAATGGCTCTATGTCCAGATGGAGGACAATGATGACAGTGGTCACCAGTCACTGTCTTGTGACTGGTGCTCTTTAACATCTTTATCAGTGACAGAGACAGTGGAATTGAATGCACCCTTGGCAAGTTTGAAGATGACATAAAGCTGTGTGGTGCAGTTGGCACAAGGAAGGAATGCCATGCAGGGGCACCTGGACAAACTTGAAAAGTGGGCCCATAAAAACCTTATGAGATTAAACAAGTCCAAGTTCAAAGTCCTACAATGTTGGTCGGGAGCAACTTCAATGAGTCCGGGAGAACACTGGAAGAAGAAATCATTGAGAATAGTCCTCTGGAGAACAACTTGGGGGTGCTGGTGAATGAAAAGCTGGTCATAACCTGGCAATGTGCACTCACAGCCCAGAACAACGGTCTCTTAGGCTGTAGCAAAAGAGGATTTGCAACAGGTCAAGGTAGGTGATTGTCCCCTTCTACTCTCTCATGAGACCCTACCTGCAGTTCTGTGCCCGGGTCTGGGGTCCTCAGCACAAGAAAAAACATGAATCTGTTAGAGTGGGTCCAGAGGAGGCCACAAAGATGCTCAGTGGGCTGGAGCAGCTCCGATATGAAAGCAGGCTGAGAGAGTTGGGGTTCTTCATCTGGAGAAGGAAAGGCTCCAAGATGACCTCATTGCAGCCTTCAAGAACAAGGTTTTATACAGGCAGATAGTGACAGGACAAAGGGGAACTGTTCTTAACTGAAAGAGGAGAAATTTAGATTAGCTGTTAGGAAGAAAGTCTTTATTGTGGGCATGATGAGGCACTGGAACAGGTTGCCCAGAAAAGTTGTAAATGTCCCATTCCTGGAAGCCTCCAAGGCCAGGCTGGAGAGGGCTCTGAGCAACCTGGTGTACTGAAAAGTATCCCTGCCATGGCAGGGGGGTTGGAACTAGATGATCTTTAAGGTCCCTTCAAACCCAAACCAGACTGTAATTCTATGATAATTTAGAACTTTTACAAATCAAGCTTCTCTATTTGCTACATTCTCATGCTAGCTTTTCAGCCCACCATATATCTGTTTTGCAGGTTGTGATCCCTTGGAAACTTGAATGTCTCCATTGACTTACAGTTTAATGTACTTGAATAGTTGTTCTTATGAGAGTGATTTCAGCCTGGAAACAGCTAACAATGTCTCCAACAGGAGTAAGAGCAAGACTGGTGGGTCCTTTAAAAGAAAAATCATACCAAAGTTGTTCCAAAATTTGACAGTAAATAAACTTTATTTCATCTCAGCTCTATTCATATTAGTGCTGTCAACAGTCGCAGATCAGTGTATGATACAGTTATGTAGTAACTATTTACAATTTACAGGAACACACCTTTTCTTCAGAAAATATAAGTACAAAAGCTGGGAGTAAACAAACGAGGTACTGCAATTTGGATTTATTGTGGGCAAAAGCATATAGAAGTGACTTTCTAGCGAACAGTCAAGATCAAATCAGGAGAGAACAGTCAACAAGAGTGTCTAGTTCATCAGAAAAATCACCTCAATTGCTATCCATCCAAAATGTATTGCACAATTCAATCAAAAATTAAAAAAAAAAAAATAGAAGAAACAAATCATTTATTTCAACTTTTAGAAAACACCTAGTAAAACCTGTATAGAGACACAGTAGCAGGCAATTCTTTCCTAGGATAAAGTCTTTTCTCTCCTTTAAAAAAATAACCTTTAACACAAAATAGAAGACCGTATTCAATAGAAGAGAAATAACCAAATAACCCCTGATTAGCATTTCTGCCAAGGAAGTAAATTATATTCACAGTCCAAAGGTGGTGCTGAGTTTTGGTTCTTGCTGTTCTGTTTGTGACCTTGAATAATAGCTTTTCTTCTTGTCCCTTCTCAAGAGGCAACAGAGATATAAACTTATTTTTAAGCAGCAAAGTCATGAGACATTCTTATCACAAAATCTTCAAGATGGTCGTAGCCACAACTAGAAGAAATGAAATCAAATGTTACATTATTGAGAACAACTTATAAGGTCTTAATATTAAAATAATTGCATTGTTTATTAATATAATCAGGAGACAGAAGAATTTCAAATAAGTCAAACTGCCAAATTATTTGAGCAAGCAATTCCATTGCAGTACCTGCAAAACAGTTGAGAAACTGATGAAAACAAAACAGGGTGTAACAAAACGGTCAGCAGTCTCACTGGAAATAGTCTACCACATCACTACATATTAATCCAAACAAAAAAAAAATTGTACTCTCTTGCATAAGGCTTATCATCAAAACCAAAATGATGCAGAATTTTGGACCTAGCATATAGACTCCTCTACAGGAAAGTATCAATTGCCTTCACAATGAAGTCAGCATCCCCCTTAACTTCTAAGTTATATACATGCAAGAATATGTGACAAAAATATTTGAGATTAAGTAGGCAACTACAATCTAATAATGAAGTATGAACAGTTTACATAAACATTAGCTGATATTATGAAAGCGTAACCGATAATTTCTGACATTAAGGTCAATATCAACAGGCCTTTCTGTGATATGTTTCAAAGGCAGCTCAGAACACCTGAATTTTTACACCAGCATTACAGACAGCATGACAAGAATGTAAGTTTCAAACATATCTTCTGCAACCTATTCTGCAATAGTGTTGTAAATAGCTTTGTTCCATCAGTATCTACAATTCAATTCTTTTCAACAAAGGGATACAGAATACATTTGCTGATTTTGTCAGAACTGTTGAAGGCTGTAGGCAAACAGTCCAAACTTTACTGCATTTTAAGTGCAATAAAGTGCATTCATACATTATTTAAAGATGGAAAAAACACGAAGTAGAAACCGTGACTGTTAGAGAAAGAATTTTTTTTCCTTTGAAAGAGGTATTATTTTGTGTTGAAGGCTGTATTTAGATGACAGCAGGAGAGGAAGATAATCTGTCAACTGCACTGTGGTAAATGGTAAATGGCAATGGCAATAGCCTAAATTAATTAATTTTGCTCTGGCAGTGATGCAGGCCAACAAAAGCATTTCAGCCAAGAGATAACAACTGCTTCACATGCACTGAATCAACTGCTGGCAACTGTGCAAAGCTTTCCAGTTGCAAAGGAGGAAAAAAAAAGTTGAACTGACCATATCCTATAGCATTCATCTGCAGAGTTTATTAAGTATCATACACCACTAGTGATTCAAATCATAATCTTTATCAGCCAGTGCAGAAAGTTTTTTCCTGTGTAGTTCCATAGCTCAGTCCTCTCTCAACCAGCTATTGCATGTGTTGCTGGTTTAGCTAGGCTAGTCTGATGCAACCTGCATCTTCAGGCCTACGTCAGCTGCTCCATTCTTGTAATGCTACAACTAGCACTGGAGATTCATAATTGAAGTAGCTTAACAAAACTTGAAGAAAGACACAAACTGAGAGGATAAAGCTCCCCAAATTGTTCTCCGTCATCACTCTGCTTTAGTGTCTCTTGATATCAAACCAAAGCTGTGATTCAGAAAGGTACTGATGTTTAAACGCAATTATATCCTAATCCCTCTGCAGAGAATATTCATCTTTTAAAAGATAACGCATTTTCATATTTACAAGATGTAATAATTAATTTCAAGCAGTACAGTCTGTTTCCCACAAATCTGATTTGTTTGCCTAATCAAAAAAGGAATTTATAAAATTAATAATACAAAACAAAGCCAAGTGCAATAAAATTCAATATTACATATTAATTGATTTAAAATCTGATTTTATTTCTACTACTGACATTTTTGTGGCTCAATCAACATTTGAAGTTATGCTTAGGGTTAAAGTCGCTCAAAAAGATCAGTTTTGAATCAGTATTTACCATTTTCAAACTCAGCTTTGTAAAATGAAACATGATTAAGAGGAAAACAAAAATTAACATACGCATACACAACCAAAAGTTGTTCTTTAATGAAGGAAAGCAGGCAAAAAAAAAAAGGCAGAAGAACCATTAATTGCATAATAGAGATTTCATTTTACATAAAACAAGAATGTATTAGACTTCACTCACCCACACGCTAGCTAAGCACAGACTGGTGGCATATTCAAAAGATACCACTGCGAGGTGAGGCAAACTACAAAGCCAGGAAGAAAAGAGCTTATTGGGCTATTTGTTTGATAGTGTTATGTAGTGTTAACAAATAAGAACTCTGTGGACATCTATGGATGAGATTGAAGCAGTTAGATCACAACAACAACATAGCAAAAGCCAGATTACTGAAGATTACATTGATCTAGCATATATTTATTAAACAGGAACTGCTACAAGTTTTCAGAAACTTGTTAAATATATGCCCACTAAGAGGGTATAAAATTACTCACAGGTACTTTAGTACCACACACTTACTCTAGTAGCACAACAAGTAAATAATTTACACATCAAAATTACTTACAGATGTTTTAGCAATAAACTAAAAGCTCTGTGTTAGAATGCACATTTATGTTGTAGTTCAGAACTTCATTCCTCCTGAGAGCTAAACACTGGATATTTTCATATACTGGTATCAGTCCAATAATAAGTATGGAGAAACACTAGTGCCATGTCAGTCAATAAATAAAAACCAAAAGAAACCAAGCATATTTCTTGATAGAATAATTTATAAAGACATCTCCAACTTTTTAGTTCTGAACAGAATTATGGAAGACTTCTCCCCAGAATAATTTGTGCTTCAGCAAATGAACATATAACATTGAAATTGAAGTAAAAATACTTCTTCCTTCATAATATGCCCTAATATTTGAGTTTCCAGCCGATGTGTACTTCTATCTCTTTGTTAATTTGGAAAGGAGAAAATTCATAGGCCAGATATGAGCCAAGAAGGGACTGCTATGTGAAACCCAAGAGCTCTTTGAACAAAGATATTATTAACAAATCAAAGCACTTGTAGCCTAGAAAAAAATCTCACTGTGTGTTTTAGACAAAATTTAATACCAAGGATGAAAATTTGTTGGATGAATTCAAGTTGAATTCTTATTTTGTATCAGAAATTGTGAATGTCTGTTGAAGGAAGAACAGGTTTAAATATCAAAAAGCTGAAGTGCCTGCAAAACAAGGCCTATCTCTCTGTTCTCAAAATCTTTCCTAAATATTACTCTGGCTTACCAAAACAAAACAAAACAAAACAAAAAAGTCTCAGCTTTCTATTTTAATGTGAGAGAGAGAAAATCATGCTTTGAATACATGATACTTACTGAAGCTGCAGTATAATCAATATTTTTATGTTCTAAAAGTATTTAAAATATTTAAGATTGCAAGGCTCTCAAACATACTAAGTGTACAGGAAAATGGTAAAGTATTTAACACTTTCCTCAAATGTAATACTGCAAGATAAAAATACAGACTTTAAAATTTTTTTTCAGTGAATCAACAGGACTTTAATGTATCTACAAGTGAAATGAAATTATTAATATTTTTATTTTATTCTATATTTGCAAGCATGAAATAAATATATATCCAAGGTCAGTGACAGAAACAGAATGCAATTCTTCCTCTCACTTTAATTCCTAAATATTTCACTAAGGTGACCCACAAAGAGAGGGATCACAGTGTTGATTCCAGATACAATGTAGAGACTATTACTGCAGTTTTTATTTTAATTAAAAGTAGGTTCTATACATAAAACAGTAACAGTAATACCAAAGAAATTCTTATGCTCAAATAATCTTACCTCCTTATCTGTTTCTCAAAGCCAATTCCACCTTTCTAGTAAATAGGTCAACTGCTAAATACTAAGCAAATGTCAAAAAAAAGGGAAAAAAACCAACACCAAACTCTTGACAACTCTTCTTTTTGACCTGTCCTGACCCAGAGCAAACAAACATATTTTCATGTTTTTTCAATACAAAAATAAAGCAGGCTCACACAAAAACCCCCAAAACCTAATCAAAACCCCAAGCTTGTTAGGATACCCACTTAAGATAAAATTGTACACATCTCACTTCAAACACATATCTCAGGTGATTGAGATAATCAACTTTCTATTCTACAAGCAAAATGCCTGTTGTTTTTGCCAGAAATTTTATCTCAGGGCTGGAAATGTTTCTTGATATATTTTTCATAAAAACTGGTATGACCCCACAAAAACTTTTAAATTTAAGAAGCATTAATTTTATATATTAAATGTGTTGGTATGTGTATATATATATATATATATATATATATATATATAAAATGTCAGATTACGTTTTTAATTTAGAAAATTCATCCACAGAATAGTAGTGATGCTTGAACTTGCTTTGGTCCTATTCTACCCATCGCTACCAGAAATATGTCTTAACTAAGGAAAAATACTAGTAAAGAAAACATGCTTGCTTTTTTTCTCACTCTTTCTATAAATTCAAACCTAGAGCTGGAATTTGATATTCCACTGAAGAAGAGCAAAGAAGGTGAAAAGGAGTCCATTTGAATGTGGACACATAGAAAAGAAGACATCAAAAAGTTTCTAATTCCTTATTCTTGAAACCTACTCCTCTTGCATAAACTTGATTTACTTATATAACTTACCACTGGTCGAGCATCTTCTCGTTCTAGTATCTTCTGAGTCTGATCTGCTGGGAACTTCAGCACTGTTGTTATAACCTTGGCCATTGTCTAAAGAGATATAGGTTATCCATACATAATTCCACATCCACAAAGATGTCCATAATATTTTAAAATTAATTTAATTTAGTAATACTGGATACTATTTTATTAATGTCAGTGGAAAACAATGAAATCAGTAAGATATAACTATTTGTTTCACATTGTATATGCATGATGTGAATTATATGAAAACAATATTTGCACATTGTCACAAACTTCAGGTGCTGTAGTGTGATCTAAGTTCTATGGCATCTATGCTCAAATGATAGAGAACATTAATAAAAGAGCATACTAGATAAACTGCATGCCTAGAAAAAGCAATCTGTCAATCTTGTTGCAGATATCCTGTCAAGCAAGAGGCAAATAATAAAGTTGAACTGGAGGGCAAGACAGTAAAACCTCCCAGCAAATACACATACACACCTTGGTAAAGCAGTTTAAAAAGAATGGGGTTAAGTACCCACATTAAAAGTCATGACACTAATTCCTGACTCTCAGATCCGCATCAACCTCCACATTTCTCCTATGTCTCCAATACTGTAGATGAACCGGTGCATTCATAATGTCTTGATTGCATTCCAATATCATTTACTAGGATGCATAATTGGCAATACATCCTAGATAATTTGCACAGATTCTTTTGAACTCTGTTCAAAAAAGAGGAAGCATGTCCAGATATATCAACAATTCCACTACTGAATCACCTTTGAGACAAGGGATACATATTTGCACTAGTAAAGGGGATCATGCGCAGGGAAGGGCCACAAAAATGACCTTACAAGACAGAATTAGATTTAAAAAATGCCTCTTCTTGTCCAGGAACAAAAAAAGTTGAGAGCAAGGAATATCTGTACTGAGAAGATAAATTACAATGTAGATCTTTTAACTTAAGAACTGTGTTGGGGGCAGTGGTGGAAAGCACAGCAGTACTTTACAAGCATACTTCAAACTGTTTTAAAAAGTTCTATCATTTGCATCATCACTGCTCATAGTTTTCCAGTTCATGCAGCAGGATGAAACCAGTTCTTAAAACATATCTGTATATTTATGACTTTATTATATAATCCTGAAGAAAGCAAACACTAAGTTCAGTGTCCTCCAGAAACACCTCTAATGACTGAAAGGAAACCAGCATATGAAATCAAGAAGCCTACTCACTACAAGAAGCTTTTCACTGCTTTTAAGAATGAATTAATAACATCTAAGGTATACAGATTCACAAATACTATGAAACGTCTTTAAGCAACTACTGAAGAGGTATTTTACCATCTTCAGCTGGTAATACAGCTACTAACAAACTGTTATTTAATCCAACTTACTTACCATGCCATGTAGCTTACCATGTGTTTGTGTCAAGACTACATCAAAAGATCACTATTGCTAATATTCTGCATACCAGCTTTCATTTTACATCAAGTTTGACTGACAAACAGACTTTCGCTGATAAAACAGTATCTACCCACAATGGTTTTGGTCTTGATAGGTACAGTGGTGAGAGATGTGAAAACCCCCTCCACCTACCAATTCATCTTGGCAGGCTGATGAAGTTTTGAAGTTATGAATCGTGCCTCTTTGAGAAAAAAATGTGAAAGCCTATTGAATCCTTGTTTGTCAGAATTATTGTCAGAAATAAACAGCATATAACAAATCACAAACACATGGTACTTCACATCATACAGCAAGGGTGTTAAACTTTACTCTAACCTGGATCACCTGTCAGCATATACAAATTTCCATACCTTTGTCTCACGACCCATCATATATTCAAAGAGCACTTTCCTCAAGTATTCAAACTCAGTGGGTTCCTCAAATAGGGAAACATCAGTATGGTGAAGGTTTCCATCTGTGTATAAACAAAAAGAAGAGAATATTCATACTGAGTCACTCATCCAAATCCAAGTTTCACTAATGGCACAAAACCAAACAAACACAAATGCTGTATTCTGCACCTTAGGTGGAGTAACTGCAGCCCTTCAGAAAGGCATTTGGGGGTGCTGGTTGGCAGGAGGTGCAACAGGAGTCACCAGTGTATGTGCCCTTGACAGCCAAGAGGACAAACCTCATCCTGGAGTGCATCAAACACAGCATCATCAGTCGGTCAAAAGAAGTGATTATCCCATCCTATTTAGCATTAGTGCAGCCTCACCTTGAGTACTGTGTTCTGTTCAGGGCCCCACCATTTAAAAAGAATGGGAAGGTACATGAACACATCCAGAGGGTACCTCTGATACTGGATAAGGTGCTGACAGGCATGTCCTCTGAAAAGCAGCTGAGGAGTCCAGGTTTGTCTAATTTGGAGAGATGGAGGCTGAGGGATGACCTCAGTGCTCTCTACAGCTTCCTGAGGAGATGCTGATAGGCAGATACTGCTCTCCTCTCCCTGGTACCCAGTGCCAGGACACATGGAAAACAGCTGAAACCTTCACCTATCATGGGGAGTTCAGACTTGATGAGAAGAAACATTTCTTTACCAAGAGGGTGTCAAACTCTGGAACAGACCTCTTGGAGAGGTGGTTGATGCCTGTTTATCAGTGTTGAAGAGGCATTTGAACAGTGCCCTTAAAAACATACTTTACCTTTTCATCAGCCCTGAAGTGGTCACACAACTGGACTATGAAACTGATGTTGGTCCCTTCCAGCTGAAGTATGTTTCCTGCTTCTCTCCCTACCAGTACATGCTGAGGAAATCCTTGATTACATTTTTTCCCAGCCCTGCACTAGCAGAAGGCACAGAATACCCACATCTCCCATCACTGGCTCAGTCATCTTGAGGGAAGGAAGCACGGACCTTCTGAGGGGATGAGAGACACAGATCATCCTGAGATAATTTGACCATTTGCACAAACTTGCAAACAGCAAGTGTGACATGATTTTTGAAAGTCTTCTGAGTTCATCCAGCTAAGATGGGTCTGCACAGGATGGCAAAACCCCATATCTAACATTATCAAGGCTCAATGCTTGAGCCCTCAGTCTTGTGCAGTGCACACTCCTCAGCTAAACAGCTGCAAATCTTTTGGAGGTGAGCAATACCTGTTCAATTCCCTGTGTGTTTTTCTATCTAACATTAAAAGAGTCTGAGAGGAACAGTAAACCACCAGAGAGAAGGTCCATAAGCCCATACCCTATCTCCAAAAATGTCCAACCACCAGTGTTTAAAGGACAGTACTGTGTGTTTTTCTATCTAACATTAAAAGAGTCTGAGAGGAACAGTAAACCACCAGAGAGAAGGTCCATAAGCCCATACCCTATCTCCAAAAATGTCCAACCACCAGTGTTTAAAGGACAGTACATGAGAAGCGCAAGTCTACTTCTTCCTGGGTCCTGGGGCTGCTCACAGGCCTTGGGTGGCTGGGGCCAGCCTCCTGGGACCCCCATTCTCTCCTGCCAAGGGCCAAAGGGATGTGTACCAGCTCAGCCTGGGACCTTCTGTCCCCACTTGTGCCCTGCTGCAGGTGTGCCCATCTCGGCCCCCGTCTACTGGACGCTCTTGGATCCTGTACTGCAGAGAGCTTAAGAACTCTGATACAGAGCTCTTTTAACTGGATGACATAAAAAAGTAAACATCAAACAAAACGCTTGACCAAAAAGATTTGGCCATCTGAAATCACCCACCAACTTTATTAGAATAGAAAAGAGAAAACAAGTATGTCATAAGTGCATTATATAAGTGTTTTAAAAAGGCTGACATTTTATTTTCTAGACCAAACTGTATCTTTCTAACAAACGAAAAACTTACTTGTGATGAAAACTACATACTTACCTCTATATGGTGTTCTAACTGATGTGACATACATATTTTTCTCATAATGTTTCAGCTGGTCTTCCAGTACATGAATCTAAACAGAGAACAGTTGGCATGATAAATGGTGTTAAACATAAACAGCAGGTAAAATAAGCATAACTGAGGCAGTTTCCAGCTACATATAATCTCTTATAAAAGCAAAATACATTTGCTTTTTAAGGAAGGAAAACATTAAAAACTGTGTTATTAAAAACTGTCCCAATGTTGCACATCTGTATTTACACATAAAAATATATGTAGCAGATGTTAGGCATATATTATATATTAATGTTTCCATTTTATAAATAAGCATATATATATATATATATATATATATATATCTTTTTATAGATAACATAGCTTACAACAAAAATTATACTTAAATATCAAAAAATGTTTAGTTTTGAAAAAAAAATTCCAGAATGTCATAAAGTGCACTGTTCCCTTTTTCACTGTGCAATTGCTTTGCTAACCAGTATCGCAAGCGTGGTGTTTTTATTCTCAGGGGATAGAGGAATACTTTAAAAAGTGCGCAGATCTTCTGAGAGCAAGTATGAGTAAAAACTATTTTTCTGTCTATTATATTCATAGTACCTTGTATGGAGATGTACCACATCATCACTTGAAAAGAACAAACCTTTTAATACTGCAAACACTAAGTATCAAACAAGAATACTTCTTACTCATTCAACGTCACCCTTACCTGCTCTTTCAATTCTTGCTCCTTCAGTTTTGAATCATTGACTAGTGTTGTCTTCTGTGCAAGTTGTGCCTGAAAAGACAGACATATATGGAAATTGCTGAAAATACATTATAGGTACCTTTGCAATAAACCTATTTCTCCTTTTAACACACACAAACTTACAAGCAGTATTTCAGCTTTAAAAGTGCTCTTCAATGAAAGTATTAGAGAGAAAAATAAATAACACGTAAGACTTACCTTCAGTTCTGTTATTGTGACCTATAACAACAATAAAAATTTTGATTACAATGTATGAAAAATCAAGCACTGGAGAAAGAAATACCAATAATCGAGTTCTGATACAATGTATTAATTGAGGATGACAAAAACTGAAATTACCCAATAATAACAACTAGTCTTATAAATAGTTTAACTTATTTGTATTGACAGTACATAAAGCTGATATTTAAATTATCTCATTTGATTCTGTAATCAATCATCATAAATAAAACTTTAAGAACCTAGCATTTCCAAATCTTTATGAAATACATATTGGAGATGAATAATAATTGAATGAGTATGAAATACATCACAGGATGCCCTAACTACAATTAATACTATTCAGAAAATTTTGTTTTCCCTTAATTATTCAAGTCACATTTGGAAATGTGAACATATACCTGAAAATAGCTTCAGTTAAGAGCTTCATGAGCTCTACATCTTGCAAAGATGTTTATGAAGTACAGAAAAAAGTCTAAGCTGAAATTTCTGTCTTTCAGTGTTTCAACTCTTAAGGAAAATAATGCTTCAGTAGTCATGGGCGTAACTCAAGTCTGCATAAACATTTCATCATCAAATAATTTATGTGTGAATTCTTTTTTAAGGTAGGCTAAACCTTAACACAGAAATGGTACGTATTCACAGAATCACAGAATATCATAAGTTGAAAGGGAGCCACAAGGAGCAGAGTCCAACTTTTAAAGTGAATGGCCCATGCAGGGATAAACCTGTGACTCTGGCATAATTAGCATCATGCTTTAACCAACTCAGCTGATCTCAGGGTCAATATTACTTTTTTCTTCCCAAGTGCCTTTGCAATTGTGTCAAAAAGGAGATTTATTCCCCATTTCAGTGTGATAAAAATCTGTGGGGTCTCCTACACTCCTCAAACAAAAAATAGGGGAAAATCATTCCTCTAAAGATCTCAAACCTCTAAGTTAAATTCTTGCTTCTGAAAACCTCAATCAGACATTTATATTCTGATATGGAGAGACACTTTCTGACATCTTTACCTCCAAACATTAATACTTAAGGTTGTTAGTATTTGTCAATTTTTTATCACAATCAGAGAAGTACTGTTCCAATATCTAGGGTACACTTCATGTCAAAGTGGATATGTTAATGTGTAATGTTTGGTCTAGGCTGACAACAAGCAGCACAGAAAGTTTTATAAGACAAAATTCTGTGATTTGGGAGTCTCTGATTTTAGAACAAAATATGTTGCCCACTTGTTGCATCAAGTCAATGGAAGACTTCAAACTGTTTGACTACTAGTGCTGAAGGGTAAAAGAAAAAAACAAACCCAAAATGTTGCAAAGCAACAAAATAAAAAAGAAATCAAGTGAGACAAAAAATACCATGGCAAACATAATTCATTTGAATGCACTGTAAAATCCAGATGTGGATTTATACAGTTTTGTTCGGGTATGTTGGCAAGTTCCACAGGCCCTGTCTAATTTTCTCATATATTTCTGTAATGCTGCCTATATATGCTATTGTAAGCCATTGCAAATTGTAGCATTACTACTATTGTAGCATTACTATTGAACCAGGTTAAAGCAAAATTAGTTTCCTACAAACATACCAAGCAAAGGCAACAGACAAACTGAGACAGGAGTAAAAATTTAAACAAACTCAATTCCTAAGTAGGACAAAAGAAAACTACCTCTTGACCCCAGAACAGATTGTTTCAGAGTAAGAATTACATCCTGAAATACTGATAAAACAGGAACTGAAAGCCCACTTACATTACTCTAAATATTTGAGCTTTGACTGGATCAGAAGATATACTAGGAATTATGTGCAAATTCCACAGCACAATCTATTAGAATAGTTCACTGTTTTGAGACAAAATTACCATTGTGAATCATATCAAATAAGGCATTTACATTTAGTTGAATCAGCTATGCAAAAAAAAGCTGGTGAACAATTTGCTAAATTTGAATTCAGTTGGAATTCTCAAAATGACTCAAAAAAGTCTGATGCCTGTTTTCTAGAGAAATCACACATATACACTCGGGGAAAAAAACCCCAACAAACCTGCATTCTTATTCTGCAACTACTTTGAACCTGGATGCTTTAACTGTATCCAAGTACCAGCACTACCACACAACCTGCTCGTCTTCCCCCACAGATAAAACCTCCTTAATCCTTTAAAACTAAGCTGTTCATCAGTGATGGAGTTCTCTGAACTGGTTTGTACCCACTTATACCCTGGAGAACTCCTTTGAGTTTCTCCAAAGTTTGCCATGGAAACTCCAAGGAGTGGAGAGCTGTGGACAACATTTGAGACACAGGCAAAATTAAATGTTTATTTTGTTAATTGTAAACATATTCACTTTTAGACATTTAATATTTGCAATATTCAAATACTTAACAGGTCATTGCCCATCTGTCTGATACATTTCTGGGAACAACTGAGGAATCATAAAATGCTAACAGGTTGGAATGGATCTTAAAGATCATCTAGTCTCCACACCCCCTGCCATGGGCAGGGACACCTCCCAGTATACGAGGTTTGCTCAAGGCCTTATAAAACCTGACATTGAACTTGTCAGGGTTGGGGCATCCACAACATCCCTGGGAAACCTGTTCAGTCTCACCACCCTCAAAAAATCCTTCCTAACATCTACTCTAAATATCCCCTCTTTCAAGTTACACCTTTTATTCCTTGTCCTTTCACAATAGTTCCTGATAAAAAGTCTCTCTCCAGCTTCCCTGTAGTAGGCCCCCTTCAGATAATGGAAGTTTGCCATGAGGTCTCCATGCAGCCTTCTCTTCTCCAGGCTGAACAGCCTCAGCTTTCTCAGTCTGTGTTCATAGGGAAAGTGCTCCAATCCTCTAACAAACTTCATGGCCCTCCTCTGGACTTGCTCCAACAGTTCCATGTCCTTCTTATGCTGGGGACACCAGAATTGTTCACAGTACTCCAAGGAGATCACATGTGAGCAGAGGGGCAGAATCACCTCCTTTGACCTCCTGGCCACGTTGCTTGTGATGCAGCCCAGGACTTGATTGGCTTTCTGAGCTGTGAGCACACACAGCTGGCTCATGTTGAGTTTTTCATCACCTGTCACCCTCAGGTCTTTCTTACGACTGCTGCTCTCAATCACTTCTCTGCCCAAGCCATTGGTGTGTCTGGGATTGCAGTGACCCAGGTGTAGGACCTCGCACTTCGCTTTGTGGAACTTCATGAGGTTTGCTTCAGCCCACATCTCAAGCCTGTTGAGATCCCTCTGGATGGTATTACTCTTTCCCTCCATCGTGTTGATTGCACCACCACAGAGCTTGGTGTTTTCAACAAATTTGCTGAGGGTGCACTCAGCACTGACAGGTTTGACTGTCTATGTCACTGACAAAGATATTGAATAGTATCAGCCTCAGCTAGTACTGACCCCATGACAGCATCAAAAGCATCATCAGTCAAAAGAGGTGATTATCCTACTCTATTTAACACTGCTGCAACCTCTCCATGTAACTGGTCTCCATGTGGACAATGAGGCATTAACCCAAACTCTGTGTGTGTGGCCATCCAGCCAGTTCCGTATCCACCAACTGGTTCATCTATCAAATCCCTGTCTCTCCAATCTGGAGACAAGGATGTGCAGAAGAGTGAAATGCTTTGCATTTAGTCCAGGTAGACAATGTCAGCTGCTCTGCTCCTGTCCACCAATGCTGTAGCCCCATCAGAGAAGGTCACCAAATTTGTTAGGTGTGATCTCCCCCTTGTAAAGCCATTTTGGCTGTTACCAGTCACCTCTTTTTTTCTTTTTTTCCTATGTGTCTTTACACAGTTTCCAGTAGAATCCGCTCTATGATCTTGCCTAGCACAGAGGTGAGACTGACTGGTCTGTAGTTTCACTGATATTCCAGTTTCCCCTTTTTAAAAATAGGGGTTATATTTCTCTTTTTCCAGTCATCAGGGACTTACCCAACTGAAACAATTTTTCAAAAATGATGGATAGTGGCTCAGCAACTTCATCTCCAGCTCCCTCAGGACCCATGAACCTCATTTGGTCCCATGGACTTGTGCATATTCAGGCTCCTTAGATGGTCTTGAAACTGATCCTATCCTACAGTGATGTGTTGGTTTTGCTCAGCCTGGTTTTTGGTAGTGGTGGGGCTACAGAGGTGCCTTCTGTGAGAAGCTGATGGAAGTTTCCACCATGTCCAGCAGAGCCAATCTCTGATGGCTCTGAAGATGGACATGCCAAGGCTGGGCCAAGTAGAGATGATGGTAATGACTCTGTGATAAGATATTTAAGAAGAAAATCAAAACAAAGTGGTGGTGCAGTTTTAATTCCAGCAGAGAAGAGGAGGAGATGAGAACATGTGAGGGAAACAACATGGAGACACCAAGGTCAGTGGAGAAGGAGGGGCAGGAGGTGCTCCAAGCGCCAGAGCCGAGATTTCTCTACAGGCTGTGTGGTTAAGACCATGGTGAAGCAGCCATGCCCCTGCAGCCCATGGGGGTCCATGGGGGGTACAGAGATCCACCCACAGCCCGTGGGGGAGGCGCTCACACTGGAGCAGGTAGATGCCTGGAGGAGGCTGTGATCCAGTGGGAGACAAGGTGGAGAGAGGGGGCCCCTGCTTCCAGGCTGGAGCAGCCTGTCCTTGGAGGACTGCACTCTGTGGAAAAGCAATCCATACTGCAGCAGTTTTGGGGGGACTGTTTGATTATGGGAGGGTCTCACATTGCAGCAGTTTTGGGAGAACTGCTGCTCATGAGATTGAAACCAGGTTGGAGAAGTTCACAGAGAAGTGTCTCCCATGGGAAGGGACCTCACAGAGAGCAGGGATGGACTCCTCTCCCTGAGCAGCAGAAGAAAACTTCAGGTGACAAAATGAGCAAAACTCTCATCCTGTCTCCCTCTGCTGTCATTGGAAAGGAGGCAGGGGCTGGGGGAAGAAAAGGTGTTTTTAAGGGTTTATTTTACTTCTCATTATCCACTTCTGATTTTGTTAGTAATAAATTCACTTTGTAAGTCTAAGTTGAGCCTGTTTTGCCCTTAGAGTGTTTTCTCCTGGTCCTCATCTCAACTCATGAAGCCTTCACTCAATTTTTTTTCTCCTCTGCCCAGCTGTGGTAGGGGAGGGTGAGTAAGTAGCTTTAACGGTTGCCTTGCATTTGGCCAGTGTCAAACCATGACAAATGGGCTCAGGGTCTTTGTCCTCCCAGTTCCTGCAGCTGCCTTTCTTGATTTAGGTGGCATGGCTGGAGCACTTGCCATGGAAGACAGAGGCACAGAAGTTGTTGAGAACCCCAGCCCACTATTTGTCCAGGGTAGCCAGGTTTCCCATTTTCTTCCAAAGAGGGCCCACATTACCCCTAGTCTTTCTTTTGTTTGCAACATACGCATAGGAGCCCTTCCTGTTTGCCTTACTTTCCCTGGCTACAAACAATTCTAACTGGGCTTTGACTTCCCTAACTTTGTCCCTAGCTTCCTGTACAATTTCCCTGTATTACTCTCAGGCCACCTGTCTTCATTTCCACTTCCTAAGTGTTTCTTTTTTTTTTTTTTTTTTTTTTTTTTTACTCTGAGTTTGCCCAGCAGGTCCAGCAGGTCCCATTCATCCATGGAGGCCTCCTGGAATTTTTGCTTGATTTACTCCTTGTTGGGATACATTGCCTCTGAGCTGAATACATGAATACATGAAATACCATTGCCGGTATATAAATTTGGTATAACTATCATATCAGTAATCCAGAAGATGAATGTATAACACAATACTTAATGACTGCCTATATTTATAGCAGACTGGTATAACAAACTAGGAGTGAAAACAGTTAACAAAGAAGTCCTAAAGTAAAAGTACTCTTCAGACTTTTCATAATCATGTTTTAGAAGTAAGGAGTCTCTTTAAGAATCTTTCTCTAGATAATAAGATTATGTAAGACCATCAGTAGGTGAACAAGGGTTAATTAAGAATACAAGGCAGTCTTAGATTTCTGCTTTTCGTATTATGAAAACAACTCATACCATGGGAAAGTAATATAAAGGGTTTTGTACACAAGTGCAAGGCAGAAGTAACAAACACTAGGTCAGTGAAATAATTTGTACTTTTGATTTCTAATGTCAAATATTTAAATTTTCTCTCCCCAGGGCTACCTGTTGTAAAAATTAAAATATTAAAAGAAAGGTCAATATGAATTCTCATCAATTACTCAACAACTCATACACTTTTTCTTTCCTCAGTATAATAACACCTAGTAGTATTTTCACCAAAGAATTCTTCAAATTAAAATGTAATCTCAGAAAGACAAAAGAATGAAAGCAGTCTTCTTTCAATGAAGGCCTCTCTAACCGTAATGGATATATTTAAGGCACTAGTTCAGATACCTCTGAAATGCGAATTTTTAAAAAATCACTCTAAAAATTACTTAATGGGATTGTCTTTCCTTCTAAAGGGCTTCCAGTAAAATCACGATAAACACATGTAGAGGACAAAAAAGCCCAACCTTAATAACAACAACAGAATTGCACTTTTCAACATACCAATCAAAAAGGTAGTACCAAATATCGCACTTTCTAAAGGGACTCATTTTGTATGTGAAAGTGAAGGCCAGATACATAAATAAAGTCCAGTTAGGAATAAACTACAGAATTTCCCATGGACCAAGAACTTCACATTTAGAGATATAAAAACAAATGTCAGTGCCAGCTCACTTTTTCACTGTTGCAATGTTCCTCTTCCACAATCCTTTGTTTGTATTCCTTCTGCCAGTCTCCCAGCTGTGCCTGCAACTCATGAACTTTTGCTGTCATCTCTTCTTCACGAGACTTCAAAATACAGGCAAAAAATTACTTATACAATGAATCATTTAAGTACTCAAAACTTTAATTATGGTGGACATAAGACAATCAACAAATGTTATACTATACACAGAAAGGATATGCTTGATATTTGTATAAAAGCTAGTTACACCAGACTCCTACAGAACAGACCAACAAAAAGAATTGGTGCTTAACAAGATTTTGTAGGCCTCCAACAATAAAGATTACGTAGCTAGGATTACAGTCACATTTTTTTAAATTCCAAAAAAAGATCTATTTCTCTTGGGCATTAAAACAGCTTGTGAGTATAATCCAGAAAGTGCATGAAGTTCATGACTTTCATGGAAGGGGTAGATGACAATACAAAATTAATTTCTATAATATGAAAGTGACAAGGACCTAAATCCTTTCCTCAGCCACTCTCACAAAGATCCTATGAAAGCAGTTTTAAGCACATTTTCCAAAACAATGACCAACAATTTCCCATTCTCAAGGGTTTGGAAGGCAGTATTCAGTGTAGAGGAAAGAAGCTGTAACAAGAATGGTAGGGAGGAAATTAACTCTTCCTGTATAGGAGAAAAATACAGTGACCTAAATCCTAAGAAGTTAATCCATCTATCTGGCACTTCGCAAAAACAAGTATTTTTAAAAATTGTGTCCCCTCTGAGCTTTTTGTGAGAGAATACATTAGGGACCTTATAAAGCAGAACTCCAATTCCTAGTGTACATCTCTGTTGCTGAACAAAACTAAAACTCTAGTTTCTCTCATGCTAACTGTACACGGCACTCAGTCAGCTGATGGCTCTACTAACACAGTAGTACTTCAAGTCAAATGAGTACAATTAATTAACTGATAAGTCCAGAACTGCTGGTAGAAATTTTGTTCTATTCAAACATATCAGTTGTACAAATTATAATGATACACAATATTCTCTAAAAAAATAAGAGTAGGACTAGAAAGCTGATCTAGGCTTAAAAGACTTATGGTATCCCATTACTAATAAAAGAATTACTTCCCTCTAAGACCAATTTTTAAGGTGTTCCTTGCACATGAGTTAAGAATATAACACCTTTCCCATGCAGCCCCTCAGTGCAGAATGCATCACCAAAAAGAAATTAAGCAAATCTACCCACAAATAATGGGTACAATGCAGTATCTGAGCAATATGATGCAGTATCTGAGCAATTTTTGCAGCCTCAAAGTTTAAAAAATATCCATGCTCAAGGAAAACCTCACTCAAACATCATGACCTCCAAACAATGTTAGCTTCTATTCACTCCCATGATTTTATGCCCTCAGAAGTGCATTAATAATTCATCATTTCTAAGAAACTTTTTTCTTTTTTAATATTATATTTATAAACATTTTTTTCTTTTTTTATATTATTCTTAATCTTTTTATATTTTTAAACTGGGGTTATACTCCCCAGTTTAAAAATTCTCAATACCTGGCATATTAAGGGATAGTGATGGTTGTTGTTCTGGCTTTTGCAGACTTTTTTGACTTTTTGTCAATGAAGAATCTAAAATTTTACAATTTTTACACAACTGTTTAATTTAATAAATCACAATTGAATGCACTTCATTCTTAGTTATAAAAGATAACTGAAAGGCTGAAAAGAAATTAAACTCAAAATGATGAATGACACTTTCGTAAAAGGGACATACCTATGAGCAAATATTTGGATAAACCCCTGAAGAGAGATTATTATTTTGAATTTAAAATTATTAGCAATCAAGTGGGGTTCTAACATGCTACTGATCTGCATTTACAGTAAGAACGTATTGTTCCATATAGCATCTGGCATACTCTGAAAATAAGCTACATGATATTTGGATTTAATTACAGTTATAGACTAAGACTTCAAAAAAGTTATAGTTTCCCAAATCTTAATCAGAAAGCCTATCCTGTACTCTCATAGAAGGCATTACAACAAATGAAAAGACACAAAACTGAAGTTAGGTATTTTATTTTTAGCTCATAGTTAGGCTTAAAATAAACTAGCTGGAAAACAGCGTTCAATTTTTCTCTAATGACATACTTTATCTGAAGAAAAAATACTTAGCTCCCTAGCTATGCTGATCTAAAAATCCTTTAATTAAGGAGACTTTCATGAAATCTTATGTGATAAAAGTTTGCATAAAAGAAAACAACACATAAAGCAAAAGTGGAGCACTTCACAAGCAAATCATATTAAGTTTAACAGATGGAATGATTCTTGCTTATCTTCAAGGATAAATAAACCAAGTTAGACAATTTTTAGGATCAACCATGTTTAAAATGCAACAGAGCAACAAAGCTAGATGAGCAAGATTCACTCTTGAAATTGGCTTTATTTTTGTTTCATCTTCTTACCATTTGAGACAAACTTCTCTGCACCATATGAAATTTGTTAAACACATCGTAAGCCAAGTCAAGTATAAGTGAGGTGATAACTGGTAACTTTAGGTTAAATCTGGTGATGTGTATGTTCCTATTTCTATCAGAGATGTCAATGAGCATGATATACATCCAATTTAATGTAAATATTTCTCAACTTTTGAGATGCTTGCAATACTTCTTTCAGGAAAAAAACTCACTTTTTTTTTTTAATTCCCTAAAATAACAGAAATAAAACACTAACACATATAACTATGAAAGACAGATATATAGAATACCCATGTATTCTGTAATTTAAAACATCAAACTACAGTTTATTTCAGTTCCAGGTAACTGTCATTGCCATCTTCAGTGAGATGCAAAAGAAGACAGTGCTCATGTCCTTCAATTCAAATTAGCCTAAACCTTCAAGATCATGCAATGACTACACCATACTTGTTTCTGACATTAAGGATGAAAGGAGCAGAAAACACAAAGGAATTACACCTGCATGACGTGAAATCACATACCTATCTGGTATGGTAGGTAAGGACCTGAATGGCAACACACTGCACACTGAGGTAAGAAAAATTTAAATCCTCCAGAAATGCAGAATTTAGACCTATGTATGAAAAACCCCCCTACAAAACAAAACAAAACAAAACAAAACAAAACAAAACAAAACAAAACAAAACAAAACAAAACAAAACAAAACAAAAACCACAAACAAACAAACAAAGCACACACACACACACAAAACCCCCCAAAAACCTAAAAAAACCACAAAAACAAAAGAAAAAAAAGCAACCAAAAAACCCCCCACAACCCCCCAAAAAACAACCTTGTTTCTTAATATCAATCAATTTTTCTAAATTAGGAAACAAAAGAAGGGGACTCCAAGGGTAAAACCCTGCTAACTCTATTCATCCCGCTAGAAGTTCAAAAATCAGAGTGAAACATACCAGCCTGCTAACATGTTTGAAATTTTTAGTATGAAGCACTCAGTAATGTTAAGTGCATAGATCTTTGGACTGGTAACTGATCACAAAACAGTCCACTTACATCTATCACTGCTGGCTCTATTCATGGAAAAGTCTCTCTTATTACATTGTTTGTGCAAAGAGGACTAAGATTAACAAATTTAAAGCCTGCATTCTAATATGATGTAGAGTCTAGCACTGAAAATCATTTAATGTTTTTTGACAGGCAGGACTGGGAAAATTTACTTGGCTAAAACAAGAGGCATCCTTGGTAAAGTATACTTAAACTGAAATTGGCTGGTAACTTCTGGTTGAAATGCTACTAGAGAAAAAGTATGTCTACCTGCAAATATCATGGAGAAAACCTGTTCATTGCAAGAAAAAAAAAGAAATCTTTACTAGTATAAAAACTATGCAAACACATTACACCCTGCATGGAACAGAACCTTACTTTAAGGGCTATGGCACCAACCTCAGCAGGGCATCAGAGGAAGGAGATAGAGAGTGAGACTGCCCCATAAACACTGTATTTATAAAAAACAATACACCACCACCAACACCACCACAATTCTACTAAATGCTTAAATGCCACTCCGTTTTCTCATTCTAGTCTGGCACACAAACTGCAAGGAGGTAACGACTTAGCCACCTAATTTTTACTGAATGATCAAAGTTAGGGTTTAATTTATGATGTTCTTTCATGCTCATAAACTACAGAAACAAATATTTTAATTGCAAGCTGGGTCACCAGACACATCAAGTGTAATTCAAGCAGTAAGAGCTTTACTAGAAAGAACTACAATTTTTCTATTTATATATGCAATCAAAAAAGAGTAATTTTGAAATTTATGTAGTCGTATCACTTTTCAAAAAGGTACCTACCTCAAGGATTTCTTCATATTTTTTCACAGTTCTTTTTAGATCATCCTCTTTTTCAATAATTTTTTTATGCAACTGTGTTGTCTCTATGTGATGATTTTCTATTAATTCATTTTCTACCTCCTGGGCTTTACCTGCAAAAAAAAAAGTTAGGCAATATTAACAAAAGCATGGTTTTGTTTTGTTTTGTTTTAAAATTATGTCATAACTGATAACAAGTCCAGAACTGCTGATGGAAATTTTGTTCTATTCAAAAATCTCAGGAGTACAAATTATAATGATACAGAATATTCTCTAGAAAAGGAAGTGTGGGACTTACTACATTTAAAAAAAATGCTTTAAAGTGACTATAAGGAAAACTTGACAGGAAAATTCATTTTTCCAGACTATCAGTTACTATTATGTCCCTTGATCCTAACATGTACGAAATTTGTTGTCTGCAGTTTGGTACCTGGAGCAATTTTTTCTACCTGCTGCTGGAACTAGCTTCTAGAAGATGACAACCTATATTTATTAACTAATTCTATCTCCTGTTCTATCTAGAGATGTAACTGAAGCTTTTGCAATCCTCAGAAACTCCTCACCTGTAGGTGTACTTCTAGTAACTGGAATCACACCACACCTTTTTCTCACTTTTCTAATGTCCAAGTTACACTATGGTGGCAAAAGACTGAGAAGACAAAATATGTTGTACTCTAGCTATAATCACATTGTATTACAATCAGACATCATATTCAGTTGGTACCTGTTAGTGGTTAGTGAATGAAGTCTGCAAGATGCTGCTAAGAAAACGCAATTCTGATTCCTACATGGATCTAAGTGTCTCTAAAAGGTAAGTTTCTCTCCAGGTGCCGTATATTCAAAAATGGAATGTCAAAGTTTTTACTACTGGAGACAAAGTAGTATTGCAATGGAAACTTACCAATGCACTTTCACCTTCAAAATTTTACTCTCATTTTCTTTTCTTCTATACATATGACAGAAAGATAGGCACCTCTGGCTATTATGGGTAACTCTTGCCATGGCAGGTGTAAAGAGTGCTAGATCAAAGATCCATCCTGCAGAACAGCTACATATGTATTTTCCTAATTGTACTACAATTAATATTTATTTCCTGAGCAAGACAAGTTATTTCCCTAAGTTCTCTAGACATTCATAAAACACATGTTGTGTTTATCACAGTCACAGGTAAAATCCCTCCCCCAAGACAGCAATAACTGAAGATTCAATTCTCTGACTATTTTACTGATTACAGTTATATTAATATTGCACTTACTGATTGCCTCTTTTACTGCTGTTTCCAATTCTCTCTCTTTTTGAGCCAACTGAGTATTGAACTCTCTTATTAACTGCTTTAAGGTGGAGTTGTGCTTTAACTCAATGTCTTCTTGTTCACATCTGTACAAAAATACAGCAAGGAAATATAACATTTAAAGACTGTGTGAAAACACAAGGCAAGGCAAGAGATCTGGGAATTTCTTGAAAACTATTTTAGAAGAGGATGGTTTTGAATAATATGAATTCTGTGAGATTCATGGAGGCTTTATCTTCCCCTCCTATCTAATTCCAATGGTAGGCATAGGTGTTTCATTTAAAAACAACCCAGAATTGAACCACTCCAAAGATATGGAGTTTTTGCTGAAGTTGAAGAACTGAAAGAAAAGAATATGCCATAAAAAGAATTTTTAGGGAATTTTTAGAGTTGCTTGAGAAACTATTAAAAGTGCTAAGCAGTGTACCGCATTTTGTGCAGTACATATGAATAATTATTGATGTCAACTGAACATGAAGCTCTCAGTACTAAGTTTTAATAAACTTCGTTTCCTGTTTGAGAAAAACAGAATTATATTATATGCTTCAGCAATGTTGAAAATTACCATCACTGAAACAGATCAGAAATGGTATTACTCTGCCAAATGTCAAACCTCTTTTCCTTCTGTTTCTCTAAGTCTATTTAGAACAATTAAAGAAAAACATCAGTCATTATTTCCTTGTTGCAAACGGAGCTTTAGAAAAGTATTCTTGAGGTTTTAGTGGCTAGAGACAAAATATGGAAATGGTAACACAGACAGGAATAAAGAATTTACCTGATTTTTCGCTCCATTTCCTCTAATGACTCTTTCTTTACCATGTCAAGCTCTTGCTGATGTTCCTTTCGCAGACTACGTATGTCTTTTTGAAGATTATTCACCTCTTTGCGTAGTTTCTGTTTCTCCCCTTCAGTCTCTTCCAGTTTAATCTGTAAGTCCTTCTGCTGGTTCTGCATATCCACTAGTAACTTCTGCAGCTCCAAAACAGATCTGGACTTTTCTTCAGCATTTTCCTCAAAAGCTTTCAGACTGTCATTTTTTTCACCCAACTGTTGCCGTAGACATTTTAGCTTTTCTTCATATCTTAAAGTCATATCTTCCTTCTCAATCTTAAGCACGTCCGTTTTCTTCACTATATTATTTTCTAACTCTTTTATCTTCTGTTCTAAAGACTGACTGACTGCCTCCTTCTCCTGCATTTTTTTCTGTAAGTCTCCAATTATATTCTCCATATCAAGATATTTTTGTTCTTTAACTTTCAATTCTTCCCTACTACTTGCTAAAACACTGCCACAACAAGCATGCTCATCCACTAACAATGAATATTTTTTTATTTGCTCCTCAAGTTCTTTCCTGAGACTTTTGGTCCTAACCTGCTCTTCCTGATGGCTCTTCTCAACACATTCTAGTTTTTTAATGAGTTCTTTCTGTTTGTTTTGCAGTTCTAGATGACAGTCATTACTCTCTTGTTGTTCTTTCTCATACTTCTGCAATAATGCGTCTTTTTCAGTTAAGCCCTTCTGTAACACCTGCATTTTCTCTTTGTATGTCTGTTGGACACTCTCAAGTAAGATATTTTTTTCTTGTTCCACAGCAGCTTTTACACTCTCTACTTTTTCTAGCATCTCCTTCTCTAATTCTGTGGAATCTCTTGTTGACTTAATTTTTTCTTCTAAGGACTCAATTTTGGCTTCGCTCTCCTGTACTTTCTGCTCCAACTTTCTTAACTGATCATCTCTATCTTGCTTAAGTTGCTGTTCCTTTTCTTCCATCTGAGACAGTAACTGCTTTCTAATAGAACCTATTTTTTGCTCTGCCTTCTTTTTCAGATCAGCTAGCTTAATGCTGTTCTCTGAATTCAGTCTCTCTTCTAATTCTTTCAGTTCTTCCTCTTTCCTTTTAAGTATCACTGACTTCATTTGATCAAATTCCTTCTCCTTTGCTTCAAAATCAGCTTTCAGTGAATTTATTTGCTTTTCAAGATTAAGCACTTTTTCTTCAGCCTTCTTAAACCTATTCTCCTTTTCAAAAGCCACCTTCTCTGCCTGATGGAGTTGCCAAACTATTTCTTTTTTCTCTGTGTTTTTTTGTTCATTACACTTTTTAAGTTCCTCCACCAAGGAATCATTTTCTAAGGTTTTCTGAGCAATGTCTTTTTCTAGTTCAGAAATTTTTGCTGCTTGTTTTTTTAGCTTTGAAGCTAACTCACTTTCTTCCTTTTCCCTCCTGTTTTGCTTTTGTTCCAATTCACTTTTTAAACTATCAAGATTCCTGCTTTGTTTGGCCAGCTGTTCCTTCAGTTTATTTAGCTCTTCATCTTTTTTATTGGCTTCAGTAGTGCTTAATTCAAGTTTGCTCTGCAAATCTTTGATAGTATCATGATTTTGTGTAAACTTGGTTTGTGCTTTCATCTTCCACTCTGACAGCTGGGCTGTGCAATGATCTATCTGATCAAGAGCTGATGCTTTTTCTTGACTCAGCATCTCAACTCTGGATGATAATTCTTCTACTTGATTTAACAACTGCAACCGATCCTCTTGATACTGGTTGCTTAACAGAGATATGTCTGCTTCCTTCTCTGTTAAACTTAATGTGCTTTCAAGTCTAACATTAAGGTCATTAACTGTTTTGTTGAGAGCAGACACTTCAGACTGTTTTTCCTGGAGCTCTTCCCTCATTGATGTGACAGCATTGATATTTTCAGATAACTCTTTCCTCAGCTGTGTTATGCAAGTTTCTTTCTCTGATGCTGCTTGCTGCTGATGTCCTCCCTCTTTTTGCGATTGTTTATTTTCTGTTACAAGTCCTGCAATGTCAGCTCTCATGGACATAATTAAATTGTCCTTCTTCTGCAGTTCTTGCATTGACTTTTGCAAAGAAGTAGTCGCAGCAGAATGATGCTCTGTTATTTCCCTAAGCTGAGCTTCTAATTCAGTTATCTTACTTGTTTTGATTAATATTGCTTCTTTAACCTTTGCAGTTTGACGCTCACAGTGTACAATTTTACATGTTATTATGCCAATTTTTTCACTGCATTTTTCAATTAATTCATTGCCTTTCATTTGCAATGAAGCTTCAGCATTCTTCCAAGCATCTAACTGGGCTGCAAGTTCTCCTGACAACCTTTTAAACTCCGTTTCTTTTGACCAAATTGACTCTATTTTTTTGTCATAATTTTCATTATCTTTATACTGAGAAGATTGCACAGTTTGGAGTTTTTCTTCAAGGATTCTCAGTGTATCAGCCAGCTCAGTAATTGTGGCTTTGTCCTTCTCTTCAACTGCTTTCTGTTTACTGAGTTGTTCCTGAAGTCCTGTCTGCTGTTTCAGGGACTGCTTAAGATCACCTTCCAGTTTTTTCAACTGTGTTTTCATGTCACTTTCCTTATCTGACAAAGCACTCACCTTAGCCACTGACTGCCTTAGCTGTTCTTGCAACTCCTTCAGGCATTCTTCCCTTTTCACTTGTTCTTCCTTCAGTTGGATTATTTTGGTTCTGGAGTCCTCCTTTTCAGCACTGAAGATTAAAAGCTTCTGTTTCAGGTCTCCAACTTCCTGCTCTTTCTCTTGCAGTTCCATAGCATGTTGCTCCTTGAGCTCTTCAATCTGCTGATTAAGTTTCTTTTCCCAGCTTTGGATTACTTCTTCCAATTTCTTCATGTGGTCCTCAGCAAGACTGTCTAGTTGCTCTTTCTGATTAGATTCCAGTTTTGACACTGCATCATTAATTCCAGATGAGCTGGCATGTGCCATTTCCAAAATTTTAGTATTAAATTCACTCTCTTTCTGACTGAATTCCAACTGCTTGTTTTCAAGCTCTTTTTTTAGTTTAGCTTCCTGCTCAGCAAGTTTACTTTTCAAAGTTTCCTGCATATCTTTTGATTTCTGTTTCATTTTCTCCACTTTCTTCTCCTGACATTTCAGTTTACTTTCATACTCTCCTTGTAATGCACTAATTCTCTCCTCTGCAGCTAACAGTTTCTGTTTAAGCTCTTCCACTTGCTTGTTCTGTAACTTCTTCATGTGCTCCATTTCATTTTCCTTCTCAGTCAGATTTCTCTTCATCTCATCAGCTCTTTTTTGTAGGTCCTTCAGTTGACATTCATACTGCTGTGTTAGAGTGGTTATTTTCTGTACATTTTCGATTCTTTGCTCCTCTAGCTTCGCAGACACTTGGACAAGTTCAGCTTCAGATCTTTCTGCAGATTCCTTCATTTTCCGTTCATGTGCTTTTAACTCCTCCAAATGTCTGTCCTTCTCCTCCAGTGATTGTTTGAGCTTGTTGAGTTCCTCTTTGAGTACCTTCTCAACACCTTGAATAGACATTTCATGCTCTTTTAACATTGTTTCAATCACTTCATTGTGCTGTTTCCTCTCTTCTTCCAACTTTCCTTTCAATTCTTGCTTAGCTTCACACACTTTAGTATTTAATTCTGAGAGCTCTTGCTCTAAATCATGACGTATTTTTAGTGCTTCTGATAGCTCAGAAGACAGTGCTTCTAATTCTGTTTGTTTCACATCAAGTTTTTCTAATGTTTTTTCATTCATCTCTTCTATGTGTGCACAGAAAATTGTTTCTTTCTCTTTTAAAATGGTTTGTATCTCTTCTTGTTGTTTCCCTCTTATTTCTTCTATTTCAGTTATTTGTTGTTGCTTTAAAATTTCAAGTTTTTCTGTCCAAAACTTTTCTTCCTGCTGTTTCACATTCTCCAGTTCTTTATTGTGTTTTTCAACCATATCATTGATTTCCTTACTGTGCTGGGTTTTTTCAGACGCTATGAGAGTATTTAATTCCTCCGACTGCTTTCTGTCATCTTGCAAATACTTTGCAAGAGAGCTTTCCAGTTCAAGAATCCTCTGTTAGAATACAGTTTTAAAAGAATATGAATATTCAAAAGGTAAAAATTTGATTAATCTTTTAAAAATCTTACCAGGTTCACATAACTCCAGGTTATTTATTCCATTATTTTTAGTGAATGTCAACTTCTTAAATAAGCTTTTCATTCATCTGGTTTGTTCTCATTTTTGCTTCCATAATGGAGAGTTAGCTAATTAATAAAAAACTCCCTATCTCACTACAGTGAAAATAAACACAAAAACCTAAAAATAATGTAACTAATTCAAATAAAGTAAGTAGTGATATTTATGAGAGGTATGTTCACATTTTCTTCTTAAACTAAAGTACCAACATATAGGATGAAAAATATAGGGAATTTACAATAGTATTATGGAGTTTTGTATGTGCCTACTGATTTATCATAATTCTACCTCCCATGGAAATGCTGCTGTAAAGCTTTAATGTTTCTTTAGGCAAAACTTTGAAACAAATATCTGGGAGTGGTGGAATAATGTACAAACTTGCATTAGCAGAAAATACAGTCTTACTTATTACATAAAGCAATGGACATTTCAAAAATGTAAGCAAATCTTTTTGCTTACCGTGGTGGTGCACTCCCCCCTCCTCTCAGGCTGCACTGATATATGAGAAATGCTCATTAGGCCTCGGCCTTGAAAAAACAGTAATTGGACTCAGCTCTTCCCAAGCTTAGCAAAAACCCTGTCTATTCCCAGGAACTGCTGCTGTCTAACAAGCTCAGGTTTTCCTTATGAACAGCATTGGAAACTATTTTTCTTGCCTGAATGGCATAAAATCCCTGTTCTCACCCTATTAAAGAAAGTGCCAACACAACTGTGGCCACAATGAAACATTCTTATGACTAAAGCCCACTCTCTAGTGATCCCGTAAACAGCAGTCCCAAAATGGGGCCCTTTGAGCTCTCCTGAACCACAGCAGGCTGCAACCAGCCATCTCCCTCTAAGTGGGACACCTGTCAGAATAGTGCACTGTCAAGATTTTTGTACTTGGAGGATCGACAAAAAAAAATTACGATTTCAGGGCCAACACCCTCACTCCTCAAGACACAACCCTTCACTCGTTCGGGAGGTGCAAAGGCATCCAAAGTGAGTATTTCACTTCCCTTCAGGGGAATTTTTCACAGGCACCTTGCTGGCACTAACTGTTTATGTCTGTGTGCATTCACATGAGCATATGCTATAGCAAAGCTAGGAGAAATGCTGCTTTCTTAGATTTTTAAGCACCTTAGGTATCTATGTATGTTAGACCTGTAATAAGATTAAGTCACTGAGTTATAAGCTAAGTGGAATGCAGCTAAGTGTTTTCTTTGCTAAGTTGCTAATTTTAACTTATAGGTTAAATGCTGTTAAATGTTATTCCTTTCTTAAATTGTTAAGGTAACAATTGTTGTAAGCTGAGTTAGGCATTAGTTGAGTGTGATTCCTTTGTTAAATTGCTAGGTTTAAGGTATAATTTAAGTAAAAGTACTCTTAAGTTTGAGTGCTGTTAAACTTTTAGGCCGTATTCCTTTTCATCTGTGCTCTCACTGTCCTTTTATCACACACACCCCCTAGACAGTTCCCTGTGGTGGTGTTCACAGGGGTCCGAGGAAGAGGGAAGAGATGAGAAAGATGACTCCATGTTGAAGGCTGATTTATTATTTTATGATATATATTATATTAAAACTATAGTAAAAGAATAGAAGAAAGGATTTCATCAGAAGGCTTGCAAGCAAAGGAAAAGAAAGAAATTATAATAAAATCTTGTCCAGCTGTCTCAGACTGACCACACAGTCTGAGACAGCTGGACTGAGATTGGCTATGAATTAGAAACAACCACATGAGACCAATCAAAGATGCACCCATTGCATTCCACAGCAGCAGATAATTATTGTTTACATTTTGTTCCTGAGACCTTTCAGCTTCTCAGGAGAAAAAATCGTAAGGAAAGGATTTTTCATAAAATGTGTCTGTGACAGTTCCCAGTTCAATTCTGTTTGATTTCCTGGATTTTGTTTGGTTTTGTTGTTGCTTGTTTTTCCTTAGTGTGCTTTAACTGTCCTCTAAGTAGTAGACTGAATCTTGCACACGAACTTTGTTGTGCTGTTGCTTAATATTAAATCTGGCTTTCACTGATACCCTTGCTGCTGATTTTCTTAAGTGATCTCAAATTCTCATTTGTAACACTTACTGAAGTATCCTTATAAACATTTGTAAGATAGCAGTACCCAGAAATTAAACATCGTGAAATTTAACTCCTCTTTATAACATACCTAAAAATTAAATAAATGGATACAAATTCATATCCCACACAATGCTATAAAGCGAATGTATTTCTACATTTTGCTGATGCCTTACGTTTTAGTTTTCATATTTGTCAGATTCTGTGCTGCCTAGGTGTGTAGTTTTGAGCTTCATATTTAAGTGATAGTAAGTACTCTTCACAGAGTAGGTAGACAAAACAATCCTTTTCCAGCTTGAGACCAAGGACAACCATTACAAGTTTCTGGTCCAAAAAGCATAAACAACTGTGGACTGAAGAGAGAAAACAAGATGGACGGGACTTCATAATCTGCAGCTGTAATTGGACAATTAACCCCAATATGCAAATGGATAAAAGTGTGAAACCTCATGGCCATTTTGTGTCCATCTTGGGTGCAGCCCTGGCCAGGCTCTTGTACTGCCCAAGGTGTATCCTTTTAAGGCCTTTTAATAAATACCTACTTTATTCTCTTAGCTCTGTCTAGTCTCTGTTCCAGATCAGCCTCTCAAGGCATCAAGACACCTAATCTTAAAAAAAAACTAGGGGCTGCAGAATAGCATGGCAATATATTAAACTTATGTCACTTTAATCCCACAAAACCCAATCACAACAAATCACCATTTGTAAACTTGTCACAATTAAATACGTACTTGTAAATGCTTAGTCTTTTGGAATCTTTACTCACAGTTCTACAAGTCTCTAACTCTTGATGCACCTTCTCAACTTTCTTGTCACACTCAGACTGGATAGCTTTCTTCTGCAGCTCTAATTCTTCTAAGGCTATGGATTCTTGCTGCTCTTGCTCTTGAAGGACTTTTAAGCACTCACTCTGATTTTTTTCCTGCATGAAGAAGAACAACTAAACAATAAATTATAAAAAAAATCATCACACCTTCAAGAACATTATGATCAGATATTTCAAGTTAATAGGAGTCATATGCTAATCACCTTTATTTTCTACACAAAAACAAATGGAGATTGTATTCAATTTGTGAAATATAACTGCAACAAATCACTTCTTGCTTTTCTTGGAAACCCCTTGTGATAGATGAGTAATGAGATGATTGACTCTCACAATTAACAGACAAATATCATGTATATAGGTTAGGAAAAGTTTTATAGATTTATAGTTATGTTTTACCCCCTTTGTTGTTATCAAGGGACATCTGGGGTTGGAACATCTGGGAGGGTCGGCTTGTCACTATGGTGACATCTGACCTCCAATCAGGATTTGAAGAAGTAAACTCCAGCACTGGACAGTGAAGAAGGTGGACAGTGAAGAAGGAGTAGATGGACAGAATTGTGAGATGGGCTAAAGGGTTAAAAGGCAAAATCTCCATTGTGTGGGTGAGCACATGGTGGGGAAAATTTTCTTTATTCAGTCTTCTGTTGATTTTTGATAAGGTTTAATAAACCTTTCTAAATTTATGAAAAGTGAGTAGCCATTTCTCACACCCCTTGTCTTTGCATGAAAAGCATAATGCCTTCCATTTTGGTTTGTTTACCACTATTAATTGAGATTAACATCTGAGAGGAATTGTTGGGAGTTGGGTTTTGGCTTGTTTTTTGGTTTTTTTTTTTTCTGTTCCTTCCTTGTTATTTCTGGAATTTTGTTCCCATTGAGTTGCTAATAAGCACTGATGGCAGGGAGAGGGAAACTACTTTGGGTTTTTTGGGGAGGTTTTTTTTTTCTTTCTGGCTGGGGGAAGAGGCTGGGTGCAGCTCCTAGAGCCACTGCTGTTGGGGAAAGGAATTCCACTGCTGCTGCCGGAGCCTAGCCCACAGCTGCTTCTTCTACCATGGGGTGAGTCTGTGCTCATGAGAACAGCCACTGAACTGGGACCTTATTAACACCTACCTCACTAAAAAAGATACCTATCACCATCTGGTCAGATGCCGGGATCCTGAGCTCAGCTCTCCCTGCCCTGCTGGGAGTCCCTCACCCTCTGCCTGCCGAGACATCCTGCCGGCCCAGCTTTATGCTTTCCAAGAGTCCTGCTAGGGGCACAGTAACTGGCTGCCCCAAGGGCTTGTGAAGCAAAGCCTCTCTTCCACTCCTTCCCGTCTTCAGACAAAAGCCACCACTGCCACGTGCTCCCCGAGCCCACGTCGGAGCACCCCCTGCACGCATGGGGGAATCATCGCACCTGCGCTGTCCACTGAGAGCTAACAGCGCCCCTGCCGGCTGTGAACTGTAACGACACCAAAGGGGGAAGCGCCGCTGCCAAAAGGCTGTCGTCGGGTCCCGGGTTCTGTTTGTTGTTAATGCTGTAGTTGTTGTTGCTTGTTTGCTATATTATACATACTAGTAAAGAACTGTTATTCTTATTCCCATATCTTTGCCTGAGAGCCCCTTAATTTCATGATTCTAATAATTTGGAGGGAGGGGGTTTACATTCTCCATTCCAAGGGAGGCTTTTTCTGCCTTCCCTAGCAGACACCGCTCTCGTAAACCAAGATAGGTCTGTTCTCACTTGATTCCACTGCTAAGATATTTTTAAGCTTGTTTCTTACAATTAAGGAAGTAACCTCTGAAACAGGTAGAAAAATATACTCGGGACAGGGCTGTCAAAGTCTCTCAATCCTAGTCACTATCCATCATGGAGGGGAACAAAAATCAATCCGCTATTTGTAATAGATATATTGAGATGATATATATACATATATGTTACATATATATCAACTATTTAGTCAAAATTACATTATTATTGGATTGCAGTTCATGAAAAAGTGCAAAGAATTCCAACAATTCTTCCCAGTCTGATCCCTAAGAAATTTTTTTTCTGATGTCAAATGCTATGAATAGTTAACCCTGTTAACTATTAACAGGGTTAACATAACACAATACAACCAGACAAACTATACAAACTATATAAACTATACAAACACTTTTCAAACAGCCTCATTTTTTGTATTTCTTTTACTCTAGTTCCTGGGCCTGAATGCCAGTGATCCACAGAAAGATACTATAAAGCAAGTCTAAAAAAATTTCAAAAAAATAAATAGTTTCCACAAGATACAGCTGAGCACTGACAGTGATATCATTACTAAGTTATTACTATTACTACTATAAGTTATCATTACTCAGTATGGATCATTGCAGCTGCTTTCTTATCATGTTGCTGAAGTCTCTGAGCTATTTGACTTTTGGAAAGTACTCCTATCTTTGAGCACAGGAGGACTCTCACTGTGGAATAGTGTCAACTCCAGGCTTCTAATCCTAACTCACATTTAGAGAAATGTCTTTTATGCATTAGGTTTACTTACAAGAGCTGCCTTCATCTTCTCCTGGAATACCTTTTCTTGAGCCTGTAATCTCTCATTTAACTCCTGATCTTTGGTAGCCAGTTCTTTTTTATAGATTTTTTCTAGTTCAGCAACTCGTTCCTCTGAAGATTTCTGTGAATCAAAGTCAGAAAAAACTAATTTCAAAATATTAACTAACAAAACACTTTCTATTTTTTCTTAATAAGAAAATAGTGCAGACAGACAGAAGAAACTGGAACCACCTCTTTGCTTCCTTTGAATAAGTTACGATCACTTGGAGTGCTTAATATTAAGCCCTGGCAGTTCTTATTTTCAAGCTTTAAATTATCCATCTTCCTTCTCAAGTCTTTCATAGTTGTACTAAAGACACATTTAGTTGTTTCTAAAGACTCTTCTTCCAAGGCAAACTTGGTGTTTCCAGTTCAAACATGATAACACATTGGAAAAGGAACTTTTTTGTAGCTTTCCAAGTATTCTTATTTTATGAGCCAGAAAGTCAAGTGGTGATACTCTGTGTAGACAGTTATCTACAACCTACATATGTGCTTTATTTAAGAATAATGTGAAGCACGTCAGTGGTCCCCTTAAAGCATCACTGTATTCTCTTAGAAAAATTAATACCATTGTGAATATCATTACAAGAACTGTAACTTAAGGATGTTCAAATTTACAGCTTTGCAAGGCATGTGAAGTATTCCAGCAATTCCTAACTAAATACACCAGAAGAAGCAAATTATAGAAACTTTTAACCCACAAACAATATGGCAATAAGTTCTTAAACATTTACACATACTCAGCTGGGATAATGATTAAAAGGTAAAAGTGATTAAAACCCAAGATCCTGATGGAGATGTGTGAGCTTCCTGTCATTAATGTTTTCTTGTCTCTGTTTAAAGTCTCAAGTATAATTTTAATAAACAATTTTATTAAATACTGTGAAGCAAAGAATAATATTATTTATTTTTATGTGCCATTAATGAACTGATTTAAATTGCTGAAGCAAAAACATGTATGAAGAGTTTTCTGCTTTTCATTAAGTAAATCTTTAATCACAGAAAATAATTTTTATCAGTTTTATTAACTAGCAAAAGCTTTATAACAGAGTTCTGTCATACTGATATATTTTACAAAATGGCTTAACTGTAATGAAGTTTTTACCTTCATAATCTCAACCACCTCTTGTTTCACTCTGGTTAATTCCCATTGAAGATTTACTCTCTCTTCTTCACTTGCCTTTTCTATTGCTTTAATTTTTTCATCCATTTCTATTTGCAGTTTTTTCCGGGCTTCCTCTGTCTTTTGGGCAAGACTTACAGCCTTCTCAAGCTCTTCAAAAGCTGTGAAGAAAAAAAAAGTATATGATAATTGAGAAATATCTATATATTTTGATAGAAGAATTTCACAAAAAGAATAGAATTAACTTAGGAATTAACCAAGAATTCACATGTTTATTTTCTAGAAAGGAAAGAGAACTGACAAATAGATGTGAATTTCTTCCAATACATCCTGTATCTTCTATTTCTTTGCCTAAAATCACTATGAAATGCATAAACCATATTAATGAATGAACTATAACACTCCTCTTCTGCCTAAACCTGCTGAGTAAACTTTGAAGAAGTGGAAAATAGCTGCACAAAGAAAGGTAATTCATACTAAAACAAGCAGACAGAAACAAACCAAGAATGACTACTATGCAAGTCAGTTATTAGCAGGTCATGAAGAGTTTCTCCTGAATAGAACACTAATGTATAATATCAGACATTTTATATACCTAAGAGTAATTCCAAATGGTAAAACCTAGAGAATGGTTTCTTTAAACTGTGTTTCATAGGGTCCACAGAGATGGCTTTGCTAATTTCATTATCTCACTACTTACATTTAATTTACACTTCTTACATTACACTTCTATCAGTGTAGTAGTTGACTATCTGGCACTTCTAACTTCACAAATAAAAAAAAAAAAAAAAAAAAAATTAAAAGTTAAGATTTGCTCCCAGAAAACTTGAATAGCTGTAAGTTGTTTCAAAAGAACACTCAAGCTGCAGTGTTGAGATTTATTTACTCTTGCTCAGGATGCACAAATCCACTGAAACACATTTTAATTTACAAAATAGAAGCAATAATTCCACAACTTCATCTCATGCTAAGGAGAAGTAGTCTAACATGCTTTATTCACTTCACAGATGAAAATTTAGATATAAAAAGAAAGGAAATAAATTCCAGTATTGTGAGCTTGTTTATTTATTCAATAACCCTAAAACTCACGACAACTGATGTCAGAGTCTATACAGAATCACACAAGACTAGAGTTCAATCATTATTAGGGAAATCTCTTTTCCTGAATGGATCATGAATGTGGAAAACTGTGGAGGATGGTAAACTGGCTGGGGAAAAGCTTACCACGCTCCCTTGGAGGGACAACCCTTAAGCAGCAACCTCCTTGGTCATGGTGAGGAAAAAAGCTTCCCAAAGAATGCATTGTTGCCATATGTTGATTCTATGTATCCTATTGGCCCTTCTCCTTTGTTCCACCTCTGTGCCCTCATCTCATTCATTCTGATGTTCTGCCCCACCCCTCGCTATCCCTATATAAACCAACCCCTGCTCTCTCTGCCAAAAGGAGTTTTTTGTCCCTGGACTCCTTCAAGGTAGGAGCTCAATAAAGACCCTCCGTGCAACCCCATATGAAGACTCCGTCCCTTCCTTCTGCGTTGCTCGTGGCTGAAATCACCCAAGAGCTGAAATCTCTCGGCAAGAGTGAGACGTGCCGGTGCACCCAGCACCTCTTCTTAAAGACGTTCCTCTGGGAAGGCTGTGGCACTCTACCTGCTGCAACAGAAAACCCCTGAAGCATTATTAGAAAAATTTAGTCTCAGAACATCCTACTATACGGTCACATAACAGAATTTTGGCAAAACACCTGTGTAAAATTCAAAATCACAATGCCAACATTAAGACTGTAATTTATCAGAGCACAAGCCCCTAAAAGTATATTATTATATTATACCCTGAACTACTGGGACTCTATTTTGCAATGAAACAGAAAAAAATAACTTATGAAGTGTTATTTAGTATGTTAAGCTTTCTTCCAATAAATTCTGTTCCCAAAAGAAAATCATAACAGACTCTCACATCTCTAGTTTTACTGATTCATCATTAGTTAGTAGGCATTCACAGCAGTTATTGGAATCTTTGCTTTTTTTGAAGTTATCTTTAATAATATTCAAGCACATATTTGAGAAGTGAGCAATAATTTCCATTCCAAATCTTTTGGCAACAGTAAAAACTGAAGATTTTAACCACAGTCTATACTTTTGAGGCAGTGCTGCAAATATGTCTTCAAGTAACGTAATTCCATAAAACTGGATTCACTCAAATTCTGACCTTCTACGGAATTTTCTTCTGTTTTTTGAGGGAGCCTTTTTCTGACTACTCACAGCAACAATCATGTTTTAAGGCAAAATGGGGCTGTTATAGACTATGGCAATACCAAAGCAGACCACTGTATCCACTTCCACTATTGGTTTTGCTTAAATGCTCAAACTATTACAAAAAATTAAGATCACTAGAGATTATTTCAAGCAGAAACAGTCTAAAATGTAATACAAGCAGGCACAAGGTTTATAGTTCCTTATTTTGCAGTTCTTCACAGCCCTATGAAGGCATTTTGCCATGTGCCATCTGCAGGACTCAAGTTCTCCCCCCTTGCGACACCAGGCACAAGATGATTATGAATACTGAAGAATAATGCAAAACTGTGTTTTGAGAATGGTAATGACTTCCCTGATGCTCCTCTCAGTTCTAACAAAAGCAGGCAAAGCTAAACTGGCAAAGTCGTTCAGTATTGCAGCATCATCTTTTTCCAAAACCAAACAAAAAACGAACCAAACAAGCGAACAAAAATATAAAATAAAACAAAAATCCACCCCACACTATGGACCTTTGCAAAGTACAGCTTGAAACTAAAGCCTGCAAGTAGAACATTAAGTTATTTCACTTTTCCATACACATTTTCTGATTCTTGTTCTGAGCATCATGTATGTTATTTTCATTTGAGAAAACATTATTTTCTTTTTCATTTATTTTCATTTGTATTCTCTCCTTCTGCAAAAGGGAAGAGAATACATTTGCCATAGCCCACAGGTCAGCCAAAGAGAAGATCCAGGCTCACAACAGGATTGACTATTGATATGGAATTCTGAGAAATATGCATTACAAAAGCTGCATCACCATAATCACAAGCAGGATGCTAATACAAAAACAAGACAAAAGCTGATGGTTAAAAAGAGGGTACGAAAGCACAAAGAAGCAATACTTCACAGAAACATGGCCGGGACTCTAAAAGTTAAATTATACGCATCTCAGGCACATTTAGCCCTTAAGCAAAAAATAATATTTTCATTTAAAGTAGTTATTCTAGTATAGCTGGACACAACCTCGTTTCAAACTAGCAGAGGGCTAAACTATCATCAAGCAGACAGAATGTGGTCTCTATTATCACTGTTACTCTTAATCTGTGAGAGATTTTAATTCTCTGTATCAAAGCATGAAATAAAGTCCATGCTTTTATTTAAATATACATACTCTGAATGTAGAGAGTAAAGGCACTGCCTCTGCATTCTTCTCCAGCCTGCAGAACTCTGTTCAGGGAAGATCTTTCAACCAAGTCTTGGTTGAATGAAGTCTCACAAAGGCATATTAGCAAATCAGAAATAGAAACAAGCACACCAACAGAATCTCAGGTTCATCTTGCAAAACCCCATTCATGTGACAAAGCCAGACAAATTGAAAACCTTCCTATGCAGTATGTAAATCACAAAAAATGAGTCTGAGCAGAGTTTAGGAGTGTGAGGTTTGCAAAACTGTTTTTTATACTACATGTGGTGGACAGTTGACTACCTACATGACTCCAAAGTACCAGTCTCAGTTCCCTTCACCTTGCCCCTCCCACCCAGAGTAACATTTTGCACTGCAAAGCCTTCTGGTTTCCTCGGCTGGTGCTGCATACCTTTTCTCTTTGTCTAGAGAGCCTCCTTGTGATAAACACTGTGAAGGAAGCAAACCAGCTTTGTAAACCAGCTGGCAAAGGAGAGATTCACGTTCAATTTCTGAGGGCTGAGATCAGGCATCGGGTCCAAATTTTGAAAAAAAAAAAGTTGAAATCATTCCTATAGCAAACTTGTGCATCTAGGCAGGATTTTAAATGCACAGTCCAAGCCTGGTTTTTCCACTGAAGAAAGGTGCAAAGCATATGTTAATTAAGCTTGCAAAAGAAATGCTGCCTACAAATAGGATTTGCTTTCTAAAGACTTTGTTTGCTCATAGACTATTAGTAAGTCAGTAATCTCCATCCTGAGAAGTCATAAAGTACTTAGGCTAGGTAATCTCAAGAGAAAAAAACTTAAGTTTAGCTCAAAATTTACAAATACTAAAAAGATCTTTGTTGAAGTAAAAAAAGAAATGTGTTGCAGTTACCTCAAGTAGAAATGCCTGAGAAGCAGAGAATTTACTTTTCAGAACACAGTTCAAGCACTCAATGTGTGTTGTAAAAAAAAACTGCACCCTTACCCCAGTCCTATTCATATAAGGCTTGGGAAAGGCACCAAGATTCACTTACTGGCATATGTGGATGCACAAAAACAAGATGCTCTGAGAGATTTCAACATAATGTACCTCTAACTACAAAAAGAAAAAGAACTCAACTGGGGAGACCAAATTACAGTTTATACTGTTTTGTACACAACAAAAAATAAGCATACATATCTTTTCAAGATTTCGTTACACAAAAAGGCATTTACATTAAATCGAACACTGGAGCAACTCACTAAAGTCCTGATTTACAAAGAAAAATGCCGGATATGTAACAATAGGCAAGATGACACGGAAATCTATACCAATTTTTAGTCTCCAAGCAGCACTACAAATTTACTACAAAGTTAATTTCAAGTGTATTATGCTTATTCTTATTTTACTATAACATAAATGAAATTAACATTTCTACTTAATTCCATTATTTGAGTTCTTCACTAAACCATGACATAAGAAAAGATGTCTAGAATATAACAGTCTACATACAGTTCTGTGCCATGTCGTCTGTGATGACACTAGCAGAGCAGGGAGGTTGGACCAGATGATACACTGTGGTCCATTCCAACCTTACCAATTCTGTGGTTCTGTGAAAGTCACCTCTCATTAACTATCCAAAACCCAGAACTTTTAAATGTTGACCTCAAATACATGAAATTGCCCAATTCATAAATCCATTACATCTCAAAGGCTGAGGCCTAAAAAGGAATTTCAGGCTCTCTGGGTATGCAAGGTGGTTTTCTCAAATAATTTAGTTCAACTGTATTGAACCACACTAACACTGTAGATTACAATATTTTTGGAATATATTAAGCCAAGGATGTAATAGGAAAATATAATAAAGGTCACCTTACAATTCTGTCTTAAAAGCAGTGTTAATTAATATTTCAAGGGTTCCAACACACATATACGCATGCTTAAAAGACTATAATAAATAAACACACTCAAAGGTAAAGTTGATACTTATGCACTGTAATCAACCAAAGTACTTGAAATTTTTGTTTAAAAAAGAGCACATTTAACACACAAATCTCCCCCTGGAAAAGTATAATGTACTCAACACAACATTCATTCCAATTAAATTACTTCTCATTACAACAGAAAGTTTTCCAGTTGTCTACAGAATCATCTCTAACCTGATTTCAGCTTCTGGCCAGGCAAACTTGAAGGAATTACTGTATTAATTAGTGTGTGTGGATAGTACATTAATAATTCATAATTGTTTCTCCTGCCTCAAGAAACACTATTGCATACAATTGTGATATTAATTTCATATCTACAGAAGTATTAAAAGATTCTTCACCTTCTTTTTTTAATCATGAAGAGCTTCCTAGTCTCCCAGTACCAAACAAAATACAACTGTAATAGGACTGACTGACTTCTGAAGTATGAATTTCCAGAACTAAAAAGACACATGTAATCTTGAAAGGGTAGGAGAGGAAGCCACCTAATGAAAATGTTTGTTACATTCACAAGATGGATATTTCAGCTGGTTTTCTGCATTACAGCAGAATGATCTATCCAAATTAATCTTTAAAATTGCAAGTTCTAATCTAAATCTATATAGATTTAAAATAACCACTATGAACTGCATTGTTTGAACTCTTCATTGCTTTTTAGAGAAAGAAAATATGTATAATATTTTATTTAAAGTAACACCTCAGTTTCTGCCGAAAGAGTGAGCTTCTTTGCATGCCCATGAGAACAAATTTAATTATTCTAGAAGAATTCTGATGTAGTACAAAAAAATTTCACTGTTTAAAAAACAATGGCTAAACTTCATTTCACGCAAAAGTAGAACTCCAAGCACACAAAATGTTACCTAATTTCCAAAAAAGCAAACTACATCATATAACAGTTACATAAATGCTCCTCTGTTACAAGCCAGAGGCAAAAGGAATCATCACTGCTGTTTCACTTAAATCAGAAATGCTTCCATTAAAATAATTGAAAGAAAATGCTTACTATGGTTATAACATTTTTACTTCTTCACAAACTCTTATACACTCACTGCTATGTTTTCTATGTGAATTCCTGGTGGCATTATAATGACAATTTATAGGTACTTGGAAGTTTCCCTTCTTAAGTTAGACCAGAAGATTCCATCAATTTTTCCTGTACAAACAGGGAAGTACAGTTGCCTTTCAGAAGTTCCTTTCTTAAATCCAGTTTTACTGGTAACAGACAAATCAGTCAAAAGCATCCCTAAACTCTGCTGTCCAGAAGTGAAGTTAGTAATGATGCCACAGGTGATGTGTAGAACAACAGAAAAAGAGCATCTCTTAATATTCATTCCAAACAACAACTGTAGAAAAAGGCCACACTGAAGCTTTCTGATGTACAAATGTGAAAGCAAATAATCTAGGTATATTCTTACCAGCTCTTTCAGATTTTTCTTTTTGCTCTTTTAATTCCTCGCCTTTTGTAGTTATTTGTTTGATTCGAGCACGCAGTTGGGCTACTTCCTCCTCCTTCATTTCCAATGTTTCATGCATTTGCCGCTTTGTCTCTGCAATTACCATGCCCTATGGAAAAGGTCCTTGTGATAAAAAGCTAGCAAATAAATAAGACATATATCTGAAACAATTTCAAGCCAGGGTACAATCCTTGCCAGGAATAAACTGTAGTCTCTTATTATGAGACCAGAGATCATAGGATTTTTCTATGTCAGAAAATAGAAAATGCTAAAAGAAAGAAAATAAGAATAGGGATTATTTTTAAGAGTATCCAAAATTTATCTAGTGGTGAAAAGAACTCCAGCAAACACAGACCATCCAAATATTTCCTCCTTCTAGTACAGACACTTTCCTTTGAAACACATATTCTGTAAACAAACCCAAACTAAAAGCATTGTAGAGTCTGTACTTCTCCTTGGAGATTACACCACACAACGTTAGCCATGTCACTTATGACACCACCATAAGTTACTCCAGGTACCAAGACTGTGATTAAAAAACTTTTAAGGAGCAAAAAACTGAGAAACTCCTTATTGTCTATCAAAAGCACAGTTACATTATTGGTTATTTTAAAATTAATTTCATTGTATCTCATCTTCATTTGTGTTTGGGGTTTCTTTGTTTGTTTTAGAATTGGCATCAAGGAACATATTCAGTCTATCTGCTTCATTCTATGTAATGTCATGTTGCAATATTAAGTACAATTTAACAGACATATGGTATATAAAATACAATAAAATTCTTAAGTAGCTTAAATCACATGTTTATTAAAACATAGATGAAACCAGCAGACCACTAAAACCAACTTCTAATACCAAGAACTAGATATTTTGTGCTTTAAACAATCTTCATCAAAGCCTACAGTTTTGTTTACCTTGTCCTGTTCTAGCTGTTCAATCAAATTCTTTGCATCACGTAGCTGTGTAATCAGTTTAGTCTTCTCAGCCATGTGAAGGTCCTAAAAAAAGATCCCAACCACAAGTTGGTTGACAAACAGCTTAGCTTTGGCTCTGACCCTGCACTATGCCTTGGAGGAAGAACACAGAAGACAGTCAAGGAAAACTGAAGTGAGCAGTTTTAAATTACTTTTACATCTCCCAGAGGTAGGCTGCCTTACGGCTTCTGTAATAATTCAGAGATCTGAAGGCTTTGTTAGAGCCTCCACACATGGGGGTCTGAGTTGGTAAAGTAAAACAAGAAATATGTCTAAGATTTCTGCTCTATTACCTGCATCTTGGTTTACAAGAGGATCTCAGCAATGTAACATAACAGAACAGCGGTGTTCTAGAAAACGTCATTAAAACACTCAAGTCTTTCAGAGCTTTTTCAAACCAGGCTAGTGCTCAGAGATGAGACAGGAATCTGATCTCTGTAACTAAAGTTAAGTACAGCTATACTTAGCACATTTTCAGATTTCATTACTATTAGCCACCTTACTTACACTCCACACTCATCATTAATAGCCTTAAAAGGAAAATTGAGCAAAGTATTAATTTATTAGCTTTGGGATTGCACTTATGTTCACTATATTGTGATTTCCACTGCCCTGCCTTCATTTTCTTACTATTAATTTACATAATTAATGCCTCATTATCCATGTCTTAAAGGTTTAGTTCTACTCCACTTTTCTCTCTTTACCTTCTGTCTTCTGTGCTAACACAGTCTTTTCCTCACTCCAATTTCCCACAACTACCTTATTTCAAATACCATTCTGAAGATTATTTATACAGTAAGTTTTCATACCCTACTTCACCACTCTAAAATAATTGTTGAGTGTATTCATTCCAGGTGTGTTTTGAATGTTTTTCTCCAAAAAAGTACAGGGACAGTTTGTTTCATGGTCTGCGCTATCAATAAATTTTGGAAATACTGGAGCTCTTGCTGTATTTTCATGGTTACCCATAAAGCTAAGAGCATTTTCCATACCTTCATTTTTTCCAGCTCCTGAAGCCTCTCTTCTAGCTGTTCTTGAAGTGCCTCTTTCTCGTTGGTCAATTGGGCACAGCACTCCTTATGTGACTGAATAGTTTCCTTACAACGTTGCAGCAAGTTCTCTTGGCGCTTCACCCTCTGATTAAGAGTTTCCAGTGTTTTAACAGAATCTTCATTACCCTCTATAAGACAACATACCAACATTACCACATGCATGACATTTCCAAAATGCAGATCTGCAATCATTCGCAATGCAGTGGACTCAGGTCTCTAAAGAAAGTTGTGTGAAGTTTGCAAAACTTCCTAGTTCCTCCTATAAGTGCCAGAAATATTCTACACATACACAGAGTAGTAAAGAGTATTCAACACCAAGATAGCTTACAAAACCCCAGCTACTTTACCAGCTTCAAAATGAAGCTATTAATCAACTAGGTTTTTTATGTAGTTAAAAAGTAATCATGATTTATAAACCTGCCTGCTGCTACTAACAGAATATGCACAAGTACGAAAAAATGTGATGCAAAGCAAATCACAACTCTCAAGTGCCATGCACACAGATTCTTGCTTTCCCAGGCTGGGTATGACATTAGTTCTGAAGTAACCAGGTTGGCAATATTACGTTAGCAGGATAAAGGTTATACTTAGTGTCTTTCTGAGTAGTACTCATAGAATCACAGACTGGTTTGGGTTGAAAGGGATCTTAAAGATCATCTAGTTCCAACCTCTGCCATATGCTGGAACACCTCACAGAACAAGTTGCTCAGAGCTCCATCCAGCCTGGCCTTTAACACTTCAAAGGATGGGGCAACCACAACTTCTCTGGTCAACCTGTTCCAGTGCCTCACCACCCGCACAGTAAAGAATTCTTTCTAATATCTACAATTTAAACCTACTCTCTTTCAGTTTGAATCACTGTAGACCTAGCACATTTGATAGTATTTTACTGTGTGCTTCTGCTCTGATGCTCTGGAGGTTGCAAGAGTATTTGGCATTGGACTGGATTTGCATGGCCAAGCTTCAGTAGTTGAATGGGAACTACAGGAGTGGCTTCTGCATGGAGCTGCCAGAAAGCTGCCAGAAGCTTTCCTCATGTCCAGCAGAGCCAATTCCCAGCAAAACTCCAAAGACAGATGGACTACTGGTCAAGGCTGGGGCAATTAGTAATGGTGGTAACACCTCTATGATAAAAAAAATAAGAAGAAAGAAGAAAAAAGTTATTGCACAGTTGTAATTGCAGCCAAAGAAAAGTAGAGTGAGAACATGTGAGGGGAACAACTCTGCAGACATGAAGATCCATGGAGAAGGAAGAGGAGAAGGTGCTCCAGGCACTGGAGCTAGGATTCCCCTACTGCCTGTGGTGCAGAGCATGGTGAAACAGCCATGCCCCTGCAGCCCATGGAGGACCAAGGGGATGCAGAGATCCTCGTGCTTGCCATGTAGGAGCCCATGCCAGAGCAGGTGGATGCCTGTGAGGAGACTGTGACCCTGTGGGAGGCCCATGGGAGGGAGAAACCCGCTCTGGATTAGCCTGTCCTTCAAGAAGTGCACCCTGTGGAAGAGTGACCCATGCTGCAGCAGTTTGAGGAGGACTGTGGCATGGGCTCACATCACAGCAGTTCACAGGGAGCTGCTGCCCATGAGTTGGACTCATGCTGGAGAAGTTCTTGGAGAACTGTCTCCTGTGGGAGGGACCCCACAGTGGAGCAGGAGAAGCAATCCTCTCCCTGAGCAGCAGATGAAACCACAGGTGATGAACTGACCAAAAACCCCCATTCCCTGACCCTCCAGGGAAAGTGGTAGAGCTGGGTAGAGCTGGACGGGGGGGGCAGGGAGGGGGAAGGTGTTTTTAAGGTTTTATTTTACTTCTTATTATCCTGCTCTGATTTTATTAGTAATAAATTCACTTTGTATCTATAATTCGAGCCTGTTTTGGCAATGACGGTATTTAGTAATGGACCTCTCCCAGGCCTTATCCCAACTCATGAACCCTTCTTTAAATTTTCTCTCCTCTGTCCAGCTGTGGAGGAGAGTGAGAGAGCCGCTTTGGTGGATGCCTGGCATACTACAGTTCAGAGGCAGACTCACGCACAGAAAACATCTGGAAGCACAATTTTTCATTATTGACTAAGCATTACCAAAACCATGGCACTAGACAAGAACATCTCCCCCCTAACACTTCCTATCATCCCTGCATATAAAAACTATAGCAGATGCTGAACAAATATTATTTCAAAATGTATGTTTACCTCTGTCTTAACCCTATATTTTATGAAGGATACCAATGAAAGACACTTTTATTATGTATCAGCATGATAATGTCCCTTGCTCAGTAATCAAATACATACAACACTCAGAATCCCACTAATTTAAACAACCTCCAGACGTGAGGAACACACAGGTGTGTTCAAAAGCAGGAATTTCAAAATTGATCATTGTTTTTAATTTTTTTTTTCTGATAAAACAAGAAAAAAAACCCCAAACTCACAAACAGAAACACAGAGACTGGCAACTAATCTGCTCTCTAAACTTCAGGTCCTCACTTAGGGGGGACAGAATCTCCTAATTGTATTAAGTTGGGATAGTAAGAACACCTATCAACAAAGCAATAATTACAATGTTATTATCAATATTGACAAAGGAAAGACATACCAGATCTGAATTCTTATGAAAATTTAGTTTCTTAGAAGGGTTATCCTGTCCCCTAGCTGCCAGATGGTTTTCAAAACAATTGTCTTCTTCTAGAAAATATATCCTTACTATGACATGGTCAGCCCTAAATATTGTTACTCCATCATAAATAACAACAGGTTTATTCCCCAAAATGTAACATCTCTTGAAAAAGCCACAATGCCTACCATTGCTGCCTGGTTCCACAATATTTTCTGCACTGACTTCTTCCGTTGGACTTTGAAGTTGTGGTTCTGATTGGACATTTTGATCAGGCAATTCAGTGCCTATCTGACTATTCTGTAATCTCTGCTTCAGCAACGACACCTAAACAAAATGTTCTTTTTGTTAAAAAAATCCAAGGATTCAAAGCAGATAATTTTTTGATCTTCAAAACCAGAAAGAGTTAAATTAATTTTAATATTAGCAAGTAGAAAAAGGAAAAAATCTGTCTGAAATTTTTTACCATTTTTTAAAAGTCAGAATTATGCTTCCAATTAACAAAAGTAAAACGACTATGGGTAGAGAAACAAAGACCAATTAAGCAAAATACATTAATTTTGCAAAAGCAATTTTAGGTCAGACATCAGCTAATGTCGATGTCTTGATAACAAAAACATCACAAAGGTATTTAAGTGCAAATCAGCCAATCCTATTTAACATGAGTAAGATTTTTATAAAGGTATCCTCTACCACAAAGACACACTTAATTTTCAGAAAATCCGAAATTCACAAGATGCTTTTCAACTTCAGAGCAATTACAATAAAACATGGATATGCATCATAGGAAATATACAGCTTAAAAGAAAAGGTAAGAAGAGCAGTTTTAAGCAACATCTATTTGGTAAATTATCTTACCTGAGTTTGCAGGACATTAATAAGTTGATCCTTTTCTTCTAAGGAAGCATCAAATTCCTCTTGGAGATGTTTCTTAGCTTGTTGATCCATCTGGAGCTCCTGATAATACAAACACATCTAAAATGAATGTGAACTCAGTGAATGTGAACTCAAAAGCCTTATGAAAATATTATGAAAGAGCATCCAAAATATCTCTTTCATAGTTGTGATCCCAAAATACAACAATAAAGTGTATATTTTTTTTACTATATGACATTCCACACAATATAGTAAGAACATCCAATTATAACACCAGGATTAAAACAGCAAGAGTCTAGATCTGATGGAAAATTATCAAGGATGCTTTTTCCTAAAAATAAGTTTGTATAGTGTTCATTTCAAGCCTGCTCCTTAAAAACTCTCTTCCATGCACATATTTCTCCTGGAAGCTGAAGACTGCACTTTGGAATATTCTTCATTTCACCACCAGATTAAGTCAACATAAAGAGAAGAAATATAAAATTCATTATGTTCATTCAATGTGCCACCATTCTAAAATGACAAATGCCATGTATAAGAGAAGAAAATTGGTCTTTTTATTCCACAAACGTGTCTCATATGAGAAAGGCAGAGAATACCAAATAATTTAAGTATGTGGCTTTACTTGATACTTACATGCATTTGGCTGCCTGAACACTCTTAGAAGCTTGTAGATATTGCCTAAATTCTTTAGTAATATCTACAGAGTCTTATATTTCCTGAAGGAGGTTTTTTTAATTACTTCCTACACTTTAAAGTTTAAACATTTAAATTTCTTTAAATTATTATCATTCTAATAGAAAATAAATGTACCTAAATTAATTCACATCTAACTGCTTATTCAGAGAATCAGAACCACACATACATCATGCATGCAGTGCTAATATTTTCAGAAACATTTTTCTATTTTTTATCCATATATTTATTTCATCCATAGATATCGTCTCCATTATTTACTCCAGGAAAAGAATGCTTCTATGACTGTTATTCTGCAAAGATCACTTGTATAAAAGCAATCACCATGCATAAACATGAGTTCCATTAGCCAGGCAAAGACAGAGGACGATAGAAAGAGAAAGAAAGGATGAAAAAGCAAATGAGACAAAACAGCACTGGATGCTTCCTGAGCTGCTTTCCTCCAACTCTAAATCTTGTTTTTATGCTGTCTTGCTGTATACCCCTTACCTCCAACAGCGAATGCCCTGCCACAGAGGAGGCTAATACCAGCTTTGAAAACCACAGCTGTATGAGCTGAGCCTGCCCGGCCATGCACAGGCACGATGGTGAAGGAAAGCATCACTACAAAAACCAATACTCTCTTCCCAACTATATCCACTTCTTAACACTGCATTGCCTCATGTTCTCAGCAATTACTGATCATACTTCTGCTCTGTGCTTCTGAGCTTTAGAAGCAATTCCTTTCAAATAAAGCAAAGCAGGCTAGTGTGAGAACAAGTGTCAAAGAGATTTATTGAAATCAACACAGAAATGGTCCTCTTTGGTTCTCAGAGTCCCTTTTTATCCTTTTCTGTGAAGGAGAACACTGAAGACTGCTTTAAGACTTGCTTTGAGGAATTACTCCTGACAGGAGTAAACTAAGGTAACGAAAACCACATTTATTTCTAGGGGCTGTGTCACACTGTTAATTTTAGCCTCAAAGGAAGATTCGTTTCCTCATACATGGCCCTCTGAGAAGAAACTTGCCTAATTCAACATATTTATGGGAAAAATGGATTGTATGATGAAGAAAAAGACTATTATAACTAATTTCTGATAACAAATTACTACATCAATGAATGAACTACTTTGGACCATGTTAGCTTCCACAATGGAAACTTACCATTTTATTTGTAATTTTTCCTTCGTTGTCTGTTTTACCTAATGCTGCAACACCTGGGCTTCCAAAAGATCAGAAAAATACTTTTTGAAGTGTATCAATTAATGAAAAAGAATTTCAGTGTTAGATTTGAAGGAATTTTTAAATTTACAAGATTGGTAAGAATGAAAATAAATTTTACACAAAATATACATATATAAATGTATATATATAAACCAGAAATATATGGGTAACTTATCTACACATATGAATCACAAAGACTATGACAGAAGTCAAAAAAAATAAAAATGCACATGGTCCAATTCTACCATATGGTAAAGATTTAACTCTTGTTCCACATTTGCCTTCCTGAATTTACAAGTAGCAATAAACTTGAAAAACAATCCTACAGGAGTATGCAGATATGGACTTAACACAGAAAAAGCTTTTTCATTTGACATTGCAGTGATCTGGAAAAGACACAACCTTGGCAAGCCAATTCTGACAGTAAAGCAATGGTTTTTTCCCTCATACGCACTGACAGCTTAGCTTAGGACATTGTGACAGTCCGGACACAGGCTATAGCTCAGATGAACACAGTACTCCCAACACTGACCCACTGTTCTCAGCTGCTGGGGCGGAAACAGCACAGATGTGAACCAAAATGCTATCCTACCAGCACACACAATTCACAGCACACTCACCTGAATTACTCTCTGAATCACTGAAGAGTGCCCAGAAATTTGCCAGTGACCTCCCTTGAAATGACTGCCTGCCTGACTAGTCACAGGGATAGGTCCTTGTGGGTGAGCTTGAGCCTTGAGTACACACATGGCCAGAAGCTCACAGCCACCATCCCTCATTATGAAGGGGACAGACCTCGGTTCCTGTCTGTGGGTAAAACACCCAAGTGCCTCGAGTAAGTGTGCCTTCAGGCAAAGGTGGGACCTCACCACAGTCTAATGGCTCCTGCAACCTCCATGCCAGTGCTGCTACTCAGCATTGTACATGCCAGAAGCAGGTGTGCAGTCATAAGACAAAGCCTGTGACTTTGGGCTAAATGGTACCCAGCTCTTTAGAAATATAAGAGCACAGACAGAAGCCCTTGCACACCCATCTCTAAATCTGGTGTTGCACTAGCTCCTGAGGCAATAAAACTGCTTCAGCTTCACATCGTCCTTCATTAGGGTTTGACAATATGGTGCTTTTGATTTTGCCCTTTCAATCTGTTCTGCTCTGTCATCTGTACATGTTTTTTAAGTCCATTGTGTTTACAATCAATACCTAATACACTAGAGCTTCTCCTCTGAATTTCACTATTCCCTAAGGAGGCAAAAACATGACCTACTGGATTTTATGATTGAAACCAAACTATACCAAAATCCATAAAACAGTGTAAGTATTACAACTGAGATAAAGAATAATTTTTTTTAATTATCCTTTTTTTTTTATAGTCATTAAAATCCTTAAAAAGATGTGCCTATTACTTGTGTTTGCCTGAATTAGTATTTGTCATTAATAGAAGAGCAACAAATTGCACAGGGACATTTATGATTGGGCCCAACAATACTGCAAGAACCACACACACTTCTACCTATTTCACAATGAACAGGAGAAGTAGTTCAGTTGGTGATGCACTGCTCTGTCTTAAGACTGTAGCAATAAGCGGCTGAATAGGACACAAGCCAGAGGAATTACCCCATATAAACAACAATTAAAAAAAAAAGCTGTAAAATATGCTGGCTCTGTAATAGAAAATATTTTGCGAACAAAAAAGTCAAAAGCTAGGCAGAAAAAGATCCTATGCAGGTGTGATATAATATAAACACGCAATCAATAAAGGAAATTACCTCTCTCAGTTCTCCAATTCTGCGAAGTGCTTTATCCTGGCTTTGACTCAGAATGCTCTTAAGAAAAAGGAAGAATAAAGATCAGATGTATTAAATGTAATTTTTAAATGGATAAATAAATTCAAAAATTAAAAAATGTAATTATTTGTTTCTCTTTCAAGTCATGTTTGATATGCAAGTATTGTCATAAACTGCCAACTGTGGGTTGGCAATCTATCAATCTATCACCTGAAGTCAGCTGATGCAACAAAAAAGGCTGGAGTACAATACTTCACAGTTATTTTGACAAATTAATTTTACTTTGGCTTCCTTAGAAATTCCAGCTAAGAAATCCTCATCTGTTACACACTCACAACACATTGAAAATTAAATCTGTATTGTAACTACACATTTTAAGATTGAAAAAAGCATGCAGGTAAGAGAGCATGAAAAGTACTGCTTACCTGTAGCTTCTTCTTTTCCCGCTGGATAACTTGATAAGCAGACACTAGCTAAAATAAACAAATCAGATATAAAGATGGTAATACATCTGCATATAGCCATCAAAATAATTTCCTTAGTTGTATCACTACCTGCATTTTAGAATTCTTCCACTTGAGAACTTTCTTTTGATACAAATGTACTTAAACTTTCTTAATGTTTTCTTTATCTATCTATAAAATATCTCCAAAGTGTTAAAAAATACAAGCCTACATGACAAAACAATGATGTTACTCAGCATTCATACACAGTTTTCCCTTCCCTGAGACAACATACCACATACTATCCTTCAACACAGGAGGTCAATCCCAACAGTATCAGAAAGTTACATCTCAGACAGCTACCCCACAGGGGTGACCACTTGTAAGAGTACATGTCCCGGGAGATTGAGCAAAAATAATTTTACAAAAAGTGTACATTAAAAAATACATTTCTAAATTTAATTTAAAAAGGTGTAATGTTCTCATCCCATATGCTTTGCATATATCCAGCAAAGACAGACTGAAAGTAGACAGTATTTCATTTCTCACTGTAAGCTGACAAAAGGAGGAATGGCACAACTTAGTTTACTTAAATATTTGATTACAACTGCCAAGTAGCATTATGTTGAAATAGCATAATGGCATTTGGAATTAGAACATTGTGTTTTCAAATTGATGAAAAATTTGAGAAAAATAAATCTAGAACACCAAAAAGAGAAAATCAAAATATATCTTCAAATTCTAATTTAAAACAAACTAAACTTTTTCAGAATTCAAAATTACTTTTAATTTCAAAGTGATATTTATTTTGCCCTTATAAGAAAATCAAAACTGCTGTGGGTGGCTTCCTTTACCATATTTTTGAGATGCTAACTATGCATCCTACTTTAGGAGGAAAAGAATATTTCTGGCTTATTACTTGTTATACACTGCAACAAGTTTCTTCCAAGCCCCAGCAAAACAATTATTTTCAACTGAACTGAAGAAACTCAAAAAACCAGGAAAAAAACCCAAGCCTTTTTGACAGAGAAAGTTAGGACTTGGTGGACAGATTACAGTAATAAAAAAAAATTCCAAATGACCAAAAAAAGCACTAAAACAAACACACAAACTGAAGAATTTTCATTTTAGCAACTACTATTTACATAAACTTTAAAAAAATACTTATTACACTAGCTGGAAGTGAAAGAAAAATTGCTGTGAGAACTGCTCTTTCAGGCATATGCTGAATACTGCAGTCACTGTATACATATTTTAGATTCCAGATTTTGACAAAAGTATGCACAGGAATTTTTGTATTTGAGGGCAGCAAACATTAAAAGAACTGTAAAAAACAGTACAAACATCCAGTTTTAAATACAACACACATTTAAAAAACAACTAAAAAACCCAAACAAAACCCCAAAACTAATTTAAAAACCCAATACCATAACACCACCTTCCGTTTGACAGCTTTACCTACCCCAGTAATTTGGAAAATGAGTAGGGAAACTACTTAAACAACTGGTTTTTACTAAAATACCCCCAAAAATAAGATGTTTGAATTAATTCCTCCCAGGGAATACCTAGAAATTATGAAAAACAGAACTTGTTTTTTGAAAACAAAATGCTTGCCTATTGCACATGGCTAGAATATACACTGTGCATTTCAAGAACAGGTTGGAATAAAAATAAATTTGCTGTCATGGGAGTACAAATCATGCTCATCTCTGTAGTGAACTTCACCCCCTGCTAGATGCTTTCAGTTGAAATCTTAATAGGCCTGCTCTGTGTGAGTAACCATTAATTAATCTCTACAGCTGGCATCAGGAAATTACTTACGAACAAGAGAAGAAAAATATTTCCATGTTTTATTACCAGAAAAACATTTAACATTTTTAGGTCAAAAATAACTAGATTTAGAATAATTTAACTTCCATATTAGTTGTAAGTTGAAACATTTGCTCCAAATAGGAGAACAAAAAGATTGTCCACTACTGCAGTATCTGTTAGCCTAATCTCTTTCCCCTTTCTGCATAGCTAAACCAGTCACATTACCTACCTCTGAGTATTTTCCTCTATAGTTGCCTAAACTGCGCTCCATTCTACGCAAACGCTGCAGCAACTGCTCTTTGCTGAAGGTGTCCATATTTCCCAAAGGCTCTTCAGTTTCACTTTCAATGTCAGAAGGTGAATCAAAGGTGGAACTGAGAGCTTCCAACTCTAGTCGATTCAGTGAGTCTCTTGAAGAACTTCGGACTAGGGACTCTTTAGAAGAAGAGCGAAATAGGGTCTCTTTTACTGGGCTTCGAAACAAAGACTCCATGGAGGGAACTCGAAGCTGAAGCCTCTGGCCAAAAGACTGACTGTCACTTTGCTGCAAAAATTGAAAGAAAGTAATTATTTCTGCACTGCTTTTAGGTAGACAGCCACACTAAAGTCCAGGAAAGAGACTTGTCTGGTTCAAAGAAACTACTGTTGTCTAACACATGCATGACACCAAATAGCTGCTACTCCCTTAAAAGAATCATCTACTTGTGCAGAAAAATCAGGCACGCAACTACCAGATGTGGACAAATTCAGATAGCAACTAAATCTAATAAACTACAGCTCTGATTTAAACTTTTAGGAGAATTTATTTCTGTGTAATCGCTCTAAAACGTGAGGAAAGTGTAACTAATATAAATGGCTATTTACTATTTTCTCAAACTTGAAAAATATAATTGACTCACTTCTTCATGTATTACACAGAAAACTGGATTTATCCCAAAAACATAGATACTTTCTTACGACAAAGGCAACAAATTAATGGTAGAAATCCTTGTATGATAGTTAGTCCTAGCAAACCATCTTGAACAGTCCTTTTCTTATTTTTATTTTAAATGACTTTACAATTTTTACATAAAACAAAATTATTGATTTATGCAGCTATAGTACTTACTTCATTCTATACCAAGAAATTCTGTGCTGTGGTAACCTTTACTGCTGGTGCTACAGAAGTGATGTGAAAACATTACTGCAAGATGTTGCCTGTACAATTAAATGTTGGGAGGCACATGCCAGAAGCCACTGCTAATTCCACTTCAGTAAGCTAAATATTTCCCTGAGACATATTAAAAAATTACCTACATCCTTCTCACTAGTGACAACTTTTGCAGCCTATCGGTTCTTTTCCTTCAGCTTTCCAAACATGCAATAGGCCCTCTACTTTTGAAAGTGATTTTAATGCTGTGCAACTAGAAGCATCTCGATGCTGGCAGTCTGCTAACTAGTCCTTACAAAAAGAAAAGCTCCACACATCAGTGACAATACTTAATACCCACAAATGGGATTACACACAAACAAAATATCTGAGCATCCTCACAGGCAACTACTTAGCCCTACTTCAGCATGAAGAGAAATACTGGACACTTAAACCAATGTAACACAAAGACAGCACAGCAGTGAAGGAGGAAACAAAACCCCCCATGCCCTCCACATACCTGTGGAGAGACAGGTTCACTTCCATTGTTTTCTGTGGATCCAGGAAGTGGTTGTTTATTTAAGTTCTACAAGAAGTAAAAACAACTGTTAGAAGAAACAGAGTACAAGGGCTGTAATTCAGTGATTCCTAGAAACAGCATCTGTGCTTTTTTCTTTGCCTCTGTTTTTAGTACCTTCTTTGGAAAGCTTATTAAGATGTCTTCATGCAAACAAGCTAGCTTGTTAAATTCAAAACAGATTGCTGCAATATGCAGGACTACAAAGCAGCTATGTGTGCATGGATTAGTATGAGACATCTGCAAATACGGACATTTCCAACTAAGTAATAATGATTATTTATACAACATTTATGGACAAATCAAAGACACAGCAAAAAGACATAATTATAGCAGGAGAAGTCTAATTGATTACTAGTATTTACAGCCAATATGAGTAAGAGTTGGCTGTAACACCATCTTTCTCTGTTTCAGTGCATTGGGAGGGCAGAAACTACCTGGAAAAGGAGTGCTGGTAAAAAACTGTTTATAATTCCAAAAAGCATGGAAAGAAAATTAGACTTTCAGAAAATATATCTTCAACAAAACTTTTGCATTCCCAAAGAAAGGAAAATAAAACACACACACATTAAAAAACTTCACCCAAAACAACCAAACCAATACAATAAATAACAATAGTCTGGAGTTGGTTGGTTTGTTTGGTTTGGGGTTAAGGGGGTTTTTTTATTGGTTTGGGGTTTTTTTTCAGAGTTTAGACATTTCTGTTCCTAGCCTGTCTATCCTGCCTTTCCTGCATCCTGTGTTCAGGTGTTTGCTAACCCAGTCCTAATTTTCACTAAGGATGACCCTGGAAACTACAGGTCTCTTATTCTCATTTCATTGACTGGTAAAATTATGGAGATGATTTTTCTGGGAGTTATTGAAAAACAACTTCAAGATAGAGCAATCCTTGGTCACAACCAGCAATGCGTTCACAAGGGGACACCCCTGCTTGCCAAATCTGATCTCCTTTTATTACAAGGTTACCCACTGAGATGAGCAAGGGAAGCTACTTCTTGTAATCTTTTTGGATTTCAGTTAAGCCTTTGATACTGTCTCTCACAGCACCCTCCTGGACAAAATATTCATCATACAGCTGCATAGACAAATGATGTAGTGCGTGAGCAGCTAGCTCATGGGTTGGGCTTAAAGCTTTACAGTGAATGGGGTGACATCAGACTGGTGAGATGTCACTAGTGAGGTTCCACAGGGCTCCATCCTCAGCTCTGTACTCTTCAACATCTCCATAAATTACTCGAATGCAGGACTTGAAGGTACACTAAATTTGATAATGATATTAAATTGGGAGTAGCTATTGACTGCCTTGAAGGCAGAGAGGCCCTGGAAGAGTGGGCCTCAGCAAATTAGAGGGCTGAGTAATCAGCAACCATACGAAGTTCAGCTAAGACAAATGCCAAATTCTGCACCTGGGATGAGACAACCCTGGATGTATGGACAGATTGGGGAACAAGACACTGGAGAGCAGCACCATGGAAAGGGACCTGAGGGTCCTGGTCAATGGAAAGTTGAATATGAGACAGCAGTGCCCTGGCAGCCAGGAGAGCCAAGCATGTCCTGGGTACATCAGGCACAGCATCACCATCTGGGCAAGGGAGGGGATTGTCCCCTTTGCTCTGAACTGCTGCAGCCTCACCTCGAGTCCTGTGTGCAGTTTTGGGTGTCACAATATAAAAAGATACAAAGCTATTAGAGAGTATCCAAAGACGGGCTACAAAGATGATGAAGGGCTTTGAGGGGAAGCTGTACAAGGAGCAGCTGAGGTTACTTGGTTTGCTCATCCTGAAGGAGACAGAGGGAGACTTCATAGCAGTTTACAATTTCTTCATGAGGGGATGTGGAGGGGCAGGAGCTGTGGTGACCAGCGACAGGACTCAAGGGAATGGCATGAAGCTCCGTCAGGGAAGATTATGTTTGATATTAGAATAAGGTTCTTTACCCAGAGGGTGGTTAGGCACTGAAACAGGCTCCCCAGGTAAGTGGTCACACCACCAAGCCTGTCTGAGTTCAAGAAGTGATTGGACAACACTCTTAGGAACATGGTGTGATTCTTTGGGCTGTACTGTACTGCAGGGACAGGAGTAGGACTTGAGTCAATCTTGTGGGTCCCTTCCAACTCAGGATATTCTATGATTCTTACTTACACAAATCCAGATGGTTTTTTGCTGTATAAATCCAGTCCAACTGAATTAGCAGAATATGCTAGAAACCATCTTGGACATGGATTTTTTCAACAGAAGTGAAACACTGAGGCATATCAAACAAAAAATGGGTAAATTCACCTAAGAGGAACTCTTAACTTTTAATCAAGTTGTACCCTGACAGTTACATGCAAGCTACAAAATCGAAGGTGTACGTAGAACTCAAATCTCAATCACAATCACCCTTGTGTATCTATCTCCTACATGATCACACTCACAGCTTCTACTCTGGATATGCAATAAGCACACCTAAACATTAATGTGGCAGAGGAATGATAAAAGAGGTTCAAAAAGGTCTGACATGGAGCAAATTTGAGGTAGTACAGAAATAACACAGAACAATAAGAAATCCAGGTTGTTAAGGAAACCAGAGAACTGAGCTGTTATCCATATGCAGACAAAACAAAACAAGCCATACAAGAAGTCTGGATTTGGAAACTGTGCTTCACCTAGCTTGAACAAAATCTGCATTCTGCTTCAGAACACGATCCTGTGGCAGTGCATTTGCTCCTAGTGGATTAACAGTTTTTACAGGTTTTAAACTGAAGTACTGTATTCTTGGCTCCATTACCTGTTCTTGTTTTTTCTAACAGGAAAACTTAATAATAAGATGATTCAAATAAAAAAAATTATCTTCTGCTTTATAATTTACAAAGCATCTGCTGTGCTCCTATAGGACTGACAACAGAGGGAGACAAACACTTTACCAAGACATCACAAAAAGAGTGATTGGGCATTGGAATGGGCTGCTCAGGGAGATGGTGGTGTTACCATCTCTAGAGATACTTCAGAAAAGATTGGATGTGGCACTTAGTGGCATGTCTAGCTGGCAAGGTGATGTTAGGTCATAGGTTGGATGCAGTGATCTCAGAGGTCTTTTCCAACCTACTTAATTCTGTGATTCTGTGACTTACATACTAAATACACTTTTTTCAAAAATCAAGTATTCTGATATACATAAAGAAGAGTTAAAGGAAAGTCTGGATGGTTTGTGCAAGTAATTTGTAAGTACAATTTAATATTTAACTTTTATTTTAAAACATAAGATTAAGTAGATTTATTAAATTTAATAAGGTTTTTATGAATATAAAATCCATGGATGCTGTTTCTTTCTGTTAAGATGCTTAAAAAAGCTGCCATTTAAGGACCTATAAAGATCCTTAAAATGTAATTTCAAAGCTAAACTAGTGATGACACTTTTAAAAGTTTCCTACTCACTATGCAGGCATCTTTGTATACAATCTATGGGAACAAAAGAAGAATCCATATTTGGGATTACACTTTCTATTGGCATAAACAATAAAAGGGATACACTAGTAATCTTTCATATAAAAAATGGACCACTGTAGGTATATGGCTGCTGAAAGTCTACATCACTGTGCTCTAGGGCAAAGGATTGTATTTGAGTATCTACACACTGAATGGTAAGCATGAATGGAAGTTGCTATATATAAATATAGATCCAAGAGGCTTTGAAAAGCTTAAAAGCTTGAGCCTTTCATAAGCCTGAAGAGAGCTTTCAGCAAAATTAGATTCACAGAGCACAAGCAGCCATTTTGAAAGTCTTAAAACCAGCAGTTACATCAGGGTTTCTGGAGACCAATGGAAGTTTTTCCTCCACAAACTCATAGAACATAACATCCATGTCTCTATCCAAAGACAGCTATACTTACACTATCTTACAAAAACATTGCTTTTTATTATGAAGATGTATAAGTCAGAGCTCAGTTTCAACTGGAGCACATTAGGGTGTTCCACTAACAATTTTGTCACCTTACTTCCCTAGTTCTGCAATGCAAAATCATACTTTTTTCTCAAAGGTATAAATAGATTACCAAGCCTGAGAAGTGAAAGTTTAAATGTTTTCATTTAGAAACATTTTACTGCTTTCAATAGTAATACTTTCTCAAGTATTCAAAAACTGAGTAATTATGAAGGGAGAAAGGAAGGAGAGCTTAATGTTTTCTTACATTTTCCTTTTATTTTTTCCTTAAAAAAACCCCCCCACTGTGTCCAAGAATATTTTTAAATGTTTCTTCATGCACAAAACCTTTGCAGCTTAGCTAGTAAAGAGTTTATACTAACTTCATCTATGCCAAAAAAATACAGTTACAGCCACTTCCCTATGCTGTTCACTCTCAGATCACATATACAGCTGAAATACTGTTTTGTTTTAGCAGAATTAATATGTATTTGTGTATGGTGGTGAAGCTTTCCTCTCCTGTATTTTTACTGTACCTAGGTTTTGTAAGCATATATAATGTGGGTGTATCTTTAATATATTTTTTTAATCAGACATCCTATTCTTTATATTTCCCATCATTTTCTCTCACTCCCAGTTCTTATTGTGAGTACAGCTCCAGAATTTTCAAGAAGTTCAGAGAACAAAATAAGTTTTACAGGTAACATATTAGTACGCATTGGTAACACATTAACTATAACTGTTTCGTTACTGCAGTCTTGCATACAAATATGTGAGCGACTAAATATGCCACTGAAGTACATTCTAAAAGATCACGTAAAGACAACATTGGGGCACTCATACAAACAGCTATGTGAAATGATTTTTTTATTTTTTTGAGATAATTCTGTTGTATAGTGAAAACTAACAAAGCTTCCTTAAATTTGCAGTGAATCTTTAAGGAACGATTGCTGGACCTGGAATATGGTCAGAATACACTTTCCTGGGACCACCATTTTAATCACTGTTTCTGTCCAATCTTGTTTAGCTTGAGAAAGACAAGTCCAACAAGCGTGTTGTGCTATGTCCTGGTTATTAAATTTTGATCCTGTTATAGCTTTCAGTGACTGGTCAATTTAAACCACGAGCAGGAAAAAAGTACTTACAAAGTAATCATGAAGTATAACGATGAGCTGGGATTCTAAAAATTACTGTGCTTTAAATCACTTAGGGACTTGGGAATGCCATGCCTCTAAAGCATATGAAAAATGCCAATAAGAATACAGCTTCTATGTGCCTATATCTGAAAGCAGAAGTCTGACTTCCTCCCTATGCCTGCTTCCTTTTCTTCACTTCTTGCCACCTCTCACTGAGCTTCTCCACTTACATATAGTGAAGACAACATTTCCAGGCAAAGAAACATATATTTAAAGTAAAACCTAACTGTTAAAAAAAATACTATTCATCCTCACAATAATAACTGCCAGGTTATCAACTAGATATAGATTAATTTATGTGTCCATGTGAAATAATTATTTCCTGCTACCATTAGAAGTAAATGACATGTTACATTTCACCGTATACAGAAAATAGCATGAAAGTTTTACACATAACCAATCCCAATGTTAATTCTATCAATTTATCTTGAAATACATACAGACATACATAAATATGAAGAGGAAATTTCTATGCAACACACATACAAACTTGTGCAACAGTTATTTAAATTTGTGTATTGTTGCCTGTATAAGAAAAAATATGTTAATTTTTTTATATTACAATAAATTCACATCATACCAGCATACCAGAGAGAAGCTATCAGTTACTACCTCTGTGAAATTTAGTGCAGGGTTAGCAACAAGATAGTTAAGACAGAGGTCTTTGTGAGAAGAAGCCACAAGCAAGTAAGTTTTCCTTCTAGTACATTACTCTCCTCCACCCGCTAAAGGTATCACTAAGAGGGGTGGGGAGGACTCACCACACCGTCACTCTGTGGCTTAGGTTGTTTGGTGGGATCCAAAGCAAAGATAGTATACTCTGAGAGAAAAGCAGGTTCTGCTATCATCCCGGCTAATAGCTGTTATTCAATGCAAAGAGGAGGAAAATGAAAATAAATCAAGCAATAAAGAACATCGCCAATTTTACTCCATTTTTCCATGCTATTAAAAACATAACAAAACAATACAGCAGTTTATGAGACAACATATATCGATAAAGGGAAGATGGAACCAGAAAATATGCACTAGATCATTTCAGAACAGCCAAAATACAGTTTTGATCAAAACTTCTTTAGAACAAAAGAAGCATACTATTTAAAAGATCCTAATTTAGCCCAAGATAAAAATTATGTTTCAGGCATTGCTATTGTAATTTTTTTTAAATTCCATGGATGAGTTGTCTTCATATATCACTGAGCCCTATTGTTATTCATTAACAACTCATTATTCTAAAAATTCTATCAGTATTTCAGTTACATATAATCTAATTTGCTTGCTTTTGACTATTTATCATCTGACGCTTTTATACACTAGAATGCTGTTTTCATTTTTAAAAATTCCTTACATTTTTTTTTTAAGTACTAGCAGACTATTTAGTAAAAAAACCATAAGTTGAATCGAACTGTTTTATCAAGTCAGTATCTAAGAAGAGATATAAATTCCTAGAGGTGAAAACAAGAAGCCAAGAGACTGGAATTTGAATTCAATATACATGTAATGTAATGCATTTAGGATTCCGTAACTGAGAGACAAAAATATTCCTCTCATGATTATACTCACATACCTAAGTTCAAGGTTCAACTTCCTTACAGCTTGAGATTTCAGAATTGTACTAACTGCTGACTAAACCAAACTAAATAAAACAAAATTGTTCTGAAATAATGAGACAAACCCCTCTATCAAGTTACTAAACAGTACTTTAAGGAATCAAAGACTAATATAAGTTAGGAGTTTAAATTACTTTTTTTGGTGACAATTAAATTTATTCCAGTGCTGTAGCAGATTAATTACAGAAATTCAAATTGAGAGCGAGAAATATTTTCACAGGTAAGATCTGAAAGGCTACATGACTTTGAATTTATGTTCGCCAAACCCTTTCAGAAAATGTAAGAAGTGGTAAATGTTCTGTGAGAGCCATAAACAATAAATAGCCTCAGATTCGCCAATAACTATTTGCCAACAGAGCTAAAATTTCTTACTTTTAAGTTACTGCAAAGATGTGCTGCTAGTAAAAAAAAAATGGTCACATTCCACATGCTCTCAATCTTCTTCATTCCCCCGGAGCCTCAACACACTTGCCCTTATGCATTCACTGTGGTAGCAACAACACAGAGTTTGTTGTCCTCCTCCCTCAGCCTGTTAGAAGTATAATTCTTAAGAGTAAGCTGTGCAAAAGCTACTCATACATACATACATACATACATATATATATATAAATGTGTGTGTGTACATATATGTGTGTATGTGTATATGTATGTATGTATGTATGTATATGGGTATGTACATATATATGTGTGTATATATATATATATTTTTTTTTTTTTATTTTTATTTTTTTTTTTTACATCTACATTTTTTTCCTCCTCTGAGCTTTCAGACAAGACAAAAATAAGGAAATTGACAAAACTTGTCAGTTTTGTCAAGTTCCAGAAAATCTTCATCATCTGTTGATGGTCGTATAAATTCTTGCTCCTCTTGAAAGGGCGCATGCCAATAAAAGAAAAGGCATATACTATGTATATTTTTACAGAAGTATACAAACATACAGCAACAATACTACAAGCAAGCCTGATGGCCTCATGAATTAGAAGCATGCAAATTCACAAATAAAATTCTGAAATTTTTTAAGATAAAAATTACTATGCATGTTTGGAGAGGACCAATTAAGAAAATGAAAGACAGTTTGCAAAGCATGGATAAATGGATTAGGCAAATATTATTAACCAAAAGATTATGAACATTTTTAACATGTAACATATATTATCTTCAGCTTAATTAAATCACTTTTAACAATATGACCATCAAGAACTTCAGGAACCACAGACAATTTAAATTATCTCTTCACAATAACAGCCTGCTAGTGCTCAAAATATTAAGTTGCAAAATTTCACCATAGCATTACTTTGCTTAATCCTAATTGCATTATTTAGTACACCAAAAGTTTGCATTAAAAAGGACTCTTATTTCATCTCTAACAAGTTCATCCCCCCCCAAAAAAGATGGTCTGTCAGCTTGTTCAGTGTCTATGAAGTGTTAGATTTTCAGTAATCCCTGGAAGTCCATGACCGTGTTAGTGCAGCCAGGTTCAGGAGGCTCAGACAAATTCACAAATTTACCAATTCATTCTTCCACAAAATATTAATTATAAAACCCAAAACACAGAGGTAAGATGACAGAACTTTAAGCAATGGCACAAGTTCATTTTTAAAATTCACCCAAATTACCTGGTAGACTGATAGGGATATGCAACCCTGTTTTAACACAGTATGATCCAAACTATCCACTGCCTAAAACATGCCAATCCATATAGCAGTTATGAGTTTGAGAAAAACGAAATTGATGCAGTACTGCTTGACTTTGCAGACATACAACTCCAGTGTATCCATCATAACTAAAAACTTACACAAACAGTAGAATGCAATTAAAAAATCTGTTCAGTTTCACTGATGCTGATCATAACACAAGAACATTTCTAAATCATCTCAGCCTTGTCCTTTGTTGCTCGAGTAAAGGCAAGCACAGAAGGGGAGGAGACCTCTTTTCCTCAGTTTTTAACAATTAGGTTGTTCTCAGGTCAACTGGCTTCCTGAACTATTAGAAAGACAGAGAATAAATAGCCTCCCTGCAATCCAGAAGGAAGCAGTTAGTGACCTGTTGAGCTACTTCAAATGCTCACAAGCCCGTGGGACCAGATGAGTGAGCTGGTATGAAGAAGAGATCCCTAAGCCATTCTCCCTCACTTATCATCAGTCTTGGCTAACTGGGGAGGTCCAAAATTACTGGAAACCGGTCAATCTAATGCCAATCCATCAGAAGGACCAAAAGGAGGATCCAGGAAACCATAAGCCTGTCAGTCTGACCTTGGTGTCCAGCAAGGTTATGAACAGATCATCTTGAGTACAATCACACAGCACCTACAAGGTGGCCAAGGGATCAGAACCAGCCAGCATGGATTTAGGACAGGCAGGCCCTACCTAACCAACCTGACCTCCTTTTATGACCAGGTGACCCAGCTGGTGGATGCAGGGAAGGCTGTTGAAGTTGTCTACCTGGACTGAGCAAAGTCTTTTTGACACAATCTCCCATGGGAAAATCCTGGAAAAGCTGACAGCCCATGGCTTGGACAGGTGCACTCTTTGAAGGGTTATGAACTGGCTGGATTGCCAGGCCCAGAGAGCAGTGGTGAATGGTGTTGGATCGTCTGTTGGTGGCCCATCACTAGTGACAACCCCCAGGGATCTGTGTTGGGCCTAGACCTGCTTAGTATCTTTACTGATGATCTGATAAGGGGATTGAGTCCATCCTCAGCAAATTTGCAGATGACACCAAGTTGGGTGTGAATCTCAATCTGCTGGAGGGTAGGAGAGCTCTGCAGAGCAACCGGGACAGGCTGGATTGATAGGACAAATCCAACTACATGAGGTTTAACAAAACAAGTGTCAGGTGCTGCACTTTGGCCACAACAACCCCCTGCAGAACTATGGGCTAGGAACAGAGAGGCTGGACAGAGGCCAGGCAGAAAGGGACCTGGGGGTACTGACTGATGGCAGACTGAACGTGATCCAGCAGTGTGCCCAAATGGCCAAGAAAGTCAATGGGATCCTGGCCTGTATCAGCAATAGTGTGGCCAGCAGGACCAGGGAAGTGATTCTTCCCCTAGACTCGGCACTGGTGAGACCACAGCTTGAGTACTGTGTTCAGGTCTGGGCCCCTCAATTTAGGAAGGATGTTGAGATGCTGGAGCATGTCCAGAGAAGGGCAACAAGGCTGGTGAAGGGTCTGGAACACAAGTGCCATGAGGAATGGCTGAAGGGTTGTTTAGCCTGGAGAAAAGGAGAGTCAGGGGAGATATTTTCACTCTCTACAACTGCCTCAAAGGAAGTTGTAGTCAAGTGGGAGTCGGTCTCTTCTCCCAGGAAACAACTGACAGTCTTAAGCTGCATCAGAAAATGCTTAGGTTTAGGACATTTGGGAGGACATTAGGAAGAAGTTCTTCACAGAAAGAGTGATTGGGCACTGGAATGGGCTGCCCAGAATGATGGTGGAGTCACCATCCCTGGAGGTGCTTAAGAAAAGACTGGATGTGGCACTTAGTGCCGTGTCTAGTTGATAAGGTGATGTTAGGTCATAGGTTGGACTTGATGATCTCAAAGGTCCTTTCCAACCTACTTAATTCTGTGATTCAGTGAGCCAACCTTACAAGCAAAGAAGGCACAACAATACTGAGGCAGAACAGTGAGCCCTCTATGAAGATGAAATTTCAAAATATTTCCTATTCAGTAGCCAAGACAAGTGTTTCACACTTCAAATAGCTACCAAAGACAGAATATACTCAGTCATGGTCCAAAAATGGTATTTCTTTAACACATTTAGATCTGGCTGCATTTGCCCATTAGTGAGTTCATCCTCCACTATCCAATGTTAAGTGAGCAACAATGAAAATATTTAAGGACTTCCTTGCAGTATTTTTGCTACTCTGTAAGTTGATTTTGGCATGGCCTGGTTTTTTAGTAGTGGGAGAGGGCCACAGAAATGGCTTCTGTGAGAAATGGCTACAAGCTTCCACCAAGTGGAACTTCCAAACTAGAACAGCCTATCCCCGAAGGACAGCACCCTGCAGATGAGCGACCCACACCAATTTCAGAAAGATTGTTCGCCTATGGGAGGGACTCACGTTGCAAAAGTTTTGGCAGGACTCCTGCTTGTAAGATTGGAGCCAGACTGGAGGAGTTCACGGAGGACCATCTCCCATGGGAGGGACCCCAGGGCATAGCAGAGAAAAGACTTCCCTCCCTGAGCGGATAGAAAAAGATCTTGGGTGATGAACTAACCAAAACCCCCCTTCCCTGTCTCCCTATGCTGTCAGGGTGAAAGAGGGAGGGGCTGGGGGGGGGGGAGGGGAAGAAAGGTATTTATAACGCTTATTTTACTTCTCGTTATCCTTCTCTGACTCTGTTAATAACAAATTTACCTTATACCTTTAAATTTGAACCTATTTTGCCCTTAAGAGTGTTTTCCCCCAATTCTTATGTCAACTCATAAACCGTCCATTTATTTCCTTTCCCTCTCCTCTGCCCAACTGTAACAAGAGTGAGTGAGTGAGTGAGTGAGTGAGTGAGTGAGTGAGTGAGTGAGTGAACAACTTTTCTAAGTGCCTGGTGGTGTCTGGCCAATGTCATACCACAACATTCTGACAGCTCATAACCTGGTACATATTTAGTTAAATTATGGGCAGAGCCCCCTAGTGAGTCCTGTAATTACACTACTTAATGCTTTCCAATATATACATGTGCTTTTATCTACATTTTTCTTTTTTTTTCAACCAACTATTCAGTACAACTTTAAGAACTAACTGTCTAGTTAACTCTGGGGTGGGGATGTTAGGGAAAGGGTGATTAAAAACCACAAAAAAAAAATTAATCTCTGCCTGCAAACAAGCAAGAAGCAACCTGCTAGTGAGCCAACATTAAATAGTATTACCACACAGGATTCTTGTGCTTCAGGATTTGTCCTAAAACCCACTCTGGATAATCTTACTAGCTTCAGAAACATTAAATACATCTGGTGCTATATTGTCTAATGTATCACCAGCAGCATATCAGCAGTAGGCTGGTATAGCAATTAATAAAACTAGACAAGCTGGAATCAACTGAGATGAAGCATACCATAAACAGAAGATGCAAAGATGTAGGTCATTCTTTAACCTTTTCAAATCCTAAGAATACCATCATATCTCACTTGAAGCTTGCTATAGAAATCCTACTAAGAGCTTCCAACACTTTGTTTCAAATATACTCTGGGGGGAATGGCTAATACACCTAAAAGCTGTGCTGCCATTTAGCAGGACCTTGATAAGCTGGAGAATTGGGCACCGAGAAACCTAATGAAGTTCAACAAGGGGACTGCACCTGGAAAAGAATAACCCCAAGTATCAGTACAGCTTAGGGGCTGAAGAGAGCAGCTCTGCAGGGAAGGACCTTGAAGTCTTGGAGCAGCTGCAAGTTTACCAGTGCCCCTGCAGCTAGGAGGGCCAGTGGTACCCTGGGGTACATCAGGAAGACTCTGCCCAGCAGGTTGATGGAGGTGATTCTCCCCCTCTACTCAGCTCTAATAAGACAACATCTGGAGTGTTGTGTGGAGTTCTGGACTCCTCAGTACAAGAAAGACAAGGAGCTACTGGAGAGGTTCCAGCAGAGGGCCACAAAGATAATTAGGGGTCTGGAACATCTTTCTTACATGGAAAGACTGCAGAAGCTGGGCCTGTTCAGTCTAAAAAGAGAAGACAGAGAAGAGATCTAATCAATACACACAAATATCTCAAAGAAGGTTGTCAAGAGGATGGTGCCAGACTCTTCAGTGGTGCCCAGCAACAAGACAAGGAGTAATGGCAATAAACCAAACAACAGAAAGTTCCACCTCAGCATGAGGAAGAACTTCTTTACACTTAGGGTAGCAGAACACTAAAACAGGCTTCCCAGGCAGGTCATAGAATGTCCCTCTCTAAAGACATTCAAAACCTACCCGGACACATTCGTTTCCTGTGTAACCCTCTTTTTAGGTGACCCTGCCTTGGAACAGGGTTGGACTACATGATCTCCTGTAACGTTGCGGGGGGGGTGGGGGTGGGGAAGAGGGCGGGCGGGGTGGGGGGGAGGTGTGAGTCAGAGACAGGGAGACAGGGATGACACACACTCCAAAGTTCTTGAGACAAACAGCCTCAAGTTTATTCCCGCAGCTCCTTTTATAGGAGCTCCAGTTACACATGTGATTCATCGAGGTCTTAACACCATCCAGCTCTCTGGCCAATGACACATTTGCATTTAGACGTGAATGACATTGGCTGATGGTCCCCGTGTAGACTGAATCTAACCTATCCTTGCCCACCCAGAGACTCCAGTGCTACAATCTCCAGAGGTTCCTTCCAATCCTACCAATTCTGTGATACTCCAGGGTAAATAATTTCCCTAGCCCATACTGATCTTAATCTCAAGCACCAAATTTATAAGCTGAAGCCTGTTGAGGACTACAGATAGTACAGGTAGCTCAGTGTACAATGGCACTGCAAGCTACAGGTTGTGCCCTGGGTGGGGGGAAATGGCTGAAACCCCCAGCGATGAGCCCTTTGCCCAACAAAAAGGCACAGCCTTGCCATGCCAGCTGGACTGTGTCCAGCTACCCAGAGACTCTGTAGAACCCAATGAACAGTGAGAAGACCCCAGATCAAATATCACCATTAAAACAGGCACATAGTATGAAAGCCAGGCGTTCCTTTGCTCAGGATCTGTAAAGGAGACACCCAACTCCATCTGCACCACGATAAAAATTCTTAAAGGAAGCAGAGTCTAGGACTCTGTTGGGAGAAACCTTGGGTCAAGGCAGTGAGGGAAACTTGTCTAACATGTGAGCATCATGAAACTTGTCTCAGTATGAGTGTGTGGGGAGTCAGGTGGGGCACCCATCAGCTCATTAGAGCTGCTTGTGGTGAAGGGGCTTCAGCCCCAGCAGCAAAAGCCTAGGGTGGCGCAAGTGTGACTACCAGAGCAGCTCATGAGCAAACAGGAATGCTTCCTTAGCAAACTGTGACATTACTGATCTTCTGTCACAATACTTAAGTCTTATTCTATTTTTCTGCAAGTAAATCCTACTGACTAACAAACGTTTCTATCTTGGATAGAAAGCTGCAAATGAGGTAAAATCGTTGATGAAGCCAAACGCCAGATGATGTTACATTCAGCATTATCAAAGGACACATAAAGTTATTGTTTAAATAACCTTTGTATTTTCAACATTCTGAACAGTTTTTGTAGCCCTCAGGTTTGGCCTAAATGAAGCAGCCTTACTTGATCTTTAAGGACTTTCTGAACTCTAGAAATGACTGTGTTCTTATTAATATTATTATTCCTTGTTCCTCTGAAGAATTGTCATGCTCAAATCTTCTTCCTCAAGTATTCTGGTGAGTGGGGTGCAAAGGCCAAAGTACATGCAATTCCTAGATCAAACCGCTTCCTTAATATGCTGTGAAAGAAACTGCAAAATTTAACAGGGATCAGAGTCTGGCCCAAGTCTCATTGCTCTGGAGATGGCAGTAGGTGAATATTATACATGTTACATGCATATAGTATGTTTGATTGCCAAAGGTAGTCATTATTCCCTTTCATGAAAAGAAGAGAATCAGTAGTTCCAAATTTTGTATTAGCCTGTTATCAAGCAAATTTGAAAATTCATTTATCTTGTTAGCAAAGTGCATCATGGCATACATGTATTTGAAGTATGTTAACACTCAAAAGCTTCTATAACTGTACATGAGCAGTTTTGCTATGTTATATACCAGCACAGCAAGACAGAAGAAACACGATGAGACTACAAAACTTGTCTAAGTGAAAAGCCACCATTTCCTCATCTACTTCAAGAAGGTAGATGTCAACTATCAGCTAAAGGTTTTGTTTCAAGTCTTACTTAAAAAGAACTTATTCCCCAGAGTAAAATATATAAATAAATTTGGTTATTTGTCCTAAAGGAATAGAAACACTAAGGAGCTAAAATTTCAAGAGTTTCTCTCTGCAATAAAGTAAGTCCCAGAGCCTAGGAGAGCTGAACTGCACTTTCAGAAAGCTGTAGTACAGAAAACAAATAGGTCTTTTCTGGTTTGCTTTTCATTTTGATGAGACACCTAAGCATCTAAGCATCCTATATGTATCAGGAGCTGTAAAATACAAGTAGTTTAGATTCAAACTAGCTTATGCAGCCTCCAAAAATTAGTCCTAAATATCAGATAGTAAAAAAATACAGATATATCTGAACCACTAACATCTTTGCATGGCAACACCTATTTAGAAGTACTTCAAATGAAGTATATGAATACAGAAAAGACAAAGGAATAACAAAAGTATTGAAGGAATATTATTTCAGCCTTCTTATCATGCTTTATTAATAGCCAATGTTAAAGAAACATTTCAACTAATTTAATAACACAGTCATTATATACCATTAAAGTGAGACCAAAAAACACCTTGGCTAAGTATCTTTAGGTCTAAGTGCTATATATATCATGCTCTGCTGTCACTTCCATAACAATAATTAGGATATCAGTGACATTTGGATGCATGACTGGTAGGTCATCCACAACAATCCATCAGCTGCTTGCTCTCAGCTGATAGCAAACTAGCACTAGCTTTGTTATCTTCTGCATTTGGGCCTTGTATACTTGTAAACAAGTAACTTACAGGAGCTATAGTGAATACAATTTATGTATTTCACCTCAACTCTGTTCAAAAGCCAATGTGAAAACAGTTTGAAAACTGAACACTATTTTTCCATAGAAAAGAATGAACTCACTAAATAAGCGTATTTTAATAGTCTAGGGCTGTTTTAAACAGCAGACTACCAAATCAGAAAGGACTGGATATGCAAATTGTCAGATGAAGTTCTGCGGAAGCAGTTTTACTTCACAATGTGATCATGTTTTACGAGTTACTTGCAATAAGAGAATATAGAACTAGTCAGACGTCTGCCTTTTCCTATTCATTAAAAATTTTTGAGGTTTTCTATAACACTGCTACTGGAGATTCATATATCAAATAAAATACAAGCTGAAGAGGAAAATTGGCATGAAAAAGAAACTTACCTGGTATTACATACATGGAGCATATAAGTTGTAGGTTTATTTTAAACTGATAGCATCTTGGAATCTTGAAATATTAAAGTATTTTTTAAATCGTCTCATTGTAGAGTATAAAGCACAAATGTTGGCATGTATGTTTTATTATAATTATTCGGTCAGACTAATGATGTCATTTACAACTGTAACTAATTCTGAAATTATATTTATTATAAAAATATTCTGAGAATAAACAAAAGATTTCATGTGTGATACTTCCAACTTTAATACTATGGAAGTAAAAATACAAAAACCTGAGCTATTTAAAGACATACTAAAACATAGCTCACAGAGGACACAAAACATACAAAAACATTATGAAACACTAATTTTGCTTAGCTTTCAGTAAATATCCCTTTTAGTAAAAAGGGATAGCAATTATTCATGTACTGCAAAAATGTTTTAGCATACAATACTCCTCAACCAAATATTTTCAGTGTATTAAATGTTGTCCAACAGCTCACAGTAATGCCACTGCCATTGACATCTGCACATAAAACAACTGCTTGGTCAAATGAGACCACAAAAAATACCCTCCAAAAGACTTAATGCATACATATAATCAGGGCATGTCTTTTCAGTGACAATATGCAATATCCGCATCTTATTTAAGCATGGTATACTGCCGCTGAATTGAATTTTATGAAAATCTAATCCAACAGATTTCAAAGATAATTTGCTTTTAATCATACTGCCAACATTTATAAGAAATTTTTGGAGAAATTAGATTTCTTGTTTTAATCATTTAAACTTAATTTTTTGTAAAATATTCCGTTTGATGTAAAGCCAACAACAAAAAAAAAGATGTTTTCATCCCTTTAGGACTTCGCTACTTCCTGAATTTCTAATTAAAGGATGTGTTTCACAAGTAAAACTGTTATGGCAGCTCCCCTAAGACGAAGGATAACTGCAAATCCGATGGCACTTTAGTACCTCTGTTTATACTCTTAATCTTATTTTTCCTTCTGCCTCTCTGGTCATTCCAGTCTAACCAGTCTATTTAGAGATTAATGTTCTTCCGCTGTAACTTGGCAGTTGCTATGGAGAATCCTTTGCTTCTTCTAGGCCACAGTAGTAGTTCTCAAGTGGCAATATGCTACTTCTATGCCCTGTATTAAGAACAGAAAACTCTCCTTACTGAAAAACTTAGTAAGTAATTTATCCTGGGTGATGCTGCTTGCTAACATTTTGGAGCACTAGTTAACAGAAAATCTTTTTCCAAGAAGAGAGGGAATTCATTACAGACATATATACATACATACACATACACACATATATACATATCACAGTAGAGAAAATAAGTATTTATTAAAAAATACCAAAATACAAAACAAAATCATGAGGTACTTTCCCTTCAATTTCTATTATTTCAGGAAGCAAACTGCCAAGCTGTAATCTCTGATAGCATTCATAATGAAATCCATTGCAAATTTCAGGTATAGCTGATTATCTCCTAAAGAAAAAATTATGTTAAAAATTAAAGTGGATTGTTCCACTGCAAGAGTATGCATCACTTTTTGTGGTGAAACAAAGCAACTCAATTCTCCAACAAGGACAAAACATATCCTCTAAAAAAGTTCACAGACACAGAAGCATCCTGCTTTATGCTATCAGACTATGTCCATGCTCACTAAGTCAGAGAAATGTTTTGTTTATTTGTATTTGTTGCCCTTTTTTTTTAAATCAAGTTGCTTCAAAAGAGCCATAGTACTTAATATGAAACAAGGTAAGTGCAGATTATCTTTTTTGTTTGCTTTATTATGCAAGTCAAGGTTACCCATCATCCTGATAATGATTTTAATGATATTTTATGACTAATAATTTAGACTCAGTTTAGTTTCTTGTTCAGGTTATTTTGGTGGGGGGGAGGTGAGGGGGGCTGGGTTGGTTTTAAGTTTGGGGGGATGGGAGAAAGAAAGTGGGGTGGGGGAAATAACTTTGAGTTTGATGCTTATTAATGGCACGGTTAGAAACAATCACAAATGCTCTCTGTATAAACCTTTTGGATCATCCAACCTGGATTCACCTAGCTTTTCAACCAAAAGTGGGACAAAAATGAAGTGAATCTCTCTGAATATATCCTCTGTCCCACTACGTCACTGAGTTCAGTTCAGGAATAAGATTTTTAAGACCTGAAGACTTACGGCGTTTCCTAATCTGGAGGTTAATCACTACAGCTTAAAGATCTGTTTTATTACTATTAAACACTTTGGTGTTTAACCTAAAAACCAGACTATTTATATCTATAAATACACAGAAAATAGTGAGATTGGGAAAAAAAATGTAATGAAGGACATAAACTTAGGTTTTTTAAGCTGAAAAGCAGAGAAAAACAGTTCTCAACTGACCTCTTTGTCTGGTGTTAAAGTGCCTTCCTGATTCTGATCCGTAAATGAAGTTGTCCTGATTCTGTTGCCAGTTGATGGAGGGGATCTGGAAGGGACCTATAGAGAGATCATGTATATCAACAAGTAATACTATTAACTCCAGAACTAATTATGTATCTCTATCATAATTTATGATTATTAGTAAATTAGTAATTCAATAATTACTAACTACATCATCTCAGTGAAACCTAGTCTAGATCTTTTTAAAGAAAACAACTGTCTGTGACAAGTTCTACCTTACTAAAAAGTCCCCAGAGCAAAATGTGTAATGAATCAGCCACAAGAACAAACAACAAAATGGGTTATTTTGATTATTTCTGACTATGGTCCTCTTAGACCATATTTGAAAAACAAGCCTCCTAATATTTTAGGAACATATTACAGTTGCTTAAGGTTTAAAAGTTTAGTGATTTGACAGGGATTCAAGCATTTACAAGTGGAACAGAATCTGATCAAGAACTTAGAAAATTAACAACAAAAAAATGACACCAAGAAAATTTATGAACTTTTAATTTGTAGTATTTATAACATTGAATCTAAACAATTAAAAAGGCGCAAGAAATTGCTATATTTTTCTGATGTCTATATGTACATGTTGTTTCTATCAGAACTAAACATCTATTCACAGAAATTTTACAACTTTGTTCAATCTGAGGTTCTAAAAAGTCACACCAACTCAAAGAAACTACCTTGCCAGCCTCATCATTCAAGCTTCAAATGTTAAATTTCAGTATAAATGTAATGAGTAGTAAAGTAACAACAAGCAGATCTATACAAAAGAAAGTAATTAGCAAGATTTCTCATCAGGTATTGTGAAAAGCTGGAAGGATTGTGGACTCAAAATATTTCAGGCATGTGGCAGGAAGAGGAAGGTCAGGCCTTGCTTTGATGAGGTGATGCCCTCCTGCACGAGACCCCATCCCTCCGGACCTGTATCCCAGTCCTGCAGTGGCTGCCAATACCTGGCACACCAAAGGAAATGTGCCATACTCTGCCCCTGGAGCCCAAATCCAGGCCCAGAGTGGTCAGATGACCAGAAGTTCCACCTGCCAGAAGGGCCCAGGGGTACTTCACCCAGGATATATGCACATGCATGTTTTGACCCTACCTCTTCTTGAAATTTCTATCAGCTGAACAGTGCTGGAAGCAGGAGTAGTAGCTGTATTTGTTCTTTCTTATATCAAAATTATTCTAAAATTAGTCATAATTACAGGTCTGAAGAGGTAGGCCAATGTCCCAACTTGAAAATACTACTCAAAAGTCAAACAGCTTACCTAGTACCAAATAGCTATTCGTCATGAAAGCTTTATGTACTGCTGAAAACAATCATACCAAAGTATTCATAGGATCTATAAAAAAACCCAATCTATTAATGCTGACAGCCTACTCTTTTATTCCTACCCTCAATCTAATGCCAGAGTTTTAAAGATTATTTGAAAATCAATTTTCTTCTGTTTGGTAAGGGTCAGAAACATTCAAGGACACTTTGTCACTGCTTAGAAGCAACATGAACACATCTCTTCACCCTGCCCTTAATGGTTCTACAGTTCTCACTGCTGCATTCAGACTTTTTGCCAATTTACAGTCATTTCAGTGGCACTAAGCTTTGCAGCACAAATATTCATTGATCTTATGCAAAAATAGAAAGAGCCGAAACAGCATAGTATAGTTATATTGGAAGGGTTCAACTTCCTGACCAGCTCAGGGCTGACTAAAAGTTAAAGCACAGCTTTAAGGGTACTGTCCAAATGCCTCTTCAGCACTGACAGGCAAGGTGGGGAAGGCACCGACCACCTCTCCAGGAAGCCTATTATATGTTTTGGCCACCCTCTGGGTAAAATAGTGTTTCCTCATGTTAAGTCCAAATCTCCCGTGACAGACACAGTTTGAGTTATTCCAGCATGTTCTGGTGCTGTGTACCAGGGAGAAGAGCTCAGTACCTCCCTCTCTACTTCTCCTCCTCAGGAAGCTGAAGGGGGCAGTGAGGTCATCCCTCAGACTCCTCCTCTCCAAACCAGACAAGCCCAGTGCCCTCAGTGCTCCCCAGAGCACATTCCTGCCAGCCCCTTGCCTTGCTTTGGTGCCCTTCTCAGGACATGTGCAAGGACCTTCACATCCCTTTTTAATAGTGGGGCCCAGAACTGCACGCAGTACTCAAGGTGAGGCTGCACTAGTGCTGAATTCAGCAGCATAACCACCCCTCTTGGCTGGCACTCCAGGATGAGGTTTGCCCCCTTGGCACACACACTGCTGATCCCATTGAGCTTCCTGCCAACCAGCACCCCCAAACCCCCTTCTGCAGGCCTGCTCTCCAGCCACTCCTCTCCCAGTTCAGACTTGTGCCTGGAATTACTCCATCCAGGTGCAGAATCCAGCATTTGGTTGGTCTTGCTCAGCTTCCTGTCATTGGTGACTGCTCAATATCCCAATCAATCCAGCTTCCTCTGCAAGGCAAAGCCTCTTGTCCCATGGGAGAGTCGGCAGCACTTCCCGGTTTCGTATCATCACCTAACTATCTGCACATTCAACTGCAGCCTCCAGATCACTGATCAAGAGTCTGAACAGAGCTGCCTCTAGACCTGAGCCCTGAGGAACACCACTGGTAACTGGTCACCAGCCAGATGTCCTGTTTGCTGCAATAATTTGAGCCCTGCTCTTCATCCAGGGCACTGCATACCTGCTCATCCCACTGTTGGAAAACTTGTCTGGAAGAATACTGGGAAGAACAGTACCAAAAGCCTTTATAGAACCCAGAAAAACTACATCCACCACCTTCCCTTTGTCTACCAGGCAGGTGAACTCACTGCGGAAGATTTTTTATAGAGGATTCTCCCTTTGTGAACCCACGTTGACTGTCTGATGATTGCACTGTTATTTAAATGTCTTTCAACGGCATAAAGTATGATTTTTTTAAATAATTTTTCCAGGTTCTGAGGTTAACTCTGTAGATTTCTGCATATTCCCTCATGCCCTTCCAGTAAACTGGAATAACACTGGCTAGCTCCCAGTCAGCAGGGACCTCCTCAGATTCCCAGGATGGCTGAGAGGGATCCTACCCGTAACATTTGCTAGCTCCTTTAGTACCCTGGGTTGAATCCCATAGGCCCCATGAACTTACAAACATTCATTCAACTGACATAACTTATCTTAAAATTTCCATGTTCACAAATGGAAAGTTAATGTTCCGGCAGTCATGGTCCTCTGACTCAGGACCAGGCAGACCAAGGTCTGTCAGTGCTATTAAAAACTGAGACAAAGAAAGTACTGACTGTCTCCATTTTTTCTTCATGCCTATTTGTTAGGTGACAATCTTGGACAAGTAGCAGTTTAAGACACCCATAATCGCAATAGCGCCTTTTTCCACCCTGTCAGCTATCAGAAAGAGATGTGTTCCACAGACTTTAAGGGACAGCTATTCTCAATTTGACAGATGACATCAGTTAGCTAACAATCCGTATGAAAGAGGAAGGCCTACAAACACCTCCTCAGAAAAGGTTGTATTTCTCAAGTTATACTTGAGAAATTTTACCTCCAGGTTTACACCAGTCTTAAGTTAGTAAATTTAGTCTTGGACACTACAAATCAAAGTAGAAATGTGAAGTTCTAGGTCTCAGAGTAAGGGATATGAGTAGAGTATAGAGAGTATAAAGCATAGTGAGTGAAGCTTCTCTACAACAGGGTGTAGGAAAGAAAAGAGCAAAAATTAATGCAAACATGAGTTTCATAAACTAAGAAATGATAAGAGTTAGGAAAATTTGGTCTGAAAATGTTTTGACAGGAAGGAATGCATTTTAAGGATTTGAATTACTGATCTGAATAAAAGCAAAGGAAAAAAGCATATCCCACACTTTTTGCAAGACTACAGTATATTTTATATGCTCAAAACCTCACTTCTTCCTTCACAGACTCTGTTTTCAAATGAGATACAAGAAGTGAGAAGACAAACTTATTTTACTTCTAAGAACAAATTTAACTATTTCCCCCTAGTGTTACTTGAGAGCAATTGAGGAGTAAGAAACATTGCAAGACAACTATTTTACAAGAAATAAAATTGTTGTAATGTCTTGCTGCAATTTCTTGCTTCTGCCTTTCCATTTACGTCAACTCTTGAGTTAAATAATCTGCTCTCTCCACAGTACAGCAGACCAGGTCTATAGACTAGGTATAATTTAGTATAAGCTCTCGTATCAGGTTTCAGAGTATTTGTCAAAGTTAATTTTTCAAGAGCCAGATAAAGACTAAAGTATACTATTCTGTTGGGTGCATATATGCACATAAGCCCATATTTATTCAGTAGAATGATTTTCAGAAAGTATCAACTCGAACACATGCACGAAGCATCCCGAACTAAGTGGATTACAATATCCTGAACTAAGTGGATTACAATGCTTGTGAAAAGTATCATAATTTAGCTGCTGCACATTGAAAACAGTAAACTCTGCAGATCAATCTCTTTTACACTGCACTGAAAGTTCAAAGCTCACCACATATGGCAATTAAAACAGCACTCTAAACTTAAGTAACACAAACATACTTCACTAACTAGAGAAGGCACAGAATGAATACTGTGGAATGCCTTAAAGTAAGACTAAACAAGCTACACAAAATTTCACAACAGATCCATTTCCAAAAATCTTACCTCTATTTCACAAATGAGTGATTCAAAGAATAGAACATAACTGTCAGCAGTTTTGAAACCATGGTCTAATACCGTGACTATGCAGTGCCAAATCTCCCAGTGGCTCAAATTACACTCAGATCAAGCCCAAGCAACTAATCATCTATTTGTCAAATTAACTAAATTACCTGTCTGTAGCTTAACATTCACAGGATTCAGAGTTTATATTAGTTTTTATACTATTAAGATTCCAAGATACACAGGATAGTTAACCTAGCAATGAGACACAGGCAGACATTATCAGCAGACTTTGCCAATAGGAAGTTAACTTGCTGAAGTCTTTCTACCCAAAATTTGCAAAGAGAGAGTTTATTCTGCTTTGACACATGCATGGAATGATCACAACTTTTTTTTTGGCCACTTTCACTTAGATACTCTGCACACATGTCCTATCTGATGTGTATTATTATCATTTAAAAATAGCCTTTACTAGAATACATTTTTAATAACTTAGTGAAAGAAAGTACACACAAGAGGAAAATGGCCAATTAAATTATGACTAGAACAAATAAATAAGTGCCTTGTTCTCAGATTTATACTATATTCTCAATTAATCTACAGTTTAAAGAAATGCAAGGATAAGGTTGAGGTAAGCAAACCAACCCTCTAAAAGACGTTAACAGAAGGGACGTACAGAACTGAAAGAACAAGCATTAATATGAGAGAAAAGGATAACTAGAGAACTCAATGCTGGATTGCTATTCACTACCCGTGAAAGTATCATTACTTTAAATGCTAAGGAAGAAACCCATTTGTGTTTCATTCTGTTGTATGTTCAGGCAAGAGATGGTTTTTACATTCTTCCACAAGACAGCTTTTGTAGAGTTGACAAAATGAAGCACTGTTTCTAGCAGGAGGAGGATGGGTAAAAACTTAGATGACGAAGTTCTAGCGAAGCCACCCAGCGCTGACAGCGACCCGGGCAGCGATTCCCGCCAGCCGACCGATCCCGGAGCCTTTGGTCGGACCGGCCCCGCCGCCGCAGCAGCGGGAGGGTCGCGTCGCGCAAGCCTGGCCGGCCGACCCGCAAGACACCAAGGCCTCCCCGGGCGAAGAGCGGCCCTGCCCCGCCACGTGAAAGGCCGTCACAAGTGCCCACAACGGTCCGGCGGACACGTCTCCCAGCGGCCCCTCCTCGCCGTACCTGCGGCGGGAGGGAGCTCGCACGTCCACCCGCTCCGCGCGGCAGCACCTGCTCCTCGCTGATCTTCTGCTTCAGTTTCTTGAACATGGTGGCGGGAGGGAGAAGGGGATGAAGGTACGGCTTCCGGGCGACTGGTCAGGCGGCAAGGGGCATCCAGGGAGCGGCGGAACCGATCTCCCCTCGCCCTGGCCCGCGGAGCCGCCGCCGCAGCCGCTCGGCCCTCGGACCCCCTCCGCGGGGCACAGGCGGCCGCGACCGCTGCGCCTGCGCAGCCAACGTAGAGCCGAGCGCTTCGGCCGGCACGGTGTACGGCGAGGCACAAACTTCCCAATGCAATGCGCGGCGCTCTTCCACCCACAGAGCGGGCGGAGATGCAGCCTGAGCGGCCCTGGGCCCCAGGACTGCGGCGGGGGGAAGCGGCGTTGCCTGGCCTCACTTGCTCCTTCTCTCCCGGAGGACGAGGGAGGCGGTGCCGTCCTGGGACTGCAGCAGGCGGAGGAGTGACCGCTTCTGTCCGAAAGGACGAAAAACAGAGCGGTAAAAGCTGCCGCCTCGCTGCGCCTTTCCGCCGCCGTAGCCGTTTTGATTCCGTACCTTAAACCGCGCCACGGACACGCTTGATTTGCCAGAATGCCGATTCTGAGGGTCTGTAAGTGCTCGCGTAAGACTCCTCCTGAGTCGATCAGTGTCGAGGACAAGCTTTCACAAGCCGAAGAACCGGACAGCAAGGTAACTAAAAGGTGCTCGGTTTTAAGGCTTGTGAAAGCTTCCGACCAAAAAGTGCCCAATAGTTGTTTTTTGAAGCTGCCTGGAAACCTATCTGCTAACAAGAAAGTCGCGACGTTTTTCTTTTGAGTAGCCTTCTATTTGTAAACCTGAGATACACTGTTACAACTAAAGTACCATTGAAGGTGGAAAGGCAGTGTTTGCTGCTACTGCTACTATTTGCTATTACTGTCTCCCCGAAACTGTGGGAGAAGTGTTTTTGGCTGCTCAAGGTTAAAACCTCTGCCTTTAGATCCCTTTGTTATGAACAAAAAAGTTACCTTTTTTTTTTAAGAGAAGGAGCTGCAGAGAAGTTTTCAGTTGAGCTAGGAATTGATCGCTAGCCAAGAGTTCTTTGTTAGTGAAATGTTGGAATCACCCCTTGAGTATCCTTAAGTACCGCCGTTTAACTCTCTATTGTGGAGAATTCTTGTTTTTCAGAACCACCCTAGCCTGTTGCCAGGAGGATGACAACCTCCCCTCGGACGGTGGGGAGAGGGAGATATTTGCATCTCAGGAGACATGCAAATTTATCTCAAACCCAAACTGCACTGGGATGGGACCTTCACCAAATCCTGGAAAATACCCCAAAAAAGACGAGCCAAAGCGGAATTGAGAGGTCAGAGTGGGGTCTGGATATGAAGGCCGAGGTCCGGAGCCGGCAGAGATGCTTGAAAACCTCGGTCACTCCTCGCCCCAACTAAAATGATGCCAGTCGGACCCAGGACCCCCTGGACTGAGAACCTAAACTGAGAACCCTGGGTATACCCCCACTGCCCATGTAAGGACAGGGCTCCCGGCTTTGAGCCCTAGGGGATAGAACTGCAAATCCTCTTGTTTTAACTCACTGCAGGGAGCGGCGGCAGAACTCTGCAGACCTGCCAAAACCCCACTTTGAGCTGATCACTTTAATAAAGGCAGTAAAAGGAGGAAAATCTCCTGCCCTGTGTATTTCACCCTTGTTGGATGACGTGTGTGCGTGTGTGATCACTGCGGCGAATGTAGATGCAGAGGGCTGTCAGCAGTAGCCAGCATTCATTCTCCAACCAACTGGACTATTTTGAAATCTAATATGTTGACAGTGACATTGTATGAAGGCTAAAAAATACATGGTGCTGTTTGCAAGAAACGATGTGTTCTTCTGTTAAGTTTCCTACTAGGAAGGCTGTATGCAGTAATCACCAATGCCCACAAATGTTTTCACTGAAATACTCTCCTGAAATCTGTAAGTAATTTGAGGGGGGGAAAAGTGGATAGGAAATTATTTTCCCATTTGTTTTACACTGACTAAAAAAATAATCAAGATAAATCTACAGCAAAAATAAACTGCTGGTTTTCCTAGGTTTTTTTGCTACATTAAACAAACATATTTTTACGTTTGTTTAATGTAGCAAAAAAAAAAACTTTTCTTTTTAATAACAAAAATATTTTTTTACAATCTGTTTAGTTATAGATAAACTGTGACTGGTAGTAATCCTTTTGTTTGTGTGTTCCTGTTAATACTATATGACTACTGTGTGTTCCTGTTAAGACTGTATGCATACTTCAGATGACAGCAGTGACTTCCACACTAGACTGATTTTTCGTGAGAACAGCTGTTGACTTCAAACACCTTCAAAAATGTTAATCTGAATCTACAAGCTGTAATAACCAGGTAAGTATCTTGAAGGTTTGTTAGGGTATCTTTCCTGTACGTTGAAACATAATTACAGAAAAAAGTTCATGCAACTAAAAGGACAAAACCATCTGAATAGCAGTCCATAAGGAAATAAGATAAAATGGTCAATTAAATTTATTGCATCCATAAAAATTAAACATTTTCTGCTTCAGTGGGGTAGCTTCTGTTTCCTCTAAATATGACATGCAGCAGCATGGCGGTAAAATTCAGAGATTATCAAGTGAGAGGAGTATTGCCTGGTGAATGTTATGAATAAAAAAAGGGTTACCTATTTTTTTAAAGGTTATGGAATTACAAGTTGAGCCGGTTCTGGCAGAGGAGCTTCGTTAGCTTCTTATTGTAATCATCTGTTAAGAGTCGATCGTTAACTCTCTGTTGTTGAGAATTCCCCTATTTGTCAGTATCACCCTGCCTGCGGCGAAATGGATGGCCCTTCTCGGACAGTGCAACAGTGCAAGGAGACACCGGAGGGGTCATGCAAATAACCTCGGATCCTGCATGCCGCAGGATGATCCCCCTCCCACCACCAGACTTAGCAAATAAACCCCTAAAAACAACGAGCCAACACAGAATTAAGAGATCAAAGTGATGTCTGGATGTAAGGAACAAAGTGCAGAGCCTGCAGAGACGCTGAGAACCTTTTTTGCCCTTCGCCCTAGCCAGGGAAGACATCAGCTGGAGCCAGGACCCTGGACTTCTAACTGAAAAAGTGAACAAGGTGTATCCCTAGTGCTCTCGTGAGGGCGGAACCCCCAGCTCTGCCCACGAACTACTGGACAAAGCTGCACTTTCCTCCTTCTCTGGGCCACTCCTGGGAGCAGTGATGGTGTGACCGTGGACCCGTGGGTTCTGCCCACCTGAGCTGATCACTTTTAATAAAGGCATTAAAAAGGAGAAAGATCTCCTACCTTATTTATTTCAGTGAATGCTTTGGAAAACCCTTTAACAACCTCCAGTAACCTAATACCTCTCTTACCTATGTTCTCTATTACAAATGCTAGCTTATATTCTCTTTTTCTGTTCAGATTACTCTTCTGATTTAAACCTAAGTCACTAGATGTAGCATGTGAATTTGATGGACAGATGCATAATTGAAAGGTTACTAGCTCCTGTAGCTATCAAATAGAAAAGCACAGCTTTTAAAATTCATTCCTAAAATGTCTACAAGACAAAAGAGAGCTCTGTATTATTTCCTTGGAAAATTTAAAGCTTGGAATGGTATTTTGTGTTTCTCATGTACTGATGTTTTTGTAGGACTAAAGGCTGTGTGGAATAGAACAAATCTGAGACGAGAAACTATGATAAAATAAGTAATTTTTTCTTACACTAAATTCTTAATTACTACAGAAAATGGTAAGGGGATTTATTAGTTCAAACTCTGATAATGGGTTGCAATAACAGTAATCTGGTAATCATATGATAATTGGGTATTTTATAGGTGACTTTTTTTACTACAGCAAGGTCTTTTGTTGTGTAAATTTCAAGGTACTTAATCACCTCCTGTTCTTCACAGGAGATGCCTAACCTGGGTTTTAGAAAGAAATGAAATAATATTTGTATATATCATTTAATCATATATGGATTGGGGGCATTTTAAAAAAATCAATGTGAATTTTTGTGCTCCTGAATTGTTAGCTTTTGTGATACATAGCTATGTGTCTAGTATTGTTCCAACAATACAAAGTGGAATCCCACATTAAGGAGCAGTATCCAAATTCTCAAGATATGTATGATAACTCTGCAAAACTCTATAATAAGCCTTCTAAATGAGATATAAATGTTTTAGCATCTGAGCAAGTTTGAAACATACTAAGCATTTATTCTAAACCCCACAGAAATCCTGGGGAAAATGTCTCAAATTACATTCTTACACACAGAGTGTCAAAATTCTATACGTAACTGAATGATACCTTATTTCTAAAGGGTTGATCTGATCCAGCAGATTTATTTGAAAATTTAGAAGAAGTAGTTAAAAGTGAAGAAATGCCCCTCCTTTTTTATATTCCTTAAGTACACCAATTAACAGATTAAAAAAGAGAAATATAACATCATGGTACTGTCTGCAAAAGATAAATGTATACTTACAAAAGGCACTGGTTATGGTAGATAATTAAGAATAAAGGTCTCTTTAAATTCAGTCTATAGCAGTCTTTAAGGGAAAGGGTATTGAGTAAAAGACTGTTCTTATGCCAGTCTAGATTTTTCTAATTGTCAGCAACACCAGCCCACACATGCCTGCCATCTCATTCCTTGCCTTTTGTTAGCTTCAGTGCTTGTGAGACCATCTCCTTAATCATTTCTGCATGTTCAGTCTACAAAAAGCTAACCTGGCAAAAGAGCAAGGTATTTCTGCTGACTTACTGTGCTGAGTTTCCCCTGAGAATTAGAGCTGCTGCAAGGGAGATATAGACAGTCAGGAGCTGGATAGTTTTATGTTGCAAGTTATTTCAAATCACTTACAAACATTCAGATTGCTCTTTGCCGAGCAATTTGCGTAACTTTAAACTCAAGTAATCCCACTGAGGGCTTCTTCAAGTTCAGATAACAAGCAATTCTATTACTGATTATTATATTATATTATATTATATTATATTATATTATATTATATTATATTATATTATATTATTATATTATATTATATTATATTATATTATATTATATATTATATTATTAATTCTATTGTTGATACTATCTCAAATATCTTAGTTCCTATTGATGGCTAAAGTCTTTAGCCTTCAGCCTACTGATGCATAAAGTCTTTAGCCAATCTAAACTAATTTTTTAAATGCTGTCTAAGATTGTAGCTTTCTGGAAGTCACAAAAAAAGCCATGGGCCTAAATTATTAATATGACTATCAATACACTTTCCCACACATTCAAATGCAAATACTTTAGGACAGACATATGAATATGCTAGCAGCTAATTCTTTCAATACAGTTATCCAACACAAATATTTAAAGATATAGAAAAGTGTAACATAGCATATGTAACATTTCAGGTAACTTTTTAATGTTGGTTCATATTTTTTTGGAAAGGAGGTTTTCCATGTTTGAATTTTTCTTTACTTTATCATCATGCTGTTAAACATTGTTGAACAATCCTGTTATTCTACCTGGATAACATTTGACATTGAGGTAATTACTTTAAAAATAAATTAGCAAGAACTGATAATAGAATAAAAAAAAAAAAAGAATAAAGGAGCACTGATCATGTAACAGGAGTTACTCTCCAGAGCTTATGTACAAACTACTGATCTTTGAACACAGTTTACAGAATGTTGCATTTAGTAATACTTGCAGTTTCTACTCCTACTCATAAAAATCAAAATACTATTGTTGATGTTAAGGTAGTCAGGGAGTATATCATGCACAGTTGCAGAGGTAATAATTTTCAGTTCGGAAATATTTTGATCTTTACTTCAATACAAATCTTACAAAACAATGCACATTAACTGACAGTGAAAATTGTGGCAACCCATTATACCTGCAACCTACAGAATGAGAAGTAGTTGTGCAAAGTGAATTCATTATAGTCCTGTGATTTGAACCCTAAAAGATTTAATCTAAATAAAAGAGATAATCAGAGCATTTTTCTAGCCTGATCTGATTGCTAATTTTACTTTTCTATTTAGATGTTGTGACTTACAACCACCACCAGATGCCACTGTTCTAGGAGATTATGCTTCTGCAGAGTCATTGTCAGCAGTACAAATGCAAAACCATACCAACAATGAGATAGGAGTTAACACCATTCAGGTCAAGGAACGAATAAAACCCAAAGTTTCTTTGTCAGCTGTATAATCCTTCTCTTTATAAAGTATAGGTTGCTCTAAGTAAATTACTGGATATCAAATACAAAATTTCTTTACCATGTGCCTGAGTTCATAGCAAACAGTCCATGCTGTTGATTTATGTATTTATATATTCATCCGCCCAGATACTGGCCTGAACTCAGTGCAAGTAGAACAGAGGAAAGAGTTTCGTTAATTAATTGAATAAAGATGGTGAGTGGCATGAGGGAGAAGTCAGATTTGTGAGCGTGTTCAAAATGCACAAGGCTATGAAAAGAGCAAAAGCACTGTCTGAAAATGCTAAAAGGTACCATAAAGGCTGAAATTGTTCACACTGAGAAGATGAGAAGAATTAAGTCACTTCAGAGAAAAGAGATGATAGGCATCACTGCTCTGCACCTTGGGAGGGAACAGAACCTCTCTGTTTTAATAGGAAAGTTGAGATCATATTTCATGCCATATACGTCTTTCAAAAGTACAATGCGCAAGCTCAGCCACTGAAGAGAAACTACTAAGAACCACTGCAGTAAACTGACTCACTCGAGATATCTTTTCTATATAAAGGGAATATAAGAGATTAGGAGATTTAAAATTGAGTGGCATGATTTGATCTTGCAAGAGTCTGACTTTTGTAAAACAAAAATCTTAATTTTATCACTACCTTGTTAAGTGGTATTTCCTTTCTGCTTTCTCTAGAGTGTCAGAACCTTTTCCTTAAATTCTATTTTACTTTAATTGTACCTTAAAAACTCTGAATACCACAGGAGAGCTATTCCTGCCTAGAAGGGAGAGCATGATTTCATAGACGTCTCTCTATCCTTTCCCATATTTTTAGTTTCCCTGGCTCACCTGTGAGTTGCAGCAGACAGGCCATTGTGGGCCCAGACTCGGTTTTCTCACTGTCACGATCAGTTTCAGGGGCTCATCGACTGCCACCAGTCAGGCCGGTTCATTTCCTCGCACAGAGGTTCCAATTGTCAGTGATGGAGAGAGATGGGGAGACCAACTCAGTGATCAGAATCCGATTTTATTGTGGGATACCAACACTTATATACTATTTTAGGGAGACTAGTAATGTGTACTACAATGATTAGGTTAAAATCACATACACAAACTTATGCATATAAAAATGTCTCTTGCTTGCAGAGTTTAATGGGATTTTCTTTTTCCAGTAAACCTGTCTTATTGAATCTTCCTGCAATCTAGGTCTAATTTTCAAAGTTCCATTTGCTTTTGCCAAGGCATTCTGTTATCAAATTTCTTATGTCAACCAGGTCCAATGTCCATTGTCTGTCTTGTGTCCCAATATCCCAATACTCCATGGATCCCAACTATATTCAGTTGATCCTCTCCAGCTGGTCTTCTGGGTGGTGACCATCGCCCCTGTTATAGGTAATTAATGAGAAAGCCAAATTAATAATAACAGAAGATTTTATATCCATGACCGAAAATACGGTCCCACAGTCAAAGAGACAGCGTTGAGCCCGGGATCAGCTCTGGGTAAACCTTGATCTGACCTCTGTCACGATCTGACTTCTATCGCATTGGATTTCCCTCTGTTCACCAAATGCCTTGTCTGGCGGGGCTGGTTTTATACAGTTTTTTCTGCCTGAGGCAGAGGTGCCCCTATTCTTTTGTCACTCCTCATATGCATGAAGTCTCTTTTCTCTGTGCAGGGCTGGACAATGCTGTTTCTGGGAGGTGGGGAATGTTGATTGAGTTATGAGAACCTGGTATTCAGATGCATGTTCCTGATGACACCAGTTATCTTGATTGAAGATACTTATAAAGTGTTCATTGCTCTTGGGTGTTCCCCAGATAGTCCCAGGAAAGGCCCATCTCTGCACCAGCCACATCCTTTTTCTTGCTAATTAGGCTTTCTTTCCTTGCTGCCATCTGGAGTTTCACAATTTCAATGTGGCAGTCTGCCTCCTGAGTGTCAGTCGTCTTAGGCTTTTGGATTTTTGAATTTTATTTACAACTTTATTTCGTATATATTTCATATAAGAACAAATTATCTCACATCACATATTACACCCCCAAAAAGAACAGAATCCCGTGGATTAATATATGCTCGGCTGGGTGGGAACTCCCAGTACCTCCCCTGGAGGTGTACTTTGACACTGTCTCTTGCAGCGGATTCTGGGTTGGTTGCACCCCTTTGTATCATATGCAATGCTGTGGTGCATGGGCTCAGAAGTAAGTCTGGGGAGCACCTTGGGGGGTCTTTGATGGATTATGATCAAAGTTGATCTCCTCAGTTGCCTGTCACATGAATGGCCTGTGGGGCTGGGGGTTTCACAGCTGGGCTGGTTTGTGTACAGGAAGATGGATGATCAGTGCCTCTGTCCAGAGGTTATGCCATACTGTGAAGCCTCTTCCTCCCTCCTCAGTTGGGGGAAGTCTGTGTAAACCTGGTCTCTGGGGGCTGTGGTGTCCCCACACAAAACTCAGCCCGGGATGGTTTTCTGCTAAATTTGGCTTTCTTGTGGATGCATTCCTTTCCCTTAGCCTTGTTTGTTTCTCCCTATACCTGAGATGATTGAACAATAGCATGCTGTGAAAAATGCGCATTTTATGACTGGCTTTTCACAAATATTAAAATGAATATTATATGTGTTATGTTAGAAAGTTATGCTGTATTAATTTTTTTAAGTAGTGTGTTAAATATAGTTAAAGGTTATAACATAATGTTAAAATAGAAGCTATGCTATGTAAGATACTTCTTTTAAAGAGAGGACTCACACCAAGATAGCAGCCACAGGACACCTAAATCTTTCAGAGAAAAATAATTTATTACTCCCTTATCAGAAGAAACTAACTTCTTCCGACTTCGCTCAGCCCTGAAGATGCTGTTAGGATTCAGAGGAAGAAGCTGACACTGACCAGACAGAATCCTTCATTTGAATGGAATTTATGCATCATGTACGAGATGTATGAATATGCAACAGGCCATTGCTTTTAAGGGCTAATCCTCTGTTAACATGAGTCCTTTTTCAGGCTTATTTTGCCCAGAAAGAGGTACCTGGACTGTTGATAACTCTTTGTTTTTATTGTCTTATATTGTCCTAAATCCTAATTGTCCAAATTTTTATTACTCTAATTATATTACTATATTTATACCCATTTTATTACTATTAAACTTTTAAAATTCTAAAAACAAGTGATTGGCGTTTTTCACAATCCCCTTAATCTTTAAGGAGGGATGGGCTTCTGTGGTTGTCTTTACACAGTTTTTGCTATAACGGATGAAATCCCTTCATAACAGTGTTTAAGGCATAAACCATTCCAGTCTCTCACACAGAACAAATACACTTTTTTCCCTGTGTTTTCACAAAGCCATTACAATTTCGCACAGCAAAAGGACAACAGTTTTATGTATCTAGATCTATCAATTAGTGCTTGCATTCAGGACGTATGAAAGTAACAGATCTCTAAGAGCACCACTTTCAGATTAGAAATTTGTAGGCATTTGAGATAATATCTGGATATTGCTATATTGTTGCTTGAGTATTGGCATACTCAATTCCCTACTCCTTATAATTTTCAATGAAATGTTTTGGAGGGAGATGTTTCTCACCCTACTTAACTCCCTTTTCTAGCTCCCAGGATTAACTACAAATTTTGCCACCCACTGAATAGGGTGGAGTATCCGGTTGAAGAGACCAAAGGCTTCAAGCATGAAATTCCTTTCATGTCTGATCTACTTCAATAAGAGGCCCATAGAGGACTTCTACATAAAGAAGAATAATTTGCCTTTCATTTAAAAATAGAGAATACTGCATTGTCGCCATCATATTTTCTGAAAAATCCTTTGCCCAGGATTTCATTTCCTGGGAAGGTGAGATGTCTCAGAGAAAAATGAAAACAATATTATCTCATTTGCTTCTCCTGTGTTTTGCTGCTTTGGAATGTGGTTGGAGATTGTTTATCCAACATATGAATGGTTTTAACTTAGTGACCAATCACGGTCAGGCTGTGTTGGGACTCTGGAAGAGAGAGTCACAAGATTCATTAGTATCTTGTTAAGCCTTCTGTAAGTATCCTTTCTCTATTCTTTAGCATGGTTTTAGTATAGCATTCTTTAATATAATATAGTAACATATAATAATAAATTAGCCTTCTAAGAACATGGAGTCAGATTCTCAATTCTTTCTTCGTCCTGGGGACCCCGAAAATACCACACTTCATCACCTCTCCTGAACTACAACAAAACCACAGTTATTATTCAGCATTGATTTGAACACATAATCTCTGGCTATCTTGAAGTGCTTTATAAACAAATGTGTGGTAGGTCTGATGGCATGCCCATAAAATAAACACAAGAAATTTTACAGGTGAGTAAAGTAAGTTCTGGAAACCTCAAGATACTGCACGGCAGCTTAGTGATGGCAATGGAATTGAAGTGTGGACTATTTCATACTGTTCTCAGATTTATAATTTAAAATAATTTTAATCCTTTAGCTAGAAGACACTTATGTAATTCTGTAAATCCACAATGCAAATAGATGCTTCCCTTGTTGCTATTTTTATGCTATTTTTCATGCTATTTTATTTCTAGGAGCTCACCTGTATAGAAGGATGTCATGCTGACATGCTGACATGCTTCCTTTTTATTCTCCCCCTTGTCTACAAAGAAATACTGCAAATGGAGAATCTTGAGATGTGAAAATCTTTGACTTGGAAAATATACTTAAAAGGAAGCAATTACCGAACTGCTCAGAATGCTCTACGTATGTGACTCTTTGTTTCAGTATCAAGACAAATTTCATGAGAAAGCTCCCTGGAATGACCATCTTTTCTAAAGAGAAAGGACTTTAATAACTCCCTTTTATTCTGCCGTAGAGAGAAATGTATACCAGCATGTGGAAAAAAAAAACAAAACAAACAACAACAAAACAAACAACGAACTGTTTATTAACCAAAAAAAAAAAAAAAAAAAAAAAAAAAAAGGCAGGGGTGCCTACAAGGCACAGAGAAGGATTTCAATTTCAAAACCTTAACCCCCACCCCCCAGAAGACTGCATGGCGGTGAGGCAAAGATGGTGGCTGTCCCTCTGTCTCAGGGAAGGAGAGGAAAGGGTTCACAAAGCAGCTGGGAACCTGATGGATTTCTGACATGGGTCTCCTCCTTGCAGCTGGTGAAGTTGGTAGAGTTTGATGTCCTTTTTTGTATTGGTTCAGTTTCTCTGAGGTCTCAGGTTTAGGCCAGCTGCCCTCTGGCTAGTTGCCGAATGGACTGAAGGAAAAAAAGAGCCAACCTGAAACAAGAAAAAAACAGCCAAACAAACAAAAAAACCCAACAAAACAAACAAAAGTGTAATATATGATAGAGATAATTCATGCTTTGTAACTGTATAAAAATCATAAAGATCCAACCATGCCTCTGACCCCCATGGCCAGAAGCAGGGCATTCCTCTCTATTCAAAAGATTTCCCGGACTCTCCCAGATAAAAATCATGACTATTAACAAATGAAAGAGTCCTTCCCAGTCAATCATCGACCATTTCCCAGGAATGTCCAGAACATTCACAGAATGGCACCTGGAAGATATTACATCAAGGAACTGGCGACAACTGAAAAGAAGACTATCTTGAGGAGCTCAGACAGACATCCAAACCTATGGACTAACTTTTGTACAGGACTGTATCTGTATAGTCCCTGTTATACATATGTAGGGACTTCCAGAAATCTTAGGTCATTTCTGCTCCAGGCAGAATAAACTGTATATAAGCTGGCTACCTGGAGCAGCTGGTGTGAAAGTCTGGGGAGATGCTGACCCTACATAAGTTTGAACCAGGTTCGCCCAGCGTCAAAGTCCGGGGTTGATGCTGACTTGGCTGTGGCGGTTTTATAATATTCTATTTTTGGTTGTCGATCTAATAAATTTATAATTTTTTTTTATAAATTTGGCTGCCGATTTGATCATTTACAACAAATGGATTTGTTTGAAAGGATTTGCGGGTCAAAAGCCTCAAGGCCAGGGCAAGGAAAAATACCAGAAGCTCCTTGCCTAAACTGTCAAAACCTAATCCAGTGAAGGCAACTAAGTAACAATTTGTGCCGCGCCTGACCACACTGGGGCGAGGAGAGTTTCAACGCCTGAGTTCTCAGGCCCTGGCCACTGGTTCATCTTAAAGCCACAGCAGCCGTTTTATGGGCATAAAGCAGATGATTAGGGAATAGAGTATCATCATAAAATCACCCCAAGACATTACGCATCTTCATCTTTTACTGTGCACTATTTCAAATTAAATTAAAATTCTAATAATTAAGCTGTTCTCTCTCAGGCTTTGCTCACTTTGTCACTTTGATTCCATACTCCTTTCTCACACATTATCTTTCTTTGCTTACACAGAAAAGGCGAGAGATATTGGGTGAAAAATCAGGTACAGCTCACAGAATAGTTATGTTTAATTGTTAATATAGAATATAACATCTTGATTTACTATTATAAAATGTTACTTATTGATGAGTTCATCTATTAAAATAGAACACATAATTTCTAAGTAGCAAGCTTCCAACCATTCAAAATAAACTCTGATGGCTGTAATTGAAGTATTGCTATGTTACATTTACACAAGAAAAAGAAACACTTTAAAAAAACCGTTTCACCACAAAACAGTGAACAGCCTTCACACAAGTATTTCCTCTGGTAATTTCCTTCAAACCACTTGAACTTTTCCATGACTCTTGAAGGGGGAGGGGGCTTAACTTAAGGGTTTCAATTAAAAGTTACATTTTTAATAAACCAAAATTGAATTATTCTGTCCAATTATTCTATTTTGAAAAACTAGGCTCACCTCAACTTATCCTGCAGTACCAATTCATTTGGAATAGCAGCTTTGGGTGATAAGACAAAACAGATGCCATATGATTGGGATTATCTCAGTATTAAACTGTATTCAGTATATTTGGGTCAGACACAGGCCACAATCAGAAAGTTCAGCTCTAGAAAGATACTAGAAATTTAACAAGTTTTTTTAGTACTACAACATAGAGTAAGCTAGCCAGGCATAAAAAGAACAAGACAACTGTGTTTTATTACTCTGTTTGGCTAAATTAAATAATTTCAGGCAATGTCTTTTTATACTTCCATTACTGTTAAGTCCTTATGAAACCAGGAACCATACTGGGAGCTTCTCAGCTCTGATTTAGCAGCAATTTTCATGCAGCCAAAGAAACTGAGAATTATGATAGAAGTCACTGCTCACTTAAGAATTTACAGTATGATGTCTAAGAATATTCTTGTTTATTAAACATGTGATGCTACTTCCTCACAAAAGTGCTACACTGAATTATTTACCAGAGATGAAGATCAGACATTCTCAAGCAGGGAGGCCTGCTACGGCTTCTTGAATCAAAATACACAGAACTCCTGGATACACCAAGATGTAGATCTGTCTCCTACCAGTAATGACCAGAATAGTCTTTGAATAGTCTCTGATATGAAAGTGTAAAGTGCTATTTATTGTTCTTCTATTATCCTACCTTATTCAGTTCATCCCTGTAACTATTCAAAATAGTTGCGAATGTTATTACTGTGCCATGTAACTCCCTAGACCCCTGTTCACCTCATTCTTCAATATAAAGTGCCACAATCCAAAGCACAAAGATAATATTGCTGTTGGTACACCAAGAGAAAAAGATTATTATTATGGTGAGAAAAAGTGTTGCTAACAGTTAAAATTTTATGATTATACTATAATTATGCACTGAAGTTCTTAAAAGAAAGGCATAACTTCCTTTTGGCTCTGTTCAGATACTGGAAGAAAGGTAAGTCTTTACATGCTCTCATAATGCATTAACCAGCATCATGTATTGTAATGAGGGGGAGAGTGGGTCAGAGACAGAGATGAACCCCCAGGTCTTCATGTGACAGCAGCGTGTTTTATTGTTCTTACCTTCCTTAAATAGGAGGATTTGAATCTCGTGGTCCAGACAGCTCATTGGTCTGGCTTAAACACCACCCAGCTCCTGTGCCAGTGAGATGTCTGCAGCTTAGAGTGAAATGTGATAGATAGGTGAAGTCCCTGTATGTATTTAAATCCCCCTCAGGCCAGGGGCTGGTTTATGGAACCAGGCTGGGTTTCCTATTTGTAAGCAAATTAATTGCCTTGTACAAGTTAGCTTGTACTGTAACAATGTATTATATAATACTTGTTCAAACTGTATCCTAATGGATGCACTAGAAATGTTTCATGTGGTGTTTTCTTCTCTTCCTCCATGTACTAAAAACTGGTTTATTTAAGTTGACCTATATAGGCACAATACAAAGTATCACACATTCACTAATTTAATTATTCGAAGTATTTTTCTGGATATTTTGTTCTTTATAGTCTAGCGGGCCAGACTTTTGCTAGACCATTAGGAACAAATAAGCAAAACACATACTGCTTTCCTTCTTGCCAACCTCTGTAAAAACCTTTTAATTTCTTACAGGTATGAAAAATGTCAGAAAGTCTCATTGGGTAATATAGTACCTACAAACTGTTTGGAGCTTGGGGTCTTCTGGTATAATCGATTTGCCATGTGCTCAAGCAGGAGCCAGTGGGAGGGTTACCAATGGACAGTGCTCCCACAGGGAAAGAAGAAAAGCCCCACAATTTGCCAGCAGTATGTTGCACAGGCACTTTAAATAGCGAGAGAACTATTTCCAGGAGCATATTGTTATCATTATATGGATGACATCCTAACAGCAACACCAATCAAAGGGGGCCTTTTACAAATATGGCCAGAACTGATGCAGGCACTGCAAAAATTTGGCTTATAAATTGCACCAGAAAATCTACAACAACAACCACCATGGAAATACCTGGGAGTCAAAATGTTAGATCAAACCATACAACTGCAAAAAATTCATTTTTCAATGAAATGAAAATTCAGACTTTGAAGGATACACAGAAACTTTTGGGTACTATTAATTGGTAAGACCTTATTTAGGATTTAAGGTTACCCACAATTGGCACCTTTATTTGACATCCTTAAAGGTGACCCTGAGTTAACTTCATCAAGAAAATTAACACCAGAGGCAAAAACTGTGCTTGAATTAGTATAACGAGCCATAACAAACAGACAAGTCTATCAGATTTGCCCAAAGGTTTGTGTAACAGTATTTGTTGTTATTGCTGATTTACATCCTATGGGTATCATTGGGTCTGACCCACTGACCCACTACTTATTCTGGAATGGGTTTTTCTACCATATCAACCTTAAAAGACAGCACCTTCCATATTTGAATTAATTGCTCAATTAATTATTAAGTGTCACCAAAGGTGTATGCAATTAAATGCCAAAGATCCTACAATAATTATTATACCTGTTGCACAGGAATATTTTGAATGGTGCTTTGCAAACAGCACAGCACTGCAAAGTGCTTTAAAAAATTATTCAGGACAAATCACCGACCACCTACCTAGATATAAGCTGTTGCAATTAAGTGGGTCCACTGCATTTTGACTGAGACCAGTACACCGCTGAAAGGTCTCACTATCTTTACTGATGGTTCTGGGAAAATGGGGAAAGCCATTGTGACCTGGAAGGAGGACAAGGGGTGGCAAACACTCAAAGGTCATGATACTGGGCCACCCCAGTTGCTGGAGTTACATGCTATCACTATGGCTTTCCAACAATTTCCTCCTACTTCCTTAAATATTGTAACTGATTCTGCCTATGTCGCAGATAGAACACAAAGATTAGACCAAGCTTTACTTATTGTAAATCAAGGGCGACTACGACCTTGGCAAGGGAGAGAGAGAATGCTACATCTGACTCCATCATCAGAAGGCTAATGAATTTCTTTATTACACTATACTATGTACATTGTATCTAAACTGAATCTGCCAGGCACTCACTCTTGCTCTCAACTGCACAGAACGGCACTCATCTCTCCTTCTCTCATGATTGTCCTGTGACAGTCCCACACACACACTTCTTGGCCCTAATAGGCCAAGGGAACAAAAATATCCTCACTTCGGGTAAACAATCTCCATATTGCATTCTACTTTAGCACAACACAGGCACAGCAAGTGAAATAAGAATTGTATTTTCCTTCTTCTCTGCTTGTCTCACAGCTTCTCTCTGTTCAGAGGGCATGTGAATACCACATTTACTGAAAGAAATTAATAATGCTGCACTATTTGAACTGCTAAAAGGTTTGTGGGATACAATCAAAGTCAGAATATGTCCTTATTATATTTCACACACTTGTAGTCACACCAATTTGCCTGGTTTTATAGCAGAGGGTAATGCTCCGGCCAATTGGTTAGCTAGCCCTGGCTGGGCAGCACCTCAACCCGACATGCTGACACAGGCAAGAGCATCCCAGGCCTTTTTTCATCAGGGTGTTGGAGCATTACAAGGGCAATTCTTACTGATTAACTAGGCACTTTTTAAAACTCAGGTGTGTGTTTCACCAGACTGCTATTCCTCATTCCCCTATGGGACAGGCCATTGTTGAGCAATGGCACCTTAAAGTGCATATTTTAAAAACAAAAGGAGAGAATGTGTGGTGAAACCCTACAGAGTAGGGTAATGTCTTGGTTTGAAAAGATAGGTAGGTGTCGCTTAAGGAAGGCAATAGCCTCCTTTGAAATGGAAAATGTAAACTCTTTCTCTCCAAATTATTATAATTTTGAAATTAAGAGGCTCTCAGACAAAGATATGGGAATAAGAATAACAGTCTTTTACTAGGAAAATTAAAAATACAAATGCAGTATGTCCTAGGTTGACTATATGATGCTTTTATCCCCAATCGTCTCATTCCATTTATGCTGAATAGTAAGTTTTGCACCTTTAAGACTTGCTCCAAGGATTGAGGGGGGGAGAGGAGGCGCGCAGTTTGTTTTCAGACATTGAACTCACTCCTACACATTCCTGCTTCTGGACTGTGTGTTTTTCTGCGGATGAGCAGACGGCGGGACAGGGCACTTTTTTTTTCCTTGCTTTTTAGTTAGTTTAGCTAGCTGAGGCAAAGAAGTTCCCTGGACTGCGCTTTTTTTCCTTTTTTTCCCCTTTCTCTGGACCTGTTCACACCTGCTCTGGACTGAACAACCATAAGAGCACCAGCAGCTCGCCTCGGTGGGCCGGGCCGGGCCTGGGCCACGGCATTTCCAGCGCCGGAGGGACTGATAAGGGACTGAGTGAGCTGAACTGGAATCTGGGGAGGGGACTTTCTGGGTGTGTCATCTCCTTTGGAGCAGCAAGGGGTTTTATTGTTTAATATTAAGTTTTCTTGTTTAATAAATAGTTTTTTTCCACTTTTCTCCAAGGAAGTATTTTCTCCTGGACCGGTTGGGGGAGGGGTGGTAGAATCCGATTTCCTAGGGGGGCCCTTTGGGGGTTCTCTCCCAAATTTGCCCTGAACCAGGACACAGTAGAACAAACAAAAACAAAAAAACAAACCCACTGACAGAGTCAGAGTATGACTGGACACCCTGTTGGTCATGGTGTTGGTAGGAATCTGATTTAATGGTGGCTGCAGTCTTCTTGGTGTGACAGATGTGATTTTGTTGAAGCAGTGATCTTGTAGAAAGTTGTAGTTTTCTTCTGAAGGTCCAGTGGTGGTGTAGATGGGCCTGGTCTTCCTCAGGGAATCCAGTGGAGAAAAAAACTGCTCCTCTGGGAATCTAGTGGGGAAAGGCTGTCTCTGGTGTTCTAAATTTGTGATTACATCTAGGTAGGAATGCTTGACTTCTCCCCCTGGAGAGCATCTCACAATGGAATGATGTAATTTTATTAGTCATGCAGTGAGATACAATGGTCCATTAAGAGAACATATTTCCTGGAGAGAGGTTGTTGAAGAGATAAAGAAAAATGCGCAATTAACAGATCTTTTCTAACAGATGGCAAATAGAATACTCATCCTTAGCTACGTCTTTCAACATAATACAGGTAACTAAAGCATTTTACACTTTAAATCACTTAACAGTACCTGTTAATTCTCAGAATCCTGTCATTTTAAATCATTTTTTATCAATTCAATCTTCCAGTGACAGTCAGTCACCCAAACCTAAGGTATTGGTAAAGAACCTCCTTAGCAATAAACGGGAAGGTCCCTATGACCTTGTTACTCTGGGGTGCGGGTATGCCTGCATTTCCACAGATGTTGGCACCCAACAGGTGCCTGCTTGGTGTGTGCGTCCTACTCTACGCCCTGCTCGAGATCACACCCAACAATGTCTCCCTGACAATCCTTGTAGAGCAGTAATTGGAATGACACTTTCACACCACTGTAGGAAGATGTGGGACCAATGGAATGACAGTCTACCTCTACCCGTAACTCAGTCTCAAGAAAACAGACATTTTGGGAACAAAACTGGACTTGTGCCTTTCAATGGAAACAAACCAGCAAAACGTTACCCATAACTGTTTTCAAGGTTTAACAATTTGAAAATAATTTATGTGTTTGTAAAGTGTTACCCATAGTAATTTTGAAGGTTTAACAGTTTTCTAAGAAAGTTAGGTGTTTGTAATAATTGGGTTATGGTTGTGAAAAGTTTGCAGCATACCATCCTGTGAAGCTGTTCCTGATGGCTCCCAGATTATATCATCATGATTTTTCTGTACATTGTGCTGTGTTTGTCACCCTGTCTGCAAGGGCCCTGCAGAAGATGACAGACACTATCTTTGTATTTAGAAACAAAAAGGGGGAACTGTCATGGCTAACAGCTGGCCTGGAGGCCTTACAGTTTTAATTAATCCCAATTATAATTTTATAACTGAAATGTAAGTAATTATATAACTACCTTAATGATATAACTTGACTGGTCTGGGTTACTGGGGAGCAGGTCTAGGCTGATGGGGACAAGGGCAGCCATTGGCCAGTTAGCTGGGTGGCAACTAACTTAGCCAATCAGAAATAACTGTGTGGACTTTCAAAGCTGTATAAGGTGAACAGCTCTCAATAAGTTGGCTACTGTTGCATGAATACGGAGTTTTGTGTCATTGCTTCTGTCTCAACTTCAATGGGGGCCCTCTTGTCTTCTTTTTTTAAGAAAGGTGTGGTTGTTTTTTGAGTAACAACATTTAGAAAGGAAGACACTTTTCTGTTCTAAGTTATATTGCAGATACTACTTTTGCTCTTATCACCAACAAATGATGAGAAACACAACCGGTATTATGTAGCTCCAACTAATTAAATTCTAGTTACAATAACCCATACTTGTATGTTTAGACAGCAGTTTTCATCCTACTGGTTATTCTTGGTACCATTTTTTACAAGCAACCCAGCCAAATGTTCTCCCCATAACATAAAAAGTACACAAATGTAGATTCAGAACTGGTTTTTCTAAAAATAAGCATGGCTGTCTTGCTTAACAGGAATTGAGAATTGTAATATTGCCTTCAGGAAACAGGCAAAGTTTGAAAAGTCAGTACACATCTTACTTATACTGGTCTGGTGTCTAAATTTTTTCTCAAACATTTTGACGCAAAGCAGACATGGAGAGTTAGAAGAATACCAAAACATCTTTGATGAAATAACAACCTAACAACAATAAATGGTTATGTAAGCAATTGCTTGTCATTAGACACTGGGACATGTTTTAGATTCTGTTCAGTCTCTATCAGTTTTAATACTTAATTTATTAGCATATGATGTTCTAGGTTATACATTTTGCATGTATCTGTATTTTATTTATAAAATCAAATGTTACAATTTCAGTGGGTGATTTGAAGGACTCTAGAAGTTGTGGACTAACACATTCTGTTATTTACAAATCCTAAAAGTTTTTGTTTTCAGTCTTAAGTTATTAAATAAACGGATGTCTGTAACAAAGTTACAAAGCTAAGTTGTTGCATAGAAGCTTAAGATGTGGTTCAACGTATAGCTTTGCTCAGAAAAACTCTTATAAAAACAGCATGATAAAGGATCCCTATTTGTTTTTCCTTGATGCTGACATCACATATGCTTTCTCTAGTCATGTAGAGAGATGGGATTTGGGGTTTTTTGGGTGTAGTTTGGGGTTTTTTTGGTGAGTGGACAGGTATTTTTGTGAGTTTTTTTACAAAGAAAACTGTCATATGTACAAAACCAGCCTTGGCTCCTTTAATCACCCAGCATTATTTCTTGCTCCCATCTCACTTCCTGTAACAAATGTCCTTCCTTACAAAACAGTATCCTTATTACAGATGTGTAATCCCATTTTTAAAAAGTATTACTTTGGCGAAATCTGTTTAAGTTGAGCTCAGTTGCAACCGTCTCTCAAGTGGATGTTTATAAACCAGTCTGCACAAGTACCTATAATCCAATTTGTGTGTGCTCTCCCTCACCTTTTAAACTGAGCTAGTCAGAACAGTAAGTGTTCAAAATATTCAGGCATGAATCATCACAAAAGTTACCCTGTCTCTCTTTTCAAATTCTACAGAAGTGGTAAACAAAACTGTCATGTCACTTTTCAGAATAAAATCATGTCTGGAAGTAGAATTGTCCAGTGTATACTTAGAGTGACATCTTGTTTTTATAGTGCTTTTACATTTGTTCAGACTAGAAGCAGTTGAAGACAGATTCTGCCACTTGTGTAATCTATAGCCTTCTTTATTCTCTTTCAATTGGTTTGACTTTTGCTAATATAATTTGAGAAGTCTCACAGAACTGCATAGGTATTATGCATAGGAAAAATTTAGGATGTCCCTTAACAATCATGACTTTTTACAAGATTATCTTAAAAAACCCTGAAAAGGCCAAACAAAATCTCAGAAATTGAATATAATATTTTTTTGCTCATTCATCAAATACAGAATTCTACAATATTAGTTTTAGATCAGACCTATGCATTACCTACAGAAACATAACTATTTGCTTTTTACTCCTGGCTCAAAAAGGTTGAGCTGCCATCACCCTCAGAAAATTGAACACAAAGTACACATTAGGATAAATTTGCAACAAAATCTAATTAGGCAAGTATGTTCAATCTCTAAAATGCAATGTATATTCAAGGAGTATTATCAATTTAATTTAGTTGAATTAATTTGTTTAAATGTTTAAATTATTTATTCACTTTTCACTTTGGTCAATATAAAGGTTACAATGAGATATTTGGAGTCTTCTGGTAGGTCCATTAATTTCATTGAAGGAAAGATCTACATATTGTCATAAGAAAGATTACAAGTGGATATGCTGTATTAAAACCCTACATAAAGTAAATTACTTAATTAAGGACAAATTTAATTAGGCAATATTTTACAGGTAAGTAAGACATGGTTTAAACTGTATGTAAATTATTTTTTCAATTTATGTGATTTTAGTTAAATTAATGATTATGTGAACTTTTCATATTTTACTTCTCCCTCATTGATTCCTAGTGTTTGAGTTCTATCAGCTCTGCATTTCTCTAAATGTTCTAAATTCTAAATTCTCTAAAATGTTAAGAATATAAACTTACCTTTAAAAATCCCACAACAATCCAAGAAACATTTGCATAGCATGATAGCTCTAAAATTTAAATTGTTTTAGCTATTATCTTCTCTAATATGACCTGCAAAGCTGGTTTTGCTCTAGATCTGGGGTGCATGTGCCTTCATTCCCAGCCTTCTGATTTTCAGTTCAGCACTTAACATTCTTCTGTATAAATTAAATAATATTTCAATGAAATTGATCTTAGGAATTATGTACAAAAGGAACTAGCAAGCTTTATTGAAATGAAATGCAACATGTCACTGCCAATCCTGCTGTCTGAAATACCTTTGAAGTAAATTTAACAAGACCCTTAAAGTGTATATAAACATATTTTAAACTGCTAAACTGCGGGATATAGTAACATCAGTAGGACAACAGGATATCAAGGGTTTGTGAGAAAGTTAATTGAAATTGCTTGCCTGGTGTTTTCTGCAATCTAGTAAAGAAATATTTAAGTTTAATGTAATGAAGGATTGCAAAGTACATAGCTTAATACTGTTTCAACTGCTAATGATGATTAAGACTGAACAAGATATTCCTTTACTGCATGCTGCAACTTTCTACACTAAAATTAAAGATTTGTAAAAGAATTGATTGCTTCTCATCTATCTTCAATTAGAGATCTATTGTACAATGATCTCCTTGCAAATGTACCAAGTATGAAACCATATCAAAATTTCAATTTTAAATAAAGTGCACTGATATGCTGCTGCCAATACACTGGAAAAACATTTGCATGAAAAGAAGCCCTTAGCCCTTTAAACACAACAGCTTTTGTCAGAAGGCAACTAAAATCTCTTCATTTGTATTAAAAAGTTGTGAGATCAAAAATAATTGGTACCACACCTGTCATCACAGTGACATCTGCATAATTGTTATACTTGACAACACCTACAGGATTCTTATAAGTACTGGAAATATACAGAATCTTACAACATATTTCTGGTTTCTTTCTCTATCAATTGTGAGTTAAGTGACTTCTATTTCTTTATAATGACTGAAGAGCATGGTGTCTGTTAACTAGAGGCAACAAAAATATCCTCCATAGCTAGCTAGATTTTATAATTAAAAAAAAGAAAAGCATTGTGGGTGTTAAACTATCAGAATGAAGGAGCATATTTTGTAAATGTGCTGTATTTAAGAGGCGGCTTTATTTTCAGTCTTGTGGATCCTAATATAATTTGGGGGAAAAGAAGAAGCCAAATGTGGTTCTAGATAGGAAAGGGTCTCATTTTGGGTTGTTTTGGTTTTTGGTTTTTTTTTTTTTTTTGGTTGGTTGGTTGGTTTTTGTTTTGGTTTTTTTGTTTTTACAGAAAGCTGTTCTTATTCTGAGGGCTTGAACACAGTGTGCAAGGGCAGTTTTAGCTTCTGGGGCTAGCTGTCGAAGTGAATGCAGATGGGGGTTTCTTCTCCACATTTTAGCAGGAACTAGGTGCACTGAAGATGTCATAGTCTTTTTAGTGGAAAACAATGTTGACCTAATCACTGCTTAGTTTTTAAATACTGCCCACTATGCATAATACCATTCTCTTGGGCATCCAAAATTGCTATCTACTACAAACTTGCAAAGACTACACAAGAGAACTTAGGGATCTCTGACTCCATGTCTTATGTGTAAGGGGCTGCATAATCTCTCAATGAAAGTTTGTATGACTATTGTGTCGCATGGCCCGGCTAAATGGTGACAGTGGCGGGGGGGGGACGGGGGACACACGACAGTCCCCCTTTTCCGGGGCTCTGCAGAATCCCAGCTACCAGGGGAGGCGCAGCACGGAAAAGGACAGCAGCAGCCCAGGCCTGGGGTGGCACCGGGTTATTTTATTTGATGTTACACTCCCCAAGTCTTGGGGTCCCAGGCAAGGAGCTGGGGGCACACAGCAGCTTATAGAGGGGGGCAGGTCTCAAGGGAGGATACAATGTTCAACTTATCAGGAGCACTGGGGGTGGAACACAAGGCAAGGGATACAAGGGAGGAAAACTGCTTGGAACAGGAGGGGTTAACAACTGGATGAGGGAGGAAAGGGTTTGAAACTTGGTAGGGAAGTAGCTAGGTTACAAACAGATAAGTGGACACCTGGCTCAATTGAATAACAAAGGCAGGTCTGTGTCCCTCTAAACTCAGGGGGAAAAAAACCCAAAAGGACAAATCAAACAATAACCTGCAAAATAAAAACACACTGCAACACTATTGGACACAACACTAGAGGCACCAAAATGCATATTTGACAAAATTTGCAGAATGTGAAAATACTATGAAACATCATAAATACAAATTAGAGATAAACTATTATTTAGAAACCAAGAGCTTGAACACAACCTTTCCTGCATAGTTATCTTTTATAATATTTTGTAAACCTGTGTGGGACTCTTAACTCTGTAAAGAAAAAATGGTTATTAATATGCTTTAAAGAGGAAAATTCTAAATGGGATACAACATTGGCAGCATATGAGGAATTAGTTATGATGGTAAGTGGTTCCTGTGAAAATAACGGAAAGGCATAGCAGTCAATTCTAAAATTTGCACAGAAGCATCTTTTAATATTAATACTCTCTTATGCTACTGGACAGAGTCACCTTCATGCTAAACTACTGTAGCTTTGTTGGTTTTGCTGGATGTGTCTGTAGAAACAGTTGTTCTGTTCACAGGGGTCAGGCTGCAGTCACATTTTGCATACAAGGGGAGGTTACCCCCCTCCAGCCCTTTGCCTGAGGGTATTCCCTTTTAAAACAACCCCTGGTCCATGTGTCTGAAACTTAGAGGTCCTGGCAGCAAGCAGCACCAGAGTGTGTGAGCAGCGCAGGAAAGTGTCACAGAATACGGTTCAGAAGAGCAGCTGCAGGAATGCTTTTAAGATGAAGTATACAAACACAGTGGCACCACAGCAAAACCCGGCAGGCAGCAGTGCCTCAATGTCGTAGAAGGCTTGCTTCAGCTGCGGCAGTGATACTCTTGTACCCCACTGGCCTCACCACCATTGGCAGCCAGTGCCATCCATGTGCCGAACCATGTGAGTGCATGCTGTAGGACACTGCTAAAAGCCGAACCTGCTCTGCTGGTCATCCAGCGATAGCTGCGGCATGGCAGTGCCCATGTCTCCACCTGGGAAACTTCCACTTGCTCCAGTAATACCTGCATAACCCAGATCTACTGCATAACACAGGGCAGGTCAGTTCATCCCATCTAGGAAAGCCCTTCTTGGCTGCCTCTCTCTCCGCATAGACCCAACACCTGCAACCGCCCTGCTCGAGCCGGTGCGGCTCTGCCCTGGTCCACTCTGTCCTGGCATGGCGCTCCATGGGGTGCACATGTGGCTGCCCTGGGGCCCGCTGTCCCCTATGCTGTGCCAGCCCTAGCCCCAGTGGGAGTGCAGCTGCCTGCCCACTGGTCCTGCGCAGCCGAGCCCCAAGGAGCTGCGGTGGGACCCGCGTCCAGAGCCATGGCAGGCACCAGGGACAGAGGGCAGCCCACACCGGCAGTGTCCAGTGGCAGCAAGGTGCAACTGAAGTAGTTGGCCACTGGGCTGTCTTACTCCCTGGCTTGTGAACTCCACCTGTCTGCAGCTATAGCAAGCAGGAACCCGGCAATCACAGCTAACATCCCGGCCGCCATGAACCCAGCCGCAGAGCAGAACACCCGTTTGGTGGGATGACTGGGCTGCTGTGCTCTAGGGCATGTGGGGGCCCCAGGCCACGACTATCTCTTCAAGCTGGCTCAGCACATTAACGACTGCTAGGTTGCCTTCTGTCATCGCAGCTTCTCTGATTTCTTGCATTTGCTGGATTACAATGTCGCCATTTTGGGGTGTTTTGGCAGGCTTCATCAGGAGAGCGTGGGCTCCACCATTTTGGGATGAAAGCAAACTGGCTGCTTGCTCTCGACACAGGAATTTCATGCCGAAGAGACCAACCGCGGAGGGATTTCCATCAGGGCAAGACAATTTTGCAGAGTACGGGTTAATCTTGGGGTTGGATATGGGTTCTGGTGGTGCTGAGGGGTTGGGGGAATTGGCTTCTAAAGCTACAAAATGGCCAACATTCAAGCTGTTTTCTTTAATGGCCACCATGACAGTTCTCCATGTGGCAAGAAGCTTACAAGCTTCAATATCCCCGTCCTTGGCAGTAACAAAAAGTCTCTTTCCTACTGGCTGCCAGGCTCCTACTTTTAGAGGACCATTGAAGGGAAGTCTTCAACATGATTTAGACACCCAGCCCAGCAAGTTGCTCAGTTTCACATCAGCAATATTAATTGTCTGCTGGTGCAGGAGCTGCCTTATCTTGCTCAAGCTCCTCCTTTGTTCCAGGTATTTTTCTCCTCCCATATTTGCTCCCACTGGTCTACTCACTTGACATGTGAGGCGCTCACACTTTTAATTCTTGAGTTCTTTCCCAAACTCTTCCCAGATCCTTCCTTGGACTCTTCCCGGTTGGCCGATTCCTTGACTTCAGTGCGAGCTGCTACCAGAATGGTACCTATACCACCTTTAAATGCCCAATTCTGACAAGCCATTTGTAGCAATGGGGAACTAAGATACATGGACCCCCTTGGGCATATGAAGGAAATTGCTTTATTGTAGAAAACACCTCCCTTATATACCTTTAGCTTCCACTGAACATAACCACATGCTGTCCATGTGTCTCTCCCCAGAACTGCCTCCCATTCCTCAGCTGACCTCTAACTGCCCAGCCTGCTGCTGTGCCCTCCCACAGGGCTTTCTGGTAAACAGAACCATTATCACCTTTTAACAAACACAACTCCACATCCCACATTATAACACCCTTTTTGTGGGAAAGGGTGAACAAGCAATTACTAACAACACAAGGAATCTCCAAAAGAGGATCTACTAGAGCTGGGGAGGAAAAAGAAAAAAATAAAGTATGCTCAATTATGTCAAATGAATTGCTGAGTGATGGTACTCAAACTGAGGAACTGAGGAGGTGGAAACCACTGGAAAGGAAGGACACAAAATGGAAATGACAGAAACAATTTGATGAGGCTGTCAGAATTTCTTAAAATGCTCTTAAATAAATGAGTCTTCATCAGTAAACCAATCTACCAGTTAACACCTGGAAGTTATTCTTTCCACTAAGGGAGGGTGGCAGGGATGAGAGAGTGAGAGAGAAGAATAGGGAGGACACAGAAGGGAAAATACAGATTGACATCAGAATTAAGTTATGCTATGACCCTATATGTGTGCCAACACTATTACATTCTTAATCAGAAAGTGCAATAATCATAAAACAAAAAATTCAAATTAGAAATACTAAAATGTGGGACGAAAAAACCAGATATTCAGAACTGCACAAAGAGAAAACAATGCAGAAGTAAATATATTTTTTCTCTCGTAGAAGTTCTTACAGTGACAAAATCTTTTAAAACTGTACACATATTATTGTAGGAAGTTGACATTGTTCAAAGTATTTAATTTAACTGATTTACAGATTCATCCTAGAAATAATTTCTTAGGTGACAATCACTGTGACAAGGACTAAGTAAGAGTCCACCCATGGAACGCCTTAATTGAGCTAAACAGTGTTACAGAGAGATTTCCAGAGAAAAGGGAGACAGTAAATCTGCAAGTTCAATTACATATGGTAAGGGATCTATATTAACCTTCTGTATAAAACAACAGTGAAGAGAAAAAATATTCAAAGGCAGACCAGTGATACTTCATTCATTCATTTATTTATTTTTAGCTGAAACTCACTATTAATAGAGCAAGCTTTATACTAGCTTCAGTAATAATTTAAGCAAGGCATATTCATAAACAATTGATCATTTTGTAACTGCAGCCATTTCATAGTAAAAGTTCAAACATAACTTTAATTTTCTGGCTTCTAATTGAAGATTTATAATGAAACTGTATATAACATGTTTAGCAATTAATTAAAAATGCTGAACTCAGAATTGCTACTGTGCCACCCTGTACCACTGTCTGTTTTAACTGCACTGTACACTTTTCAGTCAAGTAAACAACTGCTCTTTCAAGTGACAAAAATGCATGCCTGCTCTCAAGGAGATATGCGTTTTACTGCATCATTAAAGAAAAATGTGCAGTCTATGATATCAAAAGACTAGCAGTATGAAAAAATCAACATTTCATCGTAGAAAAATGTACAAATGATCAGAAAAAATTCCTCTTTAACAGCAATTCATTAATAGAGATCCCATAAAGACCTGGGACATGCCACATCTCAGAAAGCTCTCCACAAACTCTCTACTCAGGAATGAACAAAAGACTCATCCCACCAGCTAGGGCAAACCAAAACAGCCCAAGATGTTTTTAATAATGATTCTCTACAAAGAGAATCTCTCAGCAGGCAAGTCCTTCTGCAAAAATAAAGGTAAAATAAAAATGAAGGTTTTAAGCCAGTACTTTTTCTGGTCTTTTCTATAGATGGTCCATGAGAAACTTTTTACTTCACGTCCCTCCAGTGAGATCATCCTCTACTACTAAAGAAATTAATGTAATGTTAAAAATAAGGATGGAGAGGCTATATTGTATGATCAGATGAGGAAAAAGACTGAGAGAGTGTAGGTTTTTCACACAGAAAATTATAAAATACTAATAAAACACAAGAAATGTTATACATCTGCTTTAATAGATTTAAGTCACTTGCATATATCTTTTTCTTTACTTTGTGCACATCCACTCAAGCTTATTTTAGTAAGACATTTGAAGTCTGTCTGGTGCATGTTTTTGAGTCTTACCACTATGTTTGTAATTTTAACAGTTGCTTTTCCATTTCCATGTGATTTCCAACATACAAAATGCCATCTCCTCTAATTATCTCTACACTCTTAAGAGACACCCTGCACTTTACAGAGGTGTTGGAAAGCAAACTACTACCAGTGTGATCCCAAGTCTATCTCACAGCAGAATCTCATCAATTTTCATGACTGTTTGTGTATAAAGTGCAATATGGTACAGTAATGGTACAGTAATTTCTTTTTTACTTGTATTTTTTCCTTAGGGATTATGCCGTATTTAAATTTTGATATTACAGAAGACTGGTCGTGTTTAGGCCAGTCTAAGCGAAGGTGCCAATGTTTGCAAATGACTTTTCTCATAAACCTTGTCTGATACCCATGCAGTAAATCTTTCGAAACGCTCTTGTGCCACGTGGAAGTGGTGGAAACTGGGCACACAAACAAGCACAACGACTCCCAGCGGCCCGGCCGAGGCTGATGCAGGCGAGGCGCGCTGCTGTTCTTTAGCGGCGGCCACGGTCTCCCGGAGCTCTCGCATGCCCGTTCCCTGGGGAAGGCCGATCAATAAAAACAAGCCCTAGCTAAAACCGGGAACGAAGCACAAAGCAGGCGGTGTCATACCTACCTCTACCTACCACAGCACTGAGTCAGCCGGCCTGCCCGATGATAAGGGGGGGGCGAGGCGGAGAGCGTGCACTGCAGTACCACACACACTACAGAGAACCACGCTCCCTTCCTTCGTTGCGTACTGAGGAAAGGAGACCAGGGCGAGAGGAGGGCGCTGCTTCTTCGGATTGCCTCCTCGCCTTCCCTGGGCTGAAAAGCCGCCACAGGGCGCAATGACCCACGCAGGCCCAGATCTCCAGTAGCCCATCAGCCGCCGGGGAGGCGGCCAGGACCGGGGCCGTGGAGCCGGGCGGGGCAGGGCGGGGCGCGGCACCGCCCACCACTGTTCGCCACGGTCCCCGCGGCCGCGGCCGCGCCCGCACCGCTCTCCCTCCCTCCCTCCCTCCCTCTCTTCCGGGGCGCCTGCGCGCTTCGCCCCCTGGCCTGTGTGGGGGCCGGGCAAATGCGGTGGCTGTCGGTGCCAGTTTTGGTCGCGGTGTCTCCTGTGATTCTGCTGTCGGGCGTTCGCTCTCTCTCCCTCTGCTCAGCGCCGGCCCCTTCTTCCTTCCGCAGGGCCCTGCAGGCGGTTTGAAATTTACCGCAGTCTCTCTCTCGAGTTCTCTATGTGGCCCTAAACGCCTGGCGCTGAAGGGGAGGAGACAAGAGTGCGGGGCGGGGAAGAGGAGGGCGGCCTGGAGCGGAGCGGCTTGTCTGCCTGCAGCTCCGGTTCCCCCAACCCCTCACGGGGAACGGTTGGTAGGGGACCGTGGAGAGGGTTAAGTAAGGTAGCAGTTCCCTTGTCACGGCCCGTGGGCGGTCCGTGTGTGGCGGGCACCGTGGTTGCCCTGGGCCGGCTTTTGCCACTCTTCCCCTATCTCTGGGCGTAGGGAGTGAGGGAAGGAAGGAGCCTGAAGCGATTCCGGGATCCTCGGGCCCCTCACACCCCTGGAAACGGTGGAGGGAAGAGTGAAACAATTCCCCCCTCCCTCCTGAGGTTCTGCGGCAGGCTGGCCCGCAGGTAAGACTCCCTGGGGCCCAGGCAGGGTAAGGGCGAGGGCCGGGAGGAGGAAGGGTGTCATAGACACAGAGCTCGGGCGACAAATCGGGGCGGGAACCCGGTTCTTCAGGTTTGGAAAGCGGCTCAGCCGGAACTCGCTGGTCGGCGAGCAGAAGGAGAAGCTTGGGGCGGCGGTGTACGGCCCTTCCCTTCCCCTTCCGTGTGGCTGCGGTCGGCTTGGTGCGGGCGGACCAGGGGAAGCCGAGCCCGGCCTGGCCCGAGCCCTTCCGGCGGGCTGCTGCTGCTCGCCGGGCGCGATCCCTCCCCCTGGTCCGCGGGAAGTTGCCGTGCGCCCCTTGGGGTCTGAGTGGAAACAGCGAAATGAGGGGTAAAAGGAAGATGTGCTGAAATCACAGCGGTGTGTATTTCGGTGCCTTTCTCCTACTTCCTCGGAGCACGTTACCCGGGCTTCGATGTTACCGGAACTATAGGGCGTGCCCCCTCTGCAGCGAGCTGCATTGGGAGTCGGTCACTCTTGCTGATGCTTAGTCGTTTGGTTTTTTAAAATTTATTTTGGAGAACGCTGTTTTATTTTTAGTATACCTTGTTGCTATAATTATAAAGACGTTGTTGAGGGTGATAAAAGAGATGAGCACATTCATGAGTTTGGAAGGAGCCCGAAAACAGCTCCGGATTGTGATCTGCTCTATGTGTTTTAAGTGATTTTTCGGTTTGAATCCTAGGGTGACTCTTTGAAGGGCAGTGTTATGTATTTCACTGATAATAAAAATATTTTGTAGATGAAGTAGTACTGTGTTGACTTTATATGATATACTCAGTGATTTTTGCATTTTAGAGAGACCTTACAGGCATTTTTTGCTATTTTCTCCCTTAAATATCATTATTGGGGTGAAACATCTCTAGAGACATGGGGCGGGAGGTTTGCTACAAAGTGTAATGTTAAATCAATGTTTGTCTGAGCTTTTTAAAAGTTCATTGTGTCTTGATTGCGAAAATGATGTAATTTAATGTATTGGGGCCCAGAAACAGTTATCTTCTTAATATACATCTGCTTCCTTGGTTAATGTAATTGCTTAGTAATGATGTAAGAATAGATAAAAGGTGCTTTAGCAGTACAAAATTGTTTGACGTACATGAGATAATTTTCCTATTGTTTCCTGTTATTTGGGTTTGGAGGTATTTAGCTTGCTAGGAAGTCAGTCTTACCTGAACTGAATTTGTGACTGGAAATTTGTGAATAGAAGACTGTTGTGGCAAATGTCAGGTGTAGCTTGTTGACCTAAATACCAGAATTTCTTGTGAATTGCCTCCAGAGGAGCTTTTTTTAAAGTCTCATTCTCTCAGAAGATGGCACAGTATTTTAATGGGTGTAAACTTTCAGGAAGTGCTGTTTAGACTCTGTAGTGGCGATCTGTAGAGCTTATTAAGGTCTAGATTTTCACATAGCACACAAATTGGCATGTGCATATACCAAAAAAACTAGATTAGTGTCATACATAATGGAATAGCTCTGGTATATAATGTAAGCAGAGGATAAGACATAACTAATAGATTTGATACTGTGTTGTTGTTTGTAAGATCCTAATGTGAAGATGTGTGGTGATAGTAATGAGTTAGTGCAGTCCAGTAGCATTACAAAAAATTGCTTTAACTACTTTCTGAGAAAGTAATTAAATTTTGTTCTCTTAATATCTGGAAACTAGGTAACATGTAATTGTAGGTAAAGGACAGTTTGTGTTTATGCATTATATGCCCTGCAAAATAGTTTATGTAAGTAACACTGTCTGCTTGTGAAGGTGATATTAAAGTTCACATTTCCTTGAGCTAAGTTAGCAGTGTTAGATCTGCTTTAAGGTAAGAGGTGAAGGGGTACTTATGAAAGAAAGGCCAGGTGGGCATAAGTGTTTCTAAGCCTACCGACTTCACTACCATAGCAGAGAACTAATCAGTAGGAATGATGTCAGGAATGATGTAGTTTCCTTCAATGGCTGTTTCTTCTAAGGGCTGCCCCGGACAATTTCTTTCCCTTGCTGCAGTTGCTTTTCTTCATTGTAAGCTTTACACTGAAACTGTAGCCCAAGTAGGAAAGAGTGTAGGATTGTATTAAATTGGTGGGGGAAAAATATTTTAAATAGTTGCAGCTTGTTACAGCATGTGGGTTGTTACCATGGGGCACTCCATTTAATTAAAAGAAAAGTGGAGCCTCAATATAGCATCAGTGTTTGGTATTTTAATGAGCAAGGAATCATTCTTTTCCAAAATGACAGAAAAGGTACTCATTTTGAAAAAGCTGACAGTATAAAAATGATGGTTGCTTCATTTTAGAGTAAACACTTCTGGGAGATCCCTGTAGGTTTTTTTTTTAATGATCCATTTTCATAATTTTTTATTTGTGCTCATTTTAGTGCTGTCATCCCCTTATGTTTTAAAGTTCTGTTTGAATTCTTAGTTTATTCCTGGATCTTCAGCATTTATAGTAGTACTGATTCTAGAAAAGTCAATCCATGTTATGCTGCTTTTCTGAAAGTTATATGTGTTTTATATTGTGCCCCTAGAGATCCTCTGGTGAGTAATCATTATAAGAGCTTTCCAGATGCTGCCTGTAACTGATGGTATTGTGTTTGTAATTAGTACTTTTCGCACTAATTTTATCTCCAGTTCCAGCTGTTGGCAACTGACCGGCAGAGAACTCATACTTCATAAAACAAGTTGCCACCACTTGAAATGGCAAGATGCTGTTTTGGTAACTTGCAAAGACTGGTGAAGGTCACCAAAGATAGCTTGGTAGGTCTGGAGGTTTCTCGTAGTTCTGCAGGGCTGTAGGATGCCTTTAGTACATTGGTTGTCTTGCAATGCATTATGTGTGCTTCACTATGCTAGTCAGGCCCTGTGACACTTCATGGATTCATCAGGCACTTGCAGACTCTTGCAAGCTGCATAACAGCTTTTTGATTGTTTAAACTGGGGACTTTCTGTTGTTCTCTAACTTCATAACACCAACAAACGGAGGGATTTCAACTCCTTCTAAGTAATTATAATTCTATTGCTAAATACCATGAACTCATAAGAAATTGTATTTCTCAGATTTTAAAACTGCAAGTAAACTGCAAATATACTGCATTAAGGGGGTGGATCGTGCAGTTGTCTAAAGAGTAAGTTTTTTTCCTGAAAAAGCTGACATAAGCTTGTCCACTCAGAGCAGAAACTTTGTGCTAACAGTTTTTGAAGTGGGTCATGATTAGAGATGAACAGCTTCTTAAAACAGAAACACTATTCATCAGCTGGAATAACTTTGCCTCCAATATAGTGGTAAGCACTGTAATCTTTTGGCAGATTGTAATTATATGCTTTTCTCAGTCTTTGCATTTTCCCTTTATTGTTAGCCTCTTTCACTCATAGTAGCAGCTCTTTTTTGGCAATAGTTCTTGTTTCAGTTAATATTCTGAACAAGGTTATTCTAAATGAAAATTCCAAATGAGTCCTTAAAATTATTGCTTTAAAACTCAGTGTTTCTTTCTCAGTGCATTAAAACCTAATGTATTTCTCTCTCTTCCTACATGCCTCTTTGTTGGGTCATGGTCACCCTGTGATCATGCAACCCTTTTTTTTGCATGGGTGGTTTTGGACCTATGGGCAAACATTAATTGCAAAGAGAGTACCCTTGTATGGGGTCTTTCTTCTGAAGAAGACTCTTGTGTCTTTCTTGCATAATTTAATTTTTTTCTATGTCTATTTGCTTTGTATCCTCTTAAATTTGCTTGGACAAAGATTGAAGATCAAGCAAACAAGGTTGTGGTTTCCAATATGATTATGCTCCTTCTCAATTATGAATGCTGTTGTAGTACTAATACTTTTGCATTCAGATTCTGTTTCTAAAAGATACTAGGTTTAGAGCAGTGCTGTTCTTCTCTGTTGTTAATCAGTTATACAGAGATGGTGTCTACACAGGTGAATTTTGGTGATTTTGTAGTCTTGCTTGAAAGAGAAGGGGGGAGTTTTGGTCTGTTATTTATAGCCTGTTCACACTAAGATATCTTCATCCTGTGTATGTAATGCCAAGTATGCTGGCATACACCCAGGCATTTAGAACAGGTGGTGCCATTGGAGGAAGTGAGTGATAGGCCCTGAACTTGTAGCTTATTTTTTTTCTCTAAGACAAATCAAACTTTTTTCTAGGAAACAAAAAAGAAACAAGGAGAACCTTTAGTCAGAAGGTAAAATGAAGAACACTAGACAGCAAAGACTTGTGGAAGAGAAAAATGTGCATATGCCTGAAGTGAAGACAAATGAGAGGGCACTTGAAGGATTTCATCTCAGGTCTTCTGTTTTGTTTGGGGACTTTAGACACTTCCGTGTTTTGGAATGAAATGCAAGAGGATGTCACTTCATCGGTTGTGTAATACAGTGTGTTACCATGCCTATAGAATTAGGCATGTAATAGATGTGCCTCAGGAATTTTTAACTGTAAATGCAGCAGATATTATAGTGTTCTTTCCTTTTGTGTCTATCTTTCAAACCATAAAAGACAAGAGCAACTGTTCTTTGTCTGATTTTGTTTTGGTGTTCTCTTTAGTTATTTTTTATGAAAATTCTAATGTGACAGTGTGTATTAAATTCTTTATCCCATGCAGGGAAAGAACATTTTGTGTAATCAGAAAGTTATTGAAGCGAAACATCTCAAAGGTATTTCTGCATCTATGTGAAGTATTGATATCTTATATTTTCCTGAGAAGTAACATAATGATATTTATAGTATTAGACTAATTAGCATATTAGCAGTGTATCTAGGTTTCTGTAGTACGGAACTTAATAACAAGAAATTAAATACTCTGACATACATCAGCCTAATTAAAAGTTAAATGGAATGGAAGAAATTGCGACAAGACCGTTGAAGAAATATTAAAACATTTAATTAGAGAAAACTTATATTGAGGTGTAGTTTCAAATTTGAGAACAATAATAAGTGTAGAACCATATATTGTATTTTAGGAAGATTCTTTGGAGGTCATCCTTTGCCCAAAGTATTGTCAATTAGAAAAGGTTTTTCAGAGCCTTGTCTAGTTGAGTTTTTACCATCTTCAGGGATGGACATTTCACAGCCTCTCTAGGCTGGTGTTTAACTGTTCTGTTCTTCAGCTCCAGCGTCCCCTATTTGCACATGTTTTCTGCTGGAGATGTGGACACTCTAGATTTGTGTGTATCTGTGCTGTTCTATAATATGTGCTGTGCTATGTCCCAATGCATATGCCAGTGAAGACCATACCTAACAAGCTCACATTCACACACTTATGGTGTGTACTGACCCTCCCTGTACTGACCACCTGCTAGCTGGAGTGCAGGATCTTGCATCCACTAGGAGGGATGCTGTGTTGGTTTAGCCTGGACGGATATCATGCAGTCAGTGGGGTGACTTCTGACAGCATCAAACTGGGGATTGACTGATGCTGTTATCCCTCCAAAGTTACTGCTCCAATGTCACTGTTGATTTTGGTTTTATTTTCAAGAGGACTCCTTTACTTCAAACAAGTGCTTCTGTCTAATTTCCTAGTTTCTGCTTAATGTAACTGACAAGCCTCTTGCTCTGTAACACGACCAGCTTTGGGCCTGTACCCTGTCAGACAGTTTTGCTTATTTAATTCATGCACACAGATTCCCATCTTCACATTTGTTATTATCCAGACCGTTCTGTCAAGGGTGGGGCTTGGCAAGCACCCACCACTCTCACCTGTGTCGTCACTAAACAGTGGCCCTAAAGTTTTCTTAGTCTTTCTTGTGTTCCCAATGTCTTTAGAATAGTCTTTTTCTTTGTCCTTATCAGCCTTTGCTAGTTTTGGCTTCAGCTGAGCTTTGATTTTCTTAATTCCTCCTTGTAGGCAAAGGTTTACCTTCTGGGTAGTCTTGTTTTTGGGCTCAGTCAGGAGTCCTGTGTTTGTTCTATGTGAGAAGCATGGTAGATCACTGGCAGGGATGCCACACTTGCCTTCTTCCACAGTGACTGAGATGTAGTGTGTTTTCCTCATTTAAAGCATCATATCTAATTTTTATGAAATTACTACTCTGTAAATTAGTACTTCCTGTAAAATGAACATAACTATACTAAAATTAGCTATATTTTAGGTGTAAACCATTACATTCCCCAAATCAGTCTGTCAGCTAAGAGCTTTTCACTGAGTTAACAAACCAAAGTTTGTTGTATATTAGAAATAGTATGTTGTTTAGAGGATGTCAACAAATGCAGTTCAAGTCTGTGGTATGTGCAGTTATTCTGCAGTTTTTACTTGTGGTAAATATTTTTAAAAGAAATATGGCCTTTACTGTGTCAATTAAAATAATTTTTTGCTTAGTGACTTTTAGTAGATAGATTGGATTTCTGTTCTTATATGAACCTGTTCATTGTAAAAAACATTTAATAATTTTTCTTGTGGCTAGTGTATAACATTGTTAAAACCTTCTGTAGTATGGGTAGTTTTATTTTGTGTTCATGTAACTTTTACTTTGGGCCCTGTCTGCTTTTAATTTGTGAAGTCAGCCAATAAGAAATAATGAAAAAAGATGCAGATTTTTTGAGACATTCAGAATGTGGACAGCAACTTGTAGTTCTGAGCTTAAACCTTTGCCACAGAGATCTCCAAACTGTTTGTGCATATATTTGTCTAAATTTACTTGAGTACAAGACATAAGTTTACTTGCTTGTTTTTAAGACTAAAAATACAGACTCTTACCAAAAAGAATAGCAGTGACAATATTGAGCAGATGAAGAATAGTAAAATATCTGTAAAATTTAAAGCAGAGTAAAAAAATCTTATTGCTTTCAAGGGAAACAAAGCAGTAATAGTATAAAGTTATTTAAGGAAGGGTGATAAAAAGGTGTAGATGCTAAAATATAAGAGAAAAAAAAAAAGTCTTGTGGTGCTACTTGGTGTCTTTCGGTGCCAGAAAATACCCCCTATATTTTGGCTTTGTGATTGCTTTCTAAAAGTAATAAAGTAAAAACTCTGCTTGTACAAAAATAACTATCACTTTGGAGTTTTTTTCCTCCTTCCTTTTTGACTAATGAGTCAATTACTAGCAATTACTGAGTCTTTGCTAGTTAGATCCAGTAAGAAAGGTAGTTCTTATACCAGTTCAGTTTCAAAAGGATAGCCAATACTAGATACCTTTTAGATATCTTCTTCCTGCAAATGTAAGTTTTTTATTATACCTAAGGTGTTTTCTCAAACCCTGTGTAGGATTCTTACCTTGTCAAATAGCTGGACTACCACCAAATTCTAGTCTAACATTTGAGAGGATATGGATGTCTGGAAGTAGGATTTCTTTAGGATATTAAAAAAAAAATATATGTAGTTGTGTTTTTTGAGGGGGTTTTTTATGTAACATTTTTTGATTGTGTCTTTATGGGCTATGTTTTGTTTTGTTGGTAATTTTTATATGCTCGCAATTCATAAGAGATTTTTGGTGGAAAAGTAAGGGTATATGATGGTAGTATGTTTCTCTCTTCATTTCTCAGTTTGAGAATCTTGTTAAGCAAAAGAGGGGTTTTTTGCATAGAAGTGTCTATTTCTGCTATAGTAAAAATTTGCTTTAGAAGACAGCAGTTCAGTTGCATGAGAACAGCTGCATTAAGATATAAGTAAGTCACATGTTCCTACTTGGATACTTAGTAAAGTCTGCTGAGTCTTTTCTGTGTTAAGGAGAACTCTAATGATCATGCAAATTTAATTCTTGAACACTTTGTTGTCTGTAATTTTTTTTTTTTTCCAACATCTGTAACTTATTGGAAAAATCTTTTCAGGAGTTACCTAAATTGACAGAGAATAGAGTCATTCTTTTTGAGCCAGGAGCATTTTACAGTTGTGCCTGACTTTGAAGCTGTAGGTAAACTGACGGATTCTGTTCAGTAGAAAAATTCTGTATGTGCACCTTGAAGGATGCAGTGGTGTTCTGTAATGCTGCCACAAGCTTTTGTGGTAAAGTTTTACCATTACATGCCAATTGCCCGTAGATGTCTAAAGGATTATGTAGCTAAAGATTGGAAAACTTATGACATTTTGGCGTGTAGGTTGGTTGATTGCTTTTAATTCCAGATATTAATTAAAACTGAGCTTTGTCCTATCTGTGTTTTCAAATACAGTTTCAGAGAATAAAAATGGGAACTCCTGGATCAGGACGGAAGAGAACTCCAGTGAAAGACAGATTTTCTGCAGAAGATGAAGCTCTAAGCAACATTGCCAGAGAGGTTTGCTCATTTTAAAGTGTCTTGAATTCAGAAATAGGGATGAAAGTAATCTCATTATCTAGAAAAAGTTAATTTTTTATAGATGTGCATAAAAAAGTGTAATTAGCCAAAAATATGACAGTTAATATAAGCTAAGAGAATTATTGATCAAAAAATCACATTATCTGAAATGTCAGCATAGTGAGATATTAACTGTATGACTAGTGTAACCTCATAGATTTACACTTAAGCCTAGCACCTATTGCTACAGATACTTACATGCTTAAAGATAAATGAAAAATACAGCTGCTATCTCAAGTGTAAAACTAAAAAACCATACACATTTATCCTGTTACAGTGTGTAGTATTCTTAAGATGGTAAGTATAGTGTATTAGTATTGAATGGGTAGTAGTCACTATTAAAATATATTTGTAATAGTCTCTATTTCAAATGTGAGAAGTCAATTTTTTTCCAAATAAGCCTAATATGTACACTGTGCTAGGAATTCCACCACCTAAAAAAAAGAGGGCTGGAGATAACCAGCAGGAAGTGCAATTAGCAAGAAGTTGATACAAAGGGGAATTTTGTCCCATGGGATTTAGGCAGTTGGAATTTAAAGTCTTAGAGGTGTCTGTTTAGACCAGAGTTTTTCTAGGTGGAAATGCTGTGACTAGGGAACAGGAGCCCTAATACTGTTTGTATACAAGTGAATCCAGGTTCTTTGGGGCTACATTATATACAAAGCTGCTTGCCCTAGTTGACATAAAGGAGTGCAAAATGCAGATTCTAATTGGCTTTGTAATGTAAATAGTTGTCTGTATATGTGTAGGTGAGACCAAGTAGGTAGGTGGTAGGTCTCTGAAGAGAAAGCTTATTTAGGCATTTTCAAGTGTAGGCAAAATATATGCCTTGTCATTAAAAAAAAAAATTAGTTGGTAGCTTTTGATAAAGTTATGTTCTCAGTCATGTTGTAGTTCTAATGGAAGGTCTCACTCTATCAGCCAAGCCCTGTGTGGGACTCTGGATCATGTATGATCTTACTCATCAAGTTCCATCACTCATTTTTGGAGACAACAGTGAGTAAAAAAGAAAGAATATGGCCTTAAATTTCTTTCAGTATATGCATGCTTCCATAACATCAACTTGTCTTTAACCTAGAAAAAGATCTCAATAGTAACAAGTAATACATAATATCTTACTTAAAATTACTGTTGGGTTTAGTTCTCCTACATCCCATCTTTTTAGAAGATTCAATTTACTATAATTGAATTGTATCCTGTAATCCATGTGTCTTCTGTGGAAAATCTTCCTACAGGTGTTCTAAGTATTAAGAGATGGTAAACAGAATATGCATAAACAAAAGGGCTGCAGTCAGGATGATCTATGTGGTGAAACTGCATTAAAGTGCTCTGGGATTGAGAGCAGTCGCAAAATGGCGCTATAAAGTATTGGAATTTGCAATACAAAGAACTATAGTAAAGTGACTCTAATGTAGTGTATGACATTTCAAGGTGCTTTTTCTCTAAAAGTTCAGATTTCAGAAAGTGCTATTCTTATTCATTGTTCCACTTTTAATTTGACAAAATTGTGATTTCCTTGTTCTATGGCATGTGTCAAAAAAAAAAGATATCTTCCTTTTAGTACCAGTAAACATTGCTATTTAGGAAAATTGGTTTAAAGAATTCTTTGGCACTGATCCACTAAGTTAATTTCCATATAGTAATTTTTCTGCACTGGTTGAATCTGATGTCATTTTATATGAAAATATTTAATGGAAGATAAGGGCACTATTGTAAGCATTTGAGATATCTAGTCAGACTGCTTCCTCTTTGATTTTTCTTTGATTTTTTCCATCTTTCCTTTGCATCAGGAAACTTTTTTCTTCTGTTGGCTGTCCCCTCCCCTTTATTTCTTGTACTTCTATTATATAGAGAGCTCCTCCACATCTTTTCCTTCGTGTGACACTATGCATTGAGACAAGCATTTTTACAATGTCTCTGTGTTACACACAAATATGCTAAAACATCAACACTAGAGTGAATTTCCACCTTATTCCAAGAACTTTTGAGTTGCTAAACATCTGTCCTAGGGACCTACATTTTATACTATGGTGTATAATTTTTCCTGGCATTCAATTTCCTTGCTCACTGAAACTGAGGGAGAGTAAAAGTGATGTACATATCCAGGGACAGGGATCTATCTGTGCATCCTTTCCTGGAAGCAATGCACTCTCCCTATTTCACAGTGTCTGAAGTGAGAGTACTTGCAGTTGATCAGTTTGGCAGTCTTATCCTGGTACAACAGTTTATCATGATGTGGCGGTTTTAGTTTTAACACCAACTTTGTGTGGTGGTTTTGGTTTGCCAATTTGAGATTTCTTGGCCAATGCACTAATTAGTGCTGGCTAAACGCCAGCGCACTTACTAGAATATACTTACTTATTTCCTTGTGAGATAGGATTAGGAGGAAGACAAAGCAGGCTCAAAACTTCAAAAGGGTATAAAGAAAACTATAGTAACAGAAACCGAAAGAATAATAATAAAAAAACCTTCAGAACACTTCTTCCCCCCTCCCTAACAATTTCTTTCCTACTGATAATGTAAAGAGACAAAACTTAAAACACACATGCTTTTTTCAAAAGCTGCAGGAGCAGCTGTAGATATATTGTCCATGTGTTCCCTGCAAGGAAATAACAGAACTGTGTGTTTAAAAGCACCCAACTACGTTAAAAGGGAGTAGTGACAAGTGTATTCTAATTATAGCAAGGTTAATTAGAAGTCAGCTTACCACTTAAAAGAAAAAAAAAAAAAAGCCTATCTCCTGAAAATATAGAGTTCCTTTATATAACCTTTTGGTTCTTTCTCTAGCTTTTGTAATAGATTCTGAAACTACTAGCTTTCTAAGATTGACAAAGAATAAGTCACCTGGTGTAGAAGACAGTTTCGTGTATCTTGTGCAAAGTTTGAGCTTCCCAAAGTACAGGTAATGATTGTCTAGTGTAACTTAAGGCTCCTGGCAACATCATCTCATTTGTTAAACAAAAAGACTTAACTGCTTGAAAATTCCCCCGTGACTACATAAATGAAAATTGAGGTTCATTATGTTCACAGTCTACATTGAATACAGCTGATATGATCTCAAAATGTTTTCCCTGTGTGTTTGTTGTGGGGATTCTCTCCTTATTAAATTCTTTTGCAGAGTATCACTGGCTGAATTGTGCATCACTGTTTCACTTGTATGTATTTTCAGACAAATTGTTCATTTTAAATATTTAGCAGTAACCTGTCATCACTATCTTTTAGGATTACATGAGACCTCTTTCTTCAAAATCAGTTTGATTATGTGAGAACAGAGGTTTCAGTCACTTCTGTGTTGTTATATTGCCTGTGGTTCATGCTCACATATAATGAATATCATGGCAGAGTGATAAGAGTCTGACACATATCATCTCACCTTCCTCAACCTGCTAAACAGGAGTTTGAAGGCACAATCAGGATTTACCATTCATAGTATTTTTGGGTTACCATCAGCAACTCTTCCATTCTTCAGGGCTTATGTAACTAGGTGCCAGAGAACTAGAGGCTGTGGACAAGCAGCATTGCAACAGTGTTCACTGAGTTTCTGCCTTGTAGCATGTTGTCTCTGTGTTTTGGTTTGGTGGGTTTTTTCTCATCAGGAATTGTTCTCATGACTATTTTCACTATATAGCAAGAGCGTGGCAAAGTCTTACAAAGTCTTAAGGTGTTTTCTCATGGGAGAGAATAAAGATAAATTTTGATTTAAAATTCACTTTGTAGTAGCTCAACTGTGAGTAGAGTGCAGTTGTTCTTACTTTGATAGAGGTGTAATGTTACTGAATTGCCATGATAAAAAAAGCTGAGTTGAATATTTTTAAATGTTCGAGGGCTATATAATGAATTTAGAAACAGTTAACAACAGTCTTTTTCATATGAATCTATTTTAAGTTTAGTACATGCTTTTCTCTTCATGTAGGTTCAGCTTCTGTTAAGAAAACAAGCAAAGTTCCAAAGAATTCCATCCTCATGGATACTGTCTTTGTAGATGCTAGGTGATTTTTGAATTTTGTTTTGGTAAGAGGTCACTAAATATTTTTCAATTGGCTGTTTCTACCTTAGTATTAATTCAAAGCCTTGTTTGCTTTTCTTTTTAAAAGTGGTTAAGGATATTTTATAGGATATACGATATTCTAGAGATTTTATAATATATATGTGAATCTGTACAATAAATGGAAGAATGAGACATCAGAATAAAAGACTCTTAAACCTTTAAGTCATGTTAAAATGTAAGATTTTGTTGTTTGTAGGCAACTGGGGCAGAGACACGAGAAGTAAGTGGACTTTTGGCATGTTAGTGATGGTGTTGCCTTGATTTCATGAGACAGTATGGAGATAAGGGTAAAAAGCATGGGAATGAGAATACAGAAAAAGTGAGCAGCAGAAGGAATCATAGTTGAGCTAAAAGTTTGAATTGAAGGGGACCTTACAGATCATCCAATTCCAACCCCCCTACCATGGGGGGTTTGAACTGGGCACAGAATCCTTTGTTTGCTTGATGAGAAAAGGGGAAATTATGTTGCTATACATAGTTATCTACTAAGAATTACAGTGAACATTTTTAAAATGCTCACCTTGATGCTTAGCCAGAGCTGGCAGGGTGTCCTAGTGCCGTTCCACACGCCCGTGGCAGACAGGGAGCAGCGGGCCCTGAAGCAGTGGCAGTCAGTGCCCTTACCACTGCCATCTGGTGGAGGAAGTAAAATGCTCCTTAACCGGACCTCCTGCGTTGAAAACTGCAGGACTGCATATCCCTTGGCAGAGAGAGAAATGAATTCTATGTAATATGTATTATACATCAGCCCATGATGACAAAATAATTAAAATTTTTTCAGAGGTGAATAGCATTTTAAGATAGCCTGTGTTTTAAATTTATGAAGCTTTTATGCTGAATCCAAGCTAATGAAAGAATCACCTTCTCCAGAATATAAAAATTAAAAATAAAATACTGTTGCTTTCTAGTGAATTCCTTCTTGAAGGCAAGGGAAAGAAAAAGATCTACACTGTGGAGACAGATGTTATGCTTCTCCTTGCTCAATATGGAGGGAAGCCTCTACCATATAAATTCTATGTTAATATCATACTGCTTACCTGGGAAAAAACATGGTTGTTGCTATGAAGAGACTAAGAAAAATACATCAGAAAGGACAGACTCCAGACTCAATCTTTACAAAGACATTCCAGTTAAAGTCTCCTCTTTCTTTTCTTCTTTCTTTCTTGCCAAAAATATTTTTGGTATAACTGAAGAATTACATGTTGTCCGTGAAAGTTGAGCTAAGTTTTCAAAAGATTGTGGTAGAATACATATTTAAAAACAAAGATGAAAAAATGGAAGAAGTAGTGATGGCTTTCTAAATAACTATAAATAGCTTATAATAATTGGTTTTTAGGTGAAAATCTGTGTCACCTCCTGGAAGAAGAACATTGTCTTGCTACCTCTGTATTTACTAAATATATGCAATGAAATAAGCTAATCAAAGTGAATACTGCTGTAAGGTACTGCTTAACTGCTTGAAAACAGCCAGGATAATAATCTTCTAGAATGTAATGCTTTTTATGCAGGTACAAGAAAACACTGGGGGTTTTTTTGTTCGTGTAATGGTTTTATGTATCTATTTTGAAATGAGGAATTCCAGAACTCAGTGGTGAACAGATTGCTTTGTTTTGTTACTTAGACCAGAGTGAATACCCAAAGAAATACAGGATTGGTTTAAAAAACCAAATTTGTCCCAGAGTAGAAGGTAAATATGAATAGTATGAGTGTGTTCATATACAAAAGAGAATTTAGAGATTTAGTTATAAATTAATAATTTATTAATTAGTCCTTTTTTCTTATCCAAGTAAATTCTCAAGGACCTTTTCCTTGTTTTCCTACCCAATTTCTTTTGTTACGAAGATCTCCTCTGTGGTCTTCTATGTCCTTTTTTGATCAATTCTCTGAATAAATTCTATGCTAAATTATTGTATCTTTTACCTAATGGCTGTTTGCCCTCCAGATTTTATAACATTCTTTTAATTTAAGCCACTAGTGTAAGTGTACCAGGTTTAAATACCTCATACCTTATTTCTTCAAGAAAATTCAGCTATCCCATTTCTTTTTATCAATTGAAAGTTCCCTTAGATAGCTTCTGAAATAGTGTCAGAGTGCTCGATCTTGGACAATACACAGTTGAATTTTTACTTCAGAAATATAGGAACTTGGTATATCACTTTACAATAAGCTGTACTTCAAATAGATAATATTACAATGCATATTTATCATAATATATTTTAATAATGTGTGTCTGGTCTAAAGACTGTATAGAGAATAATGACCAGTGAAACTGAAATCAAGACTGTAGTGGCCAGTTTATCCTTTTTTAAGACTGGACTTTGTTTAATACAGGCTGTAGAAAGCAATCTGTATTGGCTCCCAAGCTACTATGAGCAATGAATAGGGATGTATTTGGTATTCTCTCTCAAGTCATAATACTAGTTCAATTGAAAAGCATGATAACATGACTGCCTCTCCTTTTGCTGGTTTATTTAAAAAAAACTCCAAAATAAGTAATTTAGTGTTTCTGTTCCGCTCCTATAGTCCAAACTTTATCTAAAGCTATTGTGGCTCTACATTTTTCTTAGTAGATATTTAAAGACTTTATTTTAATGGAGCAGATGAAGTTTTTTGTTAAGGATTTTGTTGGTGGTAATTTGTTTCACAACTTTCATGGGCTTTTTCAGTAAGGCAACAGAGTGAATAGCAGCACCTGGGAAGAAAGCTATGTCATTTTGAATTATGGTTGTTTCTCTATTATTGTTAATTCTGAATTTCAATAACATAGCTATGAAGACTTGTGTGACTGCTACATCAATAGCATGAGGCCTGTGCTCTAACAGATCTGATGAGAATTAAGAATTATTTGGTATTATGGCCTTTCTAATGGTACTGTGTTGGGTTGGCTGTCTGTCTCTGCCCAGACACGCGTAGGATGGTTCTTTGAAGCCCGCGCTTCGAAGGACGAATCTGGACTCTTTCGTTTTTCGGTCTTTGGATTTGTTTATTATTTCTTATCTACAGACTTTTCTCTCTGCCCAGCCAGGCAGCCAAAGGCACTCTGACCACCCACGGGGCGGCTGTGTCTTTTTATAGTAAAAACTATGTATAACATATTTACCTTTTATTCCCAATACCTTTCACCCTTGTTAGCAAGTGCACCTTCACCATGAATCAATCCACAAGTGCCAACATCACCACAGAAGATGGATGACAAGAAGAAGAAAGAACCACGAGGCAGGCCCTGATCCCTCCATCTTGTCTCCATAACCTCCCTGTACCAACACCCTAAAATCTATATTTCACCTTGTAAACATATCATTTCTGCACCATTCAAACCTGAGCGACTCCCATGTCCTCATACACAAGTGGCACATCCCTAGAAGGGTCAAAGTCAAGCCACCAGGCGCTTTTGGCAACATTCCAGGACCTCCGAGCCCCTCAAGGGTTCTCTCGGTAGCTCTGGACATCTGGAGTGATGTGCTGAGTTCCCACAGTACTGCAGCTTGTCTCTGAGGTATAGTGAAGGAAGCCTGAGAGCTGTCCTCTTTAGTGTACTTGCCAAGGTTTTTATCTTTTTTGAGATGGTGTGCTTTTTACAGGAATCTAATTTCTCAGGTTAAAAATTAATGTAATATGAAGCCATTTCTTAAAAAAAAATCTAAAAATATTTTCTTTTTACTTCAGTTTCTGGCACCCATTTTATGACAAATTCACTTGTATTTTATCAAGGGTTTAGTAAATGATAAGAAATCGAGCTTTCCTTTTACTGTAGGAATTTAAAGTTTGGTTCTGGGTGTACAACTAAGGGAGAGTGGTGAAATGTAAATTGATTTTTAAGATGAATCAGTAAACCAATTAACTTTGTATCTTAACAGTATTGTCTTTGCATTAAATGTGTAACTTAACAGTAAAGCCTTGCCAGAGAGTAAAGGCCAAATGCATATATCTGCAATTTTATAGACAAAGCTAAACCCAAACTTATCAGCTCTTTGAGTCCTTTTTCATTCTGTGCTGCACACTTGTCACTGTGACAGTTTATATGTGGCAGAGCAATAATGGGCTGCAAATGGAAGTACTTCCTCTTGCATGGCAATTTCCTTGCTTTACTTGTGTGTTATCATGAGATAGAAAGAGTAGCTTTATGCTGCTTTGAAGAAAGATTACATTATGGCAGTTAGGAGTGTTTTATCTGCATATGCAAAATTCAGAAAAAATAGTCTTCATGAGTCATTTGGAGTTAAGACAAACTATTTTGAGTCATAAAGCTATAGTGAATCTGCCTTCTGTCTTGTCATTATTTGATATTTTGTGCCTGTAGTCTAATCATAATGTGAAATTAACCTCCCAAGTTATATACCTGTTTCATTTTCCTGAAGCACAGTAAAACAGTTTTATATGTTTCCAACTTTTTACATAAACATTTGCTGTGACAGTGGCAAAAGCAAGGAAAAACTCTATCCTTAATCAAAAGCAAAAATCAATTGGATTTTGCATTTTAAGAACTTCTATAATTGGCTGGTTGTTAGGAGTTCTGAATCTTTAGCTGCTGCTGATTCTCAAAAAGCTTTTAATTAATATTACATAGAAAACTGGAATCTTTGGTGGAAAACCTGTCTTCAGTGGTTTAATATTTAAAGAATTTGAGAGAATTTTTGTCAGCTCGTTATTCAAACATGAAAAATCTGAGCTTGTGTTTTTTTCAAAGTTTAGCTATATGGCAAAATTTATTCCCTCATAGTCCCAGGGCTGTTTAATACCTTTATCAATGACACTGTCAGTGGGATTGAGTGTGCCCTCAGCAAGTTTGCAGATCTGTGAAGCCAAGTGGTGCAGTTGGCATAACAGAAGGATGGGGTGCCATCCAGGGCCACATGGACAAATTTGGGCCTATGAGAATCTCTTCAAGTTCAACAAGTCCAAATACAACATACTGCGTGTCAGTGAGGGCAATCTCAGATGTGAGTCCAGACTGGGAGAAGTTGTTGATGGTAACAAAGATGCTCAGAGGACTGAAGCACCTCACCTATGAAGACAGGCTGAGAGAGGTGGGGTTGTTCAGCCTGGGGAAGAGATGTATCTGGGGAGACCTCACTGTGACCTTCCAGTACCTGAAATAGCCTTACGAAAAACAGAGAGAGTGATATTTTACACAGGCAGATAGCATTAGGACATTGGGGAATGTATGGTTTTAAACTAAGAGTAAGTTTAGATTAGATGTTAGGAGGAAATTCTTACTAGGGGAATGGTGAGTTCCTGGCCACTGGAACAGGTTGGCCAGTGAAGTTGTGGATGTTCCATCCTTGGAACTGTTCAAGGCCAGGTTGGATGGAGCACTAAGCAGCCTGCTTTTGTTGATGGCTCCTGATCTGGGCACTGGAACTAGATGATCTTTATGGTCCCTTCACACCCAAGCCATTTTGTGACTTTTTTAATGATCATCTAATTCTTTTGACTAGTAATGCTATCTTTAAAGAGTTAGGTGCATATTCTTTTTGAAATTTCATTCATGATTATTTCCGTATTGTGATGTTAAAATCTTAATGTGTATTTGTGAAATGATTTGAGTACTCAAACCATGATTCAGAAAACTTATTTTAAACTTCAATTATTTTCCATCTGCTTGTAGGCAGAAGCCAGACTTGCAGCAAAACGGGCAGCTCGAGCAGAAGCAAGAGATATACGTATGAGAGAGCTGGAGCGACAGCAAAAAGAGGTAGTGTAACTCACCAGGAATTATTGCAAGCCTTTACAAAAATTCGTAAAGTATTTTATTTCTGCATTTCCGTAAGATTTTGTCTTTTAGTGTAATTCAGTTTTGTACAAATATTTTCAGCATTAGAATTGGATTATACTGAAGGGATTCACAGTAAATATGTTGTGAAGATCTTTCTTTAAAAAAATTATTTAAATGGGGTAATATTTACACATACAGTTGTGTGTTGCTCCACATGTTTCTCCTAAAAAAAGTCTGCATTTCTTGAGAAAAAAACCCCTAGAAACTAGGTTTTCAGCAGTCTGGTTATTGCATAGTTGTTACATTTAATTCAGGTTTTGACATTCCATGTAAAACATTGAGAATTTATTATTTATTATGATTGCACTCAAATCCATGTAACGCTCATACTTGGTTGTTGTAGGGTTTTTTCTGTGGTAATAAGTGAAATATGCAGAACATTTTTTGCCTCAATTTTATATGGTTCTCATATAACTCAAACTGCAGTTTGAATTTTTGAATTGTTATAGATGTCTGCTATTATTTTGATTATTACATGGTAATTAATGTAGAACTCTGAGTTTTCAATTTAGGAATCCAATTTTGTGTGGTGACTATAGTTTATATATTAAATGTTTTGTTTGGTTTTCTTTTTACATTCTGTAGTTTTCTCAGCATTTATATGATAGAAAATGGGCTCATATCCAGAAATGGATGGTAGGCTGAAATCACTTGTTGTGCATGTTTTTGCCACTCAGAGAACTAACACAGGATTTTGGAGGAAGTAATTTACTAATGGTTTGCTGTGTGTTATTTCAAAGTGCCTAATTATGTATAAGAAATATATATATACAAACAGAGACATATAAACTATATATGTATGTGGTTCAATTACATATGTACATAGTCCAACCCTTCCCTGACTGACTGTTCCCTTGGGTCCTGTCGCTGGTCACCACAGAAGAGATCAGTCCCTGCCTGTCTACTTCCCCTTGTGAGGCTGCTCAATACTGCAATGACTCTCCTCAGTCTCCTCCAGGCTGAACAGACAGGGTGACCTCAGCTGCTCCTTGTGCAGCTTCCCCTCCAGCTCCTTCACTATCTTGGTTGCCCTTTTTGGGGGGTTCTCTAATAGTTTTATATCTTATATTGTGCACCCAAAACTGCACAAAGGACTCGAGGCTGCAGCAGTGCAGAGCAGAGTGGGACAATCCCTTCCCTTGCTCAGCTGGGGACGTGGTGCCTGATGTACCCAGGACGCGGTAGGCCCTCCTGTCTGTGCGGGCACTGCTGACTCACATTCAACTTGCCATCAGTCAGGACCCCGCGGTGCTGCTCTCCAGTGTCTTGTTCCCCAATCTGTCTGTACATGCAATGATTGATGTAATCAAGTACTTTGTGATAGCAAATGTGAGAGCTGAAAGAAAGAACACTTAGAGGTGTGAAGGGAAGTAATCTCTTCAGTTGTTCTCTCCCAATGTCCCCAACAGAGAAGTAAAATGAAATGGAAAAGCTTGTCCATCAGCGTTGACAGGTACAAATGTGTTATTAAAAGTTACAACAGGAGACATTTTTCTCTCTTATGTTGTGATTTTAGAACAGACAAGGCTGAAATACAGGAAGTTTGCCTTTTCAGTAATGGGTGTTTCTGTATATTTTTGGTATTCCTAGTTTAGGCAAGTTAAATGTTTTTTAGTAGACCTTTTTAAACTATTAACAGTTTAAGTTAAGTGTAGGGATAATAAGTGTCTGAGTGATCTGTCTTCATTCTGTAGCAAGGTTGCTTATTGGAGGTAATAATTAGAGACAGAAATTGTTTTGAAAAAATAAGTAGTTTGGTTGATTAAAACTGATCCAGTGACTTATGGGTCCTGTAGGTAATACTTTTAGTAACACAAAAAGGACCATAGTCTATAAATTACATTTACAATATTAAAATATCATTTAATATATGGTTAATATTGGATGTGTTAGAACTATTGAGATAATATGAATACAGTATGAAATAATTTTAGCTAAATTTGGGCTATATTAACTTATAAACAAATATAAAATCTAAATCTGGGGAATTTCTGGTGTTAATTTGATGTCTAGAAGAAATTTTCAGATGTAACAATAGACAAAAATATTTTTTCTTGAAATCCTCTCATTACTCCCCATTTTGGAAATTATACTGGGCAATACTCCAGCATGCTACTATGTTATAATGTAATATTTTCAAACTACCTTCAGGGTTTTTTTCTGTTGGCTTAGGTTGATATTAAATTACATATTGTATTGCGCATTACCTACAGTCAGAATATCTGTGAAATTTTTAAATGAACTGGAAAATAACAAGTTTGCTGTGAAAATTAAAATTTTCTAAGTTGAAAGAAGACATATAAACTTCACAAATTTTGCTGTTACTGAGTGGCAAGAAACATGGGACACTTGCTAAACTATTATTACAAAGATGTTTTTATTAGTATTCTTAAGAGTTGCCAACTCTGGTAGACTCTCATTCTCTTTACACATAGCTGGCCCTTTCATGACGCTGTTCCTTCTTTTTCACACATTTGCTCCTCCTGAAAACACTTAATTCTTCTTTTCCCACCTTTAATTCCTCCCTGATCACAAAATACTATTTCCCTTTCCTCCTGTAAAGTCTTTCATGCCTTTTACCCCACAGGCAGTGACCTTCCTGAGCCTGTAAGGTGTCATGGAAGGTCATTGCATCATGGGGAGTTGCATAGCTCAACAGTGGGGCTGATGTTCCTTTAGAGTGCTTTGCCTGTGTGGAGATGAGCCTTTTGTTACATAGCCTTGTAAATATTGTATCAGCTTAATGAAATCTACCATATAAGACTTGGCTTAATTATTTAAAATTGTATTACTAAAGTCACATTAAATAATTCACAAAGCGTAGTGCTGTCCAAAGTGGTCCAGCATCAGAAAGCACTTCAGATCTGGATAAATGGATATTTCTTCATGTTTAAATTTTCATTATTAGAATATGGTTTCTTGTAATTTTCTTGTAAGTTTTTTTTAGTCATTCTTTGCAATAAAAGCTGTTTTTTTTTTTTTTTAACATTGTGATTTTCACTTTATTTGATTTTCTTTTGCTTTAGTATGACAACACTAAGGATAGATCTGCAAGATATTTGGTCCCTGTATGTTAATACTTTGCATCTCTTTGAGGGAAGACTGGTTTTGTGCTTTGTTTCTAAGGTGTAATGGTACTAACTAGTGACTTTAAATTCTTGACTTTAAAAAGTATATAAATTTGTACTATCACGTGTTCAGATGTAGAATAGTTATATAATTCTAACACTTTCTGTAGCCTACATGTGTAATTTTTTTCAGGGAGACAAGACCCCTGTCTTACAGCAAGCACTTTCTAGTATTGTTTTTTCTAAACTTTGTAGTGAAGTGTCATACAAATTAGACTTGGAGGACATCCTTGGTGGAAAAAGTGTATGTGCATCTATTTGTATTCTACATTACCACATAGAAACTTTAACTTAATCTAATGGAAAGTTATTTCAGTCCAGAGAATAAGCAGCTAGTTTGTGTATCTTTACTTATAAGACATCTGTCATATTTTTATGAAGTGACAGTAGATGGCATCACATTTTCAGTGGTATTATGCCACATAAAATCTGTGTTTCTTAAGAAGAGGCAAGCATCAAGTACCACCAAAAGGAATATTAAGCAGCTTAAAAAGCTGTATTTGTTTAAATAGCAGTGTTATCTGAATTAGCTAGCAGATAAGGAAGCACAATATAGTGCTTAAATTATTCTGTATTGTTAAGCTTTTTTAGTTTGTTTATTGGTTTAAATTCTTCTGTGAGATGTGAGCACTAGCTTTAAGCCAAGCCTATATTAATGAGAATAGGGTTGATTATAGTTTCAATTACCAGGTTTTTTTAACACAGTGATAGAAGTGGCTATCACACTTTTTTCTAATTAGGTAGTTAGAATTTTCTGTGTTGTTTCTGCTTAAGGTGATAAAACCCTTAAATCCTTTTGTCTGTCTTCTTTTTATTTTAAGATTGAAGATGCTATTATATAGTGGTATTAATTCTCTAAATTTAATTCTTAGAGTCATGCTTACAGTTAACCTCAAAGTTCAAAGGAGAAAGTTCTTTATTCCCATAAAGGTTTATTGGGTAGTTTTCTAGTATAATATTCCTTATAAATATACTAAGCGTGTAGCATCATGGATAAAATTGTTAGCTTCCTGACATTTGCATAAATGTTTCTAGGGGGAAAACAACCCCTCATATTGATCAGATTCTGACCTCCAATTTGTGTTTGAAACTGTTTTCATATCAGTGCAATACCATCAATGGAATCAGCTGAATAGAAATCTTGTTTTGCTGGAGGCCTGGAAAAGGCTCTTGGAACTATTTAAAGGTGGCACTTCTCTGGATTAAAGTTTATTCAGTTGGGATGGAGATATGTGTTCTTACTCCCACTTTGTCCTCTATCAGGTAGTTAGAAACATTTCAAATGTAGATGTACAGCAGATTGAATTTGCCATAAACCTTGATGTTAATCCAGTGACTTATTGAGAAAGGCATAAGGATTATTTTGATTGTGCAAAAACCATTCCAGAAAGTTTGGTGTTTAACATGTGAATATAGTGTCAATAAATGAAATATCTTGGATGTAATTTTTCAGACAGTTTTTGGTACTGATGAATTAGGGGTTGGAGGTGGTCAGAACAGCAATGGATACTTGTGTTGAGACTAGGCTAAAGTAATTTTGTGTTTACTTACTATTGTATTACAGCATTTCTCCATGTGCTTTTGAAGGGCTATTTTCCAGTTCCCTTAGTTCCTAAACAAATAAGCAATATGAATATTTCTGCCTTCTGTTGCCTATTAAGATAAGAAGTGCTTTATTCTGCAGGCACTACTTTTTGTCATGTTTTTATCTGTCTGGTTTTTCTTTTTTGTATGTGTGTATGAATTTTTGCCTTACATGTGCATATAAATGCAATTTCTGTAGAGAGTCAAAACCCAACAGAAATAAGCCAAAATACAATTGCTAGACTTTCAGTATGTGGACTTGATGTAAAGAATAGTGATAGGGTACAGGCTATGCTAGTGTCACATAAACATCCAGCCCCAATTCAAGTATTAGGGATTTCTGTCCTCTCTCCCCAAAATGCTTTGATTCATAATGGTATCTAATATAAAAAAGATAAAGTAAATAATTGTACTAATTATTATCAAGTCTTTTCAATTATGTTTTTCATGTATTTCTTGCTGCACTTGTCAAGCTTTTGGAATTTTTATTTTATTATGGATGAAAAATACCAAAATTATTTACTATTTTGTTTGAGCACGGCATTAGAAATACAGTTAATGATGATATACAAAGTACATAGTAGGTTTGAGGCTTTTATTATTTACTTGCTTAAGAAAGTTAAATGGATTTGGGGTCAACATTAGGGAAAACTTTACAGCATTCTGCACAAGGTCTAAGCTTGGGAACACTTGGGTAATGTTAAGATAAAACTTTCATTTGCAAGATCTAGAGATGCAACTGCTGTTTTCTCTCTTCTTTTCTTCCTCACCCCTCAGAGTGGAATTTACTATGATCAAAGAAATTATAGCAGCCTTGGATATAGTAAACCAGTTCCTTCCTACCATGTCTGTCTCCTCTTTCTATATTAATTTAATTATTTATAGAAAGTACGTATATGTGGTTTTGTTTACTTATGCCATATGACACTAACTTATCTCTCCATGATACTTGCAATTATTACAGTTAAAAGCGGTAACAGTTGTATTTTTTGCTTGTAAGGGTTGTGTTTTATAAAATTAATGTGTAACATGCGGATTATGCTGTTCTGCATGTGAGGTTTTAAATTTAAAATAACTTCTGTTTCATGATTCTATATGATATACAAAAAACAACTGACAGCTGTGACAGTTGCTGTTTCAAATTCCCATCTTTTAAAAACAACAAAAAAAAGTCTAAAGTGTTTAGCACCATTGCAGTACTTTTTTCCATCTTAATATAAATTATAAAATACTGATGTATCATGAGATGAGTAATATCTTCTAGTACCTGCAGCTATGGTCATGGCCGGGTTTAAATAACTAGCTAGAGAAAACTGACATGTTATTTGAGAATTACTTAATTTCTTCACACTCTTCCACAAATCTACTTGGAAAAAATACTAGACTGGTTTGATAATGTTTAAATTTATTTCAAAGAGGTTTTCTTGGAGGCTCTTCCACCCTTCCTGAAAGTTTCTGTCTACTATAGATAGATTAAAATTTAGTATTTAAATCTTTAGGGCTTTAGTGGAATATAGAACATAAATTTAAAAATGTATGTATGCAGAAAAAGTATTTCTGACTTGTTCTGTTCTTCACATTATAGTCATCTTCTCTATACAGTGATCCAGTGGCACCAGCTAGGAGTTACAGGATTAGTACAATATAAAACAATATCTTACTTATCTTTAGATGTTTGAATGGCCCAATATAAATATAAAATTACACTTTTCTTCATAGTTGTCTCCTTTAAACACTGGTTTGATAAGAAGTATTTTGTAAGCACCATATGCATAGTTGCCTTAAATTTGTATTGTATGGCCATGAGGTTTGACAATATTACATGTGCATTTAAAAAATATTTTTAGAGTTGTATTTTCTGTGTGTAATTTTCTGGAGGCATTCAGTTTAATTTTCTTAATGTTGTTAAATTGTCTCTTTAAAGTATTTTAGTAGTTGCTGTTTAATACTCTTTTTACAGGCAGGCATAAAGTTGGTGAATGCAACAATGATGTTGAAGAACACTGGGGTTAGAATAAGTTAATTCAAGCATACTAAGTAACAACTGCATGTATAATACCAAACCAGTATTTTAAAAAGTTTAGCATTTGGATGGAAATCAGGAGATTACTGAAGTTTGCGGTAAATACACCTTGAATACTTTGAAATAGGATGCCATATTTAAATTTAATAAACATAAAAAAATGCAATAGCATGTAAACCTAATCTGTGTCTTTACAAAATTAAGAGTAGCTAGTAGTGCCATAAGAATGGCTAAGGTAGCTCTAAAAAAGTTGTCTTTAAAAATTGCCATGAACATCTGAAACTTTAAGCCTTTAGCTGCTATAGTAGTTCAGATCTATCTTACACTGCCATTTAGAGACATGCTAAACCTATGTAAAAAAACTATCAAATATTATGTAGTATTTTTAATTAGTTAGTGAGATCTTCTTTTGCACTTGGATTACAAATAGATGATTTACCTTTTTTGGCTTTGTGTATGCTCTCAAGAAAATGTTAGAAGGTTCAGTGAGAGAACAGTACAATGAAGACTGCTATTTACAAATAACTCAGATACGTACATAATTCTAATTTCTGCTGGAGGTTTCTTCATAGGGAGGGGCAAAACAGTATGAAATGGTAATTTTTTTTCTTTTTAAGTTGCGTTTCTCAGAGCTGCTTTTATTATATACTGCATAAATAGATTTCAGCCTTGCACCTTTAAACATAACTCTCTCAGGAGAATGTGCACGAGTGACTGTAAAATAAAATCACTTAGTGAACTGCATAGCTTCAGTTCCCAGGATGTGTTAAAACTTCTGCAGGCTTCCTAGCAGTTAAAACCAAATTGCAATTTAAATGTTTAATTTAATCTTGCAGCTATTAAAGATTTGAGTTTTTTTAAACTGTTTGGCTATTTTTTAAGGGAATTCTTAGTGACGCATGGAAATAGACATGTCTTGAAGTAATAGTAAATGGTGCTGAGAATCTTAAAAAAATTTTTTTTTACACAAAAAGTATGCTACTTACAGGAAATACATAGATAGGATAAGAGAGTACATGACTCTGCATAGGAATTACAGTGTATGAGTGTGGCATGATAATGGCTGAGACTGGATATACATGGTATTTCATTCCTTCTTTCTCAGGCCTCGTTGTGTGGTAACGGATGACATAATTCAAATAGTTCTTGCACTCTTAGTGTAATAGGCCTCTGGTTGTTTCTTTCATTATCTTTGTTTTCTGCAGACAAAAATCTATGAAAGTTGTGAAAGTGTCCTTCATAACTTTTCTTTAGCCATCTGAATGCGGTTATTCTTCAAGAGCAAGCTCAGTCCAAAGTAGTCCTGTGGTGAGCACTCCTGTGCACGATTTGATGAATGCTTTGATATTAACACATCAGCAGTTACGAGTATGTCCACTTGGTTTCACTGACCAACACACAGATTTGATTTTCCATTCTGCATAAGAAGTTTTGATTTTTCAGAGATGTGATTTTTAGTAAGATGTAAATTTTTAGCAGTAAGACAGTAAGCTGTAGAAGGAGTGTGTTTTTCTAAATATCTTTTCAATGTTTGTAATAAGCAACTAGTAACTGAAGTATAGCTCATTGTTGGGGTTACCACCTATGTCATAGATGGGGCAAGCACATGAAACACACTACAGTACATGTGGAAAAGTCTTTCTTTTGGGGAAGAGGATTAATGGAAACTGTTATATCATGCAGTAAGAAGTTTGCTCATTTTTATGATAATCAGTATCCAAAATGAGACAAAATTGTTTCTGGGTCTGTATTGTATTATTAAAAGTGTCATTCTAAACTTGGCTCTTTGTGCTGCAAAGTGATTTTAAAGAGTTTTGTTTTTCTTCTGCCACAGAACAATTGTCTAAGTTTAATTGATATAGCTGCTCATTTGTCACACCACACAAAACAAAACAAGTTATCAGTGTTCTAGTATGGGCTAAATTGAAATGTTCAGTCCTTTTTAAAATTTCTCACGTATTAACAGTATTATATGTACTAAACAAATAAAGCCACATTTGTCAGAAACTAATGTTTTTAGCTACAAGAGATATCAGAGTAAATTTTTGAGGGTGTAGGAAAAAGATAATTTTTGCTGTTGCTTTATGAAGTTATAAGACGTAACAGGTATTGACATACATATATAGTCTCTTGCATTGTGAAAATGCTACTTGTCTCCTTAGATTTTCTTAACACTGAGATAATTTCTTAAAAGTATATACTTTAAGATGTGTAGGAATATATATATTTAAAAAAATATACAAAGGATCTCACTATGTGTATGTTATACCAGTCATGCCAAGGTACATTCACTCACACTAGTGAACTAGTGAATGCTTAATCGAGTTCAAAGCATTTGTTTAATGAAATAATCCTGAAAAGCAGATGAGGTAAAAATCTTATGAATAATTTAACATTAATTTCCTACTGTTTCTGTGGCTTGTAGTTTGGTTTTATTCTGGATAATGCATTTGAAGTCAGCTTAGTTCTCTCTGAAAATCAGAAGAGCAAGTAGGAGAGATCCAGAAGGTAGAAAATGCTTGTGAGAAACGGTATGATGCTTCTCCGTCTTAAAATGTATCAGTTTTGATGAACCCATTGGGAAAGATACTAGGACTACAAAAAGTATAGAAGGAGGGAGAGCAAGGTTTATTAGGTATATGGACCTCTCAACAGCCAAGAAAAGTGGATTTTGAATGACAGACCAATACTGTCATAGATTGTAGCCCGAGTTGTTCTTTTGCTGTAACCATAATAAATAAGAATTCTCTTCAGTATCTCTATACTTTGTGAAATGCAAGTGCAATAGGAAAGTTTAGCCAAATTTCCAACTATCAAAATTTACCTAGCTAGCTACATTTAATGAAAATTAAGATACTAGTTTAAATATAGATGTGGCTGAAAAATAGCTGGAAAATTTGTTGTCAGAGTAATAAAACATAACATAGCAGTGACAACAAATACAAATTCTGTAGTCCTAAAATAGCATAATAGCCAGGTGTTCATCAGTAAACTGTTTTTTGTACATCAGTTACATATTTAACTTTTAGACATCTTGCTAGGTTTTAATCACATACATCAAATATAAAGAATTTTTTTTTAAATGGTGAGAATTGAATAAGCACAATATATTTTCAAACTATTCATAGAAGGATTTTCTTCCAATAATCACTTTCACCGTGAAGATTGTATTTAGTTTTAACTTTCTGCCTTTTGAAGTAGAATGTTATCAATAAGGTTATGATAAACCTACTCTTCCCATTTAAAACTGTGTTTTACATGCATAATGTTTCTCAGTTGAGTATTTCACTTGAATTCCCATTGCAGATGTAATTGTGCTTAGACATATTTTGCCTTTTTTAACAAGAAATGTGTCACACTAGCATTTTTCCCCACCTTTTAGGTGCTAGTCTGGCATACATCTTTGGGGAGTAACTTTGCCTTCTAGTGTAAGACGTCTTACACTTAGCAATGAGAGGAAGCCTAGATTATAGCTCGCACTGTTGGATTTGGGTTGATTTGAAAAAAGACAACATTTGTAGAGAAAAATATTTTTTATTTATCAGTTTATATAATCTGTCTTTTATGATCTGCAAACTTTTTAAAATTTTTGTAGTTTGTGTTTGACCTTAAATTAATACTAAACCCTTTTTAATGTGATTTATGTTTTTTTAATATTATGCTAATTGAGGAAGATGAATCAATAATAAATGTTCATTGTTTTTATGCAATAATGGAGATTTAAGGTAGGATTTTTTTAGTTTTTAATAAACTTTTGTTCATTCAGTAGTATCATCTTCAGTTCTCTTTCACCTTCTCCTTATCTTTTGAAGTTCTCTGATTTTTCTCATCCAAGTAAAACTACTGCTGATTATTTCAGTCGTTCCAACCACAGGGGAAGCATTGTTTCCAATGCAGATTATGGCCAAGTTTTGAATAGTGTGAGTGTAATGCTTTTATTTACACTATGGTGAATACAACAAAACCATGGATTTTCTTTTCATACTCTGAAGGAGGAAAAACTGTTAAAGCATTCTAAATTACTTAGTTGCAAATTGGTTTATTATGGAGTTGGGGCTTGTTTTCATCTAAAAATGTACTGAGTGAAATTTTAAAAAGCATATTCCTTATTTTAAAGGAGATTTTGTCTGCTGCTAGAAGCATGTGACAAGTGTAACACTTCACAATTTCGTGTGTGTGTGTGATAAGCTTAACAATCTTTTAAAGACCCAAATATTTTACATTTTTTTCTTATGGAAATTAACTGTGCTAGGGAGGTTTTTGTGTACTTCTGGAGTACTATTACTTCTTTTAGTGGCAAAAATACTTAGAACTCTGCCCGCATTAGTGCATTTTAGTGTTCCTTCATTCCATATGAGATTTTTTCAGAATCCATTACTGAAGCACTCCTTGCTGGCTATGCACTTCTTCAGAATCCCATGTCGATCAACAGATGATGTTACAGGAAAATTATCATGATGGTTTTCCTGTGCAGCTCCCTTTAGGCTGAACATTGTTTATAACAAACCTAGCCACCTTCCCTTTCTTGATGCTGTAACTTCTGAAAATTCTTGTTACTTGCAGGCAAAACTTTTGTGTTTAATAGCATGGAGTAAAAGGCAAACTTCTGTTCTTAGATATATCCTTTGAAATAGCATTTAGGGTTAGCAGATACAGTAGGTAGGCAGAGAGGCTGAGAGCACTGTGTTTATTTAGTTGAGCAAAAGCAATGGTATATGGTGATCAGCAGTGTGTAATTGCTTGCTTAGGTGAGAGCCCAAGTCTTTGTACCCTTGCCAAGCAGTGCAGCAAGGGCCAGCAACCTCACACTGCAGTTCAGGAGTTCAGACCAGACACTCCAAGAAGCTCCACAAGGACTTTATTGTTGCAGTCTGCCAGGTTACAGCAAGGCTGTAGAGCCTCTGTCTTCAGGAGCTGGTGACATTTGCTAGATCAAACCACAGCTGTTGCCTGTGGTTCTGCTTTCAGTGAGAACAACCACTTTCTGGGACTTTGCATTGAGATGATACTTTAATACCATTACAGTGCTGTATAAGTTGTAATAATTCATGTTATTTATCATTTGTATGTTCTCAATCATGAGAGACTAATTATTTCTCCAGCTTAAACTTTAGCACTTTTTTCGCCATAATAAAGCTGACTTTCTGAAATTAATGCTCTGCTAAAAGAAATGTGGAGGCTGAGACTGGTAGTTATGCTGCCTTCTCAGTTGCTTGTGTTATCATCATCATTTATTATTAGATTCAAAAATTATATTTTTATTTAGGTTAGTCTAAATGTATCATTCAGATCAATACTGGTAACAAATATTTGCAATCTATAATTTCAGTACATCGTTGGAGATAGTGAATTTGTCATGAAGAAGCAATGTTGCTTTTATAGAAACCACAATAGGAGGAAAAAGAAAAGTCTTATAAAGTAGTGTTTGTTTCTTCTGTGATTGCAATAGACTTCCAAAACTATTTTCTCTGGGAGAGAGAAAAACTGGTGTTCTTTGAGAAGCAGGATATGTGAGAAACCATACTAAATACGTGTTTAATCCCACTTACTTTGATTTATAGAAATGTAGAAAATGTGGACATCTACAATACAATTTTGCAATAGCAGTTTCCTAAGAAGGGAGTGTGGTAGTTCTTCTCCTTAGTCTTCAGTAGATAAAATATGAATTGAAATTATTTTTTAGATTGCTTTTACTTAGTACACTTCAGTTATAGGCTTTTACCTGAACCAGTTTTATTGTGATTTAATCGCAGGTGACCCTTAAAGAGATTGAATGTACAGATGTGTTTTCTGTTAACTAGGTTATTCACCCTGCTGTCACTGACTGCCCTAAGTGTACCTGCATGAAGCTTCGTATCTGTTATGCCATCTAGTATTGTAGTGATTACTCTTGAAATTTAAATATTACTTGAAATATGTATTTAAATATACTTAAAATTTAAAAGAGTGTGTTTTGTTGCTCAGTACTGGTATGACATTTAAGAAACTTTAAAGAAAGGTTTCTGGCTTTTTTCTTTACAAGCTTTTTTCTTTACATTTATTTTCAATTGAGGTAAAAACTATTTTTTAAGCTAAATATTATTTTTCCTGTCTTGAGCTATTCTAACATCTGGTATTTTTGAAATGGTTTCATTTAAAAATATTTCTCTTTGAATAAAAGATGCCGATTTGGTAGTTCCTTATTACGAAAGGTAATCATGTTCCCTATTCTCTTACAGCTGGAAGAAAAGAGTGAAAAATCACATTCAGAAATATTTTCAAGGGTAAGACTTTTTAATTTTCAAAACTTTTAAAATTATTTAAAGTCAGTGTTCATTCACAAATCACAAGTGTTGAAATAATTAAAAAAGTTTACATTCTGTGTATTCTTTGTATTTTTTATCAGGGTTAGTTTGCAAAAATATTTTTAGATAAACTTTTTTATTGCCCAGAATTAGTGGTTTATGCCTTTTATTTCTTGAGGGGAAAAAATTAATTCTTTAGTTTACTTTTGGCCAGTAATAATTTTCTATACTATTTATTTTTCATGTGAGAAATACTTACAAGGAAATACTAAAATTTCCTTGTAAATTTTAGTGGAGGCTAAAGCTATAAAAATCCTTATGATATCTTCTCAATGTAGGCTTTCTTCTGAATCTTGGATGGCAGAAATTATAATAGTTAGTAATACTGTAAAAATATGTAGTAATATTGTAAACGTCTACAGTATTTCAGCACTATTAGCCATCTTATGAATATCTTCTGGATAGATGACTCAAAATTCTAATGTTCTGATACACTAAGTCATCAACAAGAAACCAAGACTTTATCAAGAAGAAACACAGGTGCTGGAAAATACTCAATGGAAAATACTGTCTGTAAACTAATACTAAGAAAAACCAGAGAGAAAACCGTTCTGTGACTTGGAAGAAATTTATAAAGAGTATTATCAAGTACACCAGAAATAACCATATGATTCCTGACACAATGTTTTTCCCTTTTTTAAGCCCTCATCTCGCAATTCAGTAAGTGCAGCTCCTCAGAGTGGCAACTCATCTAGGAGAGGAAGTGGAGATGCAAGTAGTTTGGTGGATCCTGATGCCTCCCTCAGTGAATTACGGGTGAATTGCATTTTTAGAGAATTTGGAGCTAGTTTATATAGGAAGATTGTTTTTTAATACAGAACTTCTATTATAATAAGAAAATGTTATGAGGATGTAATTTTCAGTTATGAAGTATTATTTTACTTTCTTGGTATTTTATCTTTGTTTGTGTTCATAATTATGGTTTCAGAGTTTAGCTTATTAAGATAAGACTTTATGTCAAATTTCAAACAATTCTGTCTTATTTGAGATGTCTTGGAGTTAGGGTTTTAACAAAACCTTAATTTCTGTCAAATTGTTGTGAATTAATTTTTATTTTTGGGAATTATTGCAGGCACTGTCATTTGACAGAAGTGCATGTAAACCTTTTAATGCTTTTTCAACTTAAAATTATTTCCCCATACTTCTTATGCAGTGGTTCATTCCTATGTCCTGCAGGATATCTATGATCTTAAGGACCAGGTACATGATGTAGAAGGGAGATACATGCAGGGACTTAAAGAACTAAAGGTATCAGGGCTCCTCCCCAGCATGCATTCTGAGTGGGTGTTTTGCATAATGGAGTTGTCACCAATTTCAGTAACATAGAGTGGCTTCACTAACAAATTTTTAAATTTCTTTAAAGCATGTGTCTAATTTTTAATGCATGAAGAGCATCAGCTTAAAATGTGTATGAGATCGCATTTTTATTATTTGATTACAGTTAGAAGAGTTAATGCTTTTTGATGTTTTTATATATATAGGTGTTTTTTCTGATAAGATAATGAGGTGGTCAGTTTATATTTTTAGAGGTTTTTTAGCAAATAAACAGATATACAAAATAATTACTAGGTATTAAATGGGGAACAAAGAAATGGGAGATCATTATGACAAAGAACTTAAGAATTAGTCCTCCAAGTTTCAGCAAATACTTCATATTATAAAGCAAAAGCAAAATAATAATTTTAAAAGGTGTACTGCAATTAATTTCGGCAGGCATATTGCTTGCAGGGGAAAATTAATTTTGTTTTAATTTTTTGCCATTAAAAAAAATCATTTATGCTGGTTTATATTCCCATTATTTTCTCTAAATCACAGATTGCTTTTTTCAGCATTAGGCTAATGAGTGCTAAGGAAACTTTCCTGTCTGGCAATCCTTCATCCCCTGTAGTAATCACATTCCCACCATTCCAGACTTTCACTGCTGGGAGCAAAACCCTCCAGTGAGTCAATGGGTGCTGCGCTAGACTGGCTACATGCACCATTCTCACACTGTCAGTCAAGGTTTCCTTACAGGCTTGGCCACAGGTTTCCCATAACAGAGTTTCAGACATCTGATTTTTCTAAGTACTTTAATCAAGGCAGAGTCACACAAAACTAGCTTGAGATCTGGCTGGTGCTGCCAAGAATGGACCCTGAACCAAGCAATCCATTTTGTATACACAGTCCATGCAGATGGGGGTGTGGAGTATTCCTGCTGAGCCATTGGCTCCCATTGTATCTCTGAGTGGCTGGTTATCTGGCTGGTGCCATAGGTTCCCATGCACCTTGTTGTGCAAAGGGTCAGTGCCCGATCACTGCTCTTGCTTCAAGCTGCTGCCATTTCCCCCTTACCAAGGGTGCAATCTGCAGTTTGTACTGCAGCAGCACACTGAGCTAACTATCTGTACTGAGCTAACTACCTGTAGTAGATGTAGTTTTCCACAGGAGATTTGTCTGTATTTTGACTTGTTTAAACTAGTATGTATGCCTTTCTTTTTTACATTTTTACACAATTAACAGTGCAGTACATTTAAAATAATCCTACTTTTCACTGTTTTGTATTGAAGTGATACAGAATTCAAAAAATTATGGGGCTTGCAAATCTTTTCCAAAATATTTGTTCCATTCTTTTTTCTATTGTCTAATTATGAATGGTTTAATGTAAAAGTAAAGAGAACTTTTCATATGTTTTATATCCATATGGAGACTGAATTAAATGAATGCTTCTTGTATTAGAGCATGTAATAATGATGCATTTATTAGCTTGCTTGAATTTCTTCAATTTAACAATATATTAGATTATATAGTAAGGGGAAAATAAGTAATATGAGCTGTTTAGTGTGGCAAAAGTTATTTCCTCTTTGAAGTTATTTCCTTTTTTACCTTTAAAGGAAACTTTAAACCTGATAGCAATACGTTCAGATGAAGTATGTTTTGGTTTAGTTATATTGGTTTAGTTATATGAGTATTGAAAGAACTTCAAAGAGTAGTAAATTACAGGCTTGTTAGACATAATGAGGCATAGATCAAGTGTAATGTGAGACTGCTTCATGTGTTCAGAATGGATCTAACTCTCATTCTTTATGTGCTTGCCAGCATCTCATGATCACTGTTCTTAGTCGAGGTTAATGGATTATTATTTATCGTAATCCATTAGAGTTACCAAAGAGCACAATGTGCAATAATAAGATCTTAATCTATGCTTGACTTTCAGAATTGAACTGCATTTTATGTTGTTGCTAGTACTGAATAATGTGTTCCTAGGTTAGTTCACATTCCATAGAGATTCTTTTGGGAACCATTTGTTGGTGTTTTTTTTTTTTTAAATTAGGAAGGTGGTACTTCTCAACTTGTACTTAATCAGTTTGTCTTGCGTGTGTTATAGAAGAGTTACCAGGATACCTGCTTTACACTGCGTTTAAATGTTGGGGAGGTTGGTTGGTTGGTTTTTTCCCAGTGTTGGACTAATGGGGATTTGTAATCACACTACCTTCTGAGCTCTCTGGTTGTCCTTATGCTGCTAAAAGTGTGGGTTTTACCTGGCTACAAATATACTGGGTGTCAGTATAAACGGTAGGATAAACTCTAATGTTTTTAGTTCTGATTTAGTTAGGTCTTCAAATCTTTTGCTGTCTCAGTTTGATTGTTTTGTTGCTTCTTTATGTATTTCTTTGCATCAGCTGGAAAGGAATTCTGTTTCTTTTCTCAAAATTTTTCTTTTATGCTGTTAATCATCTTTTATGCTTGAATCATCTTGTTCTAGCTGAGCAAGCTAATTTTTATAGCACTTTACTATAAAAATTAATCTAGACTATAAGTCATGGGTGGTATTTCTTCATAGCTTTAGGTTATATGTAGAGCCTTATGTGTTTTTATTCCATCTGCTTCATCCTTAAAAATCCTACAGTCTCCTTCAAGTGTTCAGAAATTATTTAAAATCAAACTGGAAAACTCCCATAAGCTACATGAAATTCTTGAACCATGGGGAACATGTGTGATGCTTGAAAAGAAGACAGTTGCAGGAAGTCTTTGCAGTGTTTCAGTTTTTTTAACCCAATAGAGACTTAGACATAGCTTAGCTTCTCTCTCAGAAGCAGTTTTCACTCTTTATATCCAAATCAATCTATTCCTCTTTTGTAACTGCAGATTCATCCTCACCTGCCATTATTTTTTTAATTAATGACATTCTAATACAATGTTTTAAACCCCAACCTGGTCTTGCCTTTTAAGGCTGGAGTCCTGGAACATGTCATGCAGTAAGGGGCTGAGACAATGGGCTTTGATAAGTCTTGGAGTAGTAGCTGGCAATATTGTTGCTGTTTTCAGCATGTCTGATGGGAGGCTGTGGAGAGTAGATGGCAGAGTTCTTTGCAAGGGAAAGACAAAATAGACAAAAGTTGAGTTGTAGGAGCAGAAAATCCAGTTGGAACTCAAGAAAAAAGAGTTTTCACAAGGAAAGTGAACACTGGTACAGGTCATCCAGCAAGTTTGACAATCTGCAGTCTAGGTTTCTGGAGACACTTAAAATGGAGATGAGCTGTGAGCAACCTGATCTCAGTTGACCCTCTTTAGTTAGGAGATTGGACAGGCTGGCCTTCAGAGATCTCTGCTGAACTAAATTACTACATGACCCTAGTCACCACATTCACAGAAATAATAAAATTGGACTTTTTCCCTAGTTGCATTTTTTTTGGTAACATTTCATACCTCCCTGTGAAATTACTATAGCATTCATTACAATCCTAATATTTCTTTTTATTTACTCTATACTGGATTATTCATTGAAAGTCTTTAGGTTTGCTAGCTCTAGCATTTTGTTTTGCCAATCTTTACAAGATTTGTTGTATTTACGGCATCACAAAAAGAAGTGCTTTCTCTGGTTTTAATCTTCAGAATTACTTGCACACAGTTATGTTTATATAATTTTTTCTTTTTTCTTATCCTGAGTCATCTTTGCTGCTGACTACTACTTCCTAGATTATAGTGGTACTTGTCTTATATTTTCACAACTTATACTGTTTTGTTTCTTCTGATCTGTAATTATTTTTTCTGGGGTTTCAAAAAATTGTATTTCTCCAACAGAGATTTTCAGAATTCAGTGAAATAAATATATGTGATTATGATAAAATTATAAAAGATAAAATACGTACTGTAAGGACAGCTTTCCCAAAGTGGAGATTTACAGTGTGGAATAGTGTTTGGGGATAGGGAATTTTTTTACTTTCTCATTGCAGAATATTGAACTGTGACTTGGTATTTCTAAAGAGAAGACATGACTATAATTCCAAAACAAAAATGATTGCATAATTTTACTGTTTAACAGATAGTGATGATAAGTATTTTTTTAGAAAACTTAGATTGTTGACACCTTCTCTCTTAATATATTAGTTGTAGTGTTCTATTTTCTGGAAACCCAGGTTTCATGCCCTTTCTATGATAGTGCTTCTACTGTCAAAATACAAATATTTAAAAATGGAGATAATGCTACTTATGTCTTCAAGGAACAGATTACATGAAGTACAAGGAGGTTTGTAGTAGGGCTTAGATCTACTGGGTCCAGGGATTGGCTTAATAGTTCTTTTTCGATTCTAAAATTAGGACTCTGAAAATCAATTTTTATTATTTTAAAATTATTTTTAAATTAAGGGGCTGAAATGGACCTTAAAGATCATGTAGTCCCAACCCCTATAATAATGCATATTGAAATAAAGGCATGCTTAAAAGTGCCTGGAGTGATAGATGTCAACCATTTAAATACTTAGAAAACTGTTACAACTCTGACAAAAAAACCCAACTATAACTAAAAACAGGATAAAATGGTAAATGGGGGAGATTTGTCTAAGAGGCTATATAGCATGGCGTGTACACCTTTAGGTAGAGAACCAAGTTACATGCTTTTAAAAAAAAAATTAGTAAGTAAACCAAAGATAAAATACCTGTTTAAATAGTGAATCCTTTTTACTGGAATAATGTGGCTATCTAAAAGTTTTGAATCTAAGGTCATAGGGACTACTTAAATAACAAGCATTAAGTTAAAGCTACTCTTGGAATTATTTTTGTGGTCTCTTTTACTGATTTAGTTGTCCACATTCTCTCTGTTAGTTTTGTTGCCTCATTCTGAACTGTTTTCTCATGCATGCCTTGAGTAATGATATTACTGCCAGATACATGGTATTCACTAGAATGTGAAGCTGTGATATTACTACTGTACCCCTGTGAGTTGCTGTGAATGTGGCAGAGTAGAAAATGCAAGTGGAATATTATATTGTATTTTTCATGCTTTTGTAATGATAACTTTTCATTGTTGTGTATGACCAAAGTTGAATAACGAAACTAAACTGTTACTTGGTATCTCTAAAGAATATGTTTCATAAACAAAAATGGTTGCATAATTTTAATGTCTAACATTTCATACTTTAACATTATAGTGGTATTTTAACATTATAACAATGCATCAAAAAGTTAGACTAATGTGAACTTTTCTGCTATCTGTAGGATTCACTAGCTGAAGTTGAAGAGAAGTACAAGAAAGCTATGGTTTCCAATGCTCAACTAGACAATGAGAAAAACAACTTGATTTACCAAGTGGATACTTTAAAGGATGTTATTGAGGAGAAAGAAGAACAGATAGCAGAGTTCTATAGGGAGAATGAAGAGAAGTCAAAGGTATTTTTTTCTAATTATAAAGTACAGAAATCTGGACTACTTTGTAAGAACAGCTGGAAATACTCAGAGTAGCTTTACTTGTTAGTATTGGGCTCAAGTCTTTATGGCATATTTTCTCTCTACAGTTTATTAAATAAAATCTTCTGTGTAGTAAGTAAGTCAACTTATTTAGACCACTTCAGTAGTCTTTTAACTGCTTGGTAGGTATAATTTCTCAAATCCTTGCAGCAATTTCTTACATAAACTAAATATAAATAATTGATTTCTTTAATACAGGAATTGGAAAGACAGAAACACACCTGCAGTGTTCTGCAGCATAAGCTGGATGAACTTAAAGAGGGCCTTCGACAGAGAGATGAATTGATAGAGGTATGCTCATATGAGTGTAGGGTAGAACCTGTGCAAATAAATGTGGTGTAAGATTTGAATGGGAATCATACACAAAACAGGATTAAATTCTATCTTGCATTTTTAAGAAATAATTTATCTTGTTTTAGTGTGTAGAATTTAAGCTACTGATCCTCCTAAATTTATGAAGCTGAAAATGTGTCTGCAAGGTTTTCAAATGTATTACATCTTGCAAAGCCTTTAATTCTTGTGAGAAATTGTGGTTCTCTCATGAATGTTCCTAGTATCTTTTCTTTGTTGTGAGGGCAGAATTAATATTTGCGTGGCCAAAATAATTTTCCGTGGCTAAAAGTTCTGATGCATGGATAATACCAAATGTATTTGGTATTATTATGTATTTGGTGTTATTATATATATTTGCCTTTTCCAGAAGTTTCCATTTCAGTTTTTTCAGATTTTTATGAGTAGATTTTCAACCTACAATTGAAGTTTGCCATACTGAATATTAGTTTGCTTACCAGTCAAGCATAATACACAGCAATACTGGTCAGCATGTATATTATAATGGGCCACAAGCATGTTTTTGCATGTGCAGCGTGTTCTTTTCCCCTCTCACCCGGTTCTTTTTCCCCTTTTCCCTTTTTTTTCTGGAAACAAACCCACCCGCTCTGAAATCCCAGAGTTATTATCAGTCTTCATTTTAAAATGGTCCACAAAGATATATATATATGAATGTGTATTGTCAGTGTATATTGGGTGTCAATTTCCCAATTATTTTAGTTAGAACTTGTAGTTCAATTATTACATAATTTTCCCACTATCTCTTCATTGCAGTAAAAATTGATTATCTTTAAGTATATAGGCCAAAGTCTCCTACTGTCATTTTCAAAAGCTGTGTAATAGTTCATTGATCCTTTATTTCTTCACTATATTCTTGTGCTCTCTAGGTGGTAGATACTGTAAGTCAAAATGGTTTCTGAAAATTCCCAGTTCTGTTTAAGAAGTATTATGCTTCATGAACTGGAGTTGATATGACTTAATAGCAGAAGAAAAGGATTAAGATTATCCTAAGTATCCACATTTTGAGTTAACATAAATGCTGACAAGCAAAAGCCCTAAAAATTTCTGTTGTGGCTCTCTCTGTTGCTTGCTCTGTTATCTTTGACTTCGCTGAGAATTAAAGAACAGCTTTGCATGTTCTTGTCTGGGGTTTTGGTGGGTTTAAGTATATGAACCAAGAATGTACAGTAGATTTTTTCTGGAGTGTTTACTTTGGTAGAATGTAGCATGTGTCAAATAGTCACAAATACATTCAGTCCCTTTGAAGATTTGACCTATATATACCACCTCTTGTGTCTTTCCCCCCCTCTATTAACACTAACAGAAAATCTAGCTGAAGCCACGTAGCTTTTTGCAGAAAGACATTGTCTTCTGTTCCCAGATGTAAAAGCAAGTTCGCTCCTTAAGAAGGAAAAAAATTGTCACTAGCCCTTAAAATTATGTCATCTTCATAGCTAAGCATTTAATTATGCTTGCAGGGGAAGCAACAAAATGCAGTTATAGTCAGCTAAAAAAGTAGGACTACACTTGATACGTGTTCATGTGGTATCAGAAAGTAGTCAGCAATTGTCTTTTGCTTCGTGGATGTTTGATTCAAGCTCCCTTCTTTATGTTTTCAAGAAGATTATTTTATTTTATAAAAAATTAATAAAACCAGTTGTTAACAATAATATTCCGTTCCAAAAGGGACTTGAAGGTATCTGGAAAGTACAGCAGGGTAATTGTTTCTATCCACAGACTGCAGTGGGAACAGTCACTAAAGAAAAGTAACTCTAGCTACTGTAAGTTTTCCCAACAGCAGTGAGTGAATAGAATTAAATACCATTCTCTTGCAAGAATTAATGAGAAATATATTACATTAAACTGCACACTGTTTCTGTAACTTCATGCTCATAAACTCTTTAGTTGACTTTTATTACTTCGTTTCCTTTATCTATTTTAATGTTTGGGATTTTTTTTCCATTTCCTTACTTCTCTTTCCTCTTTTATTCTTCCCTCATCCTATTTACCACAGGCGAATCAACGTATGCAGGCGAATATAGACTCCATAACCAAAGAAGTGCTTGATCTCCAGGAGACAATTAATTGGAAAGATAAAAAAATAGGGGTATGAATGAAATATGGGAGGAAAGCTATTTTTTTTAAATTTAGAAGTAGATGGATGCCCTCTACACCCCAAGGAATTCTGTGTACTCCAAAGAAATTAAGGCCACTCCGAACTTAAATGAATAAAATGTTTTGCAGTCTTTCTCTTCTTCAGAAAATGAGCCACACTTTAGTTGAATAATGATCAGTAGTACTAATTAAATCTGTAACATGAACTGTTACACATACAAATTTACAATTATTTTGCAAAATTTTTAATGGCATGCCTAGTGGTAAAACACATGATCTTGAATTGACTTCTACAACCAACTTGTGCATTCCTGTATTGCACTTCTGATCCTTGTATAATTGGTTAACTTGGATGGAGCACTGAATCAAGCTGGTTTTCTGATATGACACATGAAATACTTTGTTTCAATTACGATTCTCAATACTCGATGGTTGTAGGTGACCTTTTGAGGAGCATCCGTAAGGTTCCTGTGTAAGAAGGAGGGTGGTACAGAAAGAATTTTGCTGATACTATGAAGCTAGTGTAGGTCAGGCACGGTTTGTCAGCATTGCTTCTGGGCAGGCAGAAGTCATAGAACTGAGTCAGCCTGACCATTGGTGATGACTACATGTCTTTGAACTTCTGGCTGTTCTGGGACACAAGTAGATTGCCTGGTGGCAATAGGAGGTTGGAAAGTCTTTGAAAAGGAATTGTCTGCCTCTTGACAGCTCAGGGGTCATTTCTCTCTACCTGAATTTTATACTATATTTCAATATATGCAGATTTCTTTGAAAATTGTTTTATTTGCTGGAGTTCAAGTCACCTTTAAAGGTTGCCTTTTAACTGGTGGTGGCCAGTTCAAAAACTGTGCTGTCTTACTTTTTTTCATGTTTCAGTCTTTCTCTTCCATCATTAAACAATTTCATCATTCTAAAGTTTTCTGAACATTCTTCTGGAAGCTTTTTATCTTTAATTTACCCTATCCTTTCCATACTTAGTTCTCACACTTGTAGATTGGACTGTCTCAATTTGTGAAATATTTTTGTGCTCTCTCAAATACATTGCCAGAATCAGCACGAGTATATCTGATAGTCAAATATACCTACCAGCCAGAATGACAAGAAAGATAGATATATTTTCCTTTAGCCAAAATTGCCCTGCAAGTTTGTGTTCTTGTAAACACCATACCAGGTTATTTTTCTAGTTAGATTTTTTTTTTTTTTTAATTTTAAGAATTGAACTCTTTTAGAGAAGAAAATATAAAAATGCTGCTCTTTTCTTTCTCATGTCTCTAAATATTTACATACTTTTCTTAGCTCACAGTCTTTGAGCCTTTCTCCCTCCTACTGCTAATTTTTACTCTATTCCAGCTTTTGATGTCTCTGCGAAGCTTCACAATGTAGTTTATAACTAAAATTGTAACCAAAATTTACAATGTATATGAGACATTTTAGCTGTTTCAGAAAAAGAAAGGCAGGCAAACAACAAAATAGCACAAGTTTGTTTTACACCTGCCTTTTTTGATGTCCTGTTTCTACAGTGCTTGAAATTTGTGGTTATATTTGATCTTAAATTAGATCAGTTTGAGGATACTGAGTTACAGCATTGGTTTATATTCCTGAAATATACAGTTATTCCACTGTTTAGTGGCTCCAAATTTTCATTTAGTAATGGCAGCTCTGAGTTTGGTATAAAAGTTATGAAGGCTTTTGAAATATTTAGAAAAAAGGATTCCAAATGTCACTTGATTCTGGCATATTATCAGATTTTGCTCATATAAGTATGCTAAAATCTGTCTGCAGAACTTTGTTGTCCTGATTTCTGTTTTCAGCCCCAACAGAAGAATTGCAGAGGTAGATTCTGTGCAAAATCTGTGTCATATTAAATTAAACCCTGAGTGTACAAACACTAGGATTTTTACTGGTTTTGAATAATGATTACTTAGATCTACATAGGTAGAAATACATAGCTGTATCAGTTTCACTTCCTCCCCCAACAGAATTTTCTGATTTCCAACACTTGTGTTATTAGAGGGTAAGGATAGAAAATATGTTTGGGGAAGGTCAACATCATCACTGTCAAGTACATACAATCTGTGTCTGTGGTTCTGGGCTGCTGTGTCCATTCTCTCAAGTGGTGAACTTACTTCCCCTTTCATCTCTTCCACTGTTCTTCAGAAATTAAAAAGATGTATGTGTCTTTTAAGTATAGCACAAAATTATGTAATGATTAAGGTTCTTCATGCTATTTATAATGTAATTAGAGATCTAATGTGTGGTAAGAAATGAAAGGATATCTTACAAATTTTTAAATTAGGATGTCAGCTACTGTTTTCAAACATGTTGAATTGCCTTTATTTTAAATGTTACATTTACATATGAATAAATCAAGTGCAACAGCACTTGTCAAAATTTTCTGTTGAAACAGTAATGCTTTAAAATATTGCTCTAGTACCGATTCTAGATTATTATTAAAATTCAGCATACTGAAGTTATGTAAGGCAAGTACAGTACAAATGTATACACCTTCATTTCTTTCATAGTATCAGTCCATTCCTACATATTCATGTATAGCATTAAGTTTAGTTGTATCACTTTCTTGGCCAAAATGTGTGTATCCTTTGGCACTTTCTGTATGATGAGGATTTTTTTTAAGGCATGCAGTGTTGTATGCTGCTCAGTCAAGTAGAACTGTCCAACTAACTGCCAGGTAACCTCTCCAGCTTAGTTAGGCAAACCTGTCTACACCCATATTGCACTTCTAGCTGCCATACTTTTTTGCGCTAAAATAGTGCTACTAGTGTTTGCTGCTCTTTGTTTTCTGTAAAATTGATTGCTTTGGGTTTAGTAAATGGTGTTGTAAACCTTAAGCAACTGGTAAATAATTGCCATTTGTGTTTCAGCAAATTTTATTTCTTGCTGCAGAGTGCCTGTATGAAGAAAAATCACTTACTCTTTTGGTACTCAATTTAGTTAATCAAAATTTACCAAAAAATAGAATTCACTGAATAAAAAAAAAAACTCTCAAAAAAATCTAAGACTTGTTTGGAAAAAAAAAGTAATAACAAATGCAGCATGAAGTTAAATATGCACCTTGTAGAAGGCAGTTATCAGAGATGTATGTTACTACATATTTAAAAAGCACTTTTAATTTCTTTACTTGTATTGAGCTATTTGCATTTACTTGTAGAAAATCTTTCTGCTGTCTGTCATACGCTTTTTCTCTGTGCCATTCTTTTTCTTGCTATCTGCCTGAGCCCAGGCCCTAGAAAGACAGAAAGATTACTTTGACTGCATTAAGAATGAGCGAGATGAGCTCAGAGAGGAGTTGGCTGACCTGAAGGAAACAATGAAGAGAGGACAGGTATGTTGGTAGTAGTTACTTTACAGTAACAAATCCAGGAATAGGGCATGAAATCGAGGTCAGTAAAAAGGAGGAAGAATGGTTACTGTTCTTGTGCACTGTGAAAACATGACCTTAGAGTAGGATAAATGGTCCATATCATTGTAATTGTTTCACTCAACTTGAAAAGCTCTTTAAAATCTTATCTATTGATTTATATTTTAGCACTTCTATTGTATGACTAATTTTTTGATTTGCATTTTTAGAAACATGGATTAGTTATAATTCCAGATGGCACACCAAATGGTGATCTAAACCATGAATCAATGGTTGGTACAATAACAGTTGTATCACAGGAAGCTGCTCAGGTCTTGGAATCTGCAGGAGAAGGACCACTAGGTAAAAGTATCTTAGCATACTTTATCGAGTTTTTGAGGGGTTTGTTTCCTCTTGTTCATAGTGGGTGTGACTTATATTTGCAGATGCAAGCACCTGTGATGCTTCTGGAATATATGCTTACACAACTTTCAGGATTGATTTTAATTTTTTGTTTGTTCTGAGTAAAAAGACAGATGTATCTATTGAGTAAGAAAAAATATGTGCTTAGATGTTTGCAACTGATTAGTTCTCTTGATCCAGTTCCTGTTTTAATACTGACAGAAAACATCTTGCTTGAAAGCATTATTTTTTGGATTAGTATGTTTTTCCATTGTGTTTCATGAAAATAATTCTTTAGAAGTATACGTAATCAATGAAAGAACATCAATGAAAGAACATCCATCACATTCATTAGAAAAAGAAGTTTTAAAAGCATTCAAAAAAATGACAGGGACAACAGATACACTAATTGGGGGTTTCAGGGTTAAGTTACTTTAACTTGCTTTTATCTTTAGGTTGAGCAAGTTATTGTATGCAAGATCAATCCACTATAAAACTCTGTTAACATGTAGAAAAAAAAAATTCAATGTAATTGAATTATACTTGTACATAATATATAATAGTTACATACTTTTATATTGACAGATATTAGACTTGATACGTATTTCTGCTGTGGCTCCCTCAGAGGGGAATACAATTGTTATTATGCTTCATTTCTGTCAAAGTTACAATTTCTAAGGGAGCTGCTCTAGTCTTAGCACAGTGTTGCTTGATTTTAGTAATGGCTTGTAGTCATTACTGATCTTTTGACTAAGTAGAGATATTTGCTAAACTCTTCTGCTATTTGATAAACTCTGAAGTCTTGCTTTTAGAATTGTTATACTAATAAACAGTGTGAACAAAGTATTTTTCCATTTTTTCTGCTATTAACTGAAGGCTGTTGTGTTATTAGTGAGCTATCAAAGTTTTGCAGTCCCAGTGCTATTAGCTTTGATGATAATTTCATTTGGAATGGAACGAAAAGTTATGAAAAACATATTCTTAGTTACAGATTTCTCTGATTTGTAATTGGGTTCTTTGGTTTTAGATATCAGGCTACGAAATCTGGCTGGAGAAAAGGAGGAATTACTGTCCCAGGTAAAATAAGTTACTCATTTCAGAAGTAGACCTTTGTGTATCATTTTGCAGACTATTTGTATATAAGTAATAAACAACTGTTAAGTGCAAAGGTGCTTAATCAGATATGTAAGCACTAAAGCAAAATGAAATACTCAAGTTTTTACCTCACTGACTATCAGGAATTAGCAGTTTCTCTTGCTGTTGTCCTTATCCATGGAACTTTGATCTTGGTTGGTAAAGAAACTTCATTTCACCATCTGGTTAGCTGAAATCTTAACTTGTTCCTGGCTCTACTATTAGGGCATATCCTTAAAGCTCTTTCTTTTTCTTTTCTTTTTCTTTTCTTTTTCTTTTCTTTTTCTTTTCTTTTTCTTTTCTTTTTCTTTTCTTTTTCTTTTCTTTTTCTTTTCTTTTTCTTTTCTTTTTCTTTTCTTTTTCTTTTCTTTTGCTTTTCTTTTGCTTTTCTTTTGCTTTTCTTTTGCTTTTCTTTTGCTTTTCTTTTGCTTTTCTTTTGCTTTTCTTTTGCTTTTCTTTTGCTTTTCTTTTGCTTCCGCTTTCTTTGCTTCCGCTTTCTTTGCTTCCGCTTTCTTTGCTTCCGCTTTCTTTGCTTCCTCTTTCTTTGCTTCCGCTTTCTTTGCTTCCGCTTTCTTTGCTTCCTCTTTCTTTGCTTCCTCTTTCTTTGCTTCCTCTTTCTTTGCTTCCTCTTTCTTTGCTTCCTCTTTCTTTGCTTCCTCTTTCTTTGCTTCCTCTTTCTTTGCTTCCTCTTTCTTTGCTTCCTCTTTCTTTGCTTCCTCTTTCTTTGCTTCCTCTTTCTTTGCTTCCTCTTTCTTTGCTTCCTCTTTCTTTGCTTCCTCTTTCTTTGCTTCCTCTTTCTTTGCTTCCTCTTTCTTTGCTTCCTCTTTCTTTGCTTCCTCTTTCTTTGCTTCCTCTTTCTTTGCTTCCTCTTTCTTTGCTTCCTCTTTCTTTGCTTCCTCTTTCTTTGCTTCCTCTTTCTTTGCTTCCTCTTTCTTTGCTTCCTCTTTCTTTGCTTCCTCTTTCTTTGCTTCCTCTTTCTTTGCTTCCTCTTTCTTTGCTTCCTCTTTCTTTGCTTCCTCTTTCTTTGCTTCCTCTTTCTTTGCTTCCTCTTTCTTTGCTTCCTCTTTCTTTGCTTCCTCTTTCTTTGCTTCCTCTTTCTTTGCTTCCTCTTTCTTTGCTTCCTCTTTCTTTGCTTCCTCTTTCTTTGCTTCCTCTTTCTTTGCTTCCTCTTTCTTTGCTTCCTCTTTCTTTGCTTCCTCTTTCTTTGCTTCCTCTTTCTTTGCTTCCTCTTTCTTTGCTTCCTCTTTCTTTGCTTCCTCTTTCTTTGCTTCCTCTTTCTTCGCTTCCTCTTTCTTCGCTTCCTCTTTCTTCGCTTCCTCTTTCTTCGCTTCCTCTTTCTTCGCTTCCTCTTTCTTTGCTTCCTCTTTCTTCGCTTCCTCTTTCTTCGCTTCCTCTTTCTTCGCTTCCTCTTTCTTCGCTTCCTCTTTCTTCGCTTCCTCTTTCTTCGCTTCCTCTTTCTTCGCTTCCTCTTTCTTCGCTTCCTCTTTGCTTCCTCTTCGCTTTGCATAATTGTCTTATGCAGAAATATTAAAGTCAGTACAATTACACTCTCATAAGATCAAGTTGCATTTTCTTCAAAATTGCTGAGTGATACTATTTCATTGATCATTTGGGTAACTCCGAGAAAATTAATGTTAAAATAATGGTGTTTAAATATAGCTCTGTTTTGAGAAGAAAGGACTCAAGCAAACATATAGCCATAGAGCAATTGTTAAGAAGACTACAGTTTTTGCTCTTTTAGTTGAAGACATTGTAAATTTAAACCATTGGTGTCAACACTTGGGTTTGCTGTGAATGAACCTTAATTATAGTATAGATACTTTTTTGGACTGCCAATAAATGATAGTATTAAATATATATAGATATGTAAGCACATATTTATCACTGTGTAATTTAAAAATCACTGATCATATTTTGTATGATATTTATCATGAATGGGGGTTTTGCAAGTTAATTCACATACTGCTAATCTGTAGAACAATATTTTTATAAGAGTGTCCAAAAAATAGCTCCTACTTCTTTCATAATGTCCATATGTGGGGCACATAGCTGAGAAATCTGTGTTCCCTGACTACTGAGGAAAAACTGAGAGACAGCAGCTGTAGCACGAAATGGAACTGTTAAAGACTAATGTGCACTACAGACATGCCTAGGACCATTGTTTCCAGGTGGAGTATGAGTGAGGACCTTCTGAAAAAGCCATGGATTATTGTCTGTAAACTCTCTAGGATAGTGTTAAATATCTTTGTGTGTGTTTAGAGTGGGAAAGATACACAGTAGAAGAACTCCAAAAACTGAGTTTAATGCCATCTCCTCTTCTGAAAAGTGAGCTGTTACGAGGTGCTCCTGCACTGTGCAGATATCCCTGCAGTACTGACCGTACGGGTGGGCTTGGGTTGTGCATTGACATGCAGAGGGTACTTGCCCAGTGATGGGGATGGGGGTATAAGCCACAGACCTCAGGGACTGACTTCCCTGCATCGCTCTGCTATTCTTGTTTACAGAACCTTCTCAGCCAGTTGCATCTCAGGACTACTCTGCCTTTTTACCATTGAACACAACTACTGAACTTATGGGAGTCTTTTTTCATAAAGAAACACTTCCTTTTTCAGGTTAGAAAACTGAAGATGCAGTTAGAAGAAGAACGACAGAAATACTCTAAAAGTGATAGCATGAATCCAGATACAATAGACTTGGAGAATGGCTCTGACTTGCAGCTAATTGAAATGCAAAGTAGGTATATGGTTACTGTTCAAAGTTATTCTTCTTGCAGAGAGGACTTCCAACTCCTTTTGTTGTGCATTAGTGGCATTGTAAGTGACTATATTGTTGAGCAGATAGGTTTTTGTTGGTATATGTCCTTGCATGGAATTCTCACTGCAGAATACCTTAAAAATCTGCCTCTTTCAGTGTTGAAGAACAACATTCTGGGAAGTTATTTTTCAGTTGATAACCTTGCCTAGAGTGGGTGACACTACTTGGATACAATTTTTAGACAACAGAATTTCAGATAAGATTTTAAAAAATACATATTCTATGGGATGATTTTGTTCAATCTTTGATAAAGAAACCTAATCTAGAAGACTACTGTCCTAAGGAAAACATGACAATTTATTTAACTTAATATTTAGTGTTGCTTCGTAGAAGCATAAGATGCTTTTCATTTCAAGCAAGCTATTCAGCTGAAAACTTGTTTGACAGACTGTCATTTAGTATGCTTGTGTTAATTAACATGAAGAAAGCACTGGCAATGTGAGGGCCCAAATGTAACACTAAAGTAATTTGCAAAGCTCCTTAGAGTTTGTCAGTCAGGTTCAAGCTCCTTATTCAAATATTATTACAGATGTCTAAGCTGAATGCTGCTGAATATTTATTGTGGTCTGGCATTTTGCAGTGTGTGTTGATTATTATGTTGATTCTGTTCTCTAAGGAATTAGTTTGCTGATCTAAACATGTGTTTTAAAAGGTGTGTATCTCATTGGTGCACCTGAAATTTAATGCACACTTTATAGAGACACTAGTTGTGTTCTCTAAATAAAAGAAAATTATTTCCTTTCCATACTCTTGTAGATTGCTGCTCTCTGTGATCCTGGATATGGGCTGCTCAATAAAATGGTCTTTTAAATGAATTTTAATTAAAAGGGAAACTGTTACTTTAGAGAGTTGCTTTGACTAATATATTCATGTCAATTTTTGTTTAGGAGATGCCAACAGGCAAATTAGTGAATACAAATTTAAGCTTTCAAAAGCTGAACAAGATATAACTACTTTGGAACAAAATGTAAGTGTATTTTTTCATTGTTATTACACTGCACACTTTTGCAATACTTTTTTCAACAAAAACTATGAAAGCATATTTCATAATTTGATTTACTCTTTGGTATTTACTTAGAATGACACCACACTTTTTCATATTTCCTGCAATTAAATACCTATGCACAGCCTAACCATAAGGTAAAATCTTATGGTGCTGAGCTATAAAACCATGTTATTGACTTCCAAAGTGTGATTGTTTTCATAGATGTATAACTCTCACTTTAGAGAGTAAATTTTGTATCTTCCACACTACAACTTTCTTACAAGTCATTAAGCCACATAAATTGGTTTTCTTGAACTAGTAGCTTCAATTCTTCTTCATAATCTGCCATACTTTTGTGTTTTAGCAACTTAATTCCAGCTTATTACCTAAAAAATTAAATGAAAGATTGTAATTTAAATCACAGATTCGTATCTTTACTCTTTTGCACAGATTCAGTCTAGTAGCCTATCATGTAGCTTTAGGGGTAGCAGGGAGCTGTACATAGAACAATCCATCCAGTGGGCTTTAACATCTGCAGGTTGCAATCAAGATTTGTCTCATTCCTCTCCTTATTGCTGAAAACGGTGCTTGGGCTCAAGACCTCTTTCATTATGTCCTGATAGCAGTCTGCTCTCTATTTTGCATCTTTTCATACAGTTTCTGCTTTTCAACTTTCCACTTTCATTTTTAATCCCATGTGTTTCCCAATTCTTGATTTTTTTGTATTCCAATTCTTCTCTCTCTGCTTAGTTCTTTAACCTTCTGTGTCTTCTCAGCTGTGTCCTTGGAAGAGCAGCTGGTAGCAGGTGAACTCCAGGTAGAACACCTGAGTGTATTCCTTTTGTCTTGTTTGGGTTTACAGATTGGACGACTTGAGGGACAGGTTGCAAGATATAAAAGTGCAGCAGAAAGTGCAGAAAAAGTAGAAGATGAACTCAAAGCTGAAAAAAGGAAGCTTCAGCGAGAGGTAACTGACTTGGTTTCCTTTCCAGCTGTATGTTCCTTTTTGTCTTAAGCTGCTCTGTCTTTTGCCTCCAATCTCTGATTTTTTGTTATCTTCGATTACATCTTTTAATTGTTTTTTAAGATGACCTTCAAGTCTCAATATGACATTCAGAGGACATCTAGTATGTTAAAGTAATGCTAACTACGATTCCATGCTGTACATCCTTGAAAGGAAGCATCTAAATGGTATTTTTTTCTACATGTGATAACTTGTAATATTTTAAAGTAGTCCTTCTACAAAATATTGCTAGAGAGATGAATGGTCCCTGTGTCAAATGACAGCCTGGGAATTTTCCAGCTTGGATCTCACAGGATTCTGGGCAGAAGCTGTATTTAACTGAGCTGTTGATCATTCTTGCTTAAGAGCTGCTACATCACTAGCATGATGCCTGTTACCTGTGATGGGAATATGTATCTGTATCCAAGTAATAATGGTGGAGAGTACTTTACCTTGTTCTAGGTAAATTGTTTTAATGTAATGAGAGGTTGCAGGCACCTAGTTCTAGAATGAATACACTTCATGTTTCAGTTGCTTCACAGTTATTTTTAAGTTTCATTCTGTTTCATCTGCCTGCAATAATGGAAGTTATATCTTAACTTCTGTGGCACTCTTAGGAAACATAATACTTTTATTCCTCTTATCAAGCTTGAGAACAGCACAAAGTCCAAATAAACTAAAGTGGTAATAACTTTTTTTCATTTTATAGTTAAGAACAGCACTGGATAAGATAGAAGAAATGGAGATGACCAATAGCCATTTAATGAAAAGGCTGGAGAAGATGAAGGCAAATAGGACTGCGCTTTTATCTCAACAGTGAAATGGAAATTGAAAATACAATGCACTGCTCCTTGAGTAACTAGTCCCTAGCTTGTTTATAAAAACAGACTTTCAGTGGCACAAACTTTTTGAACACTGAGCTGTTCAATGGTGGTTTAGTTTCATAATTAAAGACATACTTTTTGTAATTTATGAGAGAATGAAATGTAGTTTGAATTCCCATGTGAATGACAGCAGTTTTTCAGTAGTGTTTGATTCTAGAGCACAATGTTGTATGTTTTTACAAGTGTGGAATCAAGTTTACTCACGATCTCTTTTGGCTGCTTTAATGATGCGTGATGCTCAGAGACAGCTGCATGAATTCAAGACACTGTTATGAAACTAACATATACTTGCCTAAGACATCACACAGCACAAGTGCCTTTTATCTGGTGCAATTTAGTCTTCGTTGTTGAAATAACCTTTGAAACCAGAAAGCATTTTATTTTAAGATACATTTGGGGTATTCCCTAAACTTTATACATTTTGAAAATACATTTTTAAAAATATTTAAATTTATAAGAAAAAATAGGGACTGTATATAAAGATCGGCTTCTTTTGCATGGGCGCATCTGACTTCTGTGTAATTTTGTCAAATACTAGCCCCTGATCTCTTTGCATTAAGAGCAGAAATTTAAAAACTGAAGTTGTACGCCATCAAATTGTGTCATCTGCTTAAGTGCGAATTGAAATTTTATGGGGGGAAGAAGGGGGTGAGAAATGTGGCTAAGAAGTTTATTAAATGGACACTTTACTGACCAAAACTGGATGTTTTGTGTTTTCTTTTGAATACGGAGATGCTAACAGGACAGAGCAAAATCTGTAGAACAGTAAGATCTGATCATCATGTTCTTAACAAGTATATTTCTGCCTTTGAAAGAGTGAGTTTGAATTTTTTTTCCTTAACCTAGTCTGCTGCTGTTTGACAGCACTCCCATGGAGCAGAGAAGCTGCACAAGGAAGAAGGTATTTTCTGGATTGATGTGGTTTTTTGTCTGTGGCATACTCCCTGTAGACAGTGAATACTGTTAAGAACTTTGACTCTTTGAGCTGGCACATCACAAGTAGGACATCAGTAGCACCTGCAGTGGCAATTCTGAAGTGTTTGAAGTGACACTGCCCCTGTGTTGAACTTTTCAAGAGGCCAGAAGGAGCCTTGGTCTGAGAAGAATCACTCTTTTGGACTTGTAGCAGGTATTTTCCACTTTGAAATTGCTATTTTTCTGGGAGTATTTCTCAAAGCAAGGCAGATTTCAGGACTTTTCCAATCCTGAGAGTTAGTACCTTCTCTTCACCAGAGTGGTTTTCAAGAGCCATCTTGACAATGCAAAACTAAAGCTTTCTGTCTCTGGATGTCTCCTGGACTTGGAAAATAAAATTCCTTCCCCGTTGAGATGTCTTGTAAGTAGCAGGTCTACTTAGGCCTGTTTATTAAATAGGAGACATACTTTGGTGATCACATAGATCATTGTCTGTGCTGTTAGCTCTTTGCTTTTTGTTGTGTACTTACTCAGTAGAAACTCTTAACTCTTCATTAGTTCTTAATTAGGTATTCTGAAGATAAATGGATACTTTGGAGATTTTCAGTGTGTACAAAACTCTGCTAAAATCTTATTTGGTTCATTTACTTTTCATTCACTTCCTCTAAACCACCCCATTGAAGCTAGACATTTTATGGCATAGGGAAAGCTGCAGCTTCAATATGAAACTGTGAGAGTCAGATAAGAACTTTTCCTGGGGTAGAGGTAAAGCATCAGTACATTCTTTCTTAAAATCAAGATTTCTAGTAGTTTTTTTAAAGAAAAGTTATTAACAGTTCTGTTAGCAGGGGCATATTAATTGAAGAGATTCCAAAGTTCTTGCTATCAGAAAATTATAACCAATGCAACAAAATATCCAGAACAAGTTCCCAATGGGAGGTACCAGGAAAAGCAGTAAGAAAGGAGAAAAAAAAAGAGGCATTATTTTTTTGTCTTGATACAGTATAGGCATGAAAAAACTTGTAAGTAATTATGAGTGACAATTGGATAGAAATATGGAAAGCTTTTTAAAATTTATTTTTACCAAAGCACAATTTATTTAATCAGAACTGCAGGACTAGTGTATCTGTGATGAGCTAATAAATAGAACATGACAGTACCAGTATTGCTGGAGACCACACATTGATTGTTGACCAAATAAAGGGCCAGCATTAGGTGTAATTATGGAAAGCTTATGGAAGAAGTTACTATATTTGATCAATTCAGCTGGGGTTTGGTTGAGGAAAAAATGGTAGGTTGTGTTTAATTATATTGCTCAGGTAATTTTATTGGTGGTTGCAAGGTGACAGGATTAATTTTTAGTGGCTCTTAGATATAGTGTTATACCAAATTACTGGTCACAAAAGGGCATGAAGTTAGTAAAGGTAGGCATAAAGATAACTAACATTGCATAATACCATTTTTTTGTTTTATTGAGGGCATGTTTTTTTTAACACCCAGCATGGTTTGTCCTTCCCTCAAGTTTATGTAGTTTTGTTTGGTCTGTGGAGGGCTCCTAGGGCTCCATGAAAGATTTGGTGAGTGTGTTATTAGGAGGCAGACAGCAGCACCAAAAAAGTATGTGCTTGAGTGGCAGTTCAGGAGCACTGAAGAAGCCACTCTAGTTTGAAACAACAGGAGCTGTTATTTCATTTTTTGATGCTTAAAAATTAAAAAAATAAAAAATTTTGGTTGCTAAACCCCCATCCAATTTCAATAAAGGCACATTTTTTTTTTTTTTTTTTGTGTGGAAAGGACACAAAAAATTATCCTAGAGGAAGGAGATCAAAAACTTGGAAAAGGATAAAAGAAATACTCTGCTTACAAAAAAAAATTATTTTTGACAGCAAATAAACATCACCACCATCAAACTGATAGGCTCAGTGATGCTGTTTTGCTGTGATGAGGTGCTGACACTTTGGGGAGACAAACCAGAAAATGGTCAGTTGGAGAAGGCTCCTGTCCGGCCATGCTCAGAACTGCCCCCAACCTACAATCAGTTCTCCATTCTGAAAGAGAACAGGAGGACAGGACTAGTGCCACCTCCTCCAGTTAACCAGGAGATCAACCTCCTCACACCTGCAAGGGTGAGGGGAAGCATGTGTGCCCATTGCTGTCTTTTACTACCCGCTATGTTACCCATACAGTGAGGCCAGGTACCCACCTTAAGAGACCTGCTGCTGGAAGAGGAGCTGATCCCAGATGATGTTCTCATCCATCCTGAAGGAAGTGTACCTGCCAGGGTGGCACATGCAGTGAATCCATTCTGCAGACAGTCACAACACTTCCCGATGCAGTTCAGGCACCAGCTAGAATCTTCCTTCAGAAAACGATTAACAAATGCATGAAAATAAATCAAAACCAAAAATCTGGAACCAGTTACAAGGTAAAATGTTGTCACTGTATCACAGGCCTGAGGAAGACTGAACCATTATCTTCAAGGAATAAACCTCCCCCCAGGTGGGGAAAGAACTTGCCTTTGCCTTTCCCAGCCCCTCTGTGAGGGCCTGCAAAGCAAACCTGCTGGTGCATGGATTCAGAACTCCTGCCTCTGCTACCCTCAGGGGTTGAGGTTTTTGTCAGGCTTCCCCCAGCCCATGCCAGGCTGGGTGGTGAAAGCTGTCAGCAAGGCTAGGAACCAGCTCCCCTTCCACAGCACTCATGCCCTCCCCTACAGAAAAAAACCAAACCAAACCTGGCAACTGGCTGAAAAATTAATCCTGCCTCACCGTAGCAAAGCAGGAAACCTCCAGTGCTCACCCAGGCCGGACTATGCAATGCCTGGGACCAGGAACATTCCCCCCTCTCACTAGGTGTAGACTGTCCTCAAGGAAGGTGCTGCAACCACAGTCAATTAGCTTTGCCCCACTGGTGGCCAAGCCAAGGATGGCTGTGCCACAGGATGCCACAGTTTTATTCCAGGTTGCAGGAAGACCATGAAGTCAGGGATCTGCAGTGGGGATGTTTCCCCTTTTCTGGTCTGTGGAAACGTCACTGGACTGCCATTTTTAAACACCATGGAAAGGGCTTCGCTACCTCTTCTGCAACTTCCCCCAGGCCTAGCAGAAGCATCTCATCAGCTGTGATCCCTACTCTGGGCTACGCTTGCAGAGAAAGAGTCTGATTTTCTTGGCTTCTTAATGCCATGAGATGTGTAGAGCTGTTACTTGCTGGATCCTACTGTGCAGAGGGATGGATTTTTGCCATCTCTTGGAGCAGATGAATGTCCTGTAGCCATGAATGGTTGAAAAGGTCTTCCAATGATGGCCTGTCCAAGGGACAAATGGATTAACACCATTTGACAAGGTGCTGGCACTCTGGGGAGAGCAATCAAAAAGCTGCTGGGCAGTGGTTCCCTCTTTTCCAGGGTCTGCAGTGCCCAGGCTGCGCCCAAACCTTCCAATCTCCATTTTGGAGAGCAGGATGGTAGGACATGTGCCAGCTCCTCCACCTAGCCATGGGAAATCAATCTCCTCCATAGTTGTAAGAAGAGGATGCTCTGTAATCTCCACCTGTAATCTCCTAAACACTGTTATTCCTCCTGTGATGCAAACCAGGTATCACCTCAAGACACCCCTGGCAGGAAGAAGATAATGGCCCAGAATAATGTCCTCATCTCTGTTTAAGGGATAGAACCTGCAGACCATGTCATAGAGCAGACTGCCCAGGGACCAGATCATCACTGTATGTCCATGGTAGCAGAAGAAGATTATCCTCCCCTCAGGTAGGCTGTTCACCTGCTTTCCTGTGAGATACAGATGGAACTCATCAGGTGCACACTGCCCTTACCTGGTATCCCTGAGGGTGTGGGGACTGCACTGGTGGAACACAGTGTCACCTGCTGCCTTCTTGCCAGCACCTGACTCTTGTCAAACTTTAGGTTGTAAAAGAAAGCCCCTGATGCTGAAAGAAGGCAGAATGAGCCCCAAGAAGGCCCATCCTTATGCAAGGAAAATGCCCATGCAGGAGTAGGAAAAACACTGCCTTTTATCTGCCCCCACTTCTGCACTGGTCAAGAAAAATATCACAGGCCAAGGCAGAAGAGGGGGGTTAGAGCATCACAAGCCCTTCCATGCCTCCAAATAAAAATTGCCAGTACAAAGTTTTGCAAATACGCCTTTGCTAACCTCCACAGGTTGTTTCTGTTGGGCTGGCTCCCGTTCTACAAAATCCATCCTCACCCACCCTCTATGAAAAAAACAACCTGAAGAATTATTCCCACCCCAGCAAAGGCTGCCCTTTTGTGTCTGACTAGGCCCTCGTGTGGGCTCACCTGAAAACTAGGTGCAGAGCATGTCCTTTAGATTGGTGCTGCAACTGAAGTTGATCAGCTTCACCTCGCTGGTGAGCAGGTTGGGGATGATGTTCTCAGCCTTGATGTTGCACGCAGTGCAGCCCCCTGTGGCTGGTGTGGGGAGAGCCATTAGGGTTGCAGGCCTGTAGTTTCCAGGATCTTCCTTCCAGCCCTTATTGTAGATAGGCGTATTTGCCAGCTTCCTGTCACCTGGAACCTCCCCAGTTATCCAGGACTTCTATAAATGATTGACATTGGCTTGGTGAGCTCTTCCACCAGCTCCCTCAGTGTCACGGTGGGCGGTTGGGAGTGCCACAACCTTCCCGAAGAAGTGTCTTGAAAAGGGGCACATCTGTACTCACTCTGAGTGATTTTAGTTTTTCTGTGATCCAGGCAATACAGAAGGAGAGAAAGGGTCTTTGTGTGGGGTTCCAAGGAGAGCTTTATTGAGCATTTTCCTCCAAGGGATCCAGGGACAAAGAGCCACTCCAACAGGGAAAGCAGGGATATATGGATTTTGAGAGGTGGGGCAGAACACCAGGGCCAATGGGATGAGGGCACAGGTGTGGAGTGAGGACGAAGGGCCAATGGGATACATTGAATCTGCATCTTGCAGCAAGGCATGCTGGGGGAAGCCTTTTTCCTCATCCTAACAACAGTAGTTATTGCTTGAGGGGTTTTCCCTCCGGGGGAGGCCTGTGGACTCTCTCCCTGTTGGCCCATTGGCCTCCACACCTCAGTACCCTTGAGTGGACTTCATCTGGTTCCATAGACTCATGAATGCCTGAATAGCATAGCAAGTTGCTGACCATTACCTCCTGAATTATGGGTGATTCATTCTGCTCCTGCCCTGCTTCTGTTCCTGTCTTCCAGCTCGAGGGGCAGGGTACCTAGAGAACAAAGGATCTTGCTATTAAAGACTGAGAGAAAAAAGGTATTAAGTATCTCATCTTTTTTAACCATGTTACCTCCTACATCCAGTAAGGGAGGGAGATTCTCTTTAGCCCTTCTTTGTTGCTGGTGTATTTGTGAAAACATCTTTTGTAGTCTTTTATGACAGAAGCCAGATTAAGTTCTAGTTGGGCTTTGACCCTTCTAATTTTCTTCCTGTATCCTTGTACTCTTCATGAGTTGTTGAGCCATCTTCCTGAGTTCCAGCCAATGCTCTTTTTTTCAGCCAGGCCAGTATTTTTTTTCATGGCTTATCTTTCAGTACATGGTGTTGTGCCTTTAAGGTTTCCTTCTGGAAAAATGTTCAGCCTTTCTGGACCTCTTTGCTTTCTCAGGACTGCCTTCCAATGGACTATGTTAACCAGTGTCCCAAACTGGCTGAAGTATGCCCTCTAGAAGTCGAAGTCAGCATTTCTGCTGGTCCTTTACCTTAGTTCTCCAAATAATGATAACTCTATATCATTTTATGATCACTGTGCACAACATGGTCTCCAACTGTCACATCACCCACCAGTCCTTCACTGTTTAGAAACAGCAGGTCCAGCAGAGACTTATCCAGTTGGCTCACTTACCATCTTCTTGTAGAAACAATGTTTGTTATTTTTCATTTTAGAAATGTCTCATGTTACAATGACAAATAGGGATGGACTTTCATGTTCAAAGTGGCACTTTCATTGCTTTTGAGGGATTTGGAGTGTCTAGGACCACTTGATTCTGATTTTTTTTTTTTTTTTGTGTGTTTCTTTGGTCTACTATATATCAGGATTGGTGTTTTCTGTTGAAGCTGGTAGTAAATGTATTAAGAAGTACAGTGGAGAGCTGATGGTGAATCTTATATATCTTCAGGGGTTCTTTTAAGTGTACTCTGCCAGGTTCTATAGTCCAGTCTGGGCATGGAGCAGCCAGTGCACTCTTTTCCTCCTCTGTTTTGTCTGTGTAAGCACCTGTGTGTAAGGCTCTAACAAAAGGAATTTACAGTGGTTCATGTACCCCAGGTTAGACGCATGGGAGAAACACTGACCCGATATTCTCAAAAGGTCGAAACAGGACAAAAGTTTACTGGCGAACTGTAGAAAGTCAGGGAATTCTGGCAAAAGATTTTGTACAACATCCAATCAACATTAAACACTGCTCAAAGCATTAATTTGGCCCCTTCAATTTAGCAGATTTTAAACCTGTTCAATGTTAAGTTACTCAAAGTCCCTCATGTTAACGTTGTGGAGACTTCTCCACAAGTAAATAAAAGTTCTCTCATTGCTCTCAATTTTGTCACTAATAGCAGCCGCCCGGGGAAATCTGCAGTCATGAAGTTCCTCCCATTTTCCACAAGCTTTTCCCACACCTGTATTTATGGGCCATGTCAACTTACGAGGTACTGTTTTAAAGATGAGCTGTTCAAAGTCAAAAGCTCTCATTATCTATCTCTAAAATCATCTTCATCTCCGGGAACAAAGGTCTTACTCTTCTCTCCCTGGGGGCACAGGGTCTCATCACTCTTTTCTCTCTCTCTGTTCAAACTTCTCATAGATTACAACTACTTTATCATCTGCTTACTATGGCATGGGGGTTTTTGCTCAATATCAATTTGAACACTTTCATCTCCCCATACCTTCATGCATTTTAGGGAAAAAGAGTCTTTCTCCATAGCTATTACAAGAGAATTTCATCCCCAAGATTAAGGCATCGCCTCATCCCTCCCCTCTAGGACTTGACTTCTGCTTCACTGACCTCGATGTCTTCATGTTGCTCCTTTACATGCTTGCATCTTGTTCCTTTCTCTCAGTCAAGGGTGGATTGAAGCACTGCAAGAGTTAACATCTTGCCCTGGGCTTGCAGATGGTCGTTTGCTGCTTGCGATGGCAGGAACTGTGGCTGGGGCTGTGTCAGGATTGGCTGCGTGGCCTGGCCAGTCTTTGGTTTTCTCTGCATTCAATTCCAGCCGCAGAGCCACTCTGCACGGGCTGCAGGGCTGCCTCTGGTCTCAGCCGCATGATCTCGTGTGGCGGCCACGCTGTGGGGAGGGGACCTGGCGGCAAGATGTTAGCAGCCGTGGTCTGGTCCTGCTTGGGCCAGGGCCCTGCAGTCTCCCATCCCCCTGCCTGTCAGCTTCTGGGGCCCGGCCCGGCCAGGACGGGGCTCAGTGGGCTCCCCAGAGAAGGGCCTGGCCCCACGGCTAAGCCTGCCCAGCCCAGCACAGCCAAGACAGGGGCCAGGCCAGCCTTGTTAACTGTTCCCAGGCTGGAAAGAAAAGAGGAAGTTCCCAGGTTTCTTTCGCAGAGGTGTGTCCAGCTTTCCAGTGCCTGGAAGCTTTGTATCACTTCCCTAAATGTCTCCAATGCAAAACCATGACATTGGTCTATATAACACTTAAACTCAGCAGATGCAGGCCTGTCCTACATATACAAAATGGCGTCAGGCTCTGTGAGCTGCACGGGTTCCGTGACTGCAGGATGAACTCAGCCAGCTCATTGTAATTTAGTAGCTTGCAGGCAAGCTCCCACTTGGTAGCAGTGGTTATGCCACTTCCATGGCTGTGGTTTCATCTATAAACACAGCAAGAAATTATTCTGTGAACATCTTTAATGAATTGAGCTACTGTCCTATAAGAAAATTATAAGATAACTCAAATGACCAAATAAAAAAGAAGAATCTCACCTGTTAACATGGTCTGTCCAGCATGATTCATATGGATCAAAGGTCTATTCAAAGCTACAGCACCTAGTGTTCCTGCCATCTCAAGCAATGTAAGATTGTCTATAATATACTTTCCTTATAGTGTTAGTTTTAGTAAATAACACTTCTAACTATAGTTTAGAGAGCCCGAGTACCTCTGTCTCTGAATGGTTACATGCTAGCACCTTCTCATGCAAAAGAGTGTTTACCCTATGGATAAGGAAGCTATAGCTAGAGTATTTTTCAATTTGAAATTTGGAGTCTACAGTTAGAATTCTATACATCTAACTTGTAATCATACTTGCAGTCTATTTTAGGTACCTTCCACAATGTATTAAAATAGAGTAAGTTCATGCTGTCAAGAGCATTTATTCTGTGGAATTCAGAGGGTCTCTTTTTATCAGGAGGATTGAGGCAATACCTTAATAATTAAGGTAATGACTTTGAAAGATAAAAGTCTGCCAAGGAAAGCAGAAACCCTCCTGGAACAGAAGGAAGACTCCTCCCTCCAAATTATTCTAACTTTGAAATTATGGGGATGAAAGACAAAAATTTAGAAAAAGGATTAACAGTTCTTTACTAGAAAGTAGTTAGAATAGAACAAAACAAACAACAACACAGTAACAGAAGTTTTCAAGGCTCTGAGCGCTTTTGCTCTCTGAGTGTAGTGATGATTGCCGCCGGCAGGGGGCGCGGGCCCGCTGCGGGAGGCAAAGCCGTCGCGCCCGACCGCGGCCGGCCGCAGAGCCGGGATGCGAGAGCGGAGCTGCCCGCGGGGCGCGGGCTGGCGCCGGCACGGGGCGATAGCAAGGGGTGCTCTGTCTTTCCAAAGGTTACTGCAAACTCAGGCTGGTGGCGGGGGTTCTTAATGCTGGCCGTTGCTGAAAAGTCTGAGTCCGCCGGGGGAAAGAATGCTCTCGCCAGCAGAGAGCTCAGGCGGAGGAGCAGGTGGAACGAGAGCTGAGCTGCATAGAAAAGGAGCCGGTGAGACTACACGGCTCCCGGCGGCACACCACGCGACAGCTCCTGGTCTCAGAGAGGAAGAGATAAAACCCCACCAGCTAAAAAAATCCTGCCAAACCCCTATTCCTCTTGTCAAAAGGATTTAGTTAGTATGCCAGGGTTATCAGCCACCTCCCTTAAACTTCATCACCGACCATCCATCCCCGAGGAGCCTCCTCCCACTTCTTCACGATGGCAATGGGAAAAATTCTCTAAAAGGCCTAAACCCATAATAGGTAATAATGTAGTAGAAGGTCCATTATATCTGTTGTTTTCGTATCAGTAGTCCACTAACACTCATGAAAATTTTTCGTGAGGCAGAGAACACTCTTAGTCAGAAGTGATTGCAGATTGACAAATATGAGAACAAAAGGTATTGTGAGATGAAACCCCAGCCTCTATCACCCTGAGTCCCTTACAGTCCCCAACTCCCAGAACCCTGACACCTATACCCAATATATTTTAACAGTGGAGTTAGTGGTCCACTGTGGAGTAAGTGGCATGGTTTGCTACCTCCTTGCCTCCCAGCAGAGAGCACTCTCTGGGTAGATGAGAAATGTGGTGAGGGCTCATCAGAAGGGAAAACACAACCAGACATCAATGCTGAAATGAAAAGTATCAGGAACACAAAAGACCAAAGATCCATTCTTCAGAGAGGCTTCTCCATAATGTGAGAGTTATGCTGGATAGAAGTCCTGTGTCAGTGTGAAAGCCAGGGAATGGGACTGGAAACTCTCTTTTAGGTTGGCTCCTTGGTCTGAGCACTGGCTTCATCACACTTCTTTCTCAGACAACCAATTTTCCTTCTGAAGTGCATAGGCACTTGGACTGTATTCCAGGCTGTGCACCTAGATCCTGAGCACCTAACCCAGGTACCTAGGGTTTGCACTTCCCCTAGTGACCCTCCCAATAATAAATGTTGTACCAGAGAGCCATCTACAGAGCAGAGATAGGGGATCAACTGTGTTCTGACACCCCTGTGGTGACAACATTCAGCCGAGTTGCTTTTACACATGTTCCAAGGCTGTGCTTATTCTCTACATTTGCAGACTGTTAAATTTCTTATTACTTTGTCTTGAATAATCCACATATTAACCCAGAGTAATGCCCATTGAACTTACTGGGATGTGGTGTAGTAGGATAACCAGACAACATTTTCCCCAGAGATTCACGGCAGGAATGGTTATGGAATTTGCTGTGAGGTAATTTTAAAAAAAGCCCATATTGCAGGAAGAAGCAGCTGTCCTTAACACTTCTGTGTTTAATGAATGCATGGCTTGAACAGCTTTCAGTGAAGCATTGTAGACATGGGACCTCTACAGTAGAAACGTGGCCCCTTTCAAACATGCAGCAGCAATTTGTGTCTTATTGCGTGTCCTCTATGGTCCTGTCCTTAGCTGGAGGGGATACATGATCAGGTTACCTTTCTTGTGTAGGAGTGACTGGTGAGTTGCAGTCAGGAATATTGTGCCTTCAGCTTTGGAAGAACCACTGGACACTAAATGTATCCTTTGTCACCTTTTAGAGTTATAAAAGTTGATTTTTTTCACAGTTTAATTGATGCATTACGAGCTTCTAAGTGGTATTTTTTTGACAGCACTATCTCACACTTTAATCATATTCACTTTGATAGTTCACCAAGGTTTCTTAGCACTCTTAATGGTGTTGGGTATAAAGAAAAGCAAAACTATTGGTCCAAGTCCTGTGGGGAGCTAATCTGCCAGGAGTCTGAGCTGTCTCTCTTGCTGTGGTGTTGGAGATGCTAGTTATTTGTCTCCTGAAACCTGACAGCTCTTTGCTTTCTGACCCAGGATTTCACTGGAAGACCTTTGCTGAAGGAAGGTTTTTTATTCCTGCCAAATCTTTCATTCAGAAATCACATCCAAAATGAATGTGCTGTCTGGCTGTTGCTCTGTCCTTAAATTTGCCTAAAGGAGTGTGTCAGAGTTTAAACAATGGTCTTTTCCAAAGCTTACTGAAGGAAGTGAATTTTTTCCCAAGAAGTAGAAGCCTGCAGAAATAGAATTTTCAGCCTGGGGCAGAAGTATTCATAACATTTCATGGCCTTTGTAAGCCCATGTGCAAATTCTATGAGTTTTTCCTTGCACTGATGGGTTTGTTTGCATTTATTTTGCAAACTTATGTGAAGATGAGCAGGTATGCTCTGTACTTATTCAAGATATTCATTGTGTATTCAAGTATATAGATGTTAAAAGTTTTCTCAAGAGGAGTTAGAACTTGATAAAACAGCAAGAAACCTTGCAGTGTTTTGGTGTAAGGGTCTTAAAGCTCTGCCTTGGGGTGACGAGACATCAGGATGATGAAGAATATGATGCTGTGCAGTACCAGTGCACTGCAAATTAAGGTCTGTTTTTGACACAGAAAATGGAAGGGGAAAAACGTGGGTTACCATAGTACAGGCCATGAATTAAATAACCTACTTACTGGTCGGGATGCTGAGGCTCCAGGTACAATCAGTCTTTCCTGCATGGAGATTCTTGAAATTTTATGCAGTGGCATGATCCCTGGAAATACTGTAGACTAAAAAGCTAATAACTCAAAAGGAAAATTATGTATTTTAGTTAAACATAATCAGTGATCTGGTTTTGATTGCTGGTTTAATAAGGCCTCCTTATTCCACACTGGTGGAAACAGTGCTTTCACCAAAAAAGCAAATTGAAACTGTAGGACACAAGCTGTTCACATTTTTAAGATGAGGCCCAGCCTTTTGTTGTGGGTGTAGTGGTCAAACTTGAAGATTCAGAAAGTTTTGAAAAACTGTATGTTAATTTTGGAAGTGTTCTCCTTTTGTTCCTATATGTGTGACTGTACTTGAAGGTAAGAATGTTTCTGATTCTCCCTCCTTCTATTCCTTATTTTCTACTCTGTCCACATGCATGAGCTGAACAAACTGTTGTTCATTACAGTTTAACCAGGTTAATGTTGTACGTGAATTCAGGTATCATTCCTCATATTCCATGTGGTGGCGAGGGGCCTGTGACCACCATTGTTCTGACTTTGAGAAGCTGCTGCTTGGGCCTCAGTAACAGCTTGAGCACTTTCTTACTTTCTTTCTGCTAGTCTGCTGTAGCTGTCAAGTAAAAAGTGTTGGTTAATTCATCTTTTATGGGTATGAGAAATGAAATAACATTAAAGTATATGAAAGGTTAAAGACTTAGAGACTTCATATTAAATGTGAAGGGATGAGATATGTAATCTTGGTTGCTGAGTAATCATTCTCCAGTAGCAAGTTCAAAATTGTTCTGGAAGAAGTTTATTCCTACTGTTATTTTATAATTTGAGCCTCAAAATGATTGCTAGTTATGCTATTCTAGAAAGGGAAAGGAAAAATCTCCCTGAGATTTTGCTAATCATCAGGGAGACGATTAGCAAAGTTACTAATTCATCAAGCCACATTCCTGCAAGGCAGTGCCTCATGCAGGAGCTGTCCCTGGACACATAGTCCTGTGACCATCTAAGCTTTTTTGGGAGAGGCCTCTGAGCACTTTGTCACAGCAGAGACCTATATCTTTTTGTAGTGCATTTTGGTTCTGTGTAGAGATAATTTCCTCATTTTGGGAAATGCTTCATTTATTTTCAGGATTATCTTGCTCAATGCATTCCCTTTTCCACAAATGGCAAATCTCCAAGTGGCATAAGAATGAAATTTTCTTTAGAAGCTGAAGCTTCTGGTTTGAAATCTTGTGGTGCTCATTTGGAACAGTGGGTCACCTTTCCTTTTGAGCCCCCCCCCCCATTTTCACATATTTGAGACCCCTACCAGATCTTTGTTGGTTTGAATCTCATTTTTATTAATCTACACTTCTGTAAAAGAAAATCTTTGGGAGAAGTTATTGGGATTTGCTGGTGGAGCGGCTAAGAGAGTTTATTAATTAGAAAACAAACAAAATTATTCCCATATGCTGTAGGATCTCGCAACAAGGCATCTTCTTGACATACATGTATTAGGTTGCCTCCCCACTGGCATGAAAATACTTGTCCAACATGTATTCTGTGGTTCCTGAGGTTAATCTCCGGAACTAGGAAGTTACTGGAAATTGTGTTCTCATTGTGTTCTTATGAGGAAACTGGTAATGAAAGAAGTAAAAGTTATCTGTTGTAGAACTATATTTAATGACAGTTTGGACTCATTAGTTAAAACTTGACAAGTACTTGTTAATTGTCATTTGATTTATTTCCCTGTAACTATCTATAGATGCAGAGATACAATTGCTTGGACTATTACTCTGGGGTTTTTTGTTTTCTCATCACTTTCTAAGTGTATGTTGCTTCTCTAGCAGCTTCAAAAATCCCAAACTGAATAGTCTACAATTTGAATGTCTCCTAAAATTTATTAGTGTTGATACCTAGTAGCAACAGATACTAGTTCTTGGCAGACTGCAATCATCCTTATGTAGATCTTTCTCATTTACAGCTACATGTGAGAAGAATGCATGAGAGCGTTTCTGTATCACCTGTTCTGGTTGTTTTGATTGTTGAGAAGTCATTATTCTCAAGCATGTGAAAGTAATTGTACCATATAGGACTCAAAATTATTGGAACATGATAAAGAATATGCAAATAAATTAATCTGTGCTGATGACTTCTTTGTACTCTCATGGCAAACGTTTATTGTGTTCTATCTTCTTTTCTTCTTTTCTGGAAGCCCCAGATTGCCTGTAACCATTTCTGTAGTATTTGCATTAATTCTGCAACACTATAACAGTATAGCAGCTGTAGTAGTGCTCATACTCCTACAATCCTGAAATCACTGAGAATCAGTTGTGTAAGATAAGTACTTGAGAAGTCATGTATTTCAAGTTTTAGCAAAGTCACAACAAGAGAAGTTTACACTTAATAGATAACATCTAACTCTGTCCTGCCTTTAGGACTGCAAGTCCTGCAGATGTCCTGCAGCACCTGAGTTACTGGGGTAGCAATAGTCCCTATGTATAATAAACATGCAGTTAGACCATCAAAGAGTGAGTTTCACTGTGGTATTCACAAGTAACTTAGGCATGTGGTTTTTGTAACTCTTTATTTGTATTAAAAGGAAATGGTTTAGAAGCTTACTGTGTTAAAAGGCTGTGGTCTAACTGTCCTCAGCTAATCACCCATTCTCATCACAGCCCACGTCCTCTGAACCAGTTGTGACTGGTTCAGTTTATAGGGTTTTTCCACTACATAACCAAACCTTCCTGTAAACAAACGCCCCAGCAGCCAGAAACCTTAAAAATCTACTTTTCCTCTAATTTGTGCTAAATAAATAAGAATTAAAATCTTAGTAGGAGCTGTTTATGTTTGTGTAAACAAACTTAAGGCATATGTGAGCTCTTGGAAGGTGTAAAACCTGCAACCAAGTATTTGAAAAACCCCTGAAACTGAGAGGTGATGGTTTAGGGTTGCATGTAGGCAAGGAGTTTCCTATGTTTTCTCTTTTTCTGAACAGCATGGACAATATCTTTCAGTTTTGTGTACGAAACACAAAGAGTGGATTCAGGGATCATATAGTGAGAGATCTTGGTTCCTTAATGCAGTCAAACATTTGTCTAACAGAGGCAGAGGAGATCATGTAATATCCAGGTAAAATCTATGATGCTACTGAAATCTTCAGTTACTGCATTCCAAAAATACCTTTTAAGCTGTTTTTTTTTTTTTTTTCATTTTGATTGGAACCAAACCTTAATAAATAATAGCATGGGATCCCAGGTATTTCTCAGAGTTTAACTGAAGACTACAAATCACAACTTTCTTCACATTGAAGAGCAACACAACATTGAAGGCATTAATTACTTGCTTTGGCTTCAATATTCAGATTTTAACATAGTTTGTAAGGTATGCCATTAGTAAAATAGTTGTGGTTGTTAGAACTCAGCCTCGTCTGTTTTCTTTCCCTTACGATGGCATGAGCCCTAGGAGGTAGTCCAGTTGTAACAACATTTTCCCTTGACATGGCTTAGCTGTCTTACAAAGATTAGCTTTCTGTTTTATAACAGAAAAGATGGAACAAACTAGTATTTATTGTTCCATGTCAAACTGTTTCTATTAACACATTGAAATGCAGAAAAGTGATGTTTTAAGGACCTTTGATTTCCTGAGAAATTTATATGAACAGAGAAATTAATCAGGTTTTCTAGACATCTTTGTACAGGCTCTGGAAATGCTGAAGAGCAAACACAGGCCTCATAAAGACAGCTGGGGGAAAGCTTTTATTGCTATCATCATTACAGACACAGTGAATGTAAATGCTGCAGAGGTATATCTCCAAAACCTAGGGCAGTGTTTTGCCCAAAACCAAGCAAGTGATTTATCTCAATATCTCTCCTTCCTATTTTTCCACATAAATTTGAAAGGAATTGATGTGTGGAACTGGGAAATTAAGAGTTCAGTCTCTGAGAATTTTTCTTCCTTTGTGAAAATCAGAGCTTCATATTTGCAGTTTTGTTCAGTTTTAAAAGGTGTCTTTAAACAAGGTCATGCTCATGATCATTGTGATAGTTTCCTTTTTTTTAAATTACACTGTGCAGATTTTCAGACTGTGTTGCTGGTGGATTTCTTCAATTTCTGCACGTGTGCACCTTAGAATTGCTTATATTCTTGTCTGACTTCCTCATTCAAAATTCTTTCGTTCACTTCTTAAAGTTTTGTTTAATTGTCTATTACAGCACACCACTTCAGAATAATTAATTCCTGATTTGTTGGATACATGAGAGTTGCAACAAGTCACTGAAAGTAAAAATTAACCAAACCTGTGAATTTACTGCACAGGAATGTTCCTATTTAAGCCTTAAATGCAGTGGCAAAACACATCTGTGCATATTTGTCAAAAGCCCTGCTATACCCCCAAGCTTCTGGATGCATAGCTATTTCTGACATGGCTACCTTCTTCGTTCTGCAATATGGACTTGGATTAAAATGCATTATTCCTATTGCCTATCTTTATTCAATATTAAGAAAAAGATTAAGAAAACCAGACTGGTATAGAAACACCAGCAGTAAAGCAAAATGAGCCTTTAAGCACTACTACCAGAAAATTATTTTGGATTTTTTTTTTTTTTTTTTTTTTTTTTTTTTTTTTTTTTGCTGTTACATCTAACTGCAAGAGCAGGAGATTCTATATGAATAAGCATACTGCAAAGTAAATTGAAGATTTGTAGCCCTTTCTTAAAATAGCATTTATGCTTTCTTTCCTTGGTGCTTGGTTAAAGCCCACATTCTATAGATGAAGAAGAGTATGATAATATTGTACACGGAGCTCTTCAGAAGAAGGATGATGTATACTATATATGCTGTCTTGTGCATTAACTGATCTGTAACAAATAGAAGAGAGAAAAGTCTTTTTCAATGTTAACATTGTATAGCATCCTAAAAAATGGATAGAAATAGAACAATGCAGTCGGTTTACTCCTGCAATTACATTGACACCAGTGCACAGCATAAACACATACAAAATCTGTTCTGTTCTTTAAACAGGTTTGCATTGCTAATGAGTTCTAGACCTAGTGAGCTTCTTAGCACTAAACTGACTCGGTGTCACTGGGTTATACTTCCTTGTAAAGACAAAAGCATAACTGTAGTGCTTCCAGCACTTAGTATGATGTTTGTTTAAATCCTTTTGTGTTGCATTTATTGAAGATAACTGCTCATGATTCTTCCTAAACACCATTCTGTCAGAACCCAGGACATTTCAGCAACATGAAACCCGAGACTATTCAAGCAAAAAAAAAAATTATTTGTCCAAATTTCTGGGCAATTGCTTGGCTGATGTAGCATCAGCTGAAGTGTTTAACTACTCCAAGTGTTTAAAAACTTGGTGGTGCTTAATGCAGGCTAATAATCTAGTAGCTCAAACAGCATCTGTAACATCTTAATAAAGCTACCTGATAAAGTAGGGGAGCCCCTTATAAGAAGTTACTTCAGAGTAGTGCTGAAAGGTTTTTGAGTTGCCAACCCCAGACTTGAAAGAATTCCTGCATACTACTAAGAAAGATAATTTTGGTGATGTTCAGATCATATGCAGCAGTATCTAACTCTTGCATGACATGAATCACTTTCCTACCTTTTAACACATTAAATTACCTCTATTAAAAACGGTTCTGCAGTCCTCTTCCTGAGGAGCAGTCTTCACAGAAGCTACTGGAAAGAGAGTTTAAATGCCCCAGTTAGGTTTTTCTTTAACTTTAAGAAACTTTAATTGAGAAATAGGGGAAAAAAGAGGCTGTACAGGAACAAGGCTGGGAAAACAGGAAGTTAGTATTAAATAAAAAAACAGAGCCTTAAGATGAGTCTGCAAAGCAGATATTCACAAGATATTAATTTGCAAAGAGAATTTGAAGAGGCAAAATGCTCGAAGAAGTGGTTGGGTATTTGTTGCTATAAGTGGGAGAAGTGTCTTTGCCCTTTCAGGAATGTGTCCATTAGGCTGTTCCTTAGCAAAGTCTCTTTTATTTGGAACAGGAGTCAGTTTGACCACCTGACCTTGTCAGTGAAGAAGCTGAAGTTCATTTGCCTTCACAACCTACTGTTCCCAGAAATGAAGAATAATTTGTGTTGGAAGAGACTTCAGTTAATATGTTAATATTTTAGTGGTTTTTTAACAGAAAACAATAATATTGAGGAATGTATGATCTTAACTTTCCCTACTGGGAATCTTGGCGCTGTTTTTTTTCTCTAAAATACATCCCCTTTTTTTCTTGAAGCAAATTAGAGTTTGTTCTTGGTTATGTTGTTTGTATGCATTGATACAAACATTAAAGACATTTATATTGCTTCTCTAAATACATCCTCCATCTAAATAAGCTTAAAGTATATTTTTGTCAGAATATATTCTGAAGGTTGAAACGGAATTGTTGTTTATAGCCATGCTCTCACTCACTGGAGTTAGGTTAATTTATAGCAAGTTAAGCAGAGATGGGTATGGAGAGAAGATAATTCTAAATCAATTTAGACCACTTTTCTTATAGATAATTTAAACAATTTTCATATATAAATGTATAAGTTAATTTTTCTTTAAAGTTGCATTGTCTTTCAGATTTGGCTTTGCATAATCAATCTTTCCACAATTAAAAACAAAATCTTATTTTTATACATTGCTATTAACTCACTGTTTCTGGATTTTAAACTTGTTCTCAGTAACCTCATTTTTAACTTCTTAGTTTTTTATAGCTGTGACTAATGTCAGGGGGTGTCAGAGGGACTTACACCTGTAAGCTATGAGAGGTAATACCATTTTCAGAAACTTCTGTAATATGGAAAGTAATAGACATGTTTCAGTGCAGATCTGTTGGACCTGTGCTATTTTACATCTGATGAGGGTCACTACTTTAAAATAACTATTATTTTTCTGTTACAATGGGGTGCTTACTTGGGGACCATAACACAGGCTGAGTTACTTTTCCTGGGAAAACTTCCGGTAGTTTCTCCAATTATGTACTTTAGCTATTGTGCCTAGGAGCACAGATGTCTTCATCAATAATAGAAAGCATTATTACTGTAATTGTAAAGAAAAATTATGTTTATAATAGTACACCACATAACATTTTTAACACATGGAATATACCTTGTGTTGGCAGTGAAGTACTTTTCTCTTCATGCTCATATTTGCAGTAGTATTTCTTGTCTTCACTCTCTGCTGGCACAGTTAACCAACTGGCAATTGAGTATTCATCCTCTTTTGTGGACTTCCAAGTATCACCTTTTACTATGTTGTCTGTTACCTCCTTTTCGTCTTCAGTCCATGTCACCCTAATAACTTCTGGGTAGAATTTCTCAATAAAGCAAACATACATTATCTGATTTTCATGTTTTTTCTGCAGGATTTCAGCGTTTTTTGGGGGAGAACTTCTTTTTTCTGGATGGTTATTGATGAAGAAAATTAACAAAACAGAGTTGGAAAATTAGTAGTGTACAGCCAATAAATACACAGCCAAAAATACAAATTCTGAAGAGCAACAAAATAAATGCCTTATTAACAAATATTATTACACTTGTAACAAATATAAATGCTCTTTTGAGAAACATTAAGAAACTGAAATATTGTTGAATATGTCAATAGCTGTTAATGTCACTTAAAACTGAGTTAGAAATCTTTAGGTGGCTACACAAGTGCCTATATCCCACAACCTTCCAAGCTGTACTGCTGTCAGAGAGTGTATTGGACTGTTCAAGTCTCTGACAATTATTAAATAATAGTAACGTTTCCTGAACAAGCTTCATTTATTCAAGAAGAGGAATTTATTATTGTTTTACAATATTTAAGCAAAAACAAGTACATTAAAATTTTGTCCACAGAATATTAAACATAGACCACCTACCTTTAAAATCTTAGCAGTCTTATGACCCCGGTATAAGTCCCCACTTGTATATAATGAATATCTGCTAAATCTATTAATTTTTTAAAAGCCAATATTAATTTTGTGATACTTTTTAGGGCACAAGGGAAGGGAAGATAACAATGATTGCTCTGTTTTTAAGTCATTCCATGTATTTGCCAGGTGAAGATATTTATCAAGACAGGAAAATGGAATCACAAAATGCCCTAGACACCAAAGGTTGGCAGTGCTATTCTGCCATACTAGATCTGTTTAAATGATTTGTCGTTCTGATTTTTTAAGATTTTCTAAGCCTTCTGATGTTTACAATCTTGTAACAAACTTTCTCACACACTTTCTGTAAATAACCCATGGTTTTGCATTCTTTTACGGGGGAGGAGAAATTTGATGGACTGTTGGTTTGTCCAGTGTCATTGGAGAGGTGGCACTTTCACCCTCTAATCCACTGTCCCTTTTAGAAATCTATAAATGTTAGAGTCAAAAAATAAACTTTCCTATTTTCACCTTAAGAACAACAGTTTGTGCACTCATGTTGTTTTGTGTCCTATAGTGACAATCACTGAATTAAAACATCTGAAAATTAAAACTAAAACAAAACTAAGCAGAAGAACATGCTATAGCAGGAGAAAATTGTCACACCTAAACAGTATATCTAGCCAGACTTGTCTGCACAGATGTTGTGCTTTGGGAAAAATGCTCAGTATGAATATAGATTATTATATTTAAAATTAAAAGTGAGCTGCTTCCACAAGCTTATTTTACCTAATCTCCATTTCATTTGCCTTTCTGGATTAAGCCTGGATACTCTCTGGATTAGGAGGAGACAAAATCATCCAGATTTTGTCCCCACTGAGAAGACATTTTGATATTATTTAAGTGGATAGTAAATTTAAGGGTCTGAATTAGATAATTGTCAACTTCTGCAGTGAGTGCATAGGCAGTGCTCACAGGCAATCATTTCTGCCTATGCTTAACTACAAGTGAAGGTTGAATACAGTTTTCAAAACTGACTTTTGTTATGTAGAAAGTACTGCTTAAGACTATTTTTTTAAGGCAGCAGAGACATTTTAGATGTTCCCTTATCCTACTTTTTCTCTAGAATTCCTATGTAAGTCTCTGCCACTGAATTTGAGTAAGTAGATGCATGGGGTTTGGCTGGTCAAGTGGTCTGACTCATCAATGCAAATTTAATGCAGTAGGAGAAAAAAACATTACTATAAAATGCATTTTTGCCAAAAAGCTCACACTTTTCTTTAAATGACATGGCTGTTCTAGAAAAATCGTCTACATTGCATTCTCCCTGAAACAACTTACTGATCCTTTGAAGTATTTCAAACTTGGTGTTTAAAGAGAAAAATTACCTACCTACCTACCTACCTACCTACCTACCTACCTACCTACCTACCTACCTTCAAAAGAGTGTCTACTTTCCGTATAATAAGAATTTCCTTCATTTCAGAGATGCCATTAAAATGACAACATGGACTGAGTTATGTTGTACCAGAAATAAAATCGATGACAACTTTATAGTTCTCTAACATTAATTTAGGAGTTAATTTTATCTTCTGTATGCATCAGTCCTCCCAAGGATGAAAAATTAAAGTAATTTCTAAAGGTATCTATTTGTTTCAGAGTCATATATATGTTCACAAGATCATGAAGTAGCTCTTGTCCGAGTGATACTGCACTCTGCAAAGCTTCATGAATATTTTAGAGGCTTCTTTTATATTTTCAAAGTTTAGTAAGTTGTTCTAGCTAATTTCAGTACATATAATAGCTTAGTTAGACATTATTCTCTTAGGATATCAAGGTAAAATGGAGAGGGGTGAGAGATTCTTCCAGCTGCTAGTTCATCCTGTTCATTTCAGAGACTTCTGTTATGATGGAATAATTTCCACCTCTGGAATTGCCAATGTCATTCCATTTACCATAAAAACACCCTTGGTGTGGAGCTTACATGAAACACCTAAATCATACTACAATACTGAGGAAACACATTGCTTGAATAATTGCTGCTGTGTGCATGCATTGAAGTGTCGCATGTACGTATATGGGTAAATGAATGGCAGTGGAGAACTGAAAGAATTAAGTTTTGCATCTATCTATCTATCTATCTATCTATCTATCTATCTATCTATCTATCTATTTTTATGTGAGAAAAAAATCTTTGTATGCATGTTTGTGAAAAAAGGATGAAAACTTGTAGAATTGGCTGTAGGTTTTGACGTATTTTCAGGCTGATCTGCAAAGTCTTTGAAGTCAGCAAGATAGTTGACACTGGCTTTTCTAGGAAAATTATCTGATTCTTTCTGAAGTATTTTCAAGTATTGAATTTGCACTCCTCTGTCAGTTTTGATTCAGCTAAACATTGAAAAATGTTGTGGTTTACCTTGTTAAACAGTTTTCTAAGGCAGGTTTTAAGAGATATATAGATGTTACTTTTACACATAAAATATGGGTATGACCAGACATTTCTTAAGCTAACATTTGTCTTTTCTCTCGTGCAACAATGCAGCGAGTCTGTAAAACACTGTTCAAACTAAATACTGGAGTTAGGGTTCATAACCAATGAGCTATTAAAAAAATTAAGCTCAAAATGTATGTTTATATCGATTAGCTGTCAAAACTTTTCTTAATGAAACTCCTCTACAGTTTCTTTCTAAGTACCTATAAGTGAGATTTAAAAATAAAGTCACTGTGTTCTTAAACTGAAATTTTAATTCTCACTACTTGGATGATCCTACAAAATGGAGTAATTTTGTACTGACACTCAAAGCTCTTCTGTTCCACTCCAAGCCAGTGGGACCTGAAGGCCCTCAGCACACTCGGCTCATAAACAGCATTCTTGTCCTACTTGACAGAGACTTCAGGGATTATAACTGGTAACAATACAGTATAGTCCTGACCTACGGTGAGCCTTTCCAGATACCTTAAAGAGCTGTCAGCCTTCTTTCCAAAGCTTTCCCATGAAAAACCTTACTGGAGACAATGAGTTTTGCACCAGAACCAAATACCAAATTCCCTTCCACAATGGTATATTCCTTTACAGAAACGGCTGTCTAAAGTATGGGATGACATACAAAGGAACCTAGACAAGCTCAGGAAGCGGGTCCATGGGAATTTCATGATGTTTGACAAGACCAAGTGCAAGATGCTCCACCTGCGTCGGGGCAAGCCCTGGTATCAACACAGGCTGAGGGATGAACAGATTGAGAGCAGCCTTGCTGAGAAAGACCTGGGGAAGTAGGTGGACGAGAGGCTGGATATGACCCAGCCATGTGCCCTTGCAGCCCAGAAAGCCAAATGTGTCCTGGGCTGCATCAAAAACAACATGACCAGCAGGGCAAGGGAGGGGATTCTGCCCCTCTGCTTTGCTCTGATGAGACCTCTCCGGGAGCGCTGAGTCCAGCTCTGGGGTCTCCAGCACAGGACAGATGTTGACCTGTTGGAACAAGTCCAGAGGAGGCCAACACATTGATCAGACCTCTCCTAAGAGGAAAGGCTGAGAGAACTGGTATTGTTCAGCCTGGAGAAGAGAAGACTTTGGGTCACCTAATTGCTCCCTTCCAGTACCTGAAGGGAGCCTACAAGAAAGATGGAGAGAAACTTTTTTACAAGACCATGTAGTGACCGGATGAGGGGGAACGGCTTCACGCTGAAAGAGAGTAGTGTTAGATTAGATTTTAGGAAGAAATTCTTTATTGCGAAGGTGGTGAGGCAGTGTAACAGAGTGTCCAGAAAAGCTGTGGATGATCCATCCCTGGAAGTATTTAAGACCAGGTCGGATGGAGCTCTGAGCAACCTCATCTAGTAGAAAGTGTCCCTGGCCACAGCACTGGGCTTTAAACTAAATGATCTTTAAGGTCTCTTTCAACCCAAGCCATTCTATGATTTTGGCCAGAAAAGTACCAGATTTAACAACTACAATATGAACAGCAAGATTCTCTTGATTTGGCTTTGGGAATGTAGAATATTTGGATTCAATCTCAGCTAATGTTGATATTCACAAAGACCCTTATCTTAAATCCTGGTTTCCCCCATTTCTTAATTATTTTAAGTTCTCAAATGTGAAGTAACTACAGCCCTTTTACTCTATTAATGGGTCAAAAGCCTTAGGCTCATAAAGACAAAATCCTACAGAATTATAGTGATGACTGAAAATAATTTTTTTTAAACTGTATATAGGAAAAGCATGGCAACTACCTGATTAGGTAGGTAAGGGTTTTCACTAAAAACAACACGCTTATCATGCCACAGATATTTCCAGTGAATTATAGGCATGATTTACTTAGTCGTTTTGGCGTAAATCATTAAACCAGACTTTGCTTGATATGTTAATATAGGTTTATGTATTAACCAGGCTTAAAACTCTTCATAGCACTACTTCCTCTGCCTTGTATTTGTTTAGTTGTTCACTTCAGGATTATGGTATTTAAAGCACATGTGGGAAATGAGAAAAAATATCTTTGTCTGCTACTTTCCAATAATATAAATATGTCTGCAAGAAAGGCAAAAAAGGGATCACTTCTTATTAAGCAATTATTAAGCAGTAATTCACCATAATTAATACTGAATAATTAATTAATTTGTTAAGCAGTTATTAAGTAATGAGAAGAACATTTGGAGGTATTAATTTATTTCTAATGCCAAAGTGTTGTGTATGGGACAAAATACTTATGAAGAAGTTATTTATCTTTTTCTAGCCTAATCAAAAAAGATTTTTTGCAATGTCCATTGCATACTGCTCTTTGTATCTGTATTAGAAAAAAGTTTTCTTTTTTCATGCTTAATTCTCAGCTGCTTGATTCACTGCTAATTCCTTCAGTACAGCTGGAGGAAAGAATGAGGTCTCAGAATTATTACAGACCACTTTTCACCAGATTTCTAGGAGAACTATGATCAAAAGTGGCTTGAAATAGGTTCTTTTTAGGCACATTTGTGATCCTAAAGCACTGCATTACAAATACCACAAGGATGACTGTAGGAATGGTGAGCTGGGAAGGTAAATCCTGCACAAGGAATGGTGCTGACTGAGGCTCTAAGTGGGCTGAGTAACCTCTGAGATAGTATAATACTCATCTATATGACCACTCCAAGTTGCTATTGCTTATTGTATTAACAATATACATACAACTTACCTGAGACAATGAGTTTTGTACCTGAGCCAAACACCTTGTTGTAATAACCAATCACAGTGAATAAAGCCTTTACTATATCAGTGCAGCTCAGTTGTGTTTGCATGGGTATATAGTACTCTTTAAAGAAAATCAGATTTGCTGTATAATCAATTTTTAGATGCTAGGAAAGTGAAAAAGGAGCAGTCACCCAAAATAAACTAAAGTTCAAAAAAATGGAAAAAATGTGGAATTTTTGGAGAGCATATAAGTTGTTAAATGAATGGAATTCATCTCAACTAATTTGAGTCTTCTGAAGGTTTAGGTGGACAATGCAGATGGAGCACCTTGGCTCCATCTCTGCTTTCTGGAAACAGGTAGCGTCAACCTAAGATTTATTTGATGAGATGTTGATAAAGTAATTTTCTCCTTATACACCCCCATAAGATCAGACCCAGAGCTGGTGAACATTATATAGGGATCCAAGGAGCATGAGACTATTGACCTATATTTTTGTTACCAATAACATGAAGCAAAACTGCATTGATTGGAATCAAAATTCCCACTAACAAGATACACCATTTTCAGCTGGTCAAAATGAGACAAACTATTTTCGTCTCAGATGCTTAATTGAGCCAAATTACAGGCAAGTAGCACAGCACCTAGGGTTTACTTGAAGCAAATATTTTGAATAGTAGTAATAACTGATAATAAGCAGTTTCTACAAAAGCTAGAAAGAGAGAGCAGCCTTTCAACTCTGCCTATCTTAAAAGGTGCAACTTAGTGTTCTGGGCATATCTGAGATAACTCACATTTTCATTCATAGTCAGATACAGTCCAAAAGAAAAATGTTTACCTTTTCATAGAATATGTGTAACACAGAGGTTGGACATATTATTTTCAGAATGAATAAGGAATATCACAAAGGTCAAATGTGCATATCTAGAGATAAAAAACATTTTTCTGTTCTCCAAATGCTGTCTTTGCCATATTTAAATTAATTTTTACATAGAAAATCATAATGGGATAAGTTATAGGTCTCTTCTGCAATAGCTGTTGTGTTTCCCCCATTTAATGCATAAATATAGAACAATTACATTGTGTTCTGCAAATGCAAATGGAAATACCATTTAAGGGGGAAATCCTGGAAAGTATTCAGGACAGTTAGAATTAGAGAGAATTAAAGTAGCAGAGCACTTCATGCCAGCCAATATCTAGCTGTATTAAAAAGCATTTCAGAAGTAGTCAAGTTTTACATTTTGTACTTACTTGAAACTCTAAGTTCAGTTCCACTTCCAAATATTTTGACGTCAGGATCCCACAGTCTGATAATGCTTATCAATATCTCCTGCACTGCACTTTTCTTGCATAGGCTACTGAAAAAGTCTCTCTGGTTTAGAGGCTGGTGATAAATCAGACTGAGTGCTATAGCTGAATTTTCAACATTGACTAGAGTGCCATTTCTAGTAATATCTTAATGTTTGTAGTGAGTAGAAAGTTCTGAAAATTTTTGGTCAGAGGCATGGATAGAAAACATTGTAAATTTCTCTGCAATTCTCCCCACCAGTTTGCAATTTGAATTAATTATAGCCACATTGATAATGTCATGTAGTTTCTGAGAAACATACTGTTGGCTTTGCTATATGCTTTATACTGAAAACAGCATTCATCCTTTTGATTGCATAGCTTCACCACAATTGAAAATAATACAAATACAAAAGTAAACCAGTTTCTTTCACTATGACCAGAACTAGAAATGTATTACACTCAGGGAATTTTTCTTCCCAATCAATTTAGAGAAGACCACTTCTGTCAATAAGAAACTTTTTCATTTCTCACATGCTGTTCTGGGAATTAACTTTCAAGCAGTTCACTTTTGTTTCCTAGAACAGGATGCAACCATCCCAATATTTAAATCTACCTTTGGGGTACAAACAAACAAATATGATTTAACAGGGAGAAAATAATTTTCCTCACAGTCTTTCATTCTTGATTGTCTGAGAACTTGAATGATTATCTGAAAATCTGATGAATGATAATGGTACTTACCAGAGACAATCAGCTTTGTTCCCGTGCCAAAGTATTTGATCCAGGTGCTCCACACTATGTTTTGACTTTACAATAAGCCAGCATGCTCTCTTGATATACCATTGATGAAGAAAACCCTAATTTTTCCCAATCATCCATGGGAGTTTGCCTGAAGACGAGGTCCTTGGCTGCTGGGAGATCGTCAGGAATTTCAGATGTGCATCTGGATATTCTGCCGATAGCTAATGTCCTTCAGTCCTTCAGAAAAAATCTCTTTCCTGTTTAGATAACCCCTCCACTTAATGTCTTAGAACTAGATTATGAATTTTCTTTGATTTTAGACAGTAAATAAGAACACAGAGCTCTGCATGTGAACAAACCATGTACCTTCAGGTGAAAATCCTGCTCTTTACCAAAGGTGTACACCTGCAATTATATGATATCAAGTACTACTAGCATGGAGTCAATTTTCATTGTCAGAACACAAAGAGAGAAAGGAGGGAGAGCCAGCACCAAAAGCATTGTGAAAGTGTCTGTGTGCTGCATGCTGTCCCAAGTAGGTGGTTATTGTCTGCCCATCTCTTGGAATCACTCCTGGCTTTGCTACAGCAACTCACTGGCAGCTTTTTACATAACAACTGGTGGGAAAAGGTGGCTTTTCCTTGATCAGGTTTTTGTATAAAACAGCCCAAGATAACATCAGAGGAGTCACTACTACTGTCAATCAAACAGCCTGCATGCTTAGTTTGGCATTTAAAATAAACTGAGTTAGAGTTTACTTCTGGGATCTCTTGTAGCATACTGCCTGCAAAATTATGTTGAGAAATTACTATTTGTGGTGAGAGAGAGGAACTAGAGGGTGAAGGTCTTTCAGCTGAAGAAGGTGTAAAAAACCCCAGTGGTCTACTTTGAAATCTTCTGAACAGAAACATCCTAATCACAACCACAAATCAAGGGCAGGAGTGATGTAGACAGAATGACACTGACTGGTGTTTTTCCTGCCACGCCCTTAGACATGCAATGAAGGAAACCACCTATCTCATTTCTGTCCAGACAGGGTTAATTTTTGCAGTAGACAGGAGAGTGCATGGCTAGGACACACAAGTTACTCTACATCACCTCACCTTATTGCTGGATGTGGGGGAAGGAAGTTTCTTCTGGGGGAGAAGGGCTTCCTTCTGGTCAAGTACATGTGGCAGAGTGAGCATTTGGATAATACTGGTTCTGGGCTGGAGGGAGCAGTCAGCTAACGCCAGTTTCAAGCAATCACGTGGGAATTGTTCTTTATGTTGCCCACTTCATCATTAACATTGTTGCTGTTATTGTTTGGTTTTTATCTCATTGCTGTTTCCGGTAAATAGCTCTTATCTCAACCCATGATTTTCACCTTCTGTGCCTTCAATTCTACTTTCAAGTCCTCCACAAGAGAGTAGGGGAAGTGAGCAAGTGGAATGTGGTTTGAAGAGCATGGTAGCACTACACTGGAGAGCACCATTCCTAAGCCATGACAGCCTTACTTGGTGTTCAACAGAGTATGAAATGTTGAGATAACAACAGGTCTGTCCAGAGATGGTTAAAACCAAATTTAATCCAGGTTAAAACCAAATTTGATCCAGGCATTTATTATGTAAAGCATTTATTATAAAAAGCATTTTGCTCGATCTGTTCACATGGCTGTGGTACCTAACCCTGTATATATTCCTTTGTGTGCTCCTTGCAGTGCTCTTTTTCAGAGCAGGGAGAAGGATCAGGGTTGCTTTGTTGATGTTCTGGGGGATATTAGCTAATGACATCACAACATCAAAGTCAACAAGGAACATTTGGGATGTGTATTCAGTGTTGCTCTCCTCCCCTTACCTTGGGCACAGCCTTTGGGGGTCTATTAATAATCATAAACAGTTTGTGGAAGGAAGACGACGGGCTAATTTTTCCCAAGATTTTCACCCCTTTTCCTTCTTCAGGACTGTCACAACAGCTTTTGAGAATTTTGAATTTCCCTTGGGTGTTAAAGAAAGCATGTTCTTGTTGCAAAGTCTGCCAGATCCCCTTAGTGTGGCCCACACCATGTTTAAAGTCAGGGCAGAGATATATACGGAGGTTATTCAGAGATCTAACTTGAGAGTGGATAGTCATGAGTGCCATGAAAGGTAGAAGATAATGGGCCAGCTTTTGAAGGATTACTCTGTTCCAATGTTTTGGAAATTCACCCCTGACATCTACAGTTTTGGGGTTGAGTGAGATGAAGGTTTTGCTCTAAGGTTGCAGGAGAAATCCTGTTAGGTATGGTGAGCAAAAACTCACCCCCACTGTTCCCTGGGAGTTCATATGTAAAATGATTACTAGAAAGTTCTTTGTTCCTCCTATTGTTATTGCTTTTTATTTGCTGCATTGACATTAATTTTCCTAACCCCAGTTTGTGATTGGTACCATGTCCCTCATATTCTGCTCCTAAAATATCCTATCTATATCTCTGATCCTACCCTGACCCTTGCCTTTTTAGTGCACCCTATACCCTATTTTCAGTCTCTGTTCTTTGCTGGTTTTGCTGATTAAAAAAATCTCTTATTTTCAGGTCACTAAATGATGCCCGCCTCTATTTATTTGCCATGAGGACTTTCTCTGAATAATCCTGAGGTGACACTCGTACATGCCATCTGGGCCTGGTGTGGCACACTGCAGGACACTGGCAGAGGTATAACTTACTGCAATGTGCCCTGCCTGCTCTTTACCAGACATAGTTCAATACCAGGCAGCACCCTCAGGGGAAAGGGGAGGAAAACAGACCAACAGGCACTGTGGCCACTCAAACTGCAGCTGAATGAGAGGAACAACCCATGCTAGTACAGAGGAAATCCATGAAAAAAACAGTTTGTTTAGTGAGGGATGAAGAATAGGACCTGCAGTAGTTTGTTAATTTTAGATTTCGCTAATTTTGAGATTTTCTGGTTAATGCACTAAGGCATGTGGTGGGTTTAGTGTTAGCTAATCACTAATGCACTCACTTCTTGTGAGATAGAATTAGGAGAAAAGCAAAGCAGGCTCAAAACTTTAAAAAGGGATAAAGAAAAACTTATTAACAGTAATTAAGAGTAATAAGAATCAGAACAAAACCTTCAGAACACTTCTCTTCCTCTCACAACCTTTTGTTTCTTGCTGACAGCGTAAAGAAATAAAATTTAAAATTTCAGTCAGCTTACCAACTCTAGAATAGTCGTTCTTCAGTTTATTTAGGGAGACAAGTCCCTCTTGTTAATGTCATAGAGACTTCTCTACAAGAAAAACAGTTCTCTCACAGACCTCATGAATAGCAGCCACTTGGGGAAATATGTAATTGTGAATCCTCTCTCATCTTTTACAAGCTTTTTTCACAGTTGTGTTTATGGCTATGCTAACTTATGGGGTATTGTTTTAAAGATGAACTGTTTAAAGGTAAAAGATCTCATTATCTATCTCTAAAATCATCTTTATCTTTAGCAACAGAGATCTTCTTTTCTTCTTGAGGGCACAGGACTACTCTTCTCTGTTCAAACTTCTCATAGGATCACAGCTACTTTAACATCTGCTTACTTTAGGTTGGAAGCTTTTGCTCAGTATCTACAATTTGAACATCTCTCTATAACTTTATGTGTTACAGGGGAAAAGAGTCTTTCTCTACAGATTTATAAGATGATTTCAGCCCCAAGATTAAGGCATCTTCTCATCCCTCCCATCTGGGACTTGACTTCCTCTTCACTAACTTACTGTTTTTATGTTGCTGTTTTATACACTTGCATCTTTTTTTTTTTTTTTTACTCGAGAGAGGATTAAAGCACTGAAAGAGTTAACATCTCGCTTGAAGTTTGTATACTGTCACCTAAACTACGACTAAAAGGGGAGCTAAAATTTAATCAGTCAGTCTAAAACTCAGCAGCAACACACCAAAAAAGGAGGGAGGAGGTGTATACCTTCTCTTTCTCCCTGCCCAATAGCTATACTAGTAGAATCTTATCTGAGCCGTCTTGGCCCAGGCTGCTCCTGAAAGTTAACAGACTCAGCCTCAGGCTAGTACCAAGATGTTAGATATCGCAAGCATAGACTGACCCCTGGCACTCCCTCCCCTGATCAGCAGCCGATAAAAAGCCAGCGAGCGCCCGGGGGGAGAAAGGAGAACGGCCCCGCGGCCGGGCTGCCCAGCCTGGCCTAGCTAAGACAGGGGCCAGGGCGTGTTACCTCTTTACCGACCAGAAGAGAAAGAAAGTTTTTCCAAAATTTTCCGTATTTAACATGTGTTTTTCACAGAGGTGTGTACAGCTTCCCAGCAGTTCTGGAAACTGTCAGTCACACAAAAGCTTTTACATCACATCTGTAGATACCTCTCATGCAAAACCACTACAGGTGCTCACAACAGAAGGAAGAGGCAAGGCCAGAGGTAAACACTAATCCCTACCCCAGGTGTGCTGTGAGATATGTGAACAGATTTCAGCTGCCAGTCAGGAGAGCCCCTCGTGACCTACTTCCTCTGATTCTGGGAAGCCATGGCCCACAGCATAAAAATAGATGGTAGTGAAGCCCAGCAGCTGAGATCCTTGTTCAGGGATCTGAGCATTGGCAAGAGGATTGGGAAGAGGACAGAAACTTTCAGCCTCTGAAGGTGACTCCTGTCAAGCAGAAGGGAAAGGATTCTTTCATTCTCTCAAAGGTGATCCAACAGGGTACCCAAGTAGGTGGAATACCATGGAAAAAGGTATCCAATACCTGAGCGAATTTGCTGTACTGAAGGTAATCTTTAGGGATTCAAATAACAAGCAGTGCCTTGTCCAGTGTACACAATGTATATGGCAGAAGTTTGTATGGAGCTTGCCATCATCGTACACCAACCCTATGAAATCCTTTACACTGATGTCAATGAAAGAAGAATCACTTCACTGCTTGAGGTGATTACCCACCTCTGACAATATGTTCATATTTTTTCCTCCCTACCAACCTAAGCCTTGACTGTGGAACCATTGCCCAAGACTCTGGACAGACTCAAAAGATTCAAGCATGTTAGAGAGGAAATGTCTGATGTTCTGCCAGTATGAACTACAGTCTCTTCTACTGGGAGCATGCAGCCCCCTGCTCAAGAGAGAGGTACATACCACAAGGTAACCTAGAGGTGGTTTTACTTGTATGACTACAGAGAGGACATTAGGAAGCACCTCTGCCCTAGCTGCACAAGTACCTGAGTGTGCTGGTTTAAAAACCAGCACAGCTGGAAAATTAAACCCCATTTAAGCTTCTCTTCCCCCCCACCAACCCCCTCACTGAGGTGAGAGACTAAAAGCGAAGATTTTGAGTTGAGAACAATTTACTTGAGAAAAAAACATGAATAAAATAAGAAAAATGAACAGTAACTATATTGAAGTACACAAAACAAAGGTGATTTATATACAGAAAGTTATTCACCAACCAAGACCCTGCACAACCTGAGACAAAGAAGAAAGTGAGACCTAGCTCTTCCTCCCATGCACTGGGCCATACAGCACCTGGGAAGCTAGCTAGGTAGTCTGAATGGGAGCTATGCTGCCAAAAAATGCTGTCTCCATCAGTTGCAGCAGTGGTCCCAATGCAGGGGTCCCTTTCCCCAGGGCAGTGGTTATCCCAGTAATGGTCCTGGTGGGCACTGCAGCTTGCATTGGGGTTCTTGCCAGCTGCAGGATTAACAGCAACAGTAGCAGCAGCTGTGGCAGTAGCAGCATTTACCCCTTTTGAGTTTCCAGTGGCCGTGTGTTTAAGGGAACAGTTTATTCTTTCCCATGCCCAAGGTTAGACTGACTGCCTCCAGCTTCTGATGCAGCTTGCTCAGCCTCTTCTGCTGCAACCAGACTCCAGCCATGATGTGAATGGTATGGAATTAAATAGTGTTAGAAACTCCACCCCTCTTCTTAGCTCTGTACCCAGGAAATTCTTTAAGGACAAATGCCCCTCCACTTCACAGTGGGCAAATCCTCAAACAAAGCAGGAGGGCTGATGTTACTTCTGATCCTCTTGAAAGGACCTCCAGTTCATGTTTACAAGAACTGAGAAATTAGTACTAGGACCAGAATAGAGGGGACTCCAGCCAGGTGGAGAAAAGGGACAATGAGATCTATTGGACTGTATGAGTCTGATGGCCTGATGCAAGATTGTAAGGCTTTGGTTGGCACTGGCACAGAATGTACCCTGATGTCATCAAGATCTATAGGGACAGAATCTGTCTTTATTACTGGGGTGATAGGGGCATCCCAACAGCTGACAATACTGGAAGCTGAGGTGAGCCTGACTGGGAACAAAATGCAAAAAGACCCACTCCCAGAGGCCCCATGTGTCCTTGGCATAGATTACCTTGGGAGAGGGTATTTCGAGGACCCAAGAGGGCATTGTTGGGCTTTGGGGATAGCTGCTGTGGAGACAGAGGAAATTAGACAACTGAACACCTTGCCTGGTCTCTCAGAAGACCCTTCTGCTGTGGGAGACTGCTGAGGGTCAAAGAACAACAGGTACTGATCACTGCCACAACAATGCGTCATTAACAACACCACACCAACCGGAACTCCATGACCCTCATCCATGAGATGATTCATGAACTGGAGAGCCAGGGAGTGGTCAGTAAGACTCGCTGACCCTTTAATAGCCCCATATGACCAGTGTGTAAGTCCAGTGGAGAGTGGAGACTGACAGTGGACTATTGTGGCCTGGATGAAGTCACACCACCACTGAGTGCTGCTGTGAAGGACATGCTGGACCTTCAGTAAAAACTGGAGTCCAAGTGGTGCCACCATGGACATTGCTAATATGTTTTTGTCCATTCCTTTAGCAGCAAAGTGAAGGCCACAATTTGCTTTCACCTGGGGGGGTGTCCAGTACACATGGAATAGACTATCTCAGGCGTGGAAACAGCCCCACTATTTGCCATGGACTGATCCAGACTGTATTGGAAAAGATACAATACATTGGTGACATTATTGTGTGGGGCAACACAGCAAAGGAAGTTTAAACAGAAGAGGAGGAAGAGGCCCTACCATATAATCAGCTCCCAGGAAATGAAAAGTGATACCTTCTCTTTACTGATTTCAGTGTATCACTGAAAATGGAAAGCTAATATATGGAGTCCTATATGGTGAGTTGCAGAAGCTATTGAGGCACAAGGTGGAACAAGTCTATTTGCAGAGCTGAAAGATGTCTAGCTGGATTTAGATATCACTGAATGAGAGAAATGGCCTGTGCTCAACCTCTACACTGACTCCTGGATGGTAGCAAATGCTCTGTGGGGGTGGATGGAGAGGTATAAAAAGAACAATTGGCAGTGCAGAGGTAAATGCATCTGGGCTGCTGAACTGTGGGAAGACATCACTAGCCAGGTACAGAAGCTGGTTGGAGAAGTACATCACTGTAGATGCAGAAGTGCCCAAGAGTTGGCCACAACAACAGACAGGTGGAATGGGCTGCCAAAATTAAAGTGTCTGAGATGGATCTTGACTGGCAAGGATGAATTATTTCTGGCTCACTGGGCCCATGACACATCAGGTCATCAGGGAAGAGATGCAACAAACAGATGTGTTCTTGATCAAGGGGTGGACCTAATAATGGACATTGTCTTCCAGATTATCCACAACTGGGAAAAATGCACTGCAGTCAAGCAGGCCAAGAGGGTAAAGGCTCTGTGGTATGGGAAACCATGGTTGAATTATAAATATGAGGAAGTCTGGCAAATTGCTTGCATCACACTCCTGCAAACCCATCAAGGCAATTGCTACATTCTTACAACAGGGGAAGTAACCCCTGGATGGCTGGAGACCTACCCTGTGTCTCGCACCAATGACAAGATCACCATCCTGGGCCTTGAAAAGAAAGTTTTTTGGCAATATGGCATCCCAGAAAGAAATGAGTCAGATAATGGGACTCATTCTAAAAATGGCCTCATAGACAGCCGGGCCAGAGAGCACAGTATTATTGAGTGGGTATATCATATTGTCTCTCATGCACCAGCCTCTGGGAATATCAAAGCCTCCACATACCAGAGAAGGGGATAAAGTCCCATGGTGCATATGAGGAATATATTTTAGAGTAGACAATTTGGATTAGTCCTGCCTCAAGCAAAGGGAAAGCCATCAATGGGATTATTTTTGGTGAAGGACCTGGATGCACGTGATGGGTAATGCAGAGGGATGGGGAAATGCAATTTGTCCCTCAAGGGGATTTGATTTTTTGGTAAGAACAGCCTGTAATGTTAAATTGTATAATACTGGTTGCTGAATGACACTGCCACTGTGTGCCATAAACGCCATGGACGATGAGCATGGACTGCCCCAGATACACCAGTCATGATCTCCTGATGCAGCTTGCAACCACCCAACAGCACACCAGCCCTCCTGCCCTGGAAGACACCTAGGACAGATAGAACCCACAGTCATGGACTAAATTAACTCAATAGATGTCTTGGAGGGATGGCCACTGACTATAGAAATTATATTCATGCTTTTGTATTTATATAGATATGTGTGTATATATATACACATAGATGGAAGGTGTAGGATCTGAGTATGATGTAGATGGTATAGAATCAGGAACGGATAATGTCCTGGTGTTGGCCAAGACAGGGAAAATTTTTGCAGGAGCAGGAGTGAGCTGCTGAATTCTACACCACTTTGTGTCACTGCTGGGAGTAGGGTAAAGGGGGGGTCTCTTTTGGTTGGGGTAGCATGGCAGTGGTTCGTGTTTTACATGGCTCTGTGTAGTGAGTTTCTGCACATGAATAATTTGCCTCTTTCTTGTACACTGTTGTTAGTATTGTTGCTGTTACTGTTCCTTTTCTTATTGCATTGGTGTTTCCAGTAAATTGTTCTTATGTCAAACCATGATCTTCTACTTTTGTGCCTTCAGTTCTCCTCTCTAGCTTACTGCAGGTGGTAGGGGGAAGGGGAAGTGGGAGTGAGGGAGCAACACAAGGTTTGGACTGATTCAGTGGGAACACTAAATTGGGGAATACCATTCCTAAACCATGACAATCCTCTTTGTTTTAAGATTAAATTGATGAAGAAAATGGTTATAAGCAGCATATCATCAGCTCTGGTAGGTAAGAGATGGCAAATCTCTAATTTGAACTGGTCTGTGTGGAATTTTGTGGTAACTGAATTAGGGTAGACAGGGCTTACAATTTTTCCAACAGCTTACAGTTGCTTACATGTGCAGCAGGGAATATTACATGGTGAAACTTTTTCTCAAAATTGCTAGGTAGTGGCAAGCAGATAATTCCCACCACTGAGGTACTTCCTTCAGCACACTGTATTTCTTTTCTGACTACTCGTTCCTATGGAGAAAAGCATCCAGACTAGATGATTACTGCTTCCCTGTTTGCTCCCCTAAAGATCACCAGAATTATGCCAAGGCTGTATAAAAGCACCAAAGGAGCAGGTAAGTGTCCAGTATTTATGTGGTAAGTTTTAAGGCAGTGAAGATTTCCTTTGCCCTTAAAATAGTAGATGGCTGTTGAAGACAGGACTGGTAATGATAAACTAGACTTTGAGAAGGACATCTATGTGGGGTTACCCAGTCTTTTGGAGTAGCAGAAAAAGGCTGGGCTTTTCAGCAGCTCACTCAGATGCAGTGAGAAGACTGGTGGAGTGGCACAGTTACAACCTTGTGGTTCAGACGTTGCGGGTGCCTTTTTTGCCTTGATGATCCTTGTGTTTCTATCACAGTGAGGATCCCAGTAGGCACAGTAGTAACTTGCAGCATCATCTGGAATTACATCTTTTATTGTAAGAACACATCGCTTCTGGACAGAACTTATCTCAGTCATGTATCTGTTTGATTGAAAGACACTTTCAACGGTAACTTTGCCTCCTGAAACAAATAGAAGCCTCTTTGGAGCTTCACCCTCCTTCTGCTTATACCAGTGTATGACGATGTCAGCGAAATTTGCCTCTAATGTTTGAATTTCACATGTCATCCGTGCACTTTTTTGGAACTTGGTGATGGATATAGGACTCTGCATGGGAATTTCCTGTGCAAATCCATCTAGGAAAGAGAAGAGGTTAAATTATGTAATTAGCTGGAATTCAGGGATTTGGAAAGATGCCTGTCATGGATGCAAGGGCATGGGTGCCTGTGAGGAAAGGTAGGAAAATAAGGAAGTACTTACAAGACCAAGAGGCTGTGGCCACAAACACGATGAGCAGCAGCATGTTTGCTTGTCATGCTTTGCTCTCATTGAGATTCAAAGGAGGAAGAAAGGTACTCCAAATGGGAACCGTTTTGTACGGAAGGAGGAAGTGGCTCTCTTGAATGGTCTTCCGTGATGAACCTTCTGTGTGCAAGCAGATCGGGTGTCTTTGCAGAAAACCCTCTCCGGACTGTCAAATATTAAAATTGGTAAAAAGGCTGTAGTCCTATCTGCTTTTCAAGTAAATATGGGAAATAATGATAAAATCCAAGGATTGTGGCCCTATAAAATCCAGTCAAAGTGACTGAGAAAAGGCTGCAATCAAAAGCATGTCCAGATATGTATGGTGGAGTGAAGGTTTCAGCCTGGAGGTTACCCTGGTGGGCAGTGATTGCATACCTGACCTGAGGGGTGCAGAGAGGTGCACAGTGTCAGAGCAGGTGAAGACTGCCTTTTGCTGCTTCAGCTTAGTCACCTAGATGCAAGGTGCAGAAGTGTCCCGGGTGTCCCTGTGCTGGTGCTGCCCTCCACCAAAGCTGAAGACCATCAACCTGCAGTGACTACAGAAGCTGAACTGTTGGGACTTGCCTTTGCTTTGGTTTGGGGTGCAGGAGGAAATACACAGCCACAGGATTTCAGTTTCATATCTTAGCTGAGATGCAAACAATTATTGGAAAAAAGGCTGGAAAATAAAAGAGAATAGCTGTTGTCAACAGCCATTGCAGAGAGACATCTTGATGAGTGGGTTTGATGCTGTGGGGTCTCCCCTGTAACTGGTGAGTCCAGGCTGATCCTCCTCCACCAAAGGCTGTATCTTTCTTGCTTCAAACTTTCCATCTGGTCTCAGGGGTCTGGGATACCTGACGGCCATTTTATGGATAAATGCTGAGGCAAAGGAAATACTGAGTACCTCAGGGTTTTCCATGTCATAAATCACCAGTTTCCCTGCCCCATCCAGCAGCTTTCCCTAGTGTTTCTTTTGCTGCTACTGTATTTGTAAAATCCTTTCTTGATCTCATCTGCCAAATTCAATTCTAGCTGGTTTATTGCTTTCTTAAGTGCATTCCAGCAGCTCCACACTCCTCCTGGATCACCTTTCCCTGATTCCACCTCATTTACACTTAATTTTTATGCCTGATAAAGTCAGCAGCTTTTTGCTCACTCTTAGGATACTCCTGCTGCCTCTACTTGGTTTCCTAGGTGTCAGACTGGACCTTTCTTGAACTTGGAGAAGACTCTTTGATATCAACCAGTATTCCTGGACACTTCTCCTCAGGGTTGTATTCCATGTGGTGTTTCCAAGCAGATTTCTGAAGAACTTTAAAAGTCTACTCTCCTGAAGTCCAGGGCTGAGGTCCTGCCTTTTGCCCTGCTGCCTTCTCTCAGGAGTCTGAACGCCACCGGCTCATAGTCACTGCAGCCAAGGCTGCCCTTACTTTTCCATCCACAACAAGGTCCTTATTGACTGCCCAATCACCCATGTCAGGAAGTTGCTGCTAACTCACTCCTGGAACCTCCTAGACTGGTCGTGAGGAATTCCGAGATCCCACAATACAACAACAAAAGGCAGGCTGACTGAAGTTAACATCAGAGATGACACGTACTACAAATTATTTTTCAAATAGTTGAGGAAGACAGAAACATCCATAGCAAGATATTATATACTCAAGTCACATAGAAACTTTAGCAAAAAATGTTCAGAGCCTGTAGAACTATAAATCCATCACTGTGGAGGCATTTGTGCTAATTTTTAAAAGATACTGAACATGTGCACTCCAATTCAGAAAATATAAGACATAAAAGTATTTCAGTGTTTTGACCTAGCTTTCAGGAAAATGCCAGCTTTCCTGGAACCAGTCTTTGATTGTAGAATCTGGTTTCTAAAACTCAGTGCACTTAACCCAAAGGCTCTTTGCTTGTCTGTGGCATAGCTCGTGGCTGAGGATTTCAATTTTTGCCTTGAACATAACAAATGAGGAATTGTGACGATAAAATTAGGTTTTCTGTGCTGTTGTAGGACTTTTTAGTTACTGAGATGCAAAGGAAGGCAAAAGAAAAATATGAAGGAAAATATGCAAGATCAGCTGGTCTTCCCCCCTTCTTTCCTATTCCTGTTTTTTTTTTGCAAGAGAAAATACTGAGGGATGAAGAAATGTTGCTCTGCTTGCAGAAAACAGAGAAGAGAAATCTACAACTCACACAGAGAGACTGTGTTCACTGTCAGGTGAGTGCTTTCAGTAAAATCTAGCCTTCATTTTAGGAGCAATGTTTCGTATATTTATCTTTAAGTGACAGAAAGGCTTCACTTTCTGGATATTGCAGAAAAATCTGTGCACAGAAATTATATACTGATTGTCAACATCAGATATTTAACACTTGTCATAAGATTTTGTTTTTTCTCTCCTGCTTCAGAAAATCATGAAAGGGGTGGAATAAGGAAGTATTCGAAATTTTAGCAGAGTTCACAGCTTGTGGTTCAGAGTGCAAAGAGTCTTTTTGTAAGGCTTATCTTTGCCAAACTAATGCTGTGGTTCTTGATACCAGTATGCACAGTAATAAATGCCAGAATCCCTCAGGGTTAAAGAATTTATCTCGAGATCATATATGGGCCGAGTAGGATCATTCCGAACTCGAAATCTATTTCCATCATTGTTGTCCTCAAAAACAGGTGTCCATCCAGTCTCGTACAGTATCCTCTTCGGCGGCTGTCCGGGAAGCTGCCTGTACCAGTGCACAATGTTTTTCTCTCCCAGTTGACATGACATGCTGGCAGACATGCCCTTCATCTGCTTCTGCATCACTGGGGTTTGCACTGGCACTGACTGCATGTCTACACCTGGAATTGAAAGCAGAGAAATTGCATGAGGGGAGAAACTCTTGGTGTTTGGAACAAGGCTTATGTTCACTGTAGACAGGAAGGAGAGAGAAAAGGAAAAAGGTCTTACATGGACCAAAGGACCAAAACAAAGTTGCAAGAAGGACTGGAAACAGTAACATATTGCCTGTGCAGATTAACCTGAAAACGAAATAAATAGAAATGTTATAAAGCCCTTCAGGTGGACAAATCATCAAATGACTGGGAGGAGGAAATTACTCATTCTGCACATCCAATGGTCGTTCTTCAACACACTACCACAGAGGGTGTTAAATTTACTGACAAGCTAAACCATGGTAGGAGCAGCATAGAAAGGACAAAAAATACTCAATCTGAAAAAGATTTCTTCATCTATCTACTACTAGACTTATAACAGACTTACCTACTGAACACACTCAAGTTGTTCAGCTTGACCCTTCCCAAAAATGGTGTCCTCTCCTCAGAGACTTCAAAGCTGTCCCAGAAGAATGTTCCACCTTTCCTTAGAACTTTGGAAGAATCACAGAATAACAGAATGCTTTGGTTTGGGAGGGACCTTAAAGATCATTGAGCTCTCACCTCTACCCCATGTGCAGGGATGTCACCCTCTAGGTCAGGTTGCTCAAGGCCCCATCCAACGTGGCCTTGAACACATCACAAGGGATGGAACGTCTAGATCTTCTCTGGGTTGTCTGGTCTAGTGCCTCATGACTCTCAGAATAAAGAATTTCTTGCTAACATCTACTCAAAAGCTCTTTCAGTTTAAAACTCTTCCCCCTTCTTCTATCACCATCTACCTGTGTAAAGATTTGTTTTTCATAAGTGCCCTTTAGATACTGGAAGGCTTCAATAAAGTCTACTCTAAGCATTTTTGTGTCCAGGCTGAACAGCCCCAACTAAGCCTTAACTAGGCCTGTCATTAGTAGTGTCTGGCAAGGTTCCATACTGGATCCAATATTTTTTAACTTCTTCGTCAATGACTTGGGGGAAGGGGCAGATGACTCCTCAGTTCACTGATAGCATGAAGCTGGGAGGAGTGATACCCCAGAGGGCTGTGCAGCCCTTCAGAGGGATCTTGGCAGGATGGAGAGAGGGTCAGACTACTTCCCACCTGAGGGCATCTGCCTGCAACAGCGTGGCAAATGGTCAGAATTGTACAGTGTTGGTTTAAGTAGGTATGGAATTTATGAGGCTGGTTGAGGATTACATGAGCTGGGCTCTGTGCTGCCCTTACATCTGGCTTGAGCAAGGTCTAACAACCAAAGGATGCCTGGGACGAAGGGGAGGTCTCACAGCCCTGTGTTGTTTCAGTGAGGCACAGAGAAGCACCTGTGCCTATGCAGCACCCCCTTGTTCTCACCCTCCCTTCACCCTGAAAGGTGAGCTGTATTGTAAATCTGGTCTGATGAGAAGGCACACAAAAACTCTCTGGAAAAGATCAGACAACAAAGGCTGCCTCAGACACTGGAGGGGGACCAAACTGTTTATTTTCCCTTTTGTGTTAATAAATTCTGATCAAAAGTAAGTGACATTCTAATTTACACGTTTAACTTTCATGCTCCTTGGAATGCAAATGAAGAAAAACATGTAATATATGTATGACCCCCATCTACAGCATGTGATTGTTCCATCTCATTGGAAAGGGCCAAAGATTTATAGTATAAAGGGGGCGCTTGGGGGTAGTGTTGGGGGTTGGGTTTTTCCTTCCTTTTCTTTCCTTGTTACTTGTGGATTTTTTTCCCATTGAGTTGCTAAGAAGCAGTGATGACTGGGTGCTTGAGAGGCGGCAACTCCTCTGTGTTTTTGGGGAGTTTCTCTCAGAGAGAATAGAGATACCACGAGAATAGAGGCAGGTAAAAAGACAGGTAAAAGGACAGAGGTTGGGGCAGATGGGAACTCTCTCTCGCTCTGCGTTTTGGTGGAGGATGGTTGGACCTGCAGCTTGGAAAAGGAATTCGCTGCCACTGCCATAACCCAGCTGGGAGCTTCCTTTCTTCTGCTGCTAGGACATCCCACAGTTTCCAGCTACCGCTGCAGAGCTCCTGATACATCTTGTCCATCACTCCGGGATTTCTGCTCATCGCTGCCGTCCCAGCTTGCTGCTTCCATGAGTCCTGCTGGGACACCGGGATGAACAACGCCCGTGCGGTTTCGTGAAGTAAAACCCCCCGACCCAGCCGTGTGGGAAATCAGCGCATGCGCCCTGCCCACCGGGAGCCACCAGCCCCCCCTGCCGGCTGTGACCGTCACTGCACCAAAGGAGCCGTGCCGCGGCCTGGCCGGCTGTTGTTGCGGCATTCTGGCTCTGGCATTGGTGCTGTAATTGTTGTTGTTTGTTTGCCTTGTTAGTAAACATTAGTAAAGAACTGTTATTCTTATTCCCATGTCTTTGCCTCAGAGCCCCTTAATTTCAAAATTATAATAATTCGGAGGGAGGGGATTTCTGTTCTCCGTTCCTAGGGAGGCTCCTGTCTTCCCTAGCAGACACCTGTCTTTCAAACCAAGACAGGTAGAAAGAGATGGAGGGGCAGAAAAAGTTTTGCCTGCTTCAGCTTGGTCTATGGACTGTGTCTTTCCTCCTCTCCTGAGGGGAAGGATTTTCTTTAGCTTTGCACCTCCAGCCGCATAGGAACAGGCCTAGGAATACTTAATTATATTTGTCTATCTGTGTATCTTAGAAAAAAGAGGCAGCTGTTAATTTCACTGTGCATCAAGAATTATAGATACAGAAAATGCCTTGTGAACATTTGACTGCACTGATTAGCCATGACGCATTTCTTTAGAAGATCTTTGTATTTCTGTTGCATGAAATAAGGAGCTCCTCTGGCAGTAGTGTTTTGCCAGCAGTGAGGTGGTTGGACCTCTGTGCAAGTGCCTGCCTTCCTTGATAATGGGGTTGTAGCACCAAATAGGAAAAATACAGCTGGTGGCTCTATTACAAGACAACGTCAATGGCTGTGGCAAAACCAAAGTGAAGCATCCATTTCTACCATTTCTATCATTTGCTGCCCCTTGCTTTTTCTTGTACTTTCCCTGATTTCAAAGACTGAAAATGTGCCCCGCAAAGACTCTATAGCAAATGGTCCCCTGGGCAGCAGCCATCATACGTCATGCTCTTTCCTGAGAAAAAATTCACATTTTCTGACCCAAAAGAGAAAATCCTCTGGATCTTTTTTAGGACTTCGTCAATAGCACTGTACACAAATAAATCTCATGTTACAACTCGTACAGGAAGTTAATATTCTTCTGTTTTCCTTGTGATAAATATTTGAGTCAGGTCCTGTAGTACAGATATATTTGCAATGAAAGAACAAAAAAAGAATTCACATGGAGGGGGGTTGTGAATACCCTTGCCACATGAAATTTCACTGCAGCTCTCCTCAGAGCTGACTGAGCTGTGCTGTATCATCATTTCTGTATGTTCCCAGGTTTAATTTACAGCTTGTCCTTGTAAATGATCTTCACAACTCTTTCTTGGAACAGTCATTTCAGGTGTTGCCCAGTGTAATATCCTTGCCTATGAAAGTAGCCATCATAACCATGAAGTTGGAAGTTACTACTGCTAAGTGTCACCTATATCTTCACCATCACCTCTATTTGAATCCTCTCAGGCTAGATCTTAAATGCAAATATCCTTCTATGCTCCCTCCTCAATATTTCTTCATTTTTGCTTTCTCAGACTATATTGGGGAAAGTACCTGTATTGTTCAGAGATATCTGTGTTACTATATAATTTAGTTGGAATGCCATCACCCACAGGAGTACTCATTTTCCCCAGCACAGAGCAGCATACCACCTAAGTTGTAGCCCATCTTTGCTTTACTTATTGTCTAATATTCATGTAAACATACTCAGCATTAACATGTTGGGGGGTTTTAGAGGTGGGAAAGTACAATTATGAATTTCTGTGTTTGACAGGAAGCCTGGCCCTCAGGGCACAGACAGCTTTCTGTACTGGCTGCCTGTCACCTGTTAGTTCTGTGGAAATGCCAGTAGGCGCAGAAGTAGGAACCTACATCATTGGAGTTAATGTCATTGATTGTGAAAGTGCAGACACTTGTACCTTTCTTTGAAGAAGAATACTTGTTGCTGTAGGAATTGTCATCATAAGAAACTGCACTGGGTCCAATATACAGAGTCCTTTCTGGAGCTTTGGCGGGTATGTGTCGGTACCATTGTATATATGCATACTGGAAGTCAGGAACACCCTCAGCTCTACAGTCCATTGATGGAGTTGTCTTGTGCCCTCTGGTAATGGATACTTCTCTCTGCTTCAGAAGCACTTGTGTTTGTCCATCTAGAAAGAAAGAGAGAAAACAGGACAAATACTCGTAGCTTGCTATTCATTCACACACGTTAACATGGGATGCTTCCTTCCACTGCCCTGTGTCACTGTGACAAAGGGAACCTACGAGACCAGGCTGCAGCCAGAGCCAGGAGAGGAAGCAGCAGCATCCTGAGTGCTCTTGCTTGTGTGTGTGCCCTCAGGAGGAAGTTCACAGCACTCTCAGCAGGGGCAGAGCACAGCAACTGAAGAAAGGAAATTATCACTTTGGAGAGGTTGTCCTGGCAGGTGTTGTCTGAGATAACGCAGCCTGATTGAACCCTGCTAAATTAACAGTCAGATTATAACTTTACACAAGCCAGACAAACCTCTCCCTCCCTCCCTCCCTCCCTCCCTCCCTCCCTCTCCAATTACCTTAACTCATCTACAAAGTAATTTTGTAGTCTGAAGCAAATTTTACCACTGCTTTTAGACTAGTTGGAAGCTTCTAAACAATGCCTGGACTTTTGCTTGGTCTTTCAGACCAAGGAAATGGACTTTTCCTCAGGTTGGCTGCCAATAAAACATAAAAAATAAAACTCACATCATGGAGCTAAATGGAGGGGTGTGAAATTACTGCTCATGACACAGATTGAATATTGAAGACCAGGAAAATACACAGCGGACATTTGGGAGCTCAAAAGCAGTATTGTTGAGTTTGTGACTGTTTCTTGTCACAGGTAAGGTGAAATGCTACACCTCAGAGTGGCTTCTCCAAATGCTGGAAAGAATCACAATGCAAAGAAGCACAAATGCCTTACAACCCCCATAGGCCAAGTTTAAAAGAAAGACAATTAGGTCAAGCAAAATATAGAAATTATTTTGTGCAATGCAAAGTAATTTTTCAGACATCAGGTCACTTCTAGTTTCCTTGGAAAGAAAACGAAACCAATTCCCCTTTTCCTCTTGTTGTCATGTAATTTTACTTATGTTAGCCAGCTTTTTTTTTTTTTTTTTCACGGATTTTTACACAGATCCAGTAACTGTTGTCCTACAGTTGCATTAGGATTCTGATCTTTCAATCTCCTGTGAAATGCAGCCAATGCCCCAGTGCTCAGTGCGCCTTGAAGATGCCATACTGGTGATTGGCAATACTGGGTCCTTTGGGATAGGAACACAATGGTCCTGTGACTTTATCTATGACTGTATCCAAATGCCCATAAACAGAAAGAGCTGAAATAACTCAAAGGAATGTCTTTCTGTTTGCAAAAATAAAAACATCTATTCTATAGCTACAGTCTTGTATGTCAGATGAGAAGACCCACTGAAGTACATTAGGACACTTGTGTTTTAACCTAAATGAAAATTTGATCAACTCCAAGAAGAAAACAAAGAGAAAATAAAACCAGATTCTGAAGTGACAAAGAAATACAAAATGCAGTCTTGATTGGTGCTTCAAGTTTATTTTCACTTCTAACTTTCTATTCTGCCACACAAATGACAGAAGGGGGTTTTTATTCCAAAGATGTAGCTTGAAGGGTAGTGAGAAGAGAAAGATTTTGCCTTCCTTTATCAGGACCCAGCTTTTAGCCAAACCTGTCATCTTATAAACCCACTCAGAGGCAATCCATCCTGGCCCCCAAAAAATGCCCTTTTTGTTCGCAAAGTGAAATAGCAAGTCTGATGGTACTGGCTGTAGTGTGCATCTGCAAAGCTCAGCAGCATCTTTTGTATCTGGCTGTCTGTGCAATTTGATTCAAAGCTTTTGAGCTTTTGGGGAAAGTTGGGTGGCATTGTTCCTACATGTTATCAAACACTTCAGGTTCCTATTTGGAAAGTAGAGCATGTCTTTGTGCAGGTCCCTTGTGGCTTTCTGCTACTGTGCATCCCAACTAGCACAGTAGTAGGTGGCAGAGTCTTGCAACGTTACTTTGCTCACTGTCAGGGTGCAGACAGATTTGCTGGGATCCTTCTCAACAGTAAACTTCCCCTCATCAGACTGGTTTTCAAGGAAAAACCTAGAGAACATGTAGGCAATATGCTTGGGAGCTTCGTTGACCCTCTTTTGGTACCAGTGAATAAAAACGTTGCTAAAATCATGACTGGAGACATGGCAATTGATTAGCACTGTTTTGCCTTCTTGCTTGGTGATGGATATAAGGGTTTGCTCCAAGTCTTGAGCAGAGCCACCTGTGGCAATAAAAGAGAAAAAACAGAGAAGCTGTGAGAACATCCCCTTTTCCACTGGCGACTGTGCAGGCAGCAGGATGAGCAGGGCACATACAAGTACAAGAAAAAATAGTTGCCAGGAAGAAAGTGCTCAGCAACCACATCACCACCGCTCTTCTTAGGGCTTCCTTACAGGCACAGTGTCAGGGTCAGCCTCAAGAGGGGGTGAAGCAGATCTGAGTGGCTGAAAACTATCCAATGAGGCTGTGCCAGCTACAGGTCAAATAATGATGCATGAGCCATTTCCTTTCAGTTAAGTCTCAAATAGAAGGGAAAAAAACCAAACAAACAGGCAGCCTCTACCCCTGCCCCAAAACCAAGCCCAAAAACAACTCATCTCCACAACCCACCCTTGTAAGAAGAGAGCTCGCTACTAAGATAAACTTCTTTTTTTCCTTCTTTTTTGTTTCCACAGGGAATTTGCCTGGATGGTGAGTAGAGTCACCTTTTTTTCCTTTGCTTGTTGTACTGTGAGCCCTGCTCTTCAAGATGTGTTTGCCAGATAAGATATTAGACGAGATCAGCTTAATTTCTTACCTCTCTTACAGACCGAGGTTATATAGGATGATTTTTCATCCCATGATGATACCTCCAAAATGTTTGTTATAGCAATTTGTCCTGTTTATTTTGAACAGTGAACACCAAATAGGATCCTGTAATACAGCTTCTACCATGTCATGGTCTGAGCCTGGCGAAATGCCAGTGCTTCCATGGGAAAACCTCTTTTCCTGGTATCTGCTGTGAGATGTGATCAGAGACAGAGAAGAGCAGGCTCTAACTTATGACTGAAAGGAAAAAAACTTTATTAACATAAAACTACAGGGAAAAAACACACAGAACACGGGATGAAAACCTTCCAAATTTCCTCCTCCTCCCCCCACCAAATTTCTTAATTCCGTTGCCACCCTTTGGATAATCAATTCTCAGTTCTTTGAGAAGAGAGGAGTCCCTCTTGCACTACAGACTTCACCCAGGAAACAGTCGAAACTTCTCGTGTTTCCATGTCACGTGTGGCACCGCCCAGAGAACATTTTGCCATCGTGACCTCTTCCTTCCATGTCCAGTGCTCTCACCACTGCACATGGACCAGAGCTGCTTCTAGGGTTTTTCCCTTTAAGGATGCTTTGTCCAGTACCAAAAAAGAGCACAGTCCCTCTCCTTTTGGGACACCTGTCCCCCCCATGTTTCACCCCCTGGGGCTGAGGGGTCTCTCGAACAGAGATCATCTTCCTCTTCTTCTTCTTCGAAGACGGAGGGCACCACCACCACCCTCCTCCACCCTTCGTCTCTGTTCACACACCTTCACATCACCGCACTCTCCTGGCTCTGAGCCATTGCCTCCCCCTAGAATACAGTCTCTGTGTCACAGGAACTCAAGGGTTCTGTCCATAGCTATCCAAGAAAAGTCCAGCCAAAAGCCACTCCATCATCTCCTCCCACCTAGAATTCTTCTCAACTTCTCGCAATCTCATCAACTCCAGGAGGAATCAGCGTTTGCAAGGTTTCCATCATCCCAAGAAGGGTTAAAAGTCCCAGGCTCTGCCGGTTTGGTTCATGAACTCCCACGGCTGGCTGCCCTGCTGGGCACCCCTCCCTTCTCCTTCACTCCAGCCGCGCTATCACAGGCACAGGCTGCTCTCTCTCTCTCCCTCCGGGGGGGGGGGGGAATGGGGGATGGCTGCCCGAAGCCCTCGCAGCGCAGAGCTCCTCCACCCTTCGGCCCAGGCCTGGCCTACCTCCCTCCGGCCACATGGCTCCCCTCCCTCCTGCCCAGCTCAGAGCTGGACAGGGAGAGGTCTCCTTTGGTCCAGGGCTGGAACTCAAAAGGAACTTCAAGTGGGAGTTCACAGCTTTTAACCCCTGTGTTCTCAGAGGCGTATCCATGCCCTCAGTGGACAAACCAGGTGCCAATATTAAAATCTGGACACCGATTGGCGTGACCACACCATCCCAAAAAAACCATTTCCTCTCAAACCACGAGATACCAGAAATCCCTCTTCCTGCAGTCATCTTTTGGAGGTATCCAGTAGAGCAAAAAAAAGTCCCAGTGTTATCAAACTCTTACTGATGAATCCAATAATTAAAATATCACAAATATATGTCAAAAGTATGCCCGACCAGCAAACATCTTCCATTACCTGGCTGGTTTTCACATTACTCAATAGGTGGGATTTCTCTCTGCCTATCAAGGCCACCGTCTTCATAGCCAGGCTTTTCCCATGGTCTTGTTACCCTTACAAATTTCAGCAGGCTGAAATTTAAGTTTAGCTCTCTAGCTTAAATGGAGATGTTTTGTCCTATAAACCTATATCAGTAGTAATATACTCATTTTCATGTTCTCATGTTTTGAAATCAGCAAGAGACCCCTTTTTAGAACACGCTTTTTATGCATCTAGTGTAGTTTACTATCTGATTTTTAATCAAAGCAGTGATTAAAATTATTCAACAGTCGATTGGTCCTTCCGAAGACAAATACAGCACACGAGTCTAAGTATTTTTATATCAGCTGGCATTAATCAAACAGACCAGAAGAAAAGTCCATACTAAGATCTGAAAACCTGCTAATGAACAGTGGTCTTACATGGCTATCTCCCATCTCCACTGCTTCCTCATCCAGATAATGTGAAAAAATGTACCATGACAGTTTGCCGATACTGTTGCTATTGGGGTTCTTTGTTTTTAAAGAAGAAAGCTGGAGTCCCAAGAGAATTTCAGTGTGCTTTTTGTCATTTACCGCTGTCATTGCTTAGCTCTTGAACATGAGGCTCCCTCATGACTGACGAAAGTTGTCTAGTTAAGAGTGGGTCAAGGCCATGGTCCTGCTCTAGAAAGAGATGAGAAGGTTTCTGCAGTCTTTGTCATCTCTACTGCTTGTGATTTCTCTACAAAACCAGTGGGAAGCTTTCTGAAGGCAGTCCAGAAGTTGGCAATATGGACAGCTTGGAACTGAACACTTGCTGCAGTGCTATCATGGTGATAGCAGAAATGACTTACAAAATTTAAAAGGGCAAACAAAGCAGTTGGAAGGAAAAGAACATTAACCATCATTCTATTCTTCTAATATATCCTTCTTTAAATTATCGCTGGCCGGGGGTTTATATACAAATCATGAACAGGATGGGACTGCTGTGGAACGTGCCTAGAGCCGTTTTATTTTTTCACCATCAGTCTCATGACATGGTTATGACAATGGGAAGATGCCAGCAGCTCACATCCCAGGCAGCAGACAAAGAACTTCATGTTACAACTTACTTTATAACTTTTTTCACCAATCACACAAAGCAGAAGCATATTGACAGCGGTTCCATCCAACCGCTATAAGCACACCTACCTTTGGTTAAAACAACGCTTGCTTATTTCAAATACAATGCCTGCTTGTAAGCCTTAAAACACAAGGCACAGAGCTCCATTATTAAGCTTCAAACTTCCTAATATCTTGCTAGACAAACTTTTCTGCAGCTTAGGAAGTTATCCTAGACAAGCGTTAATACACAGACCATTGTTCTATTCGTCCTTGCTTTTCTACTTTTTAAATAATATTTCTGCTGACCAATCTCATGGCTACTGCTTAGCTCTAATCACAGTTCTGTCGCCTCTGAGGCCTGCCTTTTGCAGCTTTCCCAAAACCCTCTGATTTTGTGGATTCCCACATCAATCATCATTTTCATGCAGTTTCACGGCTTGAGTTGGTATCCCGCAAAAGGAATCTGAGACAGAGTAAGCTTTTTCATGGAGTAGATGTGACAAATGCAGGCCAAGTTGCTTTTTTGACATCAAATACGAGCTATGCTTGAGCTACCCTTTGCCTAAGGTACTTAGCTCCCACTAAGAATTTCACTCACAATTGAGCAAATTTTACTGTCATGATTGAGTAAATTTTATTCATGACTGAGTAAATTTGACTGTCACTCAGAATTTTACGGTCATGATTGGCATTGAAACTCTTCAAGGAAAGCTCTGAATTGCAACGGTTGTGTAAAAATAGTATTTTATCTCCTGTATTTGTGTGAAGCAGGTAAGCCTTTTGCTGTCTCCAGTGTTGCTTAACCTTTGTCGTACCTCATGCCATATCCCTCTTCATATCCATATTGTGCTGAAGGGTTATTAATCTACTTTAGAATTGGCACATGGAATTAGACTACTTTTTCTTTTTGAAAGCCAATGCCATTTGACCTACTTACAGCAAATAATTCATTAATTGTAAATCCCCAGCTAGCATCTTTTACGCATATTCTAACCTTCTAAACAAGTAAGAAAAGCACTCTCCAATACTTTACTTTTTTAAGCACACAAAATGCTTCCCTCCTTCACAGTTGGCAACTCTAAAATGAATCACATGTCTGCAGTATTTTAACGTGCGGCATATTTAACCAAGGAATTCAAACCAAATAAAAGCAGTCCCTTCAATTGGGAAATCTTTTTCATTTGGTTTTCAAGATACAAAGCATACCAATACTGTACGCATTGCCTGCAGATTTAATAGTCGTAAAAGCAAACCACATGCTTCTGTTCAGATAGCACGGTTTTCCACAGTTTTCCACAATTGTTCTTGGCACAGTTTTCTACTTGCGTGACTGTTAGGACACTCAAAGATAGTTCTAAGGAACTGTAGTAAGCAGAAAAGGAGGGGAGGTTGTGCCTTATTTCTGGCTTCCTTTCGTTTTCTTTTTGGTTTTCTTCCTCTTGCTCTTTTTCATGTCACCTTTCTAGATACTGTGATTTAGATTTGCAGTTTACTAAGCTGTGTTTTCTGTCTGGAATTCTTGTAAATTCTGAAAGGAACCCAACCTATAAATATGCATACTTTTATGATTTGCTAGCTACATATAAAATCTTCCTGCTGCTCTAAAATGCGTTTCATTTGATATGCATTTTTATCACCATTCAAATTAAAAGAGAACAGTTCCTCTATTCACTGCTGTTGTACTGGATTCAGTTCAATGTGCGCTAATGGTGCAAAAAAAAGTCCTGCTGGAAGAAAGGATCTGCATACAAATTGACCAAGACGCATGCTACAAGGCTCTTGGAAAGGTTCGAAGTTTCTCTACTTTTCTGGCAGTCTGTCTTCATAGCAAGACTTGATGAGGTATTTTGCTAGCGTTTCTTTGACAGAAAGCAATAACAAAGCAAGCAAAATGGAGCAGCAAAAGAAGATGACAGCAAAAGGTACATGATCCTCTCTGTTATTTATCATTGTCAAAACAATTTTTTTCTCGTCATGTTACAGAAAATACCTTAGTAGAGCTAAAGACTAGAAAAATGCAACTCTGTTCTGGATTCGTTGAAACCAATGCTATCTGTGGACAGAAATGCCCAGTGTGATGCTGGGAACTCCTAGTTGGTTTCAGTAAGCTGTCGGGAGAACAGCATTTTCGGTGGGCTTTACTTGCGTGTGTGTAAGCTGGGGAGTTTATGCGTGGCCTTGAGCTCTGAGAGTGCCATGGGCACAGAGACCCATCATGTAGCTCTCTGACCAGCCGCAGCACACTGAGGCACGATGGATTACTCCCAGAGTTCATGTGGTAGAAAGGTTTTCTGCCTCCATGAAGGACGACACTTCCATTTTCTTGCATAGAGCCATTCCCTACGTTACAATGGTACCTTGAATTAATCAAGTGCTATTTGCACAATGGCCAGTGAGCTTGGATTCTTAAGCTTCTCATGTTTGATCTGTTTCCTGTTTCAGTAAATAGCGAAGCTTCCAAGGAATGCAATGACAAGAAGATGAAGCTGCTACTGTATTTCAAATGTTTGCGTAATAAAATCGTGATTCTTGCACATATTCGCAATGGTAATTTCAGGTACTGAAGCACCAGCTCTGTTCAGGGCAATTCTGAAATTGACTTGAGCTGTTTTCCATGTTTCTTAGCAGGTGAATTGAGACACTTCTAGCTTTCAAGGCAAGCCATTTGACTGTATCCTCAAAAAGGCTGAGGCTTATGGATGAAAAGGTGAAAAAACTGGGGGAATGAGGGAAATTTCACTTCTGGTTTATGTCATAGATTCAGCCAGATGTTCAACAATCATTAGTTTAATGAGGTAGCAGTGTAGTCTTTCACTCCCGCAGATCCCCAACGGCTTTAAACCATCCAGCAGCTTCTTCCTTGCAACAAGTGCCACAGCCAAAAGCCAGGCCTGGCCATCACTTTCTCCTCGCAGACTACAAACTCTGCCAAATGTACCGGGAATTCTCACTTTCCCTCTCTGTTACTTGGACAAGCACATCCTCTCCGTGTCACCAAGTCCTTAGTGAAACCAAACAGCTTCAACAACCTTCAAACAGCTCAGTGTGCCAGGACAGAAAGCTTTCATTGACCTGTCCCCTTGCCTTTTCCTTGCAGCCTTTTCTTTTCAGAGCACACACTGAGGCATTGCACTTTGCTTCTCAGCTGAGTGCATTGTCATATTGCTGGAGTCCCACGCGTCCATCTCCTTCTCGCACAAAGGGCTTCTGTTGAAACATGTTGATGTGATGTGCTTTCCTGCTCAGCTATTCACACCGTCACATTCTGTGACCTGCTTGCAGTCTGAATCTAAACGGAGAAGTTTCTGGCTACGTCTCCAACACACACAGATGTGCCTGGAAGAAAAGGTTGCTTGGACCTTGGCTCTTACGTTAGAAAACATCCATTCACTCCACAATCAAGAGACACCTTTCTTTGCTTTACATCCTGAAAACTTCACACACACACAGACACAGGCACAGACACACACACAGACACAGACACACACACACAGACACACAGACACACACACACAGACACACACACACGAGAGAGAGCTATGCACTTTCTTTCTTTCTTAGCTGCACTCACCTATTTCCCACCTTGACCTCGCTACCACTTTTCTCTTGGCCTTGCTGTGCATGGACATTTCCTGTTGATACCCATTGTGTTGTCTATCTCTCCCCTACATTGTCATGCCTTTCCTACCCAACCTTTCATTTCCTTGTCATTGCTAACCATTCCTTTCCTTTCCTTTGCCTTCCTGACCCATGCAAGTCCTTCCCTTGCTCCTCATACCAACCCAGTGCCTTGCACTGACTTGCTCACCTATCCTTCTTTTCCTTCCCATATGTCCAGCTCCAATCTTTCATTTCTTTCTCCTTCTAGGACTCTTCTTGTCTTGCCTCCCTCTCCTTTGTGTTGCCTGGCAAAGCCACCACTTGCCTTGCCCTTGAATCCCTCCCTTGCCTTGCATTACCTTGCTCACCAGTCCTCCACCTGGAATTCAACACCTCTCTTTTTGTGGAATTTCTTCCACTTGCCTTTCCCTGCCTGCTTCTCCTAGGATTCTCCAGGCTTCCACTGGCTTTTTTTCTCAAAGCCCCAGTGTTTCAGGAGTATGTGAGTGCAAGCCTGGAGGAGGTCATGTGTAAGAACACCTATCTGTCCTGACAGCTTTCTTCTGACATCTATCCTTCCATGTCTTGAATTTTGGACACAAAATTCTTCTTTCACCCTTGGGCTTCAGGACCAGAATGACAGTTTGTTTGCATACAAAGGAAAGCAGGCAACCCAAGTGTCTTAGGTGCAGGTTAGAGATGGCCCATGCAAGATCAAGGCTGGACAGAGCAGTCTGTCCTGGCCGCTTTTGTGTACCAGCAACCTTTGAATGCACCTGCCGCTTGCCTTGCTTTGGCAACCCAACAGTTTCCTTGCCTTGCCCTGCTGATTCTCCGTTGCTTTGCATTCCTTTGCATGTGACCTGCCTCCAAAGTTTTCCTACTTTGGAAAGGGCTTTGCCTTCCTTGCCCTTCCTGTTACCATTACTTCCTATGCCCAGCCTTGCCTCTAACTTCTGGGACTCCTCTCACCTACCACTCCATTTGCTTTGCCCTCACGGCTTCAGCCTTGCCAACCTCTCCCTAGACTCGCCTACAATTGCCTACACTGGCTTTGCATTGCCTTACCCGCGTGGAAGGCAAGGCAAAGAGCGGTAGGCAAGGCAAAGCAAAGCCAGGAAGTTGTTCTTTGTAGGGCTAGGCAAGGCAGACATAGACAAGCAAGCAAAGATAGGGTAGGGTAGGCTAGGAAAACTAGGTATGGTACTGGAGGCAAGGCCAAGCCAAGTGACTTGGAGTGCCTTTCCTTGCTAGGGAAGTAAAAGTGGCAGTGTTGGTAGGGCAGCTGATAAGGTATTGTGGGGAGGTATAGTCCAGCAAGACATTTCTGTCCTGGCCCCTTTCTGTTTAGGAGCCATTGTTGGACAGAGTCAGTACCGGACGTGGTATGCAACTTTTGCTTGGTAAGTTCCTGAAGGAGAACAGCAATGTTTTCTCATGGGAAGGAAAGAACTTAGCCCCAGTGTTGGAGGTGCAGATAAGGTGCAGATAAGAAACTGTCGTGCAGCTTAAGGGTGACAGCAACCTTCAATCCTGGCATATTTGGTTTGGAAGCACTGACTCAATTTGTACAATCATGGAGTCGGTATGCATCTTTGGAATGCAGTCTCCTTCCTGAAAGAATCCATTTGGCATGCGTTTTCCACTTCCTTGAGGCAGCCTTCTTGAAATTCTGCCAGCACGCATCTTTTGGACAAGGTAAACAGCTGCACTGGGTCTTGGTGTGCAGCGTTCCTAGTGCCCCACGCAGGTAATGCCCAATAGCAATGTTCTGACACCTTTGTATAGGATCAGGCCCTGGATGGTTTGGATTTTGGAGGAGGGGATGCACTTTGGGTGGTCTCAGTGAATTGAAAGGCTTTTCCCAATAGGCGGTTCTCTGTGTCAGAGTTGTTGAACTGCCAGTGGGAATGCAGAGGCCAGGCCTCTGCAGGACAGGTTTTTGTCCCTTGTAGCTTTAGTGTGTGAGCAGTCCCTGGTGCCATCCCATTTGGATCCTGACTCTGTGGGATTGAAGGCTTACCGTGGTACCTAGAGCTGAGAAGGAAAAGTGGCGATGGCCGTGTGTATGTGTGCAGTTTGATGGGTGCAATTGAAATCGTAGGCAGCAAAGAGCTTTCTCCACCAACAGTTTTGCCAGCTCTGATTTTGGCTGAGGTTTTCAAGTTTGTTACCAGACTCTACAAGAGCGAAAAAGTTTGTTAGGGCAGAAGAGCTGGTGTTGGCCTTTGAGCATGGTGCAAAGAAGAGTATCCACTCGGAAGGGGAAGATTGGTGAAATCTTTTTGTCCCAACACAGTTGATTGAGAGCAGGGACGTTTCTGACTTGGCTGTGTCCTGGGGGTGATTTCGATGCGGGCTCGGTGTGTGTCCTTGTTTTGTGAGTCGAAAATGCCATGGTGTGGTTATTTAGATGAGGGCCGACAGTGCCCAGGAAAAAGACAAGCGCTTTTCTAGCCCAGCCCAGTTCCTGTGGGAGCAGTGTGGGGGCAAGAGCTCCGCTGCAGATCCTGGCGCTTGGGCACGGACAGAATGTGATCCTGCATGTAGCAGAGAAGGAAGAGGAATAATTTCATTGTTGGCTGCACAGTTTATAAGCTTCAAAATAAAAGACAATTGCAGCACGGCCTCTTCCTTTTAGAACGTTTTCTGGGCCATCAGCTGCTCAACATGTAACTCACAGCCACTGAACTGCATCCAGCTCCCTGGAGATATGCACTTTCCCTCAAGATCTATGTGCCATCTTGCACTCTAACTCTTGAAGATCCCAAACCGCTTCAAAATGTCCAGCGGCTGCTCTCAAAGAAAAAGTCATACAACAAAAAGGCAGTGCTGGCTATAACACTCCCTTTGCAGTCTGTCAACTAAACGAAACATGCTAGTGATTCCCACATTCCTTCTCAACGATAGATAGATAGATAGATAGATAGATAGATAGATAGATAGATAGATAGATATAGCATCAGCACATTCTCTCAAAGTAGCAGGGACTATGGTTACAGCCAAGTGTTTTCAGCTGCACTTCTGACTGACAGATGTGCCAGGACAGAAGGCATTTGCCAACCTACCCTCTTTCCTCTACAAACTGACATTGGCAGTGCAAATATTTTCACATTCTTTCATTGTGTCCAACCGTGTCCAAGCAGCTAGAGGTCATGCAGGTGGAAGTGTCAGGACAGAAGATGTTCTCAAACTACCTCCTTTTCTAAATAGCTTTTAAACTGTGCACAATGCTCTCTATCTTCTTTCCCAGATAGACCTGCCGTCCCTTTTTCACTCTCACATCTTTGTTACGAACGTCCAGCAGCTGTATGCATAGAAAAAGGCTCCAGAAATAAAAGCGAGCCTTGGGCTGCACCTTCCGCCTGCCCCACGTAAGCCACATCAAACTCACCAGTGCACTCTGTCCTTCCCTTCTCCGCTGCATCTACCATTGTGTTCTCTGGATCTCGGAACCTAAAGGTAGGCACAGTTGTTTCCACTAAAGGGTTGGAAGAGACATAGGTAGCAGCACAAGTAGCTCTCACCGAACTTTAATCCTTACCACTGCCACTGTGAGTTTGGTTGGTAGGCCAGTAACAGCCACGCTCCTTTTACAGCCGGTATGCTGCAGCAACCAGCCCCGTGCTCTGTGGCTTCGTTCTTTGACTCTTGTAACCAGTCCTGCTTTTACTCTCACGGAGGGGAATAGGCATCTATTTCTCGCACAGATCACTGTGGCAGCAGCGAAGGGCTCTAGCACACTGCTTCTGCCAAAAGACGCTCAGGCCAGGCACTTACATTCTCAGCACTACGTAGCCCTGTATTCTGCGTCTCTTGTCCAAATCCTACCAGAAAGCATTTCACAGAGAGAAAATGTGCCAGGACAACAAGCTTGGCTGGAGTGTATCCCTGAAACTGGTGGAAATTTGGATTTGCACCACATTCAAGGGGCAGTCCTCTTTCCTATGCAACCTGCAAACCGCTGTCAGATCGCAGTGCTCTCTGCCCTCTCCTTCTTACCTTGAAGTACCCATGCGCACATTACAGCCTCGCAAGGACAAAAGATCCAGAGAGATGTCACCGCACATTCGTGCAGCACAGACGCTGAAAAGTGGCAAGGCTGAATGCCTTCGCTGAGCTTCAGTTCTGTGCAGATCACAGAATGAAGCGGCAGAGTACCAGGACGTTGTGCGCAGTGCACTTCATTGCGGAAGTCAAGAAAGAGCTCGTTCACAGTCAGGTGAGAATATGCTTGTAGCCATAGAACTTTCTAATTCAATGGACAGTCGCCAGAGAGTATGTTTTGCTTTTCTAACCTGTCACCTTTACTTCTTTCTACTGCAATGTGGATACTTTTGCCCAATAAGATCTGATTACGTGTACACATATATGTCTCTATTCGAATAGCTAAACTCTCAGCTTATTCTATTACAATCACATGGCTACACTACTATACTATAAAACCCTTCCTTATCTTATCTAATAAACTTTCTTGCTTACTTAAGGCCTATTCTTACTTATAACTATAGAAACATAAGTTGATGATTTCTTTGTTCAGTGTCTGTGTACCTTGCTTTCACATCAGTCTAGGCTTCTTCTAAGGCTGCAAATCAAACCCTCTTGAGTCTGTGAAGATTTCTATCTTTCCGATTCCCACACCTCTTCCAATTCTCTGCGGAAATTCCAACTGGAGTGTTTTCCAGTGTCTTCATAAGTGGGCTTCTTCTGGCTAGATCACGCGAACACTGCCTGTCTAAGGAAAAATTGAATGTCCCAGCTATGGAACAGGTAGACAAAGGTTTGTGTGTCATCAAGGAGATGTTTGTGCTCACACACATGCAGTGAGGGCAGAGCAGTGTTATGGGGAGGGCTGTGGCTTGCAGACAGAGACGATACACATTCCAAAGGTCCTTGTGGCAAACAGCCTGTTTTATTTTTCAGAGCTTACTTTTATAGGCAGTTCAAAACTCCAGTCTCTAGACAGCTCCTTTGGTGTGATCCTCACACAGCCCAACTCCTAATGAGATACCTGCAGCCCAGGCTGGAGGCTGATAGGTCCCTTCCGGTCCTGGGCTATCAAGCCAGGGACTCCAATGGCACGGAGCTGGGACTGGAACCACTGATGTAGAGCAATGTAACAGCAGCCCTCAAGCAAAACCAAGAAGAAAAAGTATTCCCCAGTCAAATGTTTGGACAGTAAGGCAGAGACACATAAAGAAAGGAAAATCTCCTGCAGAACAGTTGGGATTATGCAAAGAGTGGCCTCCTATTAGATAATTAGTCTTCATAGGGGCAATTCATTCCCTTTTTGGAATAACTTTGCCGTTCCCACAAATTTATAGCTTCTTGGAGAGAAGGAAAAGGTATTGAAAAGGCACATTTCAATAGTACAGCAATTTCTTGCTTTACGTATTAATCTTTCCACGAATGAAACAAGTGTAGAATGGTTGAAGAGGGAAGACTTTGCACGGGTAGGGTGTTGTCTGGAAGCTGATACTGCAATGGGTTTGTTACTGGCATGAGAAGCATCTGTGTCATCGGAGACCTAATAGCAAATTAGTTGTCAGTGATGGGTAACTTCATCTGGATTAAAACCACAGGAGGGCAGATGTCTGAGTGAGGAAAGCAACCATTATTTTTAGAGTTGAGGTTATTATTAGACAAAGGGTAAAGATGCAAATGAAAAGTAGACATTTGCTACACTTCACAGTCTACCTTCATACAAGTCAGCCCTATAGAAGAGAGAAATTCACTTCTGGGAACATTGCAGGATTTGAATGCAGAGTCCCACTCATCTTTTGTTTCTTTGTTGTCTGCTTGGCATGGAACAGGCTGCTTCGAAGAGGGAAGTGCCTAACAGACATTTCACATATGCTTCAAACATATATGCTTCCCTCCTCTTCTGAGACCTCAGCACAGAGCCCTTATTAGCATGGTAGTTTCCTTCCATTAGAAGGGAAACTCATCTAGCCAGACTTCATCACCCGCTGCATCTTTTGGGGTAGTTCTTGGAAGAAAATAGATAGCAACTTTTCCACTCCACATGATTAATGTTTCATTCTCTTCCTGATGTAACTCAGGCAACAAGCTACCAATTCCCTACTGTTTCTATGAAAAGGCATGAAGCTAGTAACTAAATTCCCATGGATATAGTAAGGAATCAAAATCTTTTATGCCTACAAACATGCCCTTATGTTATGAAAAGTATGGATTGTCAAGGCTGGGAGAAGATCTGCATGAAAAGGGAAAAAACCCAGAAGCATGCAGGGATTTTCAAGTATGAAAGGGAGAAACAACATTAAATTTTCGGCAGAAAGAAATTGAAAGAGGGAGGAGGAGGCACAAGCTGCCTTTGAGGCAGTCGACACAAGGACAGTCGGCCTCATGAGCAAACGAGAAAACCAAAAGAAACTTCACAGCAATCTCATCAAAACCTTAGTGGACAAATGTGCAAACCCATTTGTCCATTTATTATGTGTATAATATATATAGAGATGTTCTTCATTCTGACAGAATTTTCAGGTAGCAAGCTAGTGCATGGCATCTGGAACCAATGGTGTATTGGAAATGGCCAGCATGCAGAACACGCTTCATCCCTAATGCTACCATAGCAGAATCACAGAATCATAGAATGGCCAGGGTTGAAAAAGACCTTAAAGGCTATCTAGCTCCAACCCTCTGACATGGGCAGGGACACCTTTTACTTGCCCAAGTTGCTCAGAGCCCCATCCAGGCTGGCCTTGAACACCAGGTAGGGGTTTCCATAACTTCTCTGGGCAAGCTGTGCCAGTGCCGCACCACCCTCACAGGGAAGAATTTCTTCCTAGTATCTAATTGAAACCTGCCCTCTTTCACTTTGAAGCCGTTGCCCATTTTCCTGTCTCCATAATTCCTAATGAAGAGGTCCTCTCCTGCTTCCCCTTCAGATACCGGAAGGTGCTGGTAGGTCTCCATGCAACCTTCTCTTCACCAGGGTAAACAGCCCCAATTCTCTCAGTCTGTGCGATGTGCTCAAGTCCTGAACACTGAACTTCAGTATTGAGCAATGATTTTTTGAATCATTTGAAGGCATTTTCTTTTTCAGCCTCAAATTAGGCTGAAAAAGAATAGCGTTGACTAAATAGCTTTGACGTGTGGGTAATGCAACTGAGCAACAGAAATCACTGCCCTGCTTTGCCTTTTCTTCAGCTCCTTTCCATGGGAGTCTTGGTGAAAACATCACAGCTGGTGAGACAGTGGGCACACCATCATTCTGAAAGAGCTTTGCACAGCAAAGGTAGAGGAAGATTAAATATTGAAATGCAGATGATAGATGCTGCCCAATGGACTGTGCTGGAGGAAATCCAATACTAGTCTAGTATTTTGAATCCAAATAATTCCTCCCAATCAGGCCCGACAGGATTGTTTGGCTTTGAATCTGAGCACGTGGACAGTAGTGGATGGTCCACGGGTTGGAAACAGTGTAGATTCTTCTCCTTTATTTCATTGATGGCTCAGAGACTGAAAAGGCAGCTACAAAATGGTAAATACATCCCTACAGATTCAAAAATTGGTCTTCTTAATTTGCATCTCCACCATAACAACAGATGGTTAGAACTAAAATCCAGATGGGAATTTTATAGCTTCTCAGAAATGAAACAGGACCTGGCTAATAGGCCTTGGCAGTAGCTACAAGTTTTTCAGCTTGTAGCATCTCAAGGGCATCTCAAAAGTATTATAACCTTACAGTACTTTTCTGTCTTATGCTTTCATCTCAAGGATGCAGGCAAAAAAAAAAAAAAAAAACCAAAAGAAAACAAACAAACAAACAAACAAGAAAACCCCAAAAAAACAAACCACAAAAAAACAACCCCCCACCAAAGAGATAATAAGCAAAATCAGTAACATATAGAAACAGAACCCATGGTTTTTAACTTCCAACCTTGTCTTCTCAACACACTCTCTAAGATGGAATTGTTTCCCTTTCTGCCTTGAAAAATTTTGCAGCAAAAAACACTCTAAGGTCCTGATAGGTGTTTTGTTCAAAAATCACTTCTTCTGGTTTTCTGTCCATAAGCGGAGTAATGTGGCTGCGCTGGCAGCTGGCCAAAGGAGATAGGAGAGTAATCATCATCCACAACACTGGGGGGTAAAGAAATTTCCACAGAAAATTACCTGTCCTATTACTACTTCGTGTGTTGGGTTCAACGTTCAGAATCTGTTTCCATTTTTCCCATTCATGCACTGTTCTATTTCACAGAATTCCAGCCCCTCAAACATCAGTCCTGCCAGAACTGCCTGCCATAGGGGGCTGTCATAGGGGATCTGCTAATGTCCACTGACTCTTACCAGTATAGTGCTTGTCACTGTTGCAGATCAAGAACTTCTGAATAGTTTGGATTCATGCTCTTTGAGGGGCTGAAAACAAGAAAAGAATGACTAGACATTTCTAGGATCAAATCCCCTGATGGAATGAAAACAGGAACAGAATAAATGTATTTGTTGTTCTAAGAAGGGAGATGAATGGTCCAAAAGATTACTTGCATACTTCCTGTTCTAAATCCCTTGTTATCTGGCAAATTGCAAAAGATTCCAGGCTTTTGCCAAAATGCAAATCAGATTAAAATGTGAAGCCTTACACTTTACTGGATATAAAACTTCATCATTATTTTTAAATCTTTGAGTTTGTTACGTACTTCCTATTAATACCCTGAGGTTTAAAGCTGTAATTCAGAGAGAAAAGAATGCTATCTTGAATTCATTCTATTAAATCATCTTGTCGGCACTCTCTCCTCTTGGTTTTCACTTTGGAAACTCTGTACAAAAGAGTGCATTAATGCATAGAGCTCTGCATCAATTCTTTTCAACAGTTTCCCCTGTAATTCTTCTTTCAAGGCAAACCTATCAAAATCCACACTTTCTTACCCCACCACTTCTAAAATTCTATTGAGAAGCAAAAAAAAAAACCCATCAAACAACTAAACCTCTGCTCCAATCTGTATAAAAAAAGCAGTCCATTAACTGCTTTCTTAGCAGATTCTTTAGCTTCTATTATTATGGCAACCTTTTCTTGCTCTTCTAGATTAGAACCAAATTCTTACAGCGTATAAGGAAACATAGGTTTACTGTATCTGACTCTTAGATACAGAAGTCTAGCAAGGAGTTCAGACCTCAAAAGAAATGTCTGTACAACAAGATTCAGCACAACGTTGAGACATATTAGCTATTTTTCAGGAAAAGCGGCCAAACGGAAACTTTTTAGACTTCTATGCTATCATGGCTGCCTGCTTCCAGAACCTGACCTAAGTTGCTGGAAACTAGCTGCAATATTACTGTAAACAATGCTGTGAATGTAGGACATCGTCATTCTTCTCTTCCATTGAAAACCTCAAGTGGAGTGGCATCACTTCTCTTCAAAATTCTGTATTTCCTTGCAAACTGGTAAAATAATGATAAATAAAGTGTTCTCTTCATACAGTTTAAACCTAAGGTTCAAAATAAAAAAAAAAATCCATTCAGATATGGTCTGCAATAAAACAGCAGAGAGAAGATGAACCAGACTGGCCTGCAAAATAAAGAAGTGAAGCAGAATTTGGGAATTTGGAACACCTTATGATGAATTATTCAATAAATAAATAAACAAAATATAACCTACCCAAATTCAATCAGTGATGCACAGAGAAAAAGAACTAATTACTACTAATACTTCTTTCATTCTCAGAAAAGTTCAATGATCCTCTTGAATGCACGGAAGATTCTTGGAAAAGACAGGAGCCTTCTTCTTGCCAACATACTCCTCAGAACTCCAGGAGACAAATCATTTGAGCTATGAGGATCTTCCTCTCTGTAAAACTCCCAGAGCATAGCCAATATTCTATTCCTTTAGGGATCCTCGCCTCCCCGGGGGAGTGGTGGATAGTCTACAATCCCCGGTACATAAGCCAGACACTCCACCTTATTTCCCATGGCTACTGCAGCAAGGACATCATCTACACCGGCTTTCTAGCCAAAATATATGCAAGGCACAACAAAGAACATAGCCAAAACCTTGAGCACAGCTTATGGGCTTTGAAACAAAAATCTCAGGATGGCAATACTGGATCTTCTGATCCAAACCATCAGGAAACATTTCTTTAGAGGTGTTGGGAAAGATGAAAGTTTGACAAGAAAGTCTCACAGATATGTATTCTTGGCAGAAAGATTTTTAAATATACAATCTGAAGAAGGAATAGAGTTGGAAGCAAGTTTTCATCTAGTAGAAAAGAATTGCTGAGACTGTTTTACTTGATAACCAAGGAGGCAAAGGGTATGTTAGTTAGAAGGGGGTTTTATGACTTAGAGCAAAGGATAAACCCATCCCAAACAAGAAGATGTTTTTACCAAGCAGGAAGATAGCGCTGGCAAACAAGTCAGCAAATGTGGCAAGCAGAAAAAAGGTCTTTGAATTTTCCACTGCAAGGAAAACTGAAAAACAACTTTCAGCTTAAACTGTAATGTACTGACTTTTAGTGAGTGGAGAATAGTAACATGAATATGGTAATTAGAGTAGTCATGATAGGTTAGAGATAATAGTTAAGGGATTGATTGGTTCTACTGTATGGAAATGCTCAGCAAAGTATATAATGCATTGTAACCAAAACCAAGGTGTCTCCAGGCCTGCCTGCAGCTAGAGCTGACAGCTGTAGGCACAGGCCCTGTCGCCCACCGCCCTGGACTGCTGTAATGTCTTGGATGGAATAAAATGCCTTTTGGAGAGCTGCCTGGAGTCCTGCATCCTTCATTTAGGCTCTTACATGGAGGTGAAAACAGCTTCTGTGTATTGTACAAAAAAATAGCTCTGTAATCTAGAGTTGCATGACCCAATATTTCTACTGAACTGGAACAATTTTTATCAATATTATGGATCCACTTCTTTTCAGTGTGTTTGGTAAAAACCATAAAGTATCGTTTGAAAGAAATTATTGGATGTGTGCTAAGTACTATGGATTAGTTAAGGTGTTGGTTTTACATGGCTTGGTTTTTGCTGGGGAGGGAAGAAGCCAGCCACAGAAGTGATTTTTTGTGGAAAGCTCCTAGAAGCTTCCTCTATGCCTGGCAAAGTGAATCCCTGCTTGGCACTAAGAACAGACATGCTGCTAAGCCAATTACAGAAGCTGGTAGCTCCTTGGTGATATATTTAAGAAGGGAATCAAAACTGCAGCCAGTTAACTTTGATGCTGGGAAATTTTTAGGTTGGCACCTCTTCTGGTTTGAAAGTAAAACCAGTGAGACACTCTGTTGCAGTGTGTGTTTATTATTTTATTGCAGTTCTAGTAGTCCGTTTTCTAAGCCTTCCTAATTTGTGCTGTTATAGCATATGTTATTATTAATGGATTGTTCCTTTCCCCCCTGTATTGTTGGCTTTTGCCCTAGCTGTCCATCTCCCCAAAGACCTGCCCTTTTGTTCCCTTTTCCTCCTCCCATTGAACATCAACCCCTCCCCAAGCATGCCCCTTTCTCTAGAAACTTCCCTCTCAATTTTGTACCCTTCAAAACCCCATTGGTTTGTTCAAGTTATTCTCCTCCCCTGTAGTCCCCCTACTGGTTTAAACATTGTATTCCCCGCCTTGTCTTCCACCCCCAGTTTCTCCCAGTTGGTTAAAGATTGTATCCTCCCCTGGGACCTTTCCCCCATTTAGAAGTTGATGTATGCGTTTGAGTCAGTGTCTTTCTGTCCTTGACCCTCCAGGGAGTAAACTGAAAGATATACAGAAAACCTCTCCCTGTTCCTTGTCCCTGCCCTCAGCGCAGTTCTATCCCCAAGGCAGTCCACCTGTGCCGTAGAGCAGCTGTGCCCTACAGCTGCAGCTCGGATTCGACAGCTTTCTTGGGGTTGGACCACTCTCGCTGTTGGTGTTGGGAGCTAGTTGGGCTGAAGAAATCAGGCACCGCAGCAAGACTTTAAGACAGAAATACAGTTTATTAGGAAAAGGGGGGAAAACCCAAATCCATGCAAGAATACAAAAGAAAAACCACTGACAGAGTCAGAATACAAGCTGACGTTCTGCTAGTTAGGGTGGTGGTAGCAGTTTGTATGAAATGGTCTTCAAATCCTTTTGATTTCAAGATTGCCTTCCTGAATCCTCAGTTTAATTCAAAAACATTGTGTTTCTAAAGGAGACCCAGTTCAATTGCTTCTGCAAATTCACCTTCATTTTATGGGATTCTACTTCAAGAAATCTTCTTTCATTCAAACATCAAAAGTATAGATTTGACATCGTACGTGACCCTTTCATCTGTCGGAACTGTATTTCATTGTATGAGTTTCACAGTTGCCTCCAAGAAAATTCCTTTCAATTTGCATAGCATGTTATCTGAAGATCTGTCTGCTTTCTTCTCTTGCTTTAATGGGAAGACAAGGGAAATACCTTCTGAAGGTTATCTTTTATAGTCTACTTTTACCTACCAGTGTGCTTCTATTGACTAGAACCAATTTCAGCTGGAAAGAACATATTGTCATGATCCGCTCATACCAAGGGGGTGGTGATGGTTCCTTAACTGATCTCGGAGTGCAAAAGACAAGATGGAAAGGGGATTGCAGTATCACTCAAAACAAATGCACCTTTCTAGAATCACCACAGCAAATGCCTTAAAGGAATTAGGGAGAGGAAAAGAATAGAAAAGAGGGGGAGAAAGAGAGAGGGAGTATAGCTACCAAATGGAGAGAGACGATGTCCTCGCAGTCCAGCCAATGGAGTTCTCCTAGAGGAGATCTCCAAGTCCTGGTCAACTCAAGGTTCTATTATAGTCCATTGCTGAGGGGGGAAACAGATCTAGAAATGGCTGAGGGGGAGGAGATACAACAAAGAGCAAGTCTATTGAAATTTCTGAGGGGAAAAAAGGTATTGAAGACGGGTACAGACAGTCCATGTTCTCAGCAGGAGAAGTCAATATCAGCAGTGAGTGGGACCCATTGTTTCAGGACTGGTTTCTATGGGAAACCAGTCTAGGTCCAGCGAACACATCTGCAGGCAACACTTAACAGGCATCCTGCTTCAGTCAAGCCAGCAGCCCTGGATCAGAATTACGGGCGTCTCAGCCTCAGTCCTTGGGAGGGGGGCTTCAATCTCCATCCCTCACGGTGGTAGTGGAGCAGATGAAGGATTTTCCATGGGGCGGCTACCACAGTTGCCCCAGCAAGTTCATCTGGCCAGGAGGTGGGAAAATTCCTGGGCTGTTGTTCGCGAAGCAGGTGCGAGCATATAGGGCGCATCACCCCTTGGCAGGCCCTGCTAGAAGCAGTCACTGTAGACACAGCTGCAAACAATCAATTGGCAGGCCAGAATTCTGCTCAGGGGCCTCAGGATTTCTGGCATTCCTCCACCACCGGCAGGCCAGCATTCCGATCAGGGTCCTCAGGGTCTCGATGTCTGTCCTGAGAATGGTCGTGAGGCAATTGCGGGGAACTTCGGAGTGTCTTTCACATGTATTGGAAAATCTGTTTACTAAAATGGCCAAAAAGAATGCGTAGCACTTAGAATTGAGGAAAAATAAAAACCAAAACCAAACCCAAAGCGTTTGGGCAATATCATTCTAGAGAATGCCATGTATCTATGAGAAGTACAAAAAAAGTCTGTTTTCAAATGCACTTACAAATCACCTTTTTGCGTCTGTTGTTTTTTTTTTTTTTTTTTTTGAAATCTCTGGCACTTATCTGATTCTTTTTTGACCTAGTTCAGCTCAATAATCTGGTAGGAAAGCAGCTAAAAGTAAAGAGAAAAACCTATGGGGACCAGGATGCCACTTCAGCCACGTTGTCGTGAAGCATTAGGTCAGCCTTCTGGGTTGTAGAAATATGTCTGTCCTAGATGAAAATCAATGCATAGCACTATCTTCTTTTAAACTTTGTCCTTGCTACTGGGTTCCTGAATGATCAAGATGCTTTCAAACCAAACAACACCCAGCCCTCTAAGATACTCCCCAAAATATTGTGATGGAATAACTTGATCAGGGGAATAGCTCGCTATGCAAAAAACTGAATGTGATGTCAAGAATGCTCTGTTGTGGATTACCATTGTTTGGGATCGTTTCTCCCTTACCCCACCATGTAGGTATAGAAAAAAAATTAGGTAGCCACAAGCTTTTACAGCTGTTCTTGTATTTTGGGGTAGTAAGGATTTAGGGGAGTAAACAAAACTGTGGTGAGTTTTACTATTGGCTTTATTGCTCTTTCACTTTGAATTAACTGCTCTGCATGTCAGCTTACCCATCAGTATAAATGAGAAGAATATTATCTTCCTTCCTGCCTGAAGGGTGTTTCATTATGTCTGTGATGTCAGGGACTTAAAAACGAAGACCATTGTGATTGAAAGGAAGCACTGGCATGCCACAAGGTAACTGTAGTGAGCTGTGTTTCCTCCTCAGCTTCACTGTGAGAGTGGAATTTTAATGAGCAGTTCCAAAACTGCTAATTAAATTGACATGAAATATCTAATTAAATATCTTTTGAGATACGTCTGGTGACATATCTCAATAGAGCAGTGTATCCCCAGTCATCTGTTCCATTAATGCTGAATACGATACTCTCTGCCTTCAAGACTGGTTCTGAGAGCAATGGTGCTGAAGAGAAGAAGCTCGGAGTTTGTTACCAGAGGCTGCACCCCTTAAAAAGCAACACTCCTTCACATTCTGTGCTGCACTGTGTTGTCTGAACACTGACCAATCAGAATAGAGCGCTCATTTGCTTTTTAGTTGGTTTAGCTGGCTGAGGCAGAGTTTTCCCTGGACTGTTTTGGTTTTTCCCTTTCCCTTTTATTGGAACGTTTCGATTCTGCCCTGGACTGGGACCTGGGGAGCACTGGGAGCTTGCACTTTGTTGCCTATGGGGGCCTACTCTGGGCAGCAGCCTTCCCCAGCGCCGGAGGGATTGATAACAGAGCGAGCACCCACAGCAGAGACTTTCTGATTTGTCGTCTCTTCAGAGTGGCAATTGAGTTTTGTCATCTGGTATTGTTCATTTTTTTGTGCTGGGGAGTTCTTTGCCTGTTAAATAAACAGGTTTTTCCCACTTCTTTCAGAGGAAATTTTCCCCAAACCAGTTGAGGGGAGGGGCCGTGTGGGTGGGCTTTCTCGGGTGGGGGGGGGGGATGGGGGGGCATTTTTGAGGTTTTCTGCCAAATTTGCCCTAAACCAGGACAATTGGGATATGCGACTTAAAGAATGATGGTTGGAACTTTGGTTGGAAAAGACCTTTAAGAACATTGAGTCTAAATGGAATTAGCAAATGCAACCATCAAGAAATGCTTTGCTGTTTGAAGAGGACATGGTTTATCTGGTAAGCAGTGGAATAAAGCTTTTCAGGAATACCTGACATCCAAGTCCCACAGAAATGGATCCGTTTTTTATGTCCAGATGCTTTTTAAAATAATGGGTGACCATTTAGCTACCTCATAGTTTTAATCAGAAATACAAAGAAAATTTTAAGTTCAAATTTTTTATAGCTTGACTATTTTTCTTTGTTTATTTCCTACTTTCCAATTTAGTTATACATATCATATGATTAGTGTGGGAGCTCAGCACATCACTCCTGATGTCCAGAGCTACTGAGAGAACCCTTGGGGGGCTCGGGAGTCTTGGAATGTTGGCAAAAGCACTTGGTGGCTTGATTTTGATCCATCTAGAGATGTGCCACCGATGTATGAAGAAATGGGCCCTGCGAGAATCACTCGAGTATAAATGGTGAAGGGAAGATATCATTATAGGGTGAATCACAAATTTTGGGGTTTTGGTACAGGGGGGTTGTAGACACAAGATGGAGGAATCAGGGCGTGCCACCAGGCTCTTCTTTCTTCTTCCTGTCTTCCATCTTCTGGAGTGGTGTTGGCATTTGGGGATTGGTCTGGGATGAGGGTGTAGCTAGTGACGAAGATGATAGGTATTGGGGATAAAAGGTAAATATGATATACGTAGTTTTTGTTATAAAAGATGCGACCGCCTTGGGGGTGGGCAGAGTGCCTTTGGCTGCCGTGCTGGTCAGATCCTTCGGGCAGAGAAAGGACTTTATAGATAAGAAATAATAAACAATTCTGAAGACTGAAAAAACCTAGCGTCCAGACTCATCTTTTGAAGCCCAGCGTGCAAGAGCCATCCTGAGCGTGTCTGGGGGCAGAGACAGACAGCCGACCCCATAGATTAGGTAATGAGAACTCATGCTATATAAAAATATTTATTGCTATGCTTCCAAGTTAAGGCCATTTATTTTCTGGGACTGTTCCAAAAAAAAAAAAAAAAGCCTATCTGGATTCTCTCTTCCCCATGCTCATTATTAGATGAAAATCATTTAAATATTCTATTTTGACTTTACATGGTGCAATATTATATTCAGAAATTCAAGCCTCTAATGTTAGGTTGTTTTCTGGACATTCTAACTTTGCACAACCACCACTCTTTGCAGCTATATCTTTTTGCAGTAAGGCATCCCAGGGGTCTGTGAAAAGTTTTAATATGAAGCAGAACTAACATGCAAACTACACGTGACATACTCGACATATTTCACTTCAGAAAGTTACAATATGCTTAGACAGGATGAAAAATGAAAGAAATAGACTTAACACAGCATTTCTAAATCTTGGAAATCTATTACCTGAACTTTGAGTCAGTTTGCAGGACTCTGTAGCAATGCAAACGTGAAGTCCAAGGAGTAGAGCAGAAGGCGAATTGGGCAGGGGGACAGAAGGCTGATGTAAGCAAGATTGCATCCTATAAAGAGAGCAGCTGCTTCTGCTGGTGCCAACATAGAGAATTTGTGCCACTGGCCTAGTTTTCTGGGGACTTTTGACCTGTACGCTCTTGAGGGCTTGCAGATGTGAATTAATCCGCCCATTGATTTTTTCTTTCTTTTGAATGTCTATGACCTGTTTTGGTCTTGTGTACTGTACTGTATTGTTTTATAAACAGACATGTTTCCACTGTTTGAAAGCTGTAGTTGAAAGTTAGGTTGCAATTATGAGTTGGCTGTCAAAAGAATTAATTGTCTGCTTTAAGCAAAATATCAATAGAAACATTCAATCCACTCCTGTGATACAGATTCATTTTGAATTTACAGAGTAATTTGCGTTAGTGGTTGTACTGCATGAGCAATAAATATGACTTGCTTGGTTTCTAATGATGATAATAGTCCTCTTTGTATTACTGTAAGAATTGAATCCACCATCATTCTTTTCCTATTATTATTGTGCTGTAAAGGAAAAACAGTTTTGCATTAACCAAGCATTAACCAAGGAGTAAAAGGCATGCATTTAGCATCATTCTTGCAGGTAGTCCTCAATTCTGAAAAGACCTCTCAGAAGCCGCATCGAACGGAAAAGCTAGACAGATGGCAGAATGCAGAATTTGCCGTTTAGGATCGAGTACAAAATGACACCCAAGAAATTCTTCATGGATGCTGCATAAGTACAAAGATGCCCTTATTTCAAGGTGAAAAATAGTCAATATGAAACTTGTTCGATGAATAAAAAACTATGCTAATCAAGACACTAGAGTACCAAGCGTGCTACAAGGCTTTTTTATAATTAACATCATTCCCAGCATGAAAAAGTACTATTTTAATTGTAGATCGTTTAGGAGTGCACAACAGTTTGGAAAAAAGTGCTTTTCTTTTTTTCTGTTAATAGGAACTGCATATCATTCTAAGAGACACTGGACCCAGGTTTTTGAAAACAATGTTATTTCAATGGTTAATTCTATTCATAAACACTTCACAGGAAAACATTTGATCTGCTGTTCATCCTGAAGACTCTTAAAGGAAAATGTTTTGGTTGAGTTATCTTCTGACTAGTTCAGGAGCTCAGTCTTACCTGCATTCTAATGCTTTTTTATGTTCCTGATGGCACAGCTTAGGCATCCTTGTCTTCATTACCATCATGATTTCCATTTCAAGTGATGAGAATTTTTCTTCCTGATTGGTGAAGTTAAGTGTCATAACATTAATGTCAAGTCAATTTGAAGTTTTTTTTCCAAAGGAATCTCTTCCTTCCTAATGAAAACCATTTGAAATAGCAAGCCTACTCAGTTTTTCAGAAAGTGATATAATACACCTGTAGAGTACAATGTCCTCTGAGTTGCTTTTTCACCAGAAGAAGAAAACTGCTGTTTTCTTCTTCTTCTATCACCGTAGAGTTTATTCAAAACCTTTTCAAACCTTTGAACTTCTATTATCGCTAATTCCTTTCAGAGTGTACTGTAGCATATGTATTTTGAAAGGCCATTTGTACATATTCAAATGGCTTACTTCTATTCTACTAAGAAATGGCTGTGCTTCTAGTAGGGAAACATAAAGGTGCAGAAATATTTTATCTTGTACAAAATTTAAAAAACCCCAACTATTAAAAATGATACCTGAAAATGACGTCTGTAAGACTGTGACAGGAGGCTTTCTCCAGAACAATGTGCAGTTCTTCCCAATTCTATTTTTCCCTCCGATTACTTTGTACACAAATATTTTTACGCAGTCTTCCAACAGTGGCGTGTTACTACTGGGGTAGAGTATTGCCCTGCCAGCATTTGAATTGACTCAACTGTAGTTGTGTTCAAATTTGCTGATGGGACAAAGGTTTTTTGCTGAACACACTTTAGCAAGCAAGAGAGCTTCTTGGTCTTCAGATGCTATGAGTCCCAGAAAAAGATGAATCAGGTGGTGACATGCCTCGTGTTTTGAAGAGAGATCAAAAACTTATTTCTGGGGTCACCTCCCTTTTGGTACAGAAAGCGCATAGAGGGCTTTGAAGCAGCACTTTCACCCTCTTTGCATTCACTAGTAAATCTGAGACAGAGCTTGCCCCAAGGTTTGTGCAAAAATGCTCTTTTGATGCAACTGTTCACCAGACAATATCTCTGGGAAAATTTGCAGGGGCAGAAAGCAAGCCCTTCCTGGGAAATCTACTGAAATGGTTCAGAAGTTATTCCCATTCACTGTTGCTAACCTCTGCTGTCTAGCTGTTGGATAGATATGCTTGGGACCATGTTGAAATAATTCTAAACAATGTACTGCAGCTGCAATATTGAGTAAACATAGTTATTTTCCATAGGTGTCAGGGAAAAATATTTCTATTGGTAAAAATGAGTTCCATAGAAAACAAGAACAGCATGGTAGAAAAAAAATTACATCCATAGAATGAAGATGCCCAGAATTCTTTTGAAGTTACAGAGTCAATATTTTCTAAAGAAGGTTGTGAAACTTATGAAGAAGTAGGAGTACATTCCACCTGACTGGTGCACAAGTTCATGTTTCCAACTTACAAAAAATCATATTATTAAAAGAAAAATGTTCCGCCTTGTGGAAAAGTAGCCCATTAGTAATTTTATCAAAGGTAGGATTAGATCACGTATTCCTACAAGACAGTAGTAGTACTATGAAAAGCCTTTTGGCATCTGTCTGACTACAGGAAACTTGAGCAAGCAGAAGTGTCTTTCCCTGCTGCAAGCTGTACTTCCTATTTGCTACTGCTGCTTAAACACTGTCGAAAGAAAACTTGTCAAAATAAAACTACTGTGTACAAGCAACTGGAACTATCCATTGCGTTCCAGCCAATTTTAACTAGAAAATATCAGGCACACACTCCAGTTGAATATTCTTATCCATAGATGGAGTATACCATCACAAAGAAATGAGAACGCTGGAGAAAGGAGCAAATGCAGATGAATTTCAGGGAAGGAAATTATTGGAGAGCTAACTGCAGTCCCTCGACTTTACAAGAAATGATGTCCAGTAAAACCCGACCTGAAAGATAAAGAAATCCATTTTGAAGTGAGTTGCATCTATGGTCCTCTGTTCTTCCTAGATGAAGAAACTGTGTCTTGAATCAATATTCCGAGTGGTATGGCTAAAGACCTTAGATACCTCAAAATTTTTGTTTTTTTTTCCAGAAGCAACTGCCTCGAAACCTCTTTAAACTGACTTTTCCCCTTAAGATGCCATATTTTAAAAGAGCACCTTGTCATTTAACAGGGTATTCCAAACATCATTTCCAAATTTAGACTAAAAGTAACACTCTTCCTAGTCATCTTTCTTTTTTTTTGCAGTTTCCTGCTAACATAGGCAGCAAAGTAGAGAACAGACCGCAGCTCTTTCTGGAGCATCTTGAACAAATGCCCTTGCTTGTGTTCCAATCATTCACTTCGCCAAAATCCCTAAAGATGAAGAAAAGGTTGTGAAGGCAATACTAGTAGTATGATATGACAATGTATGGGTGTGATTTATCAAGTAGAATTTGTATCACATAGATGATACTTGGCAAACAGCAAATGAAGGGGTTTCTTTCAGCTCTCAGACTGATGTTACATGTAAGTAATTTAATAAAAAGATAACAAGAAGGATATTTTTTAACAGTGAACCTAATTACACCCCTACCCATGGACATCTGAATCTTAGGAATAGACAGTGATTTAGAAACAACTAAAGAATTACCACAGTTTAAAGAAGCATATGATCATGAACACTTTGCTGATGGAACGTAGCCTATTCATTGGCTGAAATACAGCAGGTAGACAGGACATAGGAAATATTGTTTTGTGGATCAAACATTTATTTTTTTAAACTGATGCTTACAGATGGTGAACTCACCAACTTCGATATTGCACAGTAGATAAGGGTACCTAACTTGCTCCATCAAGTTATCCCTTGGAATCATCATCCAAAGGGACTTTCCCCTGCCTCTGTGAAAATGTGCCTACCTTTTTCACAGTACTATTGCAGCAGCATTGTAAGGCCTGATCAGCTGGTATGGAGTGTGAATTATCAGCAGCAAGGTGACTGGCCAGGGTCATTTGCTTCAATGGATTTTGATCTACCAGATATTTTGAAGACCTGCTTCAGCCCTGTTGGTCAAACACAGCCTTCAAATGGTGCTAAACACTTGTTTGGGCTGTGGACCACATGAAAAAATACCTACTGGTGCCTTTACTGGGCCATATGCTCTTGATTCTCTCCCTCAACTTCTCCATCACCTCTCATCTCTTTCACATGAGCTATGTTCAAGGTCCACAGGATACTTTTCACAGAATCTTCAGGCCTGATGCAGTAAGAATGATGAACCGAATGCAGCTGGGATGAATTTTCCAGTTTGGATAAAACCTCTTTTGTGCACACAAATCCCCCTATGCCCAGAAAAACCTTCACTAGTACTTGTGTTCTACCTAAACCGCAATTTAGTCTGAAAGAAAAGCTTTTGTCTGAGAGTATCTGAGAGATCTGCATGAAGCACAGATATCTGACAGATGCAATTTTGAATATCAGAGGAAAAAGAAAATGGCAAGAAATTTTTAATTTTACCGGTTTTAATTTTCAGTTTCATGCACTTTTTCAAAAAGTGTCAATCTCAAAGGCCATCAACATGATTCAGTCATCTGTAAGTTAGTATTCATATCAAATATGTTTCAAATCAAAAGAATTTCAAAATTTTCCTCAAAGTTTATATACCTAGATTTAGTATTTCTGATCTAGATTAGATGAAAGGAAGACATTTTTTGCTGTTGGTGTGCTGGAACACTGGAACAGATTGCCCAGAGTAGTTATGTTAGTCCCATCCCTGAACGTATTCAAGGTCAGCTTGGATGGGGCTTTGAACAGCAACGAATGTGACCCTTGATGGTAGATAAACAAAGCTTGAATATAGAAGAAACTCAGATTGAAGTATAGGAGCAAATTTTCTCTCAGCTCTTGGGGTAAATTCAAAGGTGTACAGAATTGCATTTCTCTGTCATTTTCACTGCTGTAACAGAAAGCTTCATGAAAACTATGCAGACGATATCAAATTTTAAAAGAGATAAGAACTACAACATGAAACACATGGGATGGGTTTCAGCATGGGACACTCTCTGAGAGAAAATCTCTGTATTTCAACACTTCATCCCAATCATTAGGATTTCATGCAGTGCCAAAGAAGGCGGCAAAATATCCTTCAGGACATTATTTACTGTAGTTCAGCCTGGCCATTAGTCGGAATTAGTGTTTGAACAAATGTAGATGTACCACACACGCTTTCCATGCACTGAAAAATTACTGTTTACAATGAATAAGCAATGAGGATCAAAACTGATTGAAAGCATCTTAAAAATGTCAAGTATTTCACTGTAAATGATCTATGATCAAAATACTTATTTCACCTTAGTGAGGGACAAATAAATTCTTCCATACCATGATGGTTTAAAATTGTCTAAACCAATGTTTTCTTCTGAAAAGACATCATCTAATATTTTCTATTTGTAGAAGAAAATATTCCTAGACATAGAACTCAGTAATTTTAAAGGAACAAAGAAAGGAAAATATTCTGCAAACAGAATTCACTGAAAAGCTGTGTTTTAAATATGAGGCAGATATTCAACAGAATTTTTGTACCAGATATTTGAAATAGTGTACCTGTTATTTTGCCCACAAAGAGAGGCATTTAGCATTTCAGTCTTTTCCAAGGTTTTCATGATCTTCTATGCTGATCTCTGTGCATGCCTAGGTGTGTGTGGAAGGGGGGGGCACGTGAGGGGGAGTGTCTATGTTTGCTTAACACTCGTAGTGGCCGAATCATGCCTCAGCTCCATCATTTTTTTAGAAACTTCACAGAGAGTGGATATGAAGTTTAATACCCAAAAGATATTAATCAATTCCCAAGTCATCCATTTTACTCTACCTTGTAAATCACATGCTTTGTTGCATATTTTATCAAATATACTTTCAAGCCACATGGAGAAATGAGAATGCGGAGAATCCCTCCCTTGTCCTGGAACTTTTATGCAAATAGATTTTCAAGAAAATAATTTCTCTTTTAAATATGTCTGGGACAGGCATGATGGTGGTGTCAACCTGTTGGAGTTTTTGTTGCTGGGGGAAGTTGTACGAAAGGATTGGTTTTTACATTGACCAGTTACTGAATCAAGTGCCTGAACACATTTGAAATTCAACTGGGGTTTTCTTTTTCTAGCAGACTACTTCTAGAACTAGCTAGCAGACTCAAGATGACTCTTTTTCTCTGTTTTGGTTCTTTCCTATTTTCTTGTCTTCTTTGCAACTATCTACACAATTTTAGAACTTTTTTCCCAATTAAAATTGTTTCACAGACTGATAATTAAGATACGCTTTTTACAAGGAATTTTTAAAATCTTTGTTAGAGTTAAGAAAGTTAAGGACATAGGTCTTTTTCTTCCCTTATGAATATTGCAATGAAATAGTTAAATAAAGACCAATTCTTTATTTTTATTTGGAATCCAAGTAGATAATTCCCATACAGTAATTCATTTTGTGGACCAATATTTGTCATTCTGATGTAAGTTGTCACTTCTTAACAATATGCCTTCTGTGACTACGTTGACAACACTTTTGGTAAAGATCCTAACTGGTCTTAGACACACATAGGGAGAAATTTGCTCAGCCAGTGTCAGTCATAAGCATGCATCTCAGAAGATCTTTCTAGAGCTGGGAAATTTTCTCATGAAAGGGATTCATGGGAGAGAAGAAGTTTTGGAAGAGACAGTTATCCTGGAGTTTTACATTCTTCTTGAACATTACTTAAGGAACTTAAATCCCATGTCCATTTGGATCTCGCTCTGCACAGAGCTTTGTCATGCCAGTCCTTGAAATGCATCTCTAAGAGAATTCACAAGCACAGAATGAATGAGGGTGAAAGGGGTCTGTGGGGCTCACCAAGTCCCATCCCCCTGCTTCAACCAGGATACCTAGAGCCTGTTGCCCAGGATTATATCTGGGCCTACTTTTAATGTCTTCAATGATCCAGACTCCACCATCTTTCTGGACACTCTGTGCCATGGTTCAGTCACTGTCACAGTAAAAAATAATTTTGTGATGTTCAGAGGCAATCTCCTGTATTTCAGTGTGTGCCCACTGCCTCTTGTCTTTTCACTGAGCATCATTGAAAAGACACTGGTTCCCTGCTCTTTGCACTATTCCTTCCTGTATGTATGTGCACTGCAATGTAGATAAATGTCAAAAACTTCCCTGAAGCCCAGGCAGACGATATTCTCTTCATTTACCAGGCAAGTTCATTCACCAAAGGAGTTTAAAAAGTTGTCAAGCACGAATTTTCCCTGGTAAATCCATGCTGACTACATTATTTTGTCCTCCTTCATGTGCCTGGCAATGCTTTCCAGGAATAGCTACTCCATCAACTAACTTCCTGGGGATAAAAATGAGTCTGGCTGGCTTGTGCTTTAGAGTCCTCCTAGTTGCCTTTTGTGAAGATGGGTGACATTTGCTTTCATCCAGTCTTTGGGCACTTTCCTCAGTCACCATGATCCATCCAACATGATCAGGAGTGGCCTCAGAATAACATCTGCTAACACCCTTGAGACCTGTGCATCCATCTCAACAAGGCCTGTGGACTTTATGGAATACTTACCAATCCAGTGATTGAAATTTGCATGGGATAAGAGAACATTTTAACAGGTACCTGAAGAGTGAGTGAAAAGCTATGGAAGCAATCCAAAAGGACAAAGACTAGAGTTCCCTTTGAAGACAAAGCATCCTATCATGGAGCTAAGCAGCTTTAGATCCAGGTAAGCTTCCTCTCTGAAAGGATGCAGAAGACATGATTTTACCTTATCCAGTAATAAAATGTGTTGACCATTCACTTGCTATACAAAAAATTAAATGAATTCCAAAATTATTGCCTCCTAACTAGACAATAATGTACTGGCTGGGTATTCCCCTAACAGATGAGAGCAACTGCTTGATATCTCTTATGCGTGCAGACTATTCAAATTAGGTCATTTGAGTGGGGATTAATGGTCTTCAGATTTTCTTTCTGATGAATTTGGAATATTTACTGAAGCAAGGACCTGAAGATGAGAACTTCATTTCCCATCAGCGCACTCTAACATCCATGGCCGTAATGCCATTGTTGCTCCCCAACTGAGTCAAGAATTGATGACTACAAAGTGGATCAGCTCCAAAAGGAGAGATCAAGGCTGGATAATATTCTCTCTTGGTAAAGCTTTTTTATCTCAAATGAAGTGACCGACTTCAGTGATCACTCACTGGCCTAAAGCTACAAGGATGGGGAGATGGACAAGGTTTCCTTCCACTGCCGTTCTCTTTGTCACCTCAGTGTTTAATACGGGTATGAAGACATTCAAAAAGAGAGCTTTGCAGAATTCATAAAATTCAGTCTTAAAAAAATCATTTTTTAGCAGGGGAAATGAAAATAGCAAATAAAATGCAATTAATTCCATGGAAGATTGAAATGATTATTTCTTCATTTTGCATTGGAGGATGTATATTGTATAAGTTTGTCTTGCCTTGTTCTCCAGGTTTTGTAACTGGCACATTTTTCCTTATGAACGCACTGTTCTTTCCTAAATACTCTCATATGGAGGAACATGCTTCTGATAAGAAGAGCACTAGGATGTCTTTACTCGACCTTTTATTTTTACTGATGCTTGGTCCTCTGAAATGAATGGTTTTCTAAAATTGAAATGTGCTACTATTGTTCCCACGGGGTAAGCCGCAGACTCTTCCTGTCGGAGCTGTCACTAATCAGCTATTCTCCCATCTGCCTTTAAGTAATTGGAGGTTCTGGTCTAAAAAAGTAGCACCTTCTATGTAACCATGCTCTTAGCTGCCAGTGTCATCCTAAATCCAAACACCCTCCTGAAAAGGACCACTGGTTCTGTAGTCAACTAAGGAAAAAAGACCCGTCCATCCATGCTTTCTGGTTTAAAATATTAGGGTATGACGTCCCTAAACAATTCTCTGCAGCTGAACACTACTTATCTTTGGCGTATTCCTTCAACTCACTTGCAAGTCATTCATGCGTTAGGTTATTGGGAGAATTGCTTCATTTGAAGATGATTAAAAGGGGTATGAGAATACTTTTGTGCCTCTGCTATGAGGATACTTTTCAAATCCATGCCAATTTCCTGCAAATGCAAAAACCTGCATCCTGTATTGTCCTAGCTTACAATATAAAAATGCATTCTATTCCCTTCCTCAAGAACTGTGGAAATCAGGTGTGGCATCTTTTTTTCCACATCTCCTGTTAATGGGCCCATCAATGTCATGCCACATGACTCAGAGATAACTCCCTCCAGGAGCCATTTCTGTTTAACGGGTAATCAAGGACCCACATCATGACTCAGAACGATATCAGCCCATTGCGAGATGCTCCGCCCAGCAGGGAGGAACTAAGCATCGCCACCTGGATATAATCTGGGTTTTGGGACTCAACAAGCAGTCTTTCCAATGCATTCCCAGAGGAACGACCACCCTTACCCAATGGTTTTCCGGAAGACAAGAGCTACCAGAAGGTTTCTACAGAATCACCTTTTCAACAAGACCATTTCATCCAAACTGCTTTCACCACCCTAACTAGCAGGACGTCAGCTTGTATTCTGACTCTGTCAGTGGTTTTGTGTTCTTGCATGTATTTGGGGTTTTTTCCCCCATTTTCCTAATAAACTGTATTTCTGACTTGGAGTTTTGCTGCGGTGCTGGATTTCTTCAGCCCGACTAGCTCCCAACACCGACAGCGAGAGTGGGCCGCCCCAAGAAAGCAGTCGAATCCGAGCTGCAGCTGTAGGGTACAGCTGCTCTACGGCACGGGTGGACTGCCTTGGGGATAGAACTGCGCTGAGGGCAGGGACAAGGAACAGGGAGAGGTCTTCTGTATGTTTTCCAGTCTACTCCCTACTCTACACTGACTCAAAGGCATCCATCAGCTTATAAATGGAGGGAGGGTCCCAGGGGAGGATAGAATCTTTAACCAACTGGGAGAAACTGGGGGTGGAACACAAGGCGGGGAATACAATGTTTAAACCAGTAGGGGGACTACAGGGGAGGAGAATAACTTGAACAAACCAATGGGGTTTCCAAGGGTACAAAATTGAGAGGGAAGTTTCTAGAGAAAGGGGCATGCTTGGGGAGGGGTTGATGATCAGTGGGAGAAGGAACAGGGAACAAAAAGGGCAGGTCTGGGGAGATGGATAGCTAAGGCAAAAACCAACAATACAGGGGGCAAAGAAACAATCGATTAATAATAACATATGCTATAACAGCACAAAATAGGGAGGCTTAGAAAACGGACTACTAGAACTGCAATACAATAATAAACACACACTGCAACAGAGTGTCTCACTGGTTTTGCTTTCAAACCAGAAGAGGTGCCAACCTAAAAATTTCCCAACTTCAAAGTTAACTGGCTGCAGTTTTGATTTCCTTCTTAAATATATCACCAAGGCGCTACCAGCTTCTGTAATTGGCTTAGCAGCATGTCTGTTCTTAGTGCCAAGCAGGGATTCACTTTGCCAGGCATAGAGGAAGCTTCTAGGAGCTTTCCACAAAAAATCACTTCTGTGGCTGGCTTCTTCCCTCCCCACCAAAAACCAAGCCATGTAAAACCAACACCTTAACTAATCCATAGTACTTAGCACACATCCAATAATTTCTTTTAAACGATACTTTATGGTTTTTACCAAACACACTGAAAAGAAGTGGATCCATAATATTGATAAAAATTGTTCCAGTTCAGTAGAAATATTGGGTCATGCAACTCTAGATTACAGAGCTATTTTTTTGTACAATACACAGAAGCTGTTTTCACCTCCATGTAAGAGCCTAAATGAAGGATGCAGGACTCCAGGCAGCTCTCCAAAAGGCATTTTATTCCATCCAAGACCTTGCAGCAGTCCAGGGTGGTGGGCGACAGGGCCTGTGCCTACAGCTCTCAGCTCTAGCTGCAGGCAGGCCTGGAGACACCTTGGTTTTGGTTACAATGCATTATATACTTTGCTGAGCATTTCCATACAGTAGAACCATTCAATCCCTTAACTATTATCTATAGCCTATCATAACTACTCTAATTACCATATTCATGTTACAGTTCTCCACTCACTAAAAGTCAGTACATTACAGTTTAAGCTGTAAGTTGTTTTTCAGTTTTCTTGGCAGTGGAAAATTCTAAGACCGTTTTCTGCTTGCCACATCAGCAGGCTTGTTTCCTATGCTATCTTCCTGCTTGGTAAAAACATCTTCTTGTTTGGGATGGGTTTATCCTTTGCTCTAAGTCATAAAACCCCCTTCTAACTAACATACCCTTTGCCTCCTTGGTTATCCTGTAAGACTGGCTCAGCAATTCTTTTCTTCTAGATGATAACTTGCTTCCAACTCTATTCCTTCTTCAGACTCCACATTGAAAAATCTTTCTGCCAAGAATACATATCTGTGAGACTTTCTTGTCAAACTTTCATCTTTCCCAACACCTCTAAAGAAATGTTTCCTGATGGTTTGGATCAGAAGATCCAGTATTGCCATCCTGAGATTTTTGTTTCAAAGCCCATAAGCTGTGCTCAAGGTTTTGGCTATGTTCTTTGTTGTGCCTTGCATATATTTTGGCTAGAAAGCCGGTGTAGATGATGTCCTTGCTGCAGTAGCCATGGGAAATAAAACGGAGTGTCTGGCTAATGTACTGGGGTTGTGGGCTATCCACCACTCCCCCGGGGAGGCGAGGATCCCTAAAGGAATAGAATATTGGCTATGCTCTGGGAGTTTTACAGAGAGAAAGATCCTCATAGCTCAAATGATTTGTCTCCTGGAGTTCTGAAGAATATGTTGGGAAGAAGAAGGCTCCTGTCTTTTCCAAGAATCTTCCATGCATTCAAGAGGATCATTGAACTTCTTGTCTGAGAATGAAAGAAATATTAGTAGTAATTAGTTCTTTTTCTCTGTGCATCACTGATTGAATTTGGGTAGGTTATATTTTGTTTATTTATTTAGTTGAATAATTCATCATAAGGTGTTTCATGTTCCCAAATTCTGCTTCACTTCTTTCTTTTGTAGGCCAGTCTGGTTCATCTTCTCTCTGCTATATTATTGCAGACCATATCTGAATGGATTTTTTTTTAATTTTGAACATTAGGTTTAAACTGTATGAAGAGAACACTTTATTTATCATTATTTTACCAGTTTGCAAGGAAATACAGAATTTTGAAGAGAAGTGATGCCACTCCACTTGAGGTTTTCAATGGAAGAGAAGAATGACGATGTCCTACATTCACAGCATTGTTTACAGTAACATTGCAGCTAGTTTCCAGCAACTTAGGTCAGGTTCTGGAAGCAGGCAGCCATGATAGCATAGAAGTCTAAAAAGTTTCCGTTTGGCCGCTTTTCCTGAAAAATAGCTAATATGTCTCAACGTTGTGCTGAATCTTGCTGTACAGACACTTCTTTTGTGGTCTGAACTCCTTGCTGGACTTCTGTATCTAAGAGTCAGATACAGTAAACCTATGTTTCCTTATATGTTGTGAGAATTTGGTTCTAATCTAGAAGAGCAAGAAAAGGTTGCCATATTAATAGAAGCTAAAGAATCTGCTAAGAAAGCAGTTAATGGACTGCTTTTTTTATACAGATTGGAGCAGAGGTTTAGTTGTTTGATGGGGGTTTTTTTTTGCTTCTCAATAGAATTTTAGAAGTGGTGGGGTAAGAAAGTGTGGATTTTGATAGGTTTGCCTTGAAAGAAGAATTACAGGGGAAACTGTTGAAAAGAATTGATGCAGAGCTCTATGCATTAATGCACTCTTTTGTACAGAGTTTCCAAAGTGAAAACCAAGAGGAGAGAGTGCCGACAAGATGATTTAATAGAATGAATTCAAGATAGCATTCTTTTCTCTCTGAATTACAGCTTTAAACCTCAGTGTATTAATAGGAAGTACGTAACAATCTCAAAGATTTAAAAATGGATGATGAAGTTTTATATCCAGTAAAGTGTAAGGCTTCACATTTTAATCTGATTTGCATTTTGGCAAAAGCCTGGAATCTTTTGCAATTTGCCAGATAACAAGGGATTTGGAACAGGAAGTATGCAAGTAATCTTTTGGACCATTCATCTCCCTTCTTAGAACAACAAATACATTTATTATGTTCCTGTTTTCATTCCATCAGGGGATTTGATCCTAGAAATGTCTAGTCATTCTTTTCTTGTTTTCAGCCCCTCAAAGAGCATGAATCCAAACTATTCAGAAGTTCTTGATCTGCAACAGTGACAAGCACTATACTGGTAAGAGTCAGTGGACATTAGCAGATCCCCTATGACAGCCCCCTATGGCAGGCAGTTCTGGCAGGACTGATGTTTGAGGGGCTGGAATTCTGTGAAATAGAACATTCTATGAATGGGGAAAATGGAAACAGATTCTGAACGTTGAACCCAACACATGAACAAGTAATAGGACAGGTAATTCTCTGTGGAAATTTCTTTAGCCCCAGTGTTGTGGATGATGATTACTCTTCCTATCTCCTTTGGCCAGCTGCCGGCGCAGCCACATTACTCCGCTTATGGACAGAAAACCAGAAGTGATTTTTGAACAAAACACCTATCAGGACCTTAGAGTGTTTTTTGCTGCAGAATGTTTCAAGGCAGATGGGGAAACAATGCCATTTTAGAGAGTGTGTTGAGAAGACAAAGTTAGACGGTAAAAACCATGGGTTCTGTTTCTATATATGTTACAGATTTTGCTTATTATCTATTTGGTGGGGGGTTGTTTTTTGGTGGTTTGTTTTTTTTTTTTTTCTTTGCCTGCATTCTTTAATTTAAAGCATAAGACAGAAAAGTACTGTAAGGTTAAAATAGTTTTGAGATGCCTTGTGCTGAAAAACTTGTAGCTACTGCTAAGGCCCATTAGCCAGGTCCTGTTTCATTTCTGAGAAGCTATAAAATTCCCATCTGGATTTTAGTTCTAACCATCTGTTGTTATGGTGAAGATGCAAATTAAGAAGTACAATTTTTGAATCTGTAGGGATGTATTTACCATTTTGTAGCTGCCTTTTCAGTCTCTGAGCCATCAATGAAAAAAGGAGAAGAATCTACACTGTTTTCAACCTGTGGACCATCCAGTACTGTCCACGTGCCAAGATTCAAAGCCAAACAATCCTGTCGGGCCTCATTGGGAGGAATCTTTGGATTCAAAATACTAGACTAGTATTGGATTTCCACAAGTACAGTCCATTGGGCATGAACTTTGACATCTATATAACCTTTCACGGGGATCCATCTTTGTCACGTGCATCACATTTTATAAGAGAAGAGGCATTGTTGAATGGCTTCAGTGAAAAAGAAAATCTTAAATGCACTCTGAATGGAATTGAAATCCAAAGGCGCCAGTATTTCAAGAAAGCCTGAGATATTGTCTGTGATGAGATCCGTTCCAAGAGGTTCATTTAAGGTACCAAATTCTCCAACGAAATACTGGCAGATTGGTCAGAGGGGAAAAGCAATCTTTTTGAATGGTCCTTTGGGAAGACAGGGCTTGCAGCAAATTTAGTACTTGCTGCTAGGTTGCCTACATTCCAGGCAAGAGTATTTAATACTGAAATTCGAGCAATGGTAGATGAAGTCTTTGTGATTGTGAAAGTCCAGTGCATGGACTTTCACAATCTCAGAAAGGAACCCATCAAAGCCCCTGAAATGCCAACACACAAGTTGTGAGTTGGCAGTGCATGCCAGGTTTTAGCAAACCACAGCAAAATGCTGATTGCAAAACGAGGCCATCAAGTCACATCCGATATGAAGCAGTAGGAAAGAGGAAAGCAGCTGAGAGCGTCATCCCTGCTAAGTAGTCTCAGTATTCTTATTGCCATTAGCAGAAATGTGAAATGAGTCTATAAAAATTACAAAGGAGGCAAAAGAAAAGGGAGAGATGACTCCTCTGGCATAGTGTTTCCTAACAGGGATCTTCAAAATGTAAAGATTGTATTATCCTTTAAACTGAAGGAAGGTATTAACACGACAGTAAGGAAATGGCATCAAATGCTAGAAAGACTCTGGGCAGTGTACTTCTAGACAGAAATGCCAGAAAATGACAGAAATGACAGAAAATCAGGTTTTCTGATGGAAAACCGACTGAACTGGCACCAATGCAGCAGCATTGTACTAAAGCCCAGAAATGTCTACCGCTTCACTCTCTGCCATTCCTTTAATATGCACACAGCAGCTCTGCAACATTCCTACTCATCATCTCCTTGGAAAACTGGGCGTGAGGGTCCGTAGTGACGCAGAGTCCCCAGGAAGGTGCAAAGGAGAGCCGCTTTATTGCAAAAGCCAGGCTTTTGAAGCAGTCAGGCCTTTGTCAGTTGCATAGCTTTAAGCCACAACAAACATAATTCAACCAACCATCATACACCACGCTGTGAACACGCAATGGTTCTGGAACTTCTTGATCGACCTCTAATTCAGCTGTCTCACTTTCCCCTAGTCATTTTCTACTTAGCCAAAGTAACGGGCCTCAGCCATGGTTTTACAAGGCCTTCCTTTCGGGAACTTCTACCTATATGCAACAGCATACCAGTAGTTTCTTCACCACCAAGAGTTTAGGTAGATGATTTGCATCTGCCCTTGCCGTGAAACACAATGGGGAGAGAAAATGCTGTCGGAGATGTTCAGTCATTCCATTTTCTAGACAGGCCAAATCAAAAGAAAAGCAAGCTATAGGATTGTGTACTTGCTCTTACAGAACACCTGCTGCCATCTGACAATGAACTAGCAGAAAATCAGCAAGAATGAGACTTGAGGCAAACAACCTTTGGAAGGGAATAATGGGTTGATAAATAAAGACAACAGGTTTCCAGGCTATCGAGATACTTTAAATGACAGCAAAGGATTTGAGAGCAGAGGCTGAACTCATGGGGAAGGATTCAAAGAATCCCAAGAAAAACATGACCAAAGAATAAAAGAACCCCAAGAAAAATAGGGGCAACTGACCTGTTTAAGCCTTCAGGAAATCAGTGGCCGCTGATTTAGATAGGCCATTCAAGTTCATTTACTGGCACACCTTCCACTCCTTTTTCACCTGTCAGCATCACAGGGTGAATTGGGACCTTGGAATTAAGATTATTTGAGATTCTGTTCTTAGCTTTAGGAGAGAAGTACAGCAGGTGAAGTACCTATTACTGATGTGATACCCAGGCACACAGAGTTGACACATTTCATTGAAGTCCAATCACAGCTAGCAATACTAAGAGGATAGGATTGGCCTCTTTTCATGATGCTCTCCTTGTTGTCCAGCCTGCTCTAATTCTGGTGAAAGTTTTTCATTAGCTTCTATCTAAAAAGGAGAAAAACCAATCAAATGTCCCTCCCTGCTGATGCAGGTTTACCATTCGGTTTGTTGAGCCTAAAAGTGGAATTGAAACTACTGTGAAGGAATTAAAGTGCTTTAAGCCTCCGGTCTGTTAAGACAATCTCAGGTTGATAAAAGCCTACGTGCTATTGGCTAAATACTCTGTTTCCCCAGGAGTGGATGCATGCAATTTAATCCAACTTTCTGGAACAAACTCCAGTAATACAAAAGCGTCACAAATAGCAGGAAGAATTTTTGGACCATTAAAGGAAGAACACTTCTCACCTCCTTTTGGCGTGAGCATAATCTGCTAGCTGAAGTAACAAACTTGAGGACAGAAATCTCCCTGCTCCTGAGCAATTGCTGACAAGGGAGCCACTGAAGCTCTGTGACTTTCCCCTTTCCATTCATTGCTCAAGCCTAATAGCCTAAAATTTAGGGGGTCAATCAAAGACAAATGCTAATCTAGTCAGAGGTCTATGAAAGGGCCAAAAATAATCGGAATTCTACTTAGACAATGGAAATGGAAGCAGAGCTGCCAATCTATTTCCTTGCAACATATCCCTAAAACTCATTCCCTTCTATTCATAACTTATGTATAGCCAGCAGTACATTCAGGAAAAGATGAAGCTGACTGATGTCAGCAAGGGAAGGACTTGAAAGAACTATTCCCATGAATCATCGTATAGACAGTAACTCTAGCATTAAAATCAGAACCCTTTTAGTAAGTATCACTTATGGGAAATTCAGGACTCCTGCACAATGGACCAAGAGGATTAAGCAGAAGCCGTTTATGGTTTACATGATGCACTTACACATTCTGACTCTCTGCACACGCTAGTCACGCTTTTCTTATTGGTGCCTTTGTCTTGTCCAGGCATTCTGCGTGCACCTCTCAGAAGATGTGTTTCCTTACAGTCCAGGTACTTAGGCCCCCCCAGCCCCGTATTGGAGTTCTTGTGGTCTTGGAATATGCTTTCTCAGCTTCTCCTCTCTTGTTTTAGCACAGCTTATGTCTTGATGAATTCCAGAAGGCCCTGAGAAAATTCTGAGAAGAACAGTTCCAAGCTGGATGGCTTGTGCAGCCTGTAGTCTAAGCGGTTCAGATACATTGCCACATTTCCCCCTTCTTCTTGCACCAGCCAGACTCTTTCCACTGTATTTTCTACCAAGAGGCACACCAGTTTCACGATGCATGGAATAACACAAAGCAACGAAATAATGACAACTGGTAAAAAAAAAGCTCCATTTACGAGACCTTTCAACCACGCAGTTCTTTCCCATCCCTCAAACCATTCATGCAAACCCCACTCTTTCCCAGTCAATTTCTTCATAATGTCTTATACTTGTGTGAGTTTCATATGAATGGCTGCAGAATGGTGAAAAAGATTCATGCAACATATTCCTTATAAAATTCCTAACACTCGTGCCCATGTGCTAATAACAATAAATCTATTACAGCTCTTATCTGCAATGTGCTATATCTAATAGGATCTATGTCAGTGAGCACCTGACTTAAAATAGAAGTTACGATAAGTTGTTTGAACATCCAGCACCCAAATGGTTAAAAGCAGCCAAACCTTGATAAGCAGCGCCGCCTAGTGTAAGGAATAACGCAGTTATTCCTGCTGGAACGAGCGAAACTCTACATAATGGTGCCAATCGCGTCTTTAGCTAGTGTTGCTCTCTATGTATTCCTGGAAACGAAAAAGCGGCTTCCTCCAGCAAAGACCACTATGAAGGCAACAGAGCCCACCGAAGAGCGGCTTCTGTTAAAAGAATCCGGCTACCGGCACCTAACATCGGAGAGCTGCATATGCCCGTCTTCTGTGTCTCTTGCCGCCTACACCTTAGCGAAAAGCTTTTCAATGCATTTTTGTCAAAAAGAAACTGTGCCAGCACAGCAAGCGTCCCACGACGTTTTTCATGAAGGTACTCGAGTTCTTAGAATCTCCGAGGAGAAAAAAAAAAGATTCGCCACGGAGTGCTGCACATGGCTGAGAACGATGCAAAAGAAAGTTGTCCAAGAACTTTTTCCCTACTTATGGTAATGTAATTTTAACTGTTGGAAAGTGGTTAGTTATCGTCTTCTCTTAGTTTGAGGTCTGCGCACTCAATCCCGGTGCTGTGCGGCTTCGTTCTTTGCGTCTCAGCATCTGCCGAGCTCTCCGGCTGCCGGAGGCGAGGAAGCGGCTTTTTCCCGCACAGAGCATTGTGTGGGTCTCGGTGCGCTCCAAACCGCGGCTTCTGCCGAAAGCCACCCAGGGACCGGCACCTACCTTCAGAGAGCTGCGTATGCCCGTCTTCTGCGTCTCTTGCCCGCCTACATCTTGGCGAAAAACATTTCAATGCATTTTAATCAAAAAGAAACTGTGCCAGCACAGCAAGTGTCCCACGACGTTTCTCATGAAGGTAGTTGAGTTCCTACCATCTCCTGGAGAAAAGAAAAAGTAAGATTGGCCAGGGAGTTCTGCATAAGGTTTAGAAGGATGCAAAAGAAAGTTGTCCAAGAACTTTTTCCCTACTTATGGTAATCTAAGTTTAAACTGTTCAAAAGTGGTTAGTTAATGTCTTAGTTTGAGAGCTGCGCACTCAATCCCGGTGCTGTGCGTCTTCGTTCTTGGCGTCTCAGCATCTGCCGAGCTCTCCGTCTGCCGGAGGCGAAGAAGCGGCTTTTTTGCGCACAGAGCTTTCTGCCTGTCGCGGTTTGTTTCGGACCGCGGCTTCTGCCGAAAGACGCCCGGGGACCGGCACCTACCTTCAGACAGCTGCGTATGCCCGTCTTCTTCGTCTCCTTCTGCCTACACCTTAGCGAAAAAGCTTTTCAACGCATTTTCTCAAAAAGAAACTGTGCCAGCACAGCAAGCGTCCCACGACGTTTCTCATGAAGGTACTCGAGTTCTTACCATCTCCGGGGAGAAAAGAAAAAGATTACCTAGGGAGTGCTGCTTAAGGTTTAGAAGGATGCAAAAGAAAGTTGTTTGAGAACTTTTCCCCTACTTATGGTAATGTAAGTTTAAACTGTTGGAAAGTGCTTAGTTCCTGTCTTCTCTCAATTTCAGAGCTGCGCACTCAATCTCGGTGCTGTGCAGCTTCGTTCTTGGCGTCTCAGGATCTGCCGAGCTCTCCGGCTGCCGGTGGCGAAGAAGCGGCTTTTTCGCGCTCACAGCTTTCTGCCAGACGTGGTGCGCTCCGGACCGCGGCTTCTGCCGAAAGACGCCCGGGGACCGGGAGCTAACTTCGGAGGACTGCGTATGCCCGTCTTCTGCGTCTCTTGCCGCCTACACCTTAGCGAAAAGTTTTCTCTCAAAAAGAAACTGTGCCAGCACAGCAAGAATCCCTCGACGTTTTTCATGAAGATAGTAGAGTCCTTAACATCTAATGGAGAAAAGAAAAAGATTCACCACGGAGTGCTGCTTCATGTCCACTCTCTGGGAAGTTTCTAAAAGAAATAATGGAGCTGAGGCATGAATCGGCCCCTACGAGTGCTAAGCAAACATAGACACTCCCCTTCACATGCCCCCCCCCCCCCCTTCCACACACACCTAGGCATGCACAGAGATCAGCATAGCAGATCATGAACACCTTGGAAAAGACTGAAATGCTAAATACCTCTCTTTGTGGGCAAAATAGCCGATACACTATTTCAAATATCTGGTACAAAAACTCTGTTGAATATCTACCTCATATTTAAAACACAGGTTTTCATTGAATTCTGTTTGCAGAATATTTTCCTTTCATTTGTTCCTTTAAAATTACTGAGTTCTATGTCTAGGAATATTTTCTTCTACAAATAGAAAAAATTAGATGATGTCTTTTCAGAAGAAAACATTGGTTTAGACAATTTTAAACCATCATGGTATAGAAGAATTTATTTGTCCCTCACTAAGGAGGAATAAGTATTTTGATCATAGATCATTTACAGTGAAATACTTGACATTTTTAAGATGCTTTCAATCAATTTTGATCCTCATTGCTTATTCATTGTAAACAGTAATTTTTCAGTGCATGGAAAGTGTGTGTGGTACATCTACATTAGTTCAAACACCAATTCCAACTAATGGCCAGGCTGAACTACAGTAAATAATGTCCTGAAGGATATTTTGCCGCCTTCTTTGGCACTTCATGAAATCCTAATGATTGGGATGAAGTGTTGAAATACAGAGATTTTCTCTCAGAGAGTGTCCCATGTTGAAATCCATCCCATGCGTTTCATGTTGTAGTTCTTATCTCTTTTAAAATTTGATATCTTCTGCACAGTTTTCATGAAGCTCTCTGTCACAGTAGTGAAAATCACAGAGAAATGCAGTTTTGTACACCTTTGAATTTACCCCAAGAGCTGAGAGAAAATTTGCTCGTATACTTCAATCTGAGTTTCTTCTATATTCAAGCTTTGTTTATCTACCATCAAGGGTCGCATTCGTTGCTGTTCAAAGCCCCGTCCAAGCTGACCTTGAATACGTTCAGGGATGGGACATCCACAACTTCTCTGGGCAACCTGCGCTCCAGCGCCCCAACAGCAAAAAGTGTCTTCCTTTCATCTAATAGAGATCAGAAATACTAAATCTAGGCATATGAACTTTGAGGAAAGGTTTGAAATTCTTTTGATTTGAAACACATTTGATAGGAATACTAACTTAGAGATGACTGAAGTATGTTGATGGCCATTTGAGAGTGACACTTTTTGAAAAAGTGCATGGAATTGAAAATTAAAACCGGCAAAATTAAAAACTTCTTGCCATTTTCTTTTTCCTCTGATATTCAAAATTGCATAGGCCAGATATCTGTGCTTCATGCAGATCTCTCAGATACTCTCAGACAAAAGCCTTTCTTTCAGACTAAATTGCAGTTTAGGTAGAACACGAGTACTTAGTGAAAATTTTTCTGGGCATAGGGGGATTTGTGTGCACAAGAGGTTTTATCCAAACTGCAAAATTCATCCCAGCTGTGTTCTGTTCATCATCATTCTTACTGCATCAGGCCTGAAGATTCTGTGAAAAGTATCCTGTGGACCTTGAACATAGCTCATGTGAAAGAGATGAGAGGTGATGGAGAAGTTGAGGGAGAGAATAAAGAGCATATGGCCCAGTAAAGGCACCAGAAAGTACTTTTTCATGTGGTCCACAGCCCGAACAATTGTTTAGCACCATTTGAAGGCTGTGTTTGACCAACAGGGCTGAAGCAGGTCTTCAAAATATCTGGTAGATCAAAATCCATTGAAGCAAAAGACCCTGGCCAGTCACCTTGCTGCTGATAATTCACACTCCATACCAGCTGATCAGGCCTTACAATGCTGCGTCGAAAGTATTGTGAAAAAGATAGGCACATTTTCACAGAGGCTGGGGAAAATGCCCTTGGATGATGATTCCAAGGGATAACTTGATGGAGCAAGTTAGGTACCCTTATCTACTGTGCAATATCGAAGTTGGTGAGTTCACCATCTGTAAGCATCACTTTAAAAAAATAAATGTTTGATCCACAAAACAATATTTCCTATGTCCTGTCTACCTGCTTCATTTCAGCCAAAGAATAGGCTACGTTCCATCAGCAAAGTGTTCATGATCATATGCTTCTTTAAACTGTGATAATTCTTTACTTTTTTCTAAATCAGACACTGTCTATTCCTAAGATTCAGATGTCCATGGGTAGGGGTGTAATTAAGTTCACTGTTAAAAAATATCCTTCTTGTTATCTTTTTATTAAATTACTTACATGTAACATCAGTCTGAGAGCTGAGAGAAACCCCTTCATTTGCTGTTTGCCAAGTATCATCTATGTGATACAAATTCTACTTGATAAATCACACCCATACATTGTCATATCATACTACTAGTAATGCCTTCACAACCTTTTCTTCTTCGTTAGGGATTTTGGCAAAGTGAATGATTGGAACACAAGCAAGGGCATTTGTTCAAGATGCTCCAGAAAGAGCTGTGGTCTGTTCTCTACTTTGCTGCCTATGTTGGCAGGAAGCTGCAAAAAAAAAAAAAAAAAAGAAAGATGACTAGGAAGAGTGTTACTTTTAGTCTAAATTTGGAAATGATGTTTGGAATACCCTGTTAAATGACAAGGTTCTTTTTGAATATATGGCATCTTAAGGGAAAAAGTCAGCTTTAAAGTGGTTTTGAGACAGTTGCTTCTGGAAGAAAAAAAAAAATTTGAGGTATCTAAGGTCTTTAGCCATAGCGCTTGGAAGATTGATTCAAAACACAGTTTCTTCATCTAGGAAGAACAGAGGACCATAGATGCAACTCACTTCAAAATGGAGTTATGTAGGTTTCTGGTTGGGTTTTACTGGACATCATTTCTTGTAAAGTCGAGGGACTGCAGTTAGCTCTCCAATAATTTCCTTCCCTGAAATTCATCTGCATTTGCTCCTTTCTCCAGCGTTCCCATTTCTTAGTGCTGGTATACTGCATCTATGCATTAGAATATTCAACTGGAGTGTGTGTCTGATATTTTCTAGTTAAAATTGGCTGGAACGCAATGGATAGTTCCAGTTGCTTGTATACAGTAGTTTTATTTTGACAAGTTTTCTTTCGACAGTGTTTAAGCAGCAGTAGCAAATAGGAAGTACAGCTTGCAGCAGGGAAAGACACTTCTGCTTGCTCAAGTTTCCTGTAGTCAGATAGATGCCAAAAGGCTTTTCACAGTACTACTACTGTCTTGTAGGAATACGTGATCTAATCCTACCTTTGATAAAATTACTAATGGGCTACTTTTCCACAAGGCGGAACATTTTTCTTTTAATAATATGTTTTGTGTAAGTTGGAAACATGAACTTGTGCACCAGTCAGGTGGAATGTACTCCTACTTCTTCATAAGTTTCACAACCTTCTTTAGAAAATATTGACTCTGTGTAACTTCAAAAGAAGAATTCTGGGCATCTTCATTCTATGGATGTAATTTTTTTTCTACCATGCTGTTCTTGTTTTCTATGGAACTCATTTTTACCAATAGAAATATTTTTCCCTGACACCTATGGAAAATACCTATGTTTACTCAATACTGCAGCCTCAGTACACTGTTTAGAATTATTTCAACATGGTCCCAAGCATATCCGACAGCTAGACAGCAGAGGTTAGCAACAGTGAATGGGAATAACTTCTGAACCATTTCAGTAGAGTTCCCAGGAAGGGCTTGCTTTCTGCCCCTGCAAATTTTCCCAGAGATATTGTCTGGTGAACAGTTGCATCAAAAGAGTATTTTTGCACAAACCTTGGGGCAAGCTCTGTCTCAGATTTACTAGTGAATGCAAAGAGGGTGAAAGTGCTGCTTCAAAGCCTTCTGTGCGCTTTCTGTACCAAAAGGGAGGTGACCCCAGAAATAAGTTTTTGATCTCTCTTCAAAACACAAGGCATGTCACCACCTGATTCATCTTTTTCTGGGACTCAGCATCTAAAGACCAAGAAGCTCTCTTGCTTGCTAAAGTGTGTTCAGCAAAAAACCTTTGTCCCATCAGCAAATTTGAACACCACTGCATTCGAGTCAATTCCAATGCTGGCAGGGCAATACTCTACCCCAGTAGTAACATGCCACTGTTAGAAGACTGTGTAAAAATCTTTGTGTACAAAGTAATCGGAGGGAAAAATAGAATTGGAAATAACTGCACATTGTTCTGGGAAAAGCCTCCTGCCACAGTCTTACAGACATCATTTTCAGGTATCATTTTTAAGAGTTGGGGATTTTAAATTTTGTACAAGATAAAATCTTACTGCACCTTTATGTTTCCCTACTAGAAGTACAGCCATTTCTTAGTAGAATAGAAGTAAGCCATTTGAATATGTACAAATGGCCTTTCAAAATACATATGCTATAGCACACTGTGAAAGGAATTAGCTATAAAAATAGAAATTCAAAGGTTTAAAAAGGTTTTGAATAAAGTAAGTCTAAGGTGATAGAAGAAGAAGAAAACAGAAGTTTTCTTGTTCTGGTGAAAAAACAACTCTGAGGACATTGTACTCTACAGGTGTATTATATCACTGCCTGAAAAACTGAGTAGGTTTGCTATTTCAAATGGTTTTCATTAGGAAGGAAGAGATTCCTTTGGAAAAACACTTCAAATTGACTTGACATTAATGTTATGACACTTAACTTCACCAATCAGGAAGAAAAATTCTCATCACTTGAAATGGAAGTCATGATGGTAATGGAGACAAGGATGTCTAAGCCGTGCCATCAGGAACATAAAAAAGCATTAGAATGCAGGTAAGACTGAGCTCCTGAAGTAGAGAGAAGAGAACGCAACCAAAACATTTTCCTTTAAGAGTCTTCAGGATGAACAGCAGATCAAATGTTTTCCTGTGAAGTGTTTATGAATGGAATTAACCTTTAAAATAACATTGTTTACAAAAACCTTTTCCCAGTATCTCTTAGAATGATACACAGTTCTTATTACTAGAAAAAAGAAAAGCACTTTTTTCAAAATTGTTGTGCACTTTTAAATGACCTACAATAAAAAGAATACTTTTTCATGCTGGGAATGATGTTAATTATAAAAAAGCCTTGTAGCACGCTTGGTACTCTAGTGTCTTGATTAGCATAGTTTTTTATTCATTGAACAAGTTTCACATTGACTATTTTCACCTTGAAATAAGGGGGGCGTCTTTGTACTTATGCAGCATCCATGAAGAATTTCTTGGGTGTCATTTTGTACTCGATCCTAAACGGCAAATTCTGCATTCTGCCATCTGTCTAGCTTTCCTGTTTGATGCAGCTTCTGAGAGGCCTTTTCAGAATTGAGGACTACTTGCAAGAATCATGCTCAATGCATGGATTTTACTCCTTGGTTAATGCAAAACTGTTTTTCCTTTACAGCACAATAATCATAGGAAAAGAATGATGGTGGATTCAATTCTTACAGTAATACAAAGAGGACTATTATCATCATTAGAAACCAAGCAAGTCATATTTATTGCTCATGCAGTACAACCACTAATGCAAATTACCCTGTAAATTCAAAATGAATCTGTATCACAGGAGTGGATTGAATGTTTCTATTGATATTTTGCTTAAAGCAGACAATTAATTCTTTTGACAGCCAACTCATAATTGCAACCTAACTTTCAACTACAGCTTTCAAACAGTGGAAACATGTCTGTTTATAAAACAATACAGTACAGTACAAAAGACCAAATCAGGTCATAGACATTCGAATGAAAGAAAAAATCAATGGGCGGATTAATTCACATCTGCAAGCCCTCAAGAGCGTACAGGTCAAAAGTCCCCAGAAAACTAGGCCAGTGGCACAAATTCTCTATGTTGGCACCAGCAGAAGCAGCTGCTCTCTTTATAGGATGCAATCTTGCTTACATCGGCCTTCAGAGCAATCTTCTGTCCCCCTGCCCAATACGCCTTCTGCTCTACTCCTTGGACTTCACGTTTGCATTTCTACAGAGTCCTGCAAACTGAGTCAAAGTTCACGTAGTAGATTTCCAAGATTTAGAAATGTTGTGTTAAGTCTATTTCTTTCGTATTTCATCCCGTCTAAGCATACTGTAACTTTCTGAAGTGAAATATGTCGAGTATGTCACGTGTAGTTTACATATTAGTTCTGCTTCACATTAAAACTTTTCACAGACCCCTCTGATGCCTTACTGCAAAAAGATATAGCTGCAAAGAGTGGTGGTTGTGCAAAGTTAGAAAGGCCAGAAAACCATGTGAACAACCTAACAGTAGAGCTTTGAATTTCTGAATATAATCTTGCACCATCTCAAGTCAAAATAGAATATTGAAATGATTTTCATCTAATAATGAGCGTGGGGAAGAGAGAATCCAGACAGGCTTCTTTTTTTGGAACAGTTCAAGGAAATACCTGGCCTTAACTTGGAAACATAGCATTAAATATTTTTATATAGCATGAGTTCTCATTACCTAATCATATGATTTGGAGAACTGAATTGGAAAGCAGGAAATAAACAAAGAAAAATATTCAAGCTAAAAAAAATGTGAATTTAAAATTTTCTTTGTATTTCTGATTAAAACTATGCTAAATGGTCACCCATTATTTTAAAAAGCATCTGGACATAAAAAATGGAGACATTTCTGCGGGTCTTGGATGTCAGGGATTCCTGAAAAGCTTTATTCCACTGCTTCCCAACCCTGATTCAATCCACTTAAACGCAGCTGTATTTCAGATGCTCAGTGAAACTGTCCATGGAATGCATATAGTTTACAAATAATCTGCAGAAGAAGCTAGCTAGATTTGAAGATCTTTTTCTGTAGATGGCATTCAAATGGTTTCTACAAACACACAGCTGGGATTTCTGCTGTCTTCTTCAGGCCACTTCCTGCAGAGACCTCTCCATTAAATTCTACTCTTCTGGTGATCCAAAGTCAGCACTGGGATTGTCCAACTGCATGGAATTACTGTCTGCTAGAGCTGCACACTGAGGGCTTCTGTGTGCAGCATCATGTGAGCCCTACTAATGTCACCCTGTTGGTATAAACTGAGCTAACTGGACCTTAAGGGACAAGATTGGGCACTAATTTTGTAATAGAAATTAGGTACTAAGAAGGAGGCCAGAGGATTTCAATGTTTCTGCCTCCAGCTGAAGCAAAACTAAATCTTAGTCTTTATCTCAAAAACTAGGTGAATTAACCCGTTTGGCATTCATATGCCAAAAAGGTTAGTAATACACTCAGAACTGTCAAAAAAGTAACAATTCCAATCATTACTTTCTAAAAAGAATTCATTTGAAGAAGTCAGGAAGAAAGATGAAACATGCAAATATCCTACCCTGAGAATCATTCTGTTGATCTGCACAGGTTTCTTATTATATTCCCATCTAATACATTGGACATGTGTGCTTGTGATGACACAAATACTTGCAAAGCTTACCAGATAAACCATGGTCTCTTCAAACAGCAAAACATTTCTTGATGGTTGCATTTGCTAATTCCATTTAGACCCAATGCTCTTAAAGGTCTTTTCCAACCAAAGTGATTCCATCATTCTCTAAGTCGCACATCCCAATTGTCCTGGTTTAGGGCAAATTTGGTAGAAAACCTCAAAAAGGGTCCCCCCCAGAAGGCCCACCCACACAGCCCCTCCCCTCAACTGGTTTGGGGAAAATTTCCTCAGAGAGAAGTGGGAAAAAGCTGTTTATTTAACAGGCAAAGCACTCCCCAGCACAAAAAATGAACAATACCAGATGACAAAACTCAATTGCCACTCTGAAGAGACAACAAATCAGAAAGTCTCTCCTGTGGGTGCTCGCTCTGTTATCAATCCCTCCGGCACTGGGGAAGGCTGCTGCCCAGAGCAGGCCTCCATAGGCAACAAAGTGCAAGCTCTCAGTGCTCCCCAGGTCCCAGTCCGGTGCAGATTCAAAACGTTCCAATAAAAGGGTAAGGAAAATAAAAAAAAAAACAGTCCAGGGAAAACTCTGCCTCAGCCAGCTAAACCAACTAAAAAGCAAATGAGCGCTCTGTTCTGCTCTGTCAGTGCTCAGACAACACAGTGCAGCGCAGAATGTGGAGGAGTGTTGCTTTTTAAGGAGTGCAGCCTCTGATAACAAACTCCGTGCTTCTTCTTCTCCCCACCTTTGCTCTCAGAACCAGTCTTGAAGGCAGAGAATATCATATCAAGCATTAACAGAACAGATGAGTGGGGATATAAGCATCATAAAGTCACCCTTGGACACTGCTCTATTGAGATATGTCACCAGACTATGCTAAGACCAAGTTTTGGAACTGCTCATTAAAATTCTACTCTCACAGTGAAGCTGAGGAGGAAACACAGCTCACTACAGTTACCTTGTGGCATGCCAGTGCTTCCTTTCAATCCCAATGTTCTTCATTTTTAAGTCCCTGATATCAGAGGCATAATGAAACATCCTTTGGACAGGAAGGAAGATATTCTTCTCATTTATACTGATGGGTAAGCTGACATGCAGAGGAGTTAATTCAAAGTGAAAGAGCAATCAAGTCAATAGTAAAACTCACCTCAGTTTTGTTTACTTCCCTAAATCCTTACTATCCCAAAATAAAAGAACAGCTGTGAAAGCCTTGTGGCTACCTAGTTTTTTCCTATACCTACATGGTGGGTGTCCTGGTTTAGGGCAAATTTGGGAGAGAATCCCCAAAAAGGGCTTCTCCAAAAAACAAATCCACACGGCCCCTCCCCCCAACCGGTTCGGGAAGAATTTCTCGGAGAGAGGTGGAAAGAACCTATTTATTTGACAAGCACAGCAACCCCCGGCACACAAAATGAACTATACCAGATGACACCACTCTTTCACCGCTCTGAAAAAAGATGACAAATTCAGAAAGTCTCTCCTGGGGGTGGTCGCTGTTATCAGTCCCTCCATCGCTGGGGCAGCTGCTCGGTGTTTCCAAATCGGTGATTCCAATCCCAGTCCCGAGCAGGTTCCGCAGGTCCACACAGGGGAAACAGTCCAGAAAGGAATTTGGACTGTTTAGCTAAATTAACTAATGAGAAGAGGGGGAAAAAAGCAAGAGGAAGCAAAGCAGAAGCGAAGCAGAAGAAAGAGCAAAGGCAAAAAGCAAAAAGCAAAAAAGCAACAGTAAGTACTGGTGCTCTCTGTATGTCCCGCCGAGTGGCTGATAAGAGGCCCAAAACAAAACTTTCACTCTGCCCATCTTAAAGGCACAGAACAAAATATCCAGCATAAATTACACACACCAATGGGGATAACAATCACCCTAGGACAGTGGGGTAAGGGATAAACGGTCCCACACAATGGTAATCCACAACAAAGCATTCTTGACATCATATTCAGGTTTTGCATAGCGAGCTCTTCCTCCTGATAAAGTTATTCCATCACAATACTTTGGGGAGTATCTTAGAGAGCTGGGTGTTTTTTGCTTTGAAACCACCTTGATCATTCAGGAACCCAGTAGCAAGGACAAAGTTTAAAAGAAGATAGTGCTATGCATTGATTTTCATCTAGGACAGACATATTTCTACAACCCAGAAGGCTGACCTAATGCTTCACGACAACGTGGCTGAAGTGGCATCCTGGTCCCCAAAGGTTTTTCTCTTTACTTTTAGCTGCTTTCTTACCAGATTATTGAGCTGAATTAGCTCAAAAAGGAATCAGATAAATGCCAGAGCTTTCAAAAAAAAAAAAAAAAACACCAAAAAAACAGATGCAAAACAGTGATTTTTAAGTGCATTTGAAAATAGAAGTTTTCTTGTACTTCTCATAGATACATGGCATTTTATAGAATGATATTGCTCCAGCGCTTTGGGTTTGGTTTTGGGTTTTTATTTTTCCTCAATTCTAAGTGCTACGCATTCTTTTTGGCCATTTTAGGAAACAGATTTTCTAATACATGTGAAAGATGGTCCGAAGTTCCCCCATTTGCCTCACGACCATCCCCAGGACAGACATCGCGACCCTGAGGACCCTGATCGGAATGCTGGCCTGCTGGTGGTGGAGGAATGCCAGAAATCCTGAGCAGAATTCTGGCCTGCCAAGTGATTGTTTGCAGCTGTGTCTACAGTGACTGCTTCTAGCAGGGCCTGCCAAGGGGTGATGCGCCCTATATGCTCGCACCTGCTTGGCAACACCAGCCCAGGAATTTTCCCACCTCTTGGCCAGATGAACTCGCTGGGGCAACTGTGGTAGCTGCCCCATGGAAAATCCTTCATCTGCTCCACTACCACCGTGAGGTATGGAGATTGAAGCGCCTCCTCCCAAGGACTGAGGCTGAGACCCCCGTAATTCTGATCCAGGGGTGCTGGCGTGACCGAAGCAGGATGCCTGCTAAGTGTTGCCTGCAGATGTGTTCACTGGACCTAGACTGGTTTCCCATAGAAACCAGTCCTGAAACCACGGGTCCCACTCACTGCTGATATTGATATTGACTTATCCTGCTTAGACCATGGACTGTCTGTACCCGTCTTCAATACCTTTCTCCCCCTCAGCAATTTCAATAGACTTGCTCTTTATTGCATCTGCTACCCCTCAGCCATTTCTAGATCTGTTTCCCCCCTCAGCAATGGACTATAATAGAGCCTTGAGTTAACCAGGACTTGGAGATCTCCCCTAGGAGAACTCCATCGGCTCAACTGCAAGAACTTTTTCTCTCTCCATTTGGTAGCTATACTCCCTCTCTCTTTCTCCCCCTCTTTTCTATTCTTTTCCTCTCCCTAATTCCTTTAAGGCATTTGCTGTGGTCATTCTAGAAAGGTGCATTTGTTTTGAGGGGATACTGCAATCCCCATTCCATCTTGTCTTTTGCACTCCGAGATCAGTTAAGGAACCATCACCACCCCCTTGGTATGAGCGGATCAGAACAATATGTTCTTTCCAGCTGAAATTGGTTCTAGTCAATAGAAGCACTCTGGTAGGTAAAAGTAGACTATAAAAGATAACCTTCAGAAGGTATTTCCCTTGTCTTCCCATTAAAGCAAGAAAAGAAAGCAGACAGATCTTCAGATAACATGCTATGCGAATTGAAAGGAGTCTTCTTGGAGGCAACTGTGAAACTCACACAATGAAATAGAGTTCCGACAGATGAAAGGGTCACGTATGATGTCAAATCTCTACTTTTGATGTTTGAATGAAAGAAGATTTCTTGAAGTACAATCTTTTAAAATGAAGGTGAATTTGCAGAAGCAATTGAACTAGGTCTCCTTTAGAAACGCAATGTTTTCTAATTAAACTGAGGATTCAGGAAGGCAACCTTGAAATCAAAAGGATTTAGAAACATACAAATACCAAGACTGGCAGTTCATTATCTTTAACAGTCTCTTTAAGATAAGATTTACTTTTAACTTCCACTTGAAGTAGGTCTGAAGACATTAGGAATGATGCAATATAAAAACCAAAACAAAACCACGTTCTCAAAAAGCTTTGAGAATCCAGAGAAATGATGATTTTTAGGGGTTAGGTAGTCCTTTAAAATTTGTCTTGGGGGAAAGAGAAAAAAAACTGACTGAGACCAAATGACTGTGGAGTATATTCCAAAACTGTAATGAAGAATGTAAGGGGCCTGAAAGAAAAATTCTATGCTGGCTTCATCTGTTGAAAGCATTCCAGAATGGTTGAAATTATGAATCACATATTGTGGGATTTAAAAAAAAAAAAAAAAAAAATTTGGAGCATATTTTCCCATTCCAGGATAGCATGACAGCTTTATTTCATTTTGTTCCTATGACCGGTTAATAGCTTATGAAGTGTTTTACAATAGAGTGAGAGTGTTCACACCAACCATACAATTTGTATGAATCTCTTTTACTTTATATAGCAGCAGATATGGTTTAGCACTCCACAATTCAGTCCCCAAAAGTGAGTAAGTGCGGCAGATTTAATCTAACTGCCCAGTCCACCAGTGTAGCCTCTCTCCCACGGCCGCGGGGCTGTGCGGGTGCCCGGCAAGGCTGAGCGCGGCCCAGCCGAAGATGGCCACACAAAGTGCCACTCCCAGATTCCCTCCGGAACCCTGAGGAGTTGTGTACCATCTGCGGCATGGGTGACGCAGGCGGGATTTTCGGCTACGAGATACCAAAGCAAAGGAAGGAGGAGGGACGCCTGTATAAGTACCAAGGACCTTTTAATCTTGTTCTTCTTCCCCGGTGGATTCAGAGAGAGGTGACAAAGGCAGGGTCCCGGGGGGATGCTGATAAAGGGAGTGGGTGTGATAAGAGGAGACACAAAGCTTACCAATAGCAAGGACCCAGGGAGGAGCATGGGTTACAGCTAAGCCACTGAGGATCACACAGGGGAGGGGAAAACCTCCAAGGGCAAATCATACATCAAATTAAGGAATGACTGGCAGAGAGGATTCTCGAGATAAGAAGGGTGGTTACCATGACAGGCAGGGGAGGGGGGAGCAGCTCTAACAGGGAGAAAGCATTGTGAGGGAAGTACATGGTGGGGAACCGAATACCCCGAACCATTATTGAGTTACAAAAGGAATAACTGATTCTAAAAACACACAATGCCACACACCAGAATGCCTAATTCTCTTGAAAAATGCTTTGCTATATCTCATTATGTGGATGTGTCTCTCTAGCTCCACTTTGAGCTTCTTGATCTTTCATCTACGGGATGAGATCCAAATTAGCTTTGCACGGATATAGCCTTTCCAAACCATATCTTTTATCTTCTGTATTCTTACAAGTACATTTCTACCGCAGGGACCAGTTTGGAAGATCTTAGTTGTTTTATTCCTTAGATTATGTTGCTGCATTAAATAGCTCTTCTTTGAAGTTTTTTCCCTGCTCAAGTATAGGGTCAGTGCTGAAACGATTGTGATGCTAACTCCTTATGATCTATTCTGCAGGCTTACAGAGTATGCAGCAAAGTTTTCTCTTCTTCTGAGGACATTCTACTTTTTTCATGAGAAATGCTGAAGGTCTGACTTCAGTTGCAAAGGTCACTGATTGACAGATTGCAAAATTGTTAAGTCTAGTCACGCAGGAAAAGCGTGCTCCTGCTGTGTATGTAAATGTCGTGTCAGCTGCTGTTGGGATAAAAAGCATGAGCATAAGCAAAGATATCTGCATGGATAGAAAAGAAACAAAGAAGACATTTGTTGTGATTTCTGCACTAAGGAGCAAGAAGAAGCATGAAGCGCTAATTTCAGTGGCTAAGACAGTATCATCCTTGGGCCAGTTCCCTTCAACATCTTTGGAACCACTTGGACTCGGCACTTGAAGGAATATTAAGCCAAGTTTGCCAGAGACACTACATTGGGAGGAGCTGTCAACTAACTCCCTTGAGGCCAGTGAGACCCTACAAGAGAGATCTTAACAAATAAGAGAGATGGGCATTTATGGCTGGCCGGGAGTCCATGCACAAATCACGAATGGGGCTGTTGTATCTTCCAGCATCAGTCTCATGGCATGGTTATGACAGTGGGAAGATGCCAGCAGCTCACGTCCCCAGCAGCAGACAAAGAACTTGATGTTACAACTTACTTGAAAAGGTTTTTGACCAACCCCACAAAGCAAAAGCATATTGACAGTAGTTCTATCCAATCCCTAGAAGCACACATACCTTTGGTTCAAAGAATGCTTGCTTCTTTTGAATACAAGACCTGCTTGTAAGCCTTAAGATAGAATGCACAGAGCTCCATTATTAAGCTTAGAACTTCCTAACATCTGGCTGGATATACTTTGCTGTAGCTTAGGGAGTTCTTCTGGTCAAGCGTTAATACACAGGCCATTGTTCTATTTGTCCTTACTTCTCTACTTCTTCTATCATTTTTCTGCTGACAAACCTTATGACTACTGCTTAGCTCCAACCACAGTTCTGCTGTCTCTGAGGCCTGCCTTTTGCAGCTTTCCCAAAATCTGCTGTTCACAAGGTTTCCCACAGGCAATCCCCAAGCATATGGCATTGAACAAGAGCGAGTGCTGAATTCAGCACCTGGGACTGGGCAATCGTGGTGCGTGTGTGTATAGACTAGGGAGCCAGAGGCTGGAGAGAAGCAGTGCAGAAAGGAACCCAGGCTCCTAGCCAATGGCAAGCTGAATGTGCATCAGCAATTCCTTGGCCTGATGTATCCCAGAGGGCCAAGCCTGTCATGGGGTGCATCAGGCACAGTATCACCAGCTGGGCAAGGGAGGGCATTTTCCTGCTCTGCTCTGCTCTGGGGCGGCCTCACCTTGAGTGCTTGGGGGCAGCTTTGGGTGCCACAATGAAAAAAGACATGAAGGTATCAGAAAGTTCTCAAATGAGGTTTACAAGGACAGAACTCGAGGAAAGGGCATGCCACTGAGTCAGGGGAGGGTATCAGGCAAAAGTCTTTTAACCAGAGGATGGCTGGGCACTGGAAGAGTCTCTCCAGGGAGTGGTCACAGCATCACGCCTGTCTAAAGTTCAGGAAGCTTTTGGACATTACTCTCAGGCATCTGGTGTGATTCTTGAGGAAGGTCCCGTGAAGGGCCAGAAGTTGGACTTGATGCTCCTGACGGACTCCTTCCAATTCAACTGATTCTACGACTCTATGGTTCTGTCCTGGCCACTCAAGGTATATTGCTTGGTCTCACCAGATTTTGACCTGCTCTTGTTGGTCGGAATTTGTCACTACTGCCTAATGATATTTACCACAAAAGACAAAGTGCCTTTCCTCAATGTTCTCAAGAAAGTTGAACATGCACCGTAGAATCCTAAAAAAGTCTTTTCCTTGAAACAACACTGTCTCCTGCCCAGTATTCTTTCCAGATCTTAAGGAGAAAGAAGGCAAAATGAGGGGATATATTACAATGAAGCACTGTCAATTTTCCGGACCTTTAGCAGTATATTTGTACCTCCACTATTCTTTTCTATAAAATCATGGTTTTGTAGCGCATGTCATTTTCTAGCAAGACACATTTTTGCAACTGAGCCCATCAGTCTCTGTGAGAATATATGGTCAAAAGCCCAAACCATATGAATAGGCAGTGGCAAGTGAGGGGGAAAAGAGTATGGAAAGCAGCTCCATGATACTAAAGTGAGACAAGAAGGAGGAGGAGGTGGAGGTGTTCCAGTTGACAGAGCAAAGAATCCCCCACAGTCCCTGGAGACATCCTAGTGAAGCAGCAGTGTCTCCCAGCAGTCCCTAGAGAACCATGGAGGAACACATACCTACACTGCAGCTGGTGAAGGGCTCCATGCCACAGCAGGTGAAAGTGCCTTGAAGGAAGCTGCAGCTCGTGAAGGGAGGGCCAGAAAACCATCCTTGACCTCTTCTTTAGTGGAAGAGTATGGGCAAATGTTCAACAGCTGCTAACTCTAATCTATCCTCTTTCTAGTTCTTGTCCTAGGTAAGTAGGACAATACAAGAATTAGAAGCCTTATTTGTTATGCCTGAGGCTCCCATTCTCTCTGCCACTCCCTTAAAATTTACTTTGAGATGAAATAAAACTCATGATCAAGTTCCTAAGGCTTGATGGTCAAGCATCTCAGAAAACAGGGACTGCAAAGAACTCTTGTCACTGTCATTTTTTTTGCATAGAACTAAAAAAGTTAAATTACTGTTTTCTAAGAACTTATGAAAATCAGCTGGTAGAGGTGGTGAGAGTGAAGAGTATAATTAAGCTGGAAAGAGAATATCATGTAGCTACCTCATCTGCATATAAGTTTTTTACCAGGAACTCTGGACTTTTAAACAGACTTAGGACACAAGAGTTATCTCTGGGAATGTTTTAGTATGTCTAGAACATTCATCTTTAAATAGCTGAATCTGTTTTACCATTATGACTTATGTTTTAAATTTTATTTGAGGAGAAATATTTGTGATTCAGATCATTTCCAGTTCTGAAGCATTTTAGTTTTTGAGAGTTTTTGCTGTCTCCTGAGGGCAGGAAAATAGTCTTGGAACCAATACTGAAAGAAACCAGATGGAAAAATTAGTTTTCCTCATTCTTTTCTGTCTATTCTAAGAGGCACAAGAGCAAAACCACTGCTATGAGTCTGAGTTGCCTTACCACTCACGGATGACAACTTTGTAGTGACTAGTCTATTATTTGCACACATTTCTGATGCTGGTTGTTACCTGTTGTGCAGAAAGATCTGTAAACTATTTTCACGGAAAGACATTCCTGAATTGCTTCACTTATCTCTGAAGCAGAGAACTAAGCTGGCACTCCTGAGATCTTGCTGTGCTCGCCCCCAAACCCATTTCCTTCAAATGCAATTTACTTTCAACCAAAGCACTTCATTACTTCATGACGTAATCTCTTGTTCTTGATGTTCGGGGGATTGTTTTAAAACGATAAGAACATATTCTTGTAAGAAGGTAGAACGTCTGTCTTAAGTAGTAGACATCACTTGGCTTTGGTTCATGCACCATAACAACAGCAAGGAATGTCGTTTACAATCAATAAATGGGTTGGGGAAAGCGGCCACAAGTTTAGGAATCTTTCTCCAATTAATTGTGCTTTAAAATTTGGCTCTTAGCATTTCAAGTGTGTCTTTATTAAAACAATCAACTATTTATTACCTGTACCACAATGAAGCACAATCAGCAGTGCTTGTGCATCCTTCAACAATTCTAAGAAGAAGAATGGTCTGAGCCTCCAGTGTAGCTCAGGGAGTCTGTCATCAAGCCAGAGTCCTCCAGGCATCTTCTCAACCTGGAGAAGAGCAGACTCTGAGCAAATGTTAGAGCAGTCCTCCAGTATCTGAAGGCAGCCTAGCAGAAGGAGGCAGATGAGCTACACAAGGGCATGGAGCAATAGGAAAAGTGTTGATGGCTTTAAAACCTGAAGAGTATATGTTTCCTTTGGGTATTGGGAAGAAATTCCTTGCCAGGAGGCCTGGTGAGACACTGGAACATGGTGTGGGTGACCCATTCCTGGAAGTGTTCAAGGCCAGCTTGAATGGGTCTTTGAGCTTAAGGCAGCCTAGTGGAAGGTGTCCCTGCCAATGACATGGGGGGTAAATTTAGGTGAATTTTAAGGTCCCTTCCAATCCCAACCATTCTGTTATTCTGTGGTAATAGTCATTCTGTGCAGTAGCAGTAACTAGCTGAAGATAGAAAAAACAGACTATTGATTCTGAGAAACTGCCATCCAGTTTAACTGTTTGGACTCACATAGAAGTTCCTTTTAGCATTATTATATGTAGGAACAGTCTCAGCACTTAATTATCATCCACACAAATATTTTATAATTTTTAAGGTTTCGGACATTTGGGAATTTCCTTTCTCTTTCTTTCTTTCTTTCTTTCTTTCTTTCTTTCTTTCTTTCTTTCTTTCTTTCTTTCTCTCTTTCTCTCTTTCTCTCTTTCTCTCTTTCTCTCTTTCTCTCTTTCTCTCTTTCTCTCTTTCTCTCTTTCTCTCTTTCTCTTTCTTTCTCCCTCCTTTCCCTTCCTCCCTCCCTCCCTGCACTGTGATTTCAATTTGTAAAATGTGAAGTAGTGTCAGTAATTGACTCCTTCCTGAATATCATTTTGAAGCTTAGAAATGGATCAAGAAGAAAATTGTGTGAAGACAGAGCATTTTAAAGATATTAATATGAGATTTAGAGGTAGCTATTGAAATTTCAAAAGGACAACATTGAAATGATGCAACGGATGATTTTAAGGGATTTTTTTTTTTATTTCTCTGATACCAATTATGATCTCAATTTGTTCACCTTCGAAAAATACATCTTGAAATTTGTTACTTTGAAAACCAAAAATATTTCCAAAACAAGGAAATGGATTGATGCAGATGAAAATATCATCTTCTAAATAGTCATCATCTAGTCCAAAGGATTCTCCACACA